>NW_026606297.1:12427500-13627500 GCF_029834395.1 Sorex fumeus | reverse complement strand
GTACCAAAGTTTTTTTAACCAGTCATCTGTTCTCGGGCACTCAGGTTTTTTCCAGATTCTGGCTATTGTAAAGAGTGTTGCAATGAACAAATAAGTGCAGATGTCACTTCGACTATACTTTTTTGCCTCTCTGGGATATATTCCCAGGAGTGGTATTGCTGGGTCAAATGGGAGCTCATTTTCTAATTTTTTGAGAATCATCCATACTGTTTTCCAGAAGGGCTGAACAAGTCGGCATTCCCAGCAGCAGTGAAAGAGGGTCCCTTTCTCGCCACATCTGCGCCAGCACTGGTTGCTTTTGTTCTTTTGGATGTGGGTCAGTCTCTGTGGTGTGAAATGATATCTCATGTTGTTTTGATTTGCATCTCCCTTATGATTAATGATATAGAGCATTTTCTCCTGTACCTTTTAGCCATTCGGATTTCTTCTTTGAGAAAGTTTCTGTTCATTTCATCGCACCATTTTTTGATGGGGTTCGATGTTTTCATCTTGTGGAGTTCAACTAGTACTTATTATGTCCTTGATATCAACCCCTTTTCGGATGTGTATTCAGCAAATATCCTTTCCCATTCTGTAGACTGTCTTTGTATTTTGGTCACTGTTTCTATTGAGGTACAGAAGTTTCTTTTTTTTTTTAATTAGTGAAACACCATGAAGTACAGTTGTAGATTTACAATTTTTTGTGCTTGGGTTTCGATTATACAATGATCAGATACCCAAGCCTCCACCAGTGCCCATTTTCCACCACCATGGATAATATCCCCCCCAACCCCATCCCCCCATCCCCCCCTGCCTCTGTGGCAGGGCAATCCCCTGTGTTCTCTCTCTCCTTTTGGGTGTTGTGGTCTGCAAAAGAGGCATTGAGTGGAAAACATGTTCAGTCCATAGTCTACTTTCGACATGCATCTCCCCTCCTGGGAGGATCCTCCAAACACCCTTTATTTGGTGCTCCCTTCTCTATCTAAACTGCCCTTTCCTCTAGGATACCCGGCTGGCCTCTAAGTTATGGAGTAATCCTCCTGGTGCTGATCTCAGCTATTCTTGGGTATTAATCTCATATTTTGTTACTTTATATTCCCCAGATGAATGCAATCTTTCTATGTCTATCCCTCTCTTTCTGACTCATTTCGCTTAGCATGATACTTTCCATATTGTACCACTTGTATGTAAATTTCATAACTTCATCTTTTCTAACAGCTACATAGTACTCCATTGTGTAGATGTACCAAAGTTTCTTTAACCAGTCATCTGTTCTTGGGCATTCAGGTTTCTTCCAGTTTCTGGCAATTGTAAAGAGTGCTACAATGAACAAACAAGTGCAGATGTCACTTCGACTATACATTTTTGCCTCTCTGGGATTTATTCCCAGGAGTGGTATTGCTGGGTCAAATGGGAGCTCAATTTCTAATTTTTTGAGAATTGTCCATACTGTTTTCCAGAAGGGCTGAACCAGTCAACATTCCCACCAACAGTGAAGGAGTGTCCCTTTCTCGCCACATCCGCACCAGCATCAGTTGCTTTTGTTCTTTTGAATGTGGGCCAGTCTCTGAGGTGTGAGATGGTATCTCATTGTGGTTTTGATCTGCATCTCCCTGATGATTAATGATGTAGAGCATTTTCTCATGTGCTTTTTTGCCATTCGAATTTCTTCTTTGAGAAAGTTTCTGTTCATTTCATTGCCCCATTTTTGGATGGGGTTGGATGTTTTCTTCTTGTGGAGTTTAACCAGTATTCTGTATATCCTGGATATCAACCCCTTGTCAGATGTGTATTCGGTGAATATCCTTTCCCATTCTGTAGACTGTCTTTTTATTTTGGTCACTGTTTCTTTGGAGGTGCAGAAGCTTCTTAGTTTAAGATAGTCCCATTTATCTATCTCTGTTTTCACTTGCTCGGCCAGTGGCGTGGCATCTTTGAAGATACCATTAGCTTCAATATCATGGAGGGTTTTGCCAACTTTGTCTTCAATGTACCTTATGGTTTCTGGTCTGATATTGAGGTCTTTAATCCATTTTGATCTTACTTTTGTACATGGTGTTAGGCAGAGTTCCGAGCCCATTTTTTGCATGTAGCTGTCCAGTGATGCCAGCACAATTTATTAAAGGGGCTTTCCTTACTCCACTTCACATTACTTGCACCTTTATCAAAGATTAGATGATCATATGATTGAGGGGAGATGTCAGTGTATTCAACCCTGTTCCATTGGTCTGCAGTTCTGCCTTTGTTTCAGTACCATGCTGTTTTAATTATTACTGCTTTGTAGTACAGTTTGAAGTTCGGGATGTTGATTCCTCCCATTTTCTTTTTCCCAAGAATTGCTTTAGCTTTCGTGGGGGCTTATTGTTCCATATAAATTTCAGGAGTATTTGCTCCATTTCTTTGAAGAATGTCGTGGATATCCTTATAGGGATTGCATTGAATTTATACAATGCTTTCGGTAGTATTGCCATTTTGACAATGTTAAGTCTCCCGACCCATGAGCAACGGATATCTTTCCATTTCCTCATGTCCTCTTTTATTTCCTGAAGTAGCGTTTTGTAGTTTTCTTTGTACAGGTCCTTTACTTCCTTAGTTAAGCTGATTCCTAGGTACTTGATTTTCTGGGGCACAATTGTGAACGGGATTGTTTTTTCATGTTGCTTTCTTCTCTCTCACTGTTTGCATATAGGAAAGCCATGGACTTTTGGGTACTGATTTTATAGCCTGCAACTTTACTAAACGAGTCTATTGTTTCTAGGAGTTTTTTGGTGGAGGTTATTGGGTTCTCTAAGTAGAGTATCATATCATCTGCGAATAGTGAGAGCTTGATTTCTTCCTTTCCTACCTGAATGCCCTTAATATCTTTTTCTTGTCTAATCGCTATTGCAAGTACTTCCGTTACTATATTGAACAGCAGTGGAGATAGTGGGCATCCCTGTCTCGTCCCTGATCTTATAGGGAAGTCTCTCAGTTTTTCCCATTGCGGATGATGCTTGCTGTAGGCTTGTGGTAGATGGCTTTAATTATGTTGAGGAAGGTCCTCTCTATACCCATTTTGGCTAGGGTTTTCATCATAAAGGGGTGCTGGATCTTGTCAAATGCTTTCTCTGCATCTATTGATATAATCATATGCTTTTTATCTTTTCTTTTGTTGATAATTGATGGATTATGTTGATTGATTTTTGAATGTTAAACCATCCTTGCATCCCTGGGATGAATCCTACTTGGTCATGGTGTATGATCTTTTTGATGAGTAGTTGGATTCTATTTGCTAGTAGTTTGTTGAGGATCTTTGCATCTGTGTTCATCAGGGATATCGGTCTGTAATTCTCTTTCTTTGTGGTATCTCTGTCTGCTTTTGGTATCAGTGTGATATTTGCTTCGTAGAAACTGTTCAGAAGTGTTTTTGATATTTCAATTTCGTGGAAAAGCTTAAAGAGGATTGGGAGTAAGTCCTCTTTAAAGATTTGGAAGAATTCACTAGTGAATCTATCCAGGCCAGGACTTTTGTGCTTGGGGAGACTTTTTATTACCATTTCAATTTCCTGAGGTGAAGAAGTTTCTTAGTTTAAGATAGTCCCATTTATTATTCCTGAGATTTTAGCAGCCTCTATTTACTCATGCTTCCCCAGTGATTGGAGGTTCTTTCAGGGTTAGGGGAATGAGACCTGTTGTCATTACTGTATTTGGCATATCGAATACACCACGGGGAGCTTGCCAGGCTCTACTGTGCAGGCAGGATACTCTTGGTAGCTTGCTGGGCTCTCTGAGAGGCAAAAATTTATATATTTCTATGATCTTTTGCCTACTGTCTGAACCACATCAGATATGGTGTAGTAATTGTGGAAAATAGGTAGAAAGTGTCTTAAAATGTGTTCAGAAAATGGCCTGGAGCATGTTGATGGTTGGGTAGTGAAGGTTAGCTGCCTGGGCTGGGTCCCTTGGGGTGGGGAGGCTCTCACCAACACCACAGCCTGGTGAGGAGTCCTGCAACTTAATTAGCAACTTTAATTCTCCTTCTTATGTGTCCATTCTGTATGGACACAGTAAAAGACACTTTTAGGCTTGTAGGGTCACTCTTCTGGGGACATCTTACCAGAGACTCAGACTACAGTGCTCAGGCCGAATCAATTATTCCTAACCCCAGCAGGGTGCAGTCTAGTTATTACTTTTGAATCATGACAGAATTTGTCCATGACCCAGCTCTTAACTTACAGTTAAGTATTAGGGCACTTTGGCCAGGCTCGATGCCAGGGTAGCTCATAACTCACTGCTTGCCCTGGATCCATCCAGTCCTTGTCAGTTCTGTGCTTTTGAGGATCTAGGAAGGACAACTGAGGCTTAAGTCGAGAGAGCAGATGTCCAGGAGGTAATATTATCTAGAGTCAATCAACTCCCAAGCCACAGGCTTGACTTTTTAACTGTTTTCCTGTATTCATACAAAAAACAATAGCTCTGAAATAGCTAACCATGCAAAGGACAGTAAGGAGAAGAGAAAGACAATATTTACAAGTCAGAGTCTGATCAGGAGAAAATGGTAATTGACAGGTTGGGAGGCAATCAACAAACACAAGTTCTCAGTGGTCAGTGAGGAAGTGCAAACCAACATTATCCTACACATGCCCTCTTGGTAATTTTCTATTGCCAGAGTGCAAGGGTTTGTTTTCATTGGACACTATTTTCTTTCTTCATTTTCGAAAATATACCATATATGAGTGAGATGATTTGGTATTTGTTTTTCTTCTTTTGACTTATTTTACTTAGCATAACCATCTTCAGTTTCAACTATGTTGCAAAAGTTTTTCCTCTTATTTTTGAGCAGAGTTCCATTGTGTATTAATACTATTATTCTCTACCTACTTATTTGTTATTGAACGTTTGATTTGTTTCTAGTTCTTGGCTATTTTAAAGAGTGCTACAATTAACGTATGTGATGCATTTATCTTCTCAAATTAGTATATTTTTATTTTGTTAGATGGATGTCCAGGAGAGCAATTGTTGGATCTTACGGTAGTTCTGCTTTTGTAAAAAAAGACATTCACAAAATTTTCCATAGGGACCAAACCAATTTACACTCCCAATAGTGAATGTAGATTATTTTTTTTCTTCACACACCCGTCAGCACCTCTTTCTGACCTTTTTGATATAATCATTCTCACTAGTGTGTGATAATATCTCATTGTCACTTGAATTTGCATTTTCCTAATAATAAATGATGATGAGAATTTTTTTCTCAAGCCTGTTGGCCATCTGTGTATCTTTCTTTGAGAAGACCCTCTTGAGATTTCTCCCCATTTTTTAAAAATGAAACTCACACCCATCAGTGATTAGGTGGACTGGACCTAGGGTCACTAGTTTTGCTTAGTTAGGCAATGTCCTATCAGACATAAAAGTTGGGGCCTCACATCCACTCAGTGTGTACACTACTCCTTGAACTAATTCTGCTCTCATCATTTTAAAGACGAGTTTCCTGCCCCCGTGCCTGGCTGTCCTCGCCAGGGCCCCTTGGAAGGGAGCGGGTTGAGTTTCCCTCCCCGCCTCCACCAGGGCTCCGGTAGCTGAAGACCTCCAGAATCAGCCACCACCATGCTGAGACCACTCTCCACACGCATGATGGTACCAGCAGAGGAACAAAGGCATGCGTGTCCTGGGGCTGAGATCTCCAAGCCTGCTCGGATAGGGGCTGAACATCCTCCACCCAGATCCTCGAAATTCAAGTAGGCAGGGGTCACACCCACCAACTGGCCCCCTGGTGCCATGTAATCCCATCAATGGCCAAGACTCAGAGACTATAAAACCCAGCTCCCGGAAGCGGCTCTGGACATCTTATTATCTCATTCCTACTTTGGACAAACTGGCAGGCTACCGAATGTAATCTGCCCACACGGCAGAGTCTGGCAAACTCCCCGTGGCGTACCCAATATGCCAAATACCAGTAACAAGGATGGGTCTCATTCTCCTAACCCTGAAAGAGCCTTGAATATGGCACTTTTTAAAAAATCTCAGGGCTGGGATGAAGGAGACATTACTGGGGTCTGCTCGAGGCAATCGACATTTTAAAATTAAAATAAATTTATTAAATAATGGTGAGAAAGTTATAAAGATGTCCATGACTTAGTGTCTATCATACAATGTTCCAAAACCTATTCCTTTACCATTGTACATTTCCCACTGCCAATGGTCAATGTTCCCATTTTCCCTCCTTCCACTCCCCACCTCCAGTCTGCCTCTATAGCAGGCACTTATTTCTCTCTCCCTCTCTCTTTCTCTCTCTCTCTCTCTCTTTCCTTTCAGGCATTATGGTTTGCAATACAGGTTCTATAAGGTTATCATGTATATCCCTATATCCCTTTACCTCTCTTTAGCACTTAATTCTTATCCAGTCCAATCATTTCCATCTGCCATTGTCATAGTCCCTTCTTACCCTAAATGCCTTTTCCCCTTTCCCCCCACTTTTGGCAAGCTTCCAACCATGGGCCTGTCCTTCTGGCATTCATTTCTATTGTTCTTGGGTAATAGTATCAAACTGTGTTTTTTTATATCTCACAAATGAGGCACATTCTATATCTGTCTCTCGTCATCATTTTTTTATGATGACATGAATTATCAATATCCACATTGATATTTGTTCCTTCTAACTCCATTTGGTTGAATTTTTAAAAAAATCGTACAAAGATGAAAATGCAGTATTTTATAAAATTGAATGCATGTTAAGTTAAAACCAACTGAAAGTCTTGAAACTTGGAAGAAGCTCTTTTTTCCTTCCTTTGATCTTTTCCTAACGAAGAAGCAACCATAGCTCCACCCACTATGACTTAGAAGGCTAGTTGGGAGGGATCTTCTAGGTGGAAGTTTGTGGTGAACATGTTCTTTCCATCTGAGAATCTCGTCCTTTTAGTCTTAGTATAAAGATCAAATCATCCTCCTCAGTATCATGTAAAACCTTCCTCTCTCATTGATGAACAATGCTCATTAACACAGGATATCTGATTCAGATATGCTCTGTATTTTAGAATTTATTGCTATATTATTTGTTGATATGTATGCTATTAAATTGATTTTTCTTGTTTAACATTTCTGATGCTGTTTTGATTGCTAGTCCAACCCAAGAAAAATATTTAAGGGTATATAATTTCCTTCTATGCCCTGACACCTTATGCCACTAGAAGAAAACGTTTAAAATATAAAATGTTTGTATTTTTTTGGAGGGGCCACACCCAGCAGTGCTTAGAGCTTATTCCAGACTTTTTACTCAGGGATCACATCTGGTAGTGTTTGGGGTACCATATAGGGTGTAAGGCATCAACGCCGGGTGAGCCTCATATGAGACAAATGCCCTAACCACTGTACTATCACTCTGGCCCCTTAAATCTAAAATGTAAAGATATAAGTGAATATTATGTAATTTTAACCAAAAAGGGCAACATATCTTCTAGAGGTTATGGAATAGATTATTTTATACTTTAAACATGTTTGATGTTTTGAGGAAAGGCTTTTGTTCCCAGAATTGTTAGAAGAAATCAAGAGGTGTTAAAGGTGCTTCTAAAAGGCTAGAATTACCCAGAGTTTCATCTGAATGGGGCTGTGTGAGTAGAGCTGACTGAGACATCAGTGCAGTGACTCTGAACAGTGGGGATGCCATTACGGCACCTCTCTGGCCAGGGTCACTGGAGTCATACTGAGTTTCTACTAGGAGATGTTGATCAGGGAAAAGGAAACAGTGGATTAAATGCATAGAAATTTGGCATTTGGGTGAAGGTTTTAAGAAAAGTGTGAGATTTCTGAAGACATTAGAAAACACTTCTAGATACTAATTCTCAATTAATGTAATAACTTTTAACAGCCCCGAGGATCTGTTTTTATGATGATGGTGACGATGTTAATAATTCAATGTGATGTAAGATATAGAGATATGGAGGGAAATGAATCCAACTTAGAGTTTACAACAAAAATTTTTATATGACTCTGAATTGCCTTGTGATCCATGACAAATCTATTAATCTGTCTGACACTTTGCTTTCTAAACTAAAACATGAGTTGTGTTCAATTAGACTAGTGATTTAAAAATATTACCCCATCACCTGTTCCTAAGAAAAAATTTCAGTGACTTAAAACAAAATTTAGATAACAATAAAGTGTTAAATATAATGCAGTGTTTAAATGACTGTGTTTTTTTTCAGATATTCTATTTACCATACTATTTTGGTAGGAAGATTTTTATTTATATTGTTCAAAATGCAAAGATTTAATTATTGTTTTAAAGACTTTTGCATTTTTGTCTATATTAGTAACAACCTAAGTTGATTGTGCAAAATAAACATGTTTGTGTTTATGTGTGTGTTTCCTATTTTCTAAGATTCATAGGTCTGAGTGTATTATGGAAAATAGTTTGCTGTTTGGTTAAACATAGAATTACCATATGACCCAATAATTGTATTGTGTGCACACACATATGGTTATATGTAATTGTAGAATTAAAACTGTAAATGAAAAGATTTTATATGCTCATTTCATATCGCATTATTCATGAAAGCAAGTAGTAGCCATGATAACAAGTAGTAGTCATCAAAAAATAAATGTGCATAATCAAAATGTGATAGATATATAGGGAGATATACAAAGATAAATCTACTTGTACAATAATATAATTTAGTTATAAGAGGAATTAAATTTTGATATATGCTACAATACAGGTAGTCTTGAAAATATTATGCTTATTATGCTCTGCCAGAAGGCAGATACTTTTAAGAATTACATATATGTGGTTCCTATTATTGTCAAGTGCAGAAAATGAAAAAGAGTTTACTAGAGCTGGGCAGGCATAAGAATGTGGGGATTATTGTTTAATGGGCATAATTTTTATTTTTTAATCACTATGAGACACAAATTACAAAGTTCTTCATGGTCAGGTTTCAGTCATACAGTATTCCATCACCCATCCAGTATATATTTCCTACCACCAATGTCCCCAATTTTCCTCCCACCACCCTCCTCCCAGTCTCTATGGCAGGCACTTTCCTTCTCTCTCTCTCTCTCTCTCTCTCTCTCTCTCTCTCTTTTTCTCTCTCTGTCTCTCCTTTTGGATTGCAATACACATACTGAGAGGTTAGTGGGCACAGTTTTTAATGAGGCATCATGAGGAAGTTATGTGTATAAATAGTAATAAAAGTTATATAACATTATGATGGTATGACAACTAAATTTTATTCTATATCACTAAGATGGACAATATAATACTATATGTTTGCTTCATCTTAATAAAAAAGTGCATAATTACTGGACTGCTGGCTTCTCAATTTTTCACATTATTCTAATAGGTCATTTTTAGCTTGCCTCTGGTAATAACAGGTCAACTTTCATTTTCATCTATGGCAACTTATATTGAAAAATCAAGAATTTCTGCTCAGACACTAATGTCTATGATAAATACTTACAGTATAAATTCAGTATGTACTAGAAAATAAGTGATATTAAGCATGTTTTATGTAACTTGTAGAAATTTGGTATTCCTGTTTTTTTTTAAAATTTTTATTAGTGAAACACCATGAGGTACAGTTGTAGACTTATAAATGTTTGTGCTTGGGTTTCAGTTATTTCACTTGTAATCACTTGTCATTTCATTGTTCATTGATTTTCTCAGAGTGGGTGCTAGTAACATCTCCATAAATCCCTGTTGCGTGCTAGTGTAGCCCAATGGCATCTGCTCACTCCAGAAACACGAAGAACCTCAAACCATTCATTCAGGGCCTTAACGTAGAAGTCTGACCATCTCGTAGGTGGACGGCCAAGTGTTCTTTTGACATCCTGTGGAATCCAGTCAGTAATGGCTCTAGTCAATGGCTCTTGTCCAGCGGTACTTTCCAATTTGCATTACATGTCCGGCCCATCTGATTTTTGACACCTTGGCAAATGAGGCAGCATCCCTGATCCTCAATCTTTGACAGAGGTCAGAACTTCAGATTCTTTCTCTCACTTTAGTGAAGCATGATACTCCAAGCATTGCTCTTTCGATTCCTCTTTGGTGACCCAAATAGCGTTCTCATATAATATCCTGTTTTTGTAGGGCCCAGGTCTCTGAGGCATATGTTAGTGCAGGAAGAATGGTGGAATCGAAAAAATGTGCCTGGAATCAGAGGTTCTTCATCCTCTTAACAACTTCTTCGACACTCTTGAAGGCATTCCACGCCACTCTCTTCCTCCTGCACAACTCAGGTGCCAGGTAATTTGTCATGTTGAGTTCTCAACCTAGGTACTATAACTGCTGCATTCAAAGACGTTTGTTCCACTGAAAGCAAATGGAGTGTCAGGGACGAGTCCATTTCTCATAAACATTGCCTTCATAAGATTCAGCTGCAGTCAACCTTTCCACACTCACAGACGAAGTCAGTCTGCATTTGTGCTGCTTGGCTGAAGTTTGGTGTTGTTAGAATGATGTCATCAGTGAAGTGTAGGTGGTGTAATAGCCGACTGTCTATCTTCATTCCCATTTCTTCCCATTCCAGTTGTCTCATGATGTTCTCAAGGGTGGCACTGAAGAGTTTCAGTGAAATGGTATCACCCTGCCGAACCCCTCTTTTGACATCGATGATCACTTCTTTGTAGAATGGTGAGATCCTGGTGGTGAACCCTTAATAGAGTTCACAGAGGATCCTAATGTACTGAGTTTGAATGCCCTGTTTGGCTAGAGCTTCAGTCTCAACAGAATCAAAGGCCTTTTTTTTTAAATCAATAACAGTAGATAGTGGCATCTTGAGCTCTGTCGAAACCTCATTGAGCTTGGTTACTGTGTGGATATGGTCGATCGTGCTGAATATGGAGCCCGGCTTGCCAAGCTTGCTTGCATGATTGTCTTTTGTCTAGTGTTCTTACTATTCTCTTCAGGATAACTCGAGTGAACAACTTGTAAACGACAGACAGCAGGCAGATTGGGTGGTAGTTGCCAATGTCATGGATGTCTGCCTTCTTGTACAATAGAATGGTCCTACTGGTTTTCCATTGTGATGGAACCTTGCATTCAGACAGGTAGTGGGTGAAGAGCCAAGCCAGTGGATTGACGAATACTGGTGACAGATTCTTCAGGTGTTCAGGTCTGACCTTGTCTGGACCAGGTACTGTATGCTTCTTTACGGACAAAATGGCATGTCAGATTTCAGAAGGGAGAACTTTGGGAATGACATATCATCCTGCAGAATTTGGTATGTGGACAGGTGGACATGGCTATCAAAGATATCCGAGTAGAAGTCATGGATAATCTTCTCCATTGCCCTTCTGGAAGATGTGATAGATCCATCAGGACATTGGATGGTAGTCATCTTTGTCTTATAGTTGGCAAAAAACAGGCGTGCATTGGGAATGCTTTTCCTTGCTTCTGCAGCATCAGCTAGCATCGCTGCTGTTCAGTCTTTGATGTCTTCCGTTATTGCTTCTCTGCACAGCTTTGTGAACTTGTATGTTAGCTTGTGATAGTCTGAGGCTTGCTAAACCACATTGGCGAATGAGTTGGAGAGTTTCCGAGACGGGTGTCTGTGACTTTCTCTCTCTCGGTGTTCCTCGCACAGTCATGGAGGTGCTGAACTAGTCGATTACATTCCTCGTTGATGTTGTAAATGGAGGTATCTTCCCATATTGCTGTAATAGTGTCAAAGAGTTCCCAGTTGGTGGTAGTTCTCGGAGTTCCCTTCTTAAACTTTGCAGCCCTTTCTCCCTGCTCTGTGAAGTAGAATTTCCCATAAAGTAGATGGTGGTCCGATCCCATTTGGAATTTTGGGACAACATTGCAAAACCATCGATTGAATATGATGTAGTCAATTTCATTGTGGAACTGCCCACTGGGAAACTCCCATGTCCCAAATCCCATGGGAGTCGGCCTTCTGGAACTGTGAGTTAGCATGGATGGTCTTGGTCAACAAGATGAACTCAGTCTCCTACTCTGTTCATTCCATTCTAGGCCATTCGTCCCAATGTGGATTTCTTTGGCAATCTTCTCGGCCTATCTTGGAATTAAAATCACTGACAATGATCATGTAGAAGGTGTTGTCTTCTTTATAGAACTTCTCCAGGCCCATGCAGAGCTTCTCAATGTCTTCATCATAGTTGGACGTTGGTGCGTAGATGGCAAATTAAATTAAAAAAATTAGTTTATGCCCCAGAGGGGAAAGGGTGCTGTCTCTCCGCCTGCTCCCCCTTGGTGGCTCGGTGGCTGCCATCTGCCAGAGGCCACTGGACAGTCAGATTTGGGCCCGGAGTGACGAGACACACAGGGCCTGACGGGATGGGTGTGGAGCCGGCCCTTTCCCTCCCACCCCAATGAGACCCAGAGTCACCATCAACAAAAGGCCTCTCTGGCTCCTGATCAAGCCATTTAATGGCCATGATCCCAGAGACTCAGAAACAAATCTTGAAACCCAGCAGCTTTGGCAGAAATGCATCCAGTACCTGCAGTAGGTTATTGGTGCGGGGCCACCCTAGGTGGAAATAGGTTTCATGCCTTGGCCTGTTCCCCCTGGCGGCCCGGTAGCCACCATCCTCCAGAGGCCACTGGACAGTCAGGTTTGGGACTACAATGACGAGACACAGGGCCTCACAGAGTGGGGGTGGAGCTGACCCTTTCCTTCCCGTTCCAATGAGATCCCGGGTCACCATCCATGAACAGCCTCTCTGGCTCTTGCTCAAGCTGCTTAACGACCATGAACCCGGAGACTCAGAAACAAATCTTGAAACCCAGTGGCTTTTGGCAGAAATGTGTCCAGACCCTGCAGTAGGTTACTGTTGCCTGGCCACTCCAGGGGGGAAAGGGTGCTGTCCCTCCACCTGCTCCCTCTTGGAGGCTCGGTAGCTGCCATCTGCTGGAGGCCATTGGATGAGACACGTGGGGCCTCAGAGGATGGGGGTGGAGATGGCTCTTCCCTCCCCATCCCAACGAGACTCTGAGTCATGGTCCACTAATGGCCTCTCTGGCTCCTGATCAAGCTGCTTAATGGCCATGATCCCAGAGACTCAGAAACAAATCTCGGAACCCAGTGGCTTTTGGCAGAGATGTGTCCAGACCCTGGAGTAGGTTACTGTCACTGGACCATTCCAGGGGGATAGGGTGCTGTCCCTCTGCCTGCTCCCCTAGGTAGCCACCATCCCCCAGAGGCCATTGGACAGTCAGGTTTGGGCCATCAGTGATGAGACACACAGGGCCTCATGGGATTGGAGTGGAGCTGGTACTTTCCTCCGCGTCCCAACGACACTCCAAGTTGCCACCCTCTAATGGTCTTTCTGACTCCTGATCAAGCTGCTTAATGGCCATGATCCAAGAGACTCGAGAACAAATCTCGATAACCAATAGGTTGTGGCAGAAATCCATCCAGGTTTAATTGTTAAAATTTCAGAATTTCAAAATCGCATGGCCACTACTGCAGCCACGCAACATCATATGTTATTAATAACCAGTAATAGAAAACAAACTGTCTACTGTTGCCTTTTCAGCAGATCTGAGTGTTGGGGTAAAGGTAAAGGTAAAGGTAAAGGCCCTCCCGTTGATCGTCGATTTGCTCGAGCGGGTCCAGTAACGTCTCCATTGGAGACTTCGTTGTTACTGTGTCTGGCATATCGAATACTCTCGGTAGCTTGCCGGTGAGTGTTGGGGTAAAATCCCAAATAATATGGTGGGTCTGGTGTCAAAATATTGAATGTAATCAAAGTAGAGAGAGAGTAATATGAAAATCGTCTGCCCCACAGGTAGGGGGAGGGTGTGGGATGGGGGGTACACTGGGGGTTTTGGGGGTGGAGCATGGCCATTGGTGAAGGTACAGGTGTTTCATTGCATGACTGAAACTTAAACCTGAAAGATTTGTAACTGCCCTGATGGTAATCCAATAAATAAAATTATAAAAAATGGAAAAAAAATAGTTTAATTTTTAAGTAAATTAAATTTTTTAAATGAAAAATTATTTAAAATAAACTGAAACTATTAGGTTACAATTTATAAATAAGAGTTTTAAAATTGAAGTAGGGCTGAGCTGACTTCAGAAAAGACTAACCCTTATTCTTCTTGCCTGGTATTTATGGCTTTGTATAACTCCTGCCCCTTGTGTATGGATTGAACCTGATGACTTGCTCTCACCAATACAATATGGAAGCATTTCTGTGATTGGGTCATAAAGATGTTTACTATCAATTTGCCAGCAGATTTTTAATAGATGTCTTGGCTTCCAGGCACCAATGAAGCCAGCTGTCATATTGGAAGTGTTATGGCTAATTTTATATGTCACCTTGGCTGGATCATGATGCTCAGTTTTGGCTGAATACCAGAATAGATGTTGCTTTGAAGGTATTTTTAAATTTTTGTCTTTTTTTTCTCTTGACCACACTTTGCTTAGCTCTTACTTCTAGCTATTCTCAGGGATCACTCATGGCAGTGCTTGAGGGGACTATATGGGGTACCAGATATCAAACCTAGGTCAGCTGAATCCACTGTAAGCCCTGTCCAAGATACTGTTTCTTTGAACTCTTCTCAAAACAGTGAATGATATTTAAATTCCTAGGTTTTGAGTCTAGCAGATTATCCTCTATCCCTTCTCTACTGTAGCAGAAGATACTACTGGCCCAAGCTGACACCTTACAACGCCAGGGCTTCCCAGAAGCCAGTCTTGATAATGCCAGGGGCCAGTTCCTGAAAATAAATCACTATCTATCTATAAATTTATCAATCATCTTGATTCTTTTTCTGTGGAAACCCAGGACTTAACACTGTGAAATTCCCCATGGCAAGGGCCAAGAATGGCCTCATTATCGGAATAGGAATTTTCAGATGGACAGGCTGAAGGGTATGGGGACCTCTCACCTAGTGAGCTGACCTGTATTTGAGTCATACCCAGCAGCTTTTAGGGTTTGTTGCTGACTCTGTGCTCAGGGATCACTGTTGGTAGTGCTTGGGCAGCCAAACTAAGTGGTGGTGGGGACCAAACCAAGGCTGACGGTGTGTGAGCAAGAATAGTGCATTACACACTATATTATCTCCCCAATCTGACAACAATTGAGCCTGGGAGCAGACCATGTGCAGTTCAATCTTGATTATAGCCTTGTGAGAGACCCAGGCACAGAAGGTGTGCTAAATGCACCTGAATTACTCATCTTCCAAAGCTAGAAGATGTATTTGAATCTGCTAAATGTTGAGATCATTTGTTATACAATATTAGGCAACCATTTCAGTTTTACAAAGCATCTACCAGTGAGAGCATTTGGAAAAGTACCCAACGTTTTGGTAGGTGTTTTCTTGTAATTTTTATTAATTTTGGGAGAGGGGCAGAGAAGGAGGGGGTGTCAGTCAAACCTAGTCAATCTTACTCCTGATTCTGTGCTTAGGTATCACTCCAGAGAGTGTTTTGAACCATGTGTGGTTCAGGGATCAAAGCACGGATGGCTGTATGCAAGGTTTCTTACCCTTTGTACCAATGAATTACTGCATTTTGCAGAAAAAAAAGTTTGCTTATGATTAGTCACTTTTCTCCTTGCCTACTTATTGATTTCTTCCAATGTACTATAAAATAGAGCCTATAACTAGACTGTATCAAAATTGAATCATTTTTATTGTAAAGCTCTAAATTGTAGGGGGTTCAGAGATATAACTCAGAGGGTTAGAGTACATGGCTTGAATATGTGAGACTCTGAATGTGGCCCGTAGCACTGCACAGATTCCTGAGACCAGCCCTAATGACTCTCAAGATATATCCCTGGTGACCTTCAAGCATCTTCCAGGTGTAGCCTTCATCTTCCTGAACACCACGGAACTGAGCAGTCTGGAAAATATTGGCCCAGTGACCTAAGCATGTCCAACCAGGTATTGTGGGGAGTAACTTCTGGGCCCCCAATTCTGTAGCTGGCAAGTGACCCACGTTTTAGGGGGAAGAAGCAAGGCCTTTTGATTTGGTACATGGAGTGATAGCACAGCGGGTAGGGCGTTGCCTTACAAGCGGCCAAGATGGCCAACCCGAGTTCGATTCCTTCGCCCCTCTCGGAGAGCCCGGCAAGCTACCGAGAGTATTCGATATGCCAGACACAGTAACAATAAAGTCTCCAATGGAGACGTTACTGGGCCCGCTCGAGCAAATCGACGATCAACGGGAGGGCCTTTACCTTTACCTTACCTTACATGGAATTCTCATATATTTATTGTGGAAGCTCAATGTCTTTTTATTTTGTGCAAGTTTCTCTCCTCTTTATAAAAAAAGAAATACACAAGGGCATGATGAATTTGAGGTTTTTTAAAAAACTCAAAATGTAAGATAGAAATCAAAAGTGCATTTTCTGCATAAATTATAAAAAAAAATTCTCACACTTTGGATTTGATTACACATTTGCCCTGGAGTAATGTTTTGAAATGGGATGGTTTGGCATCCTTAACTAGTACAGTATTTTTTGATCTCCAGCCTTAACATTTACTTTCACAAATTTCCTATCTTTGCGGTCACATCTTCTAATATTTGAGGAACCAGTGATTCAAAATGAGGGCAGAAATGTCAGAGCATGTTTTCAGCTGAATACAGGCAACAGAAGGTCTTGGGATTTATTTCTGCCTCCAAGAGTGGTTTGCAATGCAGTGGGAATTGCTCCTGCTAAATCTCTCTGAAGGCTGAAACTACAACATGGGAAGAATTGCAGAGTTTTGTAGGGGGTAATTCATGTTTGTAAATAGTCCAAGACCCTTAACCTAAAGATGCCATTGAGATGCCAAGTATTATTTTCAAGTGACCAAACATCTTACAGTCTTGAATCCCTGAACTCTCCGAAAGGAAGTGGTTTGTGTAGTTGACTTAACACTTCTTGTGTTTGCTTTACTGATTGCCAGGCATGAAAGAACAGGGGAAGATCTGTTGTTTTATTCTCCTGTTGTAAGAACATTGCACCACAGAGCAAATTTTGCACAGAATTCAAGAATGATTCTTTCTGTTTTCTTCAATATTTCCACTTTCCATGGCTGCTTAGTTTTATGGTACATATATCTAGTTGTGCCTTAAAAAAAAGGGTGAGGGGCTGATGCCTTTGGATGCCATCAGAGTAACTTCCCACACATGGGAGTTCATCAGGAGTTTCCATATCCATCATGATTTGGAAATAACTTTGCTCTTGCTTTGAAAAATGCTGAAGAGAAGGGCTTGTTGCCAATTAGACGTCTTCTGTGGTATGACACCCTTTTTTCTTTGTGGAGGTTTTTCTCTTTAATTTGATTTTTCTTTGCAATTCGGGGAGATTGGATCACCCATCTGGCTGCGCTTAGGGCTTCTTCCTGATTCTGTCTCAGGGATCACTCCTGGAAGGGCTCAGGAAATTAATGCATTGCTGAGGTTTGAACCTGGGTTTGCAGTGTGTAAGGCAAGCCCTTTTCTTGCTAGATTATCTCTCTGTCCCAGAGTTTTTCCCTCTACTAAATCCTTTTCTGGAACAAGAGGCAACCTCTTCCCACCTCCCCATACTTCCATTAGGTCCAGAAGCTTCACCCACATCACAGTGTTGCAGTCATGTAACCTCATCCGTGGCCATGTCCTAGAGACTCATAAATAAATCTCAGAAGAGATCAACTATCTGCAAAATTTTCTCAGACTCTACAACACTGACCTCCCAGTGTAGCACACCAGATTGGATGGGATGTTAACACAGAAGCCAACCAATTTCGACTAACAAAAACTTTGACACGGGCTGGAGTGATAGCACAGTGGGTAGGGTATTTGCCTTGCACACGACCGACCTGGGTTCAATTCCCAGCATCCCATATGGTCCCCTAAGCAGTGCCAGGAGTAATTCCTGAGTTCAGAGCCAGGAGTGACCCCTATGCATCTCTGGGTGTGACACAAAAAGAAAAAGAAAAGAAAAGAAAAGAAAAGACAAGACAAGACAAGAAAAGAAAAGAAAAGAAAAGAAAAACTTTGACACAGAAAACTTAACTTGCACCAACAGCTTAGTAAACACTCAGACAAGGACTTGATGTCCCCCTGGCGAGATATAACAGTTTTCACGAGCTTTTTTCCTATGAGAATATATTTTGATCATTCTCGTAGCCATTTAATGGTGACAAGCAATATAAAATAAATTAATGTGGGCCTGAGATGAGATAGGCTTGAGGGGTGGTTGGAGAAATGGAAACAATGGTGGAGAGAAGGTGACAGTGGTGGTGTTGGAATATTGAATGCCTGTAACAAATCATGAACAGCTTTGTAAAGCATGGTGTTTAAATAAAGGGGGCAGGAAAGGAAACAACAAAAATGTGGCTTAGACTTAAAAAATGCTGGTTACCAGAGGAAAAGGTTAATGGAAGGATGGCTTGGTCATCCACTGGACAGTGAGATGACCATAGAACCTTGAAGGTAGATGTGGAATGGCTGATACAGATACAAATCTGCAAAAATGTACTCCTGAAACTTACATAATAGTGAAAACCAATAAAATTGTTATTGGAAGATTAAAAAAGTAATAAATCCCTTTTGGGGATATCTTTCCCCCCTCAACTTTGCAAAATGTGAGAAAGCGTGGCTGAATGGCTTTCACAAAGCGACTCGGAAGAAGGGAAGCATGTGTGGGAACCAGCGCTGATTTCCACTTGCTTTCTCTTTAGAATGCTTTGCACAAGGTGTGGGGGAGGAGGGTTCCAGCACACACATGTCGTTGGGCACCAAGTTGCCAGCATAATTGCCTTCCTCCAAATTTATCTCACTGCTGAGTGCAACCTTACTGGTTATCTTTTTAGGATCCTCTCTGGGTGTATTTCTTTGATTTGATTTCCAGCCTCCTTCAGGTACTGTGGGTGGTTATTTGCTCTACTTCACAGCCATTTGATTAGTCTGTATAAATGTCAGCCTGAGTGAATGGTATCACTTTATGTAGTGTCTGGAAGTCTAACTAATGGTACTATTATAAAGTCAGGAGAGGAAACAACTCTTAAGAATCACAGTCCTTTGTGGAAATTGTCTTGTTCCTTCTGATTTGTGAAGTCTTCCAACTGTTGAGAGTTCCCTGATTGAGCCTAACAATCCTTGAACATATGGATGGAGTTGAGTTTTAATGCAACCAGGGGCTAACTGCACAGTGTTTGGTAGACCTATGTCTCCTGACAAGGGAGCAAATGAAGACTGGCAACAACTCCCACCTGGAAAATGTTTCTTAGGCTTATGCACCTCAAATGCTGTTTCTGTTTCCTTTTCTGTTAGGTCTCTGGACTGAAGTCTCTCTGAGTAATTATAACTCACATTTTCACTGTCACCTGAGAGTAACATCAGTCACTGCTTTCTGGTAATCAGACATAGCAAGGGATCCCTTTGCAATTCTGGTGCTGGTCCACTTCCTCAATTTCCGTCTTCTTTTTCCCCTACTAGTTTTCTTCTGACAACATTGTTAGACTCTTTGTCTTCTTTTCCATTTCCTTTTCTTCCTTTTGCCCAGAATTTTGCCTTCTTCCCACTTCATTTTTAGGTTCTATTCTTTACCTTAGTAATCTCATCATCACTTAACATTTTATAATTGATTAGCCATTTAACATTCTCAAACATATATTTCTCTTCTCACCATTCTATAGATGTTCAGATTTAGAGAGCTTTCACTGTCTACCCATTTGCTTTTCACAGACTTCTCAGGACCATGTTTAAATGGAATCCATTGTCCTTCTCTGCTAAATCATCTTCTTAAATCCTGCCTAACAATTTATTTAAAAATATTATCAAATCCCCATGATTTACAAATTTATTCATAGTTGAGTTTTAGACATACAGTGTTCCAGCATCTATCCTACCACCAGGGTTAACTTCCCTATACCGGTTCCCCCACACGACCCCTGCCTGCTGACAGCTTGACAGGTACTTTTTAAAGCTTGATTGTTAAAATTTAAGTCTCGTGATTTCAGTGTTGTTGACTCTGTGGTTTGGATATTTAATTATATCCTGCCTTCATACCTGGTTTTAACTTAAATCCTCTGATCCCTGCCCATCACTGCTTCTCGTCTGCCTTTTCTTCTCCTCTGCTTTGGTTTCTTGCCCTTTATATCTCCCCCTTATGTTCTGGAGCCATGAGTGAACTTGGCATCCCCCCTTTAAGACATCACATTCTCTCATCCAGTTATTATAAATGTCACATATATGTGAGATTGTTGCTTGTTGTGTTTGTTCTTTTTCTAGCTTACTTCATTTAACATGATATATTCCAGTTCTATCCATTTTGCAAAAATTACTTGATTTTGTTGTACCTTATAGCTGCGTAGTATTCCACCATGTATATGTACTCCATCTTCATCATCCACTTCTCTGTTGTGGACTTCATAGCTTGATTCCCTATCTTAACTATTGCACTGAGTACTGCAATGAATAATTGTGCACATGTGTCCTTTTGAATGGATGTTTATCTGGGGATAGATACCCAAAAATGGGTTTGCTGGGTCATATAGCTGCTCAAATAGAAATTTACTTAGAACTCTCCTTATTTTTTTCATGGGGGTTGTATCAAACAAAATTTCCACCAGCAGTGGATGAGAATTTCTTTTTCACCACATACCCACCAACACAAAATGTTTCCAGTATTTTTGATATATTTTTCATTCTCACTGGTATAGATGTCATCTCGATTTGGATTTCCCTAATAACAAGTGATGATGAGCATTTATTATGTGTGTATTGGCCATCCACTGGCCTTTCTTAGAGAAGTCACTGTTCATTTCCTCTCCCCATTTTTGGTAGGGCTCTCAATAATTTTCTTGTTGATCTTTGTGAGTACTTTATATATCCTGGGTACTAACACCTTATTTAATATATTAAATGCAAATATTTTCTCCCTTTCAGTTAACTGTCTTTTAGGTTTAGCCCATGTTTCTTTTCCCATGCAGAAACTCTTTAATTTGATTCCTGACTGACAATTTTCTACACAGCATCCACTGAGCCAGTTGACAAGGACAGAAAGTCAGTTGTCATCCTAAATAGTCCCTTCTTCACTTTTCCTTGCCAATCAGTGTCACAGTCTTTTCCATTTATCTCTCGAGTATTTCTAGAGCCTCTCCCTTGTTTTTTTTTAGTCACTGCTCTTGTTGCATAAGTTAATGTTTTTCCTCAACAGATTATTACAACACTATCCCAAACTAGTCTCATTGATCCTAGTTTATGCCTCACATGGACACTTTGAGGACTCAAATCTGACCCCACTACATATAGTAACTATTAGAATGACATTCTTTCATTCATAAAAACCCAATACTCAGTCCCATAATAAATTCCTTTGTTCTCAGTTTCATAGGTCAGAATTTTCCCCACTGTGATTTCCCCTTGGTTAAAAAAAAGCAAAACAGTGAGCACTCCCGGACTCATGTCCAATTAATTTTGGAGATTAATTTTAGTCAATATTCAGAAATATTTGCATACTTTTTGATCAGTGTGACTGTTCCA
This sequence comes from Sorex fumeus, assembly GCF_029834395.1. Classification (NCBI taxonomy): domain Eukaryota; kingdom Metazoa; phylum Chordata; class Mammalia; order Eulipotyphla; family Soricidae; genus Sorex; species Sorex fumeus. The sequence continues at coordinate 13,606,120 of NW_026606297.1, read as the reverse complement.
GCACAGGTTCTCCCTGGATGACACATTTAGCTTTCTTGTCTCTGTTTCTTTGCTTGCTTATTTCCGCTCTGGAAGTACCCATGTTCTCTCTAGAACACGTGCTTCTCTCCCTTTCTTCCCTCACAACTTTCTAAATAAGTTTCAATAAAAGCTATCTTGCTTCACAAAAAAAAAGTGTTTTTGGTCAGTGCATGTTCAGAAAATGTTTACTCTTGCCAATATTTTCACTACCCCCACATTCAGTTGCATGAGTCCATGTGGAGTTGTGACCCACAATTTAAGAATCTACATCATATATAAGAGTACGACCACTCCTTCCAGTGTCTAGTAACTTATACTTGATCAGAATGACTAAATCCAAAGAAAGCCTACTCCTTTACTCACTTAGGATGGTTGAAGTCCAAGGAAAACCTATTCCTTTATTCACTTAGGATGCTTGAGTGCCTCTTCTCTTACCTCCACAGGAAGATATTACATCCTTCTGCATCTGTGGGGTTGAAGGAAGGATGGTCATGTTCAAATATCTGAGGCCCCACATAGCAATACTCACACCATTCTTTAATTACTGGAAACTAGTGCTGTGCCTAACGAGTGTTTCTCAAGCTTTTCCCCACCACAGTCCCCTTTTGACCATGTTTTCTTTTGGCATTATCCTCCTCCCTGCCCGTCACATGTGGTTGGATCACTAGTCTTGTTCTGTTTCCTTCCATGTATGAAATTTCCACCTGTGACCCCTATGGAATATCCTGGGCCCACAGGGGCCATATGATCACTTATTGAGAAACACTAACCTCCTTGGTGCAGAAAACACCAGGCTTTTATGCTATAATGAAAATGCAAAAATTTCAGAACGTCTTATTGCCTGCCACTTACTCTGACTACAATCTTTACGCCCAAAGATAGGTAAAAATCAATAACTACTGCTCTTAAAACTTTTTGTCTTACTTCATCTAAAAGAAAGCTTCTTAAAGGTTTATTAAGATTTGGGATCCAGTCTCTTATCTTGTGTGCTTTCTCTCAAACTCAAAAGTTTGATCAACATTAGATAAAAATTTAGCTTTATCTAAAGTTTTAGCATTCACAAAGGGTTTTCATAGTCTATCCTCATTCCCACAGCTGTTCTGTTTTGGTTTTCTTTCTGAATACCTTGTATTCTTTGTGCCCTTGTTGAGTGGGACTTACTTCTAGCTTTGTACTCAAAGATCCCTCCTGGTGGTATTTAGTGATGCTATGTGGCACCAGGGATCAAATAAGTATTGGCTACCTGGGAGGCGAGTGCCTTAATCCCTTACTGTCTTTTTTTCTCTACCCCTTTTTAAAGGTCCAGTTACAGCTTTTATTCAATGATATTTACTATAAGAAAAAAAACAGCCCTATTTTCTTCAGTCTATATTTAACTAACAAAGGGATGTAGTTAGGTTCTTCATTTAACCATCTATTTCCCCCCACTCTAAATATCTTCCCATGTTTACTTACAATGTTCAAGATACGCATTTTACTGTATAGTGGACTTCAGAGTTTCTTCGATGCAGAGATTAAAATTTCTCTATTTTTCCATACATGATTCTTCTTGGGTTGGGATGGAGTGATAGCACAGTGGTAGGGCATTTGTCTTGTACGCAGCCAGCCTGACCAAGCCAGGTTCAATTCCTCTGACCCTCTCGGAGAGCCTGGTAGGCTACCGAGTGTATTCAATATTCCAAACACAGTAACAAGAAGTCTCACAATGGAGATGTTACTGGGCCCGCTCAAGCAAATAGATGAACAATGGGAGGACAGTGTTTGTTTGTTTGCTTGTTTGATTCTTCTTGTAACTGTATAGATTCCCTTTGTGGGTGGTATCTCCTGTGAAATAAATTTATTTTCTTCTTTTATTTAAACATTCCATAAAAACAGTTCATGTATCCTTAAGTATCTTTTCTGGTATTACTCTTGTAGAACTTTTTGAGACTCCTTCAGATCTTCAGAAAATTATTGTTCTTGACTTAGTTCATAAAAATAAGATTTTACCATTAGAAAGACTGTTAACTCATGAATAATAATGATGTCTAACAAACTAATTGGTGTTAACATGACAATATACCCAAGATAAAGGAGAGTTTGATTTGCTTTGACTTTTTCAATCTAGTTGAGTGGGGTAATAGAAACATACTTTTTGAAGCCAGGGTGTTGGTCAACATGATATTTTTATTTAGTTGCCTATCATGGATTTATTTGTATTTCATATGCCTCAGCAGTAGCACATAAAGATTTTGAGTGCTTAAATTATGGAGACAAGGTCTCTGTCAAAAAACAAGTCAGATTGAGAAAAACAATTATAGTGAAACAAAGATAAAGTTCCGTGTTCTGTGTCATGAGATCTACTGTTCAGCCAACTCTCACTGTTTCCATGTTCTAATTAGATAAATTTATATCTCAGATTGTAGCTTCCCAAGGAAGCAATTCCTGAGATTTTTTTAAATGTAAAATCTCAGTAAAAATACATCCCAGAGAGTCCAGCATTATTTGTATAGTCAATTGGGCCACGACAGAGATTTTTCTTTCTTTCATAAACCTCAAACTCCATTTTCCAATTTTTCCCCCCTCTCTGCCACTTCTAACTTAAACATCATCTATCAGGCCCGCCATAGTCTGCTCTTCCCATCAGGGAACTCCTGCAATTGACTCATTTTCCTGGTGAGAAGATGAGCAAATTGGTTTGGGGCAAAAGGTCAATCTGAATTCATGGTGTGCTAATTTCTTTGTAGTTGAAAAAATTATAATAACCCTCCTGGATATACCACACTGTGTTTATATATTTTTTCTTCATAAAACACATGCAAATTCTTTGAAGATATGTTAAGTGAAATTGAACCGTCAATTTTATCATGGTGCTACTTACCAGTGGCCTTCTACCTCCAATTTGAGGAGTATTTTAATGAAAAGGATGTTGTCCTGGTACTCTCCTTTGGACAGAACCCTTGCTAGACAGGGCCACCCAGCTCTCCTCATGTCTTTCATTTATTAATTCCATATCCAATGAGTGACAATTTAATAAGAGCTGCCCACTATTATTTAATTTTTAATGAGCACAGTACATCTGAGTTCAGAACATTAAATCCTAGCATTTGTTTCAGCATTGCCTATCCAACTATATTCAACGGACATTCCTGGTGAAATCAATTAATTAACAGTCAATCAGCAGGGTCCTGTCATTCAGAGTCTTGTGCCAACATGCACCATCTAAACATGATTAATAAAAGAACACTCTGGAGTAAAAGAGGTCAATTACTGCATCATGACATTAAAAATTGGATCATGGCATGTCAACAAATTTAATTGAGTTAAGTGTTCCATGAAAAGAACTGAGAAAGTAAAAATTGAGAAACGGATCTTGGTTATTTCCTAAATGGGGGGTGCTGATTTCTTTTTCAAAGGAGGGACATTTGCATCCCTAAAAGAAATATCAAAGTGTCAATTGATCTCTCTGAAAAGGAATAATTAAATACCTCCACCAATAGAAAGACTCAGATTTGATGTGATATTTATTGGATCATTAGAAAATCTTGCTCTTTCTTTTAATTTTAAAATAAAATAATAAATTCAATAAGAGAATTTTAGAAGATACAATTATTAATAAAATCTAAAGGAGAATTTTTATAAGTATGGACTACATTGCCTTTTTTCAATCTGTCCCACTTTTTTTAGATTATTAAAAATTAACTTTTTAATACTTAAAATCTGAATGATTTGTATGCAATATAACATATGATCTTAAGTGTTCTCATTTGATGAGTTTTGACAATTATTTGTACCATCTAAAAGAGAATTTTCAGTCACAGGAAGTTTTTTAATAATTATTATTATTGTGCCCTTAACCTATTGCAACACTGACATCTGTGGGCTGGAGCGATAGCACAGCGGGTAGGGCGTTCGCCTTACAAGCGGCCAACATGGCCGACCCGAGTTCGATTCCTCCACCCCTCTCGGAGAGCCCGGCAAGCTACCGAGAGTATTCGATATGCCAGACACAGTAACAACAAAGTCTCCAATGGAGACATTACTGGGCCCGCTCGAGCAAATCGACGATCAACGGGAGGACCTTTACCTTACCTTACCTTATCTTAGTTTTACCTGATCTAGAACTTCTTGCAAAAGGAGTAGAACTCTACATACTCAGTGTTCCTGATATTTATGTATATGGCATTAGAAACATGATATCAATAGTTTATTCCTTCCATTTTTTATTTTCAAAGATTATTATTCCTTTATGAGGCTTTTTTTTCTGTTGGTAGGCATTTGGGTTATTTCTAATTGCTTTATACTATCAGAATTTGCTCTATAAAATTTAATCTACTAGAAACGCATCAACTCTTTACCCACTGTTCTCCCATTGGGATAGCTAAAACTGTTTCTTCACTGTTTTGATGAGGGTGGGTAATTTTAAATGAATGAAGGAAAAACCAGATTTGCAACTGATAGAGAATTTAGCTCTGACTAACAATGCTTTAAAATAATTTTGCTTTTCTAAGAGAAAACATAATTTATTAGGATTCTTAGAACATATATGTGTGCATATTTGGAACACTTTAAAGATAGTATGTATGATAGTACAAGCAATAAAAATGTTAGGTACAAGGATAATACACACATTTTCCCCCTTATGTTATAAGATGGTCTCTAGTCTAATAACAATTAACATTTTTTCATATTTATCAATATGCTTTAATCTTTTTTTGTTCTAGAAGTTTAAGTAAGTCAGGTTTTTAAAGGTACAGATTTGTGTGCCTATATTTTTAGCTATGAAATGCATGTTCTAAAATGCCATAATTACGTATAGAGCAATACGTCTGTCCAAACGACTATAATTATTTAGAATATAGTGGGCATACTGTTAGCATAATTTACCTCATTGTTCAAAATAGCCGTAGAAGTGGTCTTACTTCAGATGATTGACAACTGCTTTGAAAGTTTCCAGGGATGGGCCCAAATATCAAATTAGAGGCATGCCATAACACATTTTTAGTTTGTCATTTAGCTGCATCTAATTTTACTTATGATTTTGATATGAAATTAAATTTCCTGTATTGGATGATACTTTTCTTTCCCCTCCAAATTGTTATTTTCATTGAAAAAGGCTTATTTTTGTTCACCTCTGTATCTTCAAGACCTCATGCCCACTCCAGTGTCCAAAACACAGCAGGAAATAAACAGTGGCGGGATGATTGGATAGCCCTGACACTGTGACAGCGCTGGATTGATATGTCCTGTTTGTTACTGTGTCAGACTCAGCAGCAGTCAAAATAATGAGAAAACCACCAACTTCCCTTGATTTTGATAATTTACCTTTTTCAATACTATTTTTAATCGATGAAAACCAGATTGATAGTGTTTTCTACTTGACTAATAATGCGCTCCATCTTTTTAGTGTGTAATCACTTTCTGCATCTGCAACAAAAACAAAGCAAACAAACAAAACCTGGTTTCTAGAGCTAGAAGATATTGGGAAAAATCTATAGCAAGACTAACAATGGTGGCTCACTGATGGAACTTTGTCTATAGCCCCGTCCTACTTCCTGAGTTCACTTATTTTCCAAGGGCTCACTCAAATCTGACTCTGATGATAGCATTCCAGAAAATCTTGCTAAAATCTTGCCAAATGGATACTTGTCTCTCCTCTTCTAATTGTATTGACATAATTGGTCACTTTCTCCTACCTTATTTATTTCTTTTCTATCCCTCTCGTACTGGCATATAAGTACCATGCGCTATCCCTCTACCTAGTCAGTCTTCTTGACTCCTTTTTCTCCTCCATTCACAGTAACATCTTTCTGGGACCTACATGGGTATTTTTGTTTCCCCCATCACTGCTTAGTGGACCACGCAATATCCCAGGCTTTCTATTCCCTACATAGACCAATGAGCTCTCACTTTATATCCCCAGCCCAGAGCTCTTTCCTGAGGTCTGGATGTGCATATGCAATTGCTTATGCACAATTGCTTACTGGACATCTGTTTTTGGATGCTTCCCTGTCATCTCAAACTAAACAAGGATCACAGAAGGGACATCTTAAATTTGAGAGTTCTGATAAATATACTCCGGTAAATGGAAACCCCAACTACCCTGATGTTCAAATTTAGAATCCTATGCGGAGATATTACTTACTCTTTTTTTAATTCCATTTTTCCAATTTGCCATCAAAGCTTGTCAGTTCTACTTTCAAAACATACCTTGAAATCATCTGTTTCTTTCCACTTTTGATTTGTTTCCACCTTGCTGAAGACGCCCTCATCTATCTCCTGGATTATAGCAGTTGCCCCTGACTGGCCTCTGTTCCTTCATTTTCCTCTTTAAATTTAGCCTCTGCAGCATGAAGAATGAGATTATTAACATGCACATTATAAAGCGATATCACACCACTTAAAATTTCTCTATGATTTCCCAATGCATGTACTGAAAGTCCAAATGTTGTAGTCTATAAATCCATGTAAAATTTAGTCTCAGTTAATTTTTCTTCATTTGTAGGCCTTTGACTCTGTTCCTTTTATATGGGTCATCAGAATTTCTTGAAACACAGGGATTTCTTTCCTATATTGTGGTCTGCTTGCCTAGTGCTAATCGAGGCCTGCACTGTTCAGCCTGCCTTAGTGTTCCAAACATATCATTTGACAGCTGGGTGGCTCTGGGCAAATCACTTAAGCTCTCTGTGCTTATGCTTATTTTTGTATCCACGTGGAGAATGAGGGGAAAAGTGATTCAATATCAGAGTTGCTCTGTGGACTAAATGTAAAGTGTTTAGACAAGTTCCTAGCACAATCTGAATGTTGAACAGGAGCTAGCGATTAGTATTAGTCACTTCCTTAGACATACTTTAAAGAAATAAGTATAGGCCAAAACTCTTTTCCAACTGCTTCTCATTCATCAGATCTCACAGTTAAAGCGTCTCTGCTTCAAAGAGACCTTTTTGCTCCAGCAGGCCCAGTAACGTCTCCATTGTGACACTTGTTACTGTGTTTGGCATATCAAATATGTCACGGGTACTTTGCCAGACTTTGCCCTGCGGGCAAGATACTCGGGTAGCTTTCCGCCCTCTCCGAGAGGGGCGGAGGAATCAAACTCAGGTCGGCCATGTCGGCTCTGTGCAAGGCAAACGCCATACCTGCTGTGCTATCGCTCCAGCCCATCATCTTTTGTATGACATATATTCATTAGGTATACAGTTCACAGCTTCTATTGAGATAATTACTTCTTAAATTAAAAATATAATTAAGCAGTTTTTTGAAACGTATTGATTATTCAATAAGAAGAGGTGTATAGAGAACAACTTAAATCAACTGAGACAGCCAATTTCCTGATAATGTGTCTGTGTTGTGAAGGGGGAAGGGTGGTTTCCTAAAACAGTGCTCAGAGGGCCCAGGGCCATGCCTGGTGATACTTGGTCAACTGTATGGAAGGTTCAGTGCTAAAACCTGAGAATATAGTGCTGGTCATGGCCTCAGGCCTGCAGTGCTAGGGACCACTAAGATCACATGAGAGTCTTAGGGGCCACTGGGGCCATCCCTGGCAATGCATGTGGGATATGTAGGCAAGGATTGAACTGAGGTCCTGTGCATAGAGAATATGATCCTATAACTTGCATACTATCATTAATTATACTATTTCATAGATACTCCAGTTTCAGACCTAATCTCCTAAAACAAGGGAAAGAAGTTGCTAACTTCATCTTTTACTATAGTGATTGATAACTCACTATTTTATGATCTAATAAAAATTAGAAGGTCATATGAGACAATACTATACATTTATTCTATTAATGCAGAACTTTACTTGAGTAAAGTATAATCCATGTAACATTAAATATGGATTAAGTATAACATGCATACAGAAAAGTTTGCTAATAATAAATTAGCTTTTTCGTAATGTTTCACAAAGTGAGTGCATCCATGAAAAAATCAGCTAGATTGATTATAGAATAGTACAGTCTCCATGAAATCTCATTTTTATCTGTTTTCAGTAATGTTACTCACTCCTCCCTATAGTTTAACTCAATCCTTAATTCTGATATCATAGATAAGTTTTTCTCTGCTTTTTAATTTTATACAAATAGAATCACAGAGCCCGGCAAGCTACCGAGAGTATTCGATATGCCAGACACAGTAACAACAAAGTCTCCAATGGAGACGTTACTGGGCCCGCTCGAGCAAATCGACGATCAACGGGAGGGCCTTTACCTTTACCTTTACCTAGAATCACAGACTATAAATTATTTTTTGCCTAGCATTTTTGTATAAGGATTTATTTTATTTATGTGATTAATACGTGGTGTTGAATGTAGCAGTATTTATATTAAATTGATACATATATTTTTATTCTCTGGTTGTTTTGTTCATTAGAAATTGTTTCAAAGATTTTATAAGTGTACCAATTATCTTTTATTATTGGTGAAATCTTTTTTCAGTGTCTGGCTACTGTAAACAATGCTGCTTTAAGCAATCATGTTCATATATTTAAGATATAAAGGGACACTTTTCTGGATCAGTACCAGGAATGTAAGTGTGGGACCATAGTGTTGTTGTATATACAAGTTTAGAGGATGTTCAAATTTGTCATACCATTTTGCCCCTATCAGCAATGCTGAAGAGTAAATTGGTGTATAATTTGGGAATTCTTCACTTCTAGTCAGTCAAGTATTGTTAATGTTTTTAATTTTATTCATTAAAGTAGGATCATATTAGAATCTTATTACTATATTAATGATCATTTCCCTGATGGCTAATGAGGTTGAATGCCTTTTCATATTTTCATTGGCCATTTGGATATCTTCATCTGTGAAGTGCATACTCAAGCCTTTTGTTCACTTCTTCTAATTGAATGTCTTTTTCTTGTTAATATTAAAGTTCTTTGTATAGGCTATATACAGTTCACTTATGAATTAAGTTTTATTAGCCTATTTCTTGTTTCATACTTTGATGTTTTAATTTTGGATGTTCTTTCATGATAGAGAAACATTGTTAGTTTCAATGTAGTTTGATTTATGAGTTTTCAGTATGGTTTAATACTGTTTATGTCCTATAGAAAAACATTTTGAGTATCTCAAAATCATGAAGATATTCTTTAATATCACAAATAATTTATTGTTACATATTTTGAAATTTATAAATTAACTAGGGTTGATTTTCTTTATGGTATATTAACTTCTTACATGTTTTCTAGAAGACCATTCATTCCACTGATTTGTTTTTCATAATCTAATTATATGAAATTGTATCAATAAGTTACAAACAATAACAGGAAAATATTTTAAAGAGATTATTATCAGTAACATCATCAGATATAATTAGTACAGAGATCTTTTAGTGCTAAATGCAAAAATGTGAAGCAATAACATATTTCTTTAGTCTTTATTATATCAAAATGAAAACCTAAGGAAAGCTTTGAATTCTACTCTCAGGAAAATATTATTACAAATATATTTTTGAATATAATTTTGAAGTTTACTGTGAACACATTGCAAACTATACATCCTGATTTATAAACACTTAAAGGAAAAGAATGAAGAGACATAAAGAATTTTTTTCAGGTTACTCTCATAATTATTTTAGATTTTTCAATATGTGATAGATGTAAGCTCTACCAAATTGATATTGACTATATATTTTGCAAATGTAATAGGGAAATGAATGCTGAATTTTGTGTCTAGTTAGAAAAATTAAATTTCAATAAAATAGATTTATTTGTAATAAAATGTTATAAAACAAAAAAAGCCATTCTAAAAATGTTACAAGTAGCCTAACTTGTAAATATTATGGAAAGGTGGTGTGCAACAAGTAAATTTTTTCCTTCTCTTCCTTCCTTCCTTCCTTCCTTCCTTCCTTCCTTCCTTCCTTCCTCCCTCCCTCCCTCCCTTCCTTCCTTTCTTTCATTCTTTCTTTGTGTATGTAGGGAGATTGGGCCACACCTTGCTGTGTTGAGGCTTACTCCTCACTCTGTGCTCAGGGACCACTCCTCTGGGGTTCAGGTAACCAAATGTGGTGTTGAGGATTGAACTCTAGTCAGCTGTATGTAAGGCAAAAACCTTACTCATTGTATTTTCTCTCTGGCCCAAGATGAAAATTTCTGAGCTGAGGAAAGGACTTTTTAAAATATTTTTCTGATATCATTTGCAACATGCAGATATAATTTCATATCATTGGTTTGTGAAAAACAGACACTGAGATCAGTGGAATGAATGAATGGTCTTCTACTAAATATGTAAGTTAATATTGTGTCATAAACAAAATCAACTGCAGTTAATTTATAAAATTTAAAACATAACCATAAATTATTTGTGATGATATTAAAGAAGATCTTCATTTTCATTAATATTTGAATAATGATTAACAACTATTAGTTAAAATGGTTGGTTAGAGAACATTTCAAGGAAAAGTAGAATCAATAAAATACTCATTAGGTAAGCAATGTCATGACCAGTTAAAAAATAAAGAGCTATTTTCCATACTGTTTTCCAGAAAGCCTAGATCATTCAGTATTCCCACCAGCAGTGAATGAGAGTTTCTTTCTCTCTGCATCCAGGCCAGACTGGTTATTCTTTTTGATGTATGTCAGTCTGTGGTCTGAGATATCTCATTATTGTTCTGATATGTATCTTCTTGATTATTAGTTATGTAGAGCACTTTTTGCATCTTTTGGCTATTTGTATTTATTCTGTGAGAAAGTTTCTATTCATCTCTTTTCCCATTTTTTGATAGGGTTGTATTTTTATTTTCTTGGAAGTTTCTACCAGAGTCTTATATATCTTGGATATTAACTCCTTATCAATGAGTGTTAGGCACATGATTTTTCACATTCCATTGGTTGTCTTTTATTCCGGTCATCATTTCCTTCGAAGTGCAGAAACTTCTTAGTTTAATGTACTCCCATTTGTTTATCTTTGCTTCTACTTGCTTGGCCAGTGGTGTTTCATCCTTTAAGTTTCCTTTAGCTTCAATGTCCTGAAGAATTCTTCCTACGTTTTCCTATATGTACCTTATAGATTCAGATATGATATCACTGTTACTGTCACTGTCCTCCTGTTCTTCATTGATTTGCTTGAGCGGGCCCAGTAATGTCTCCATTGTGAGACTTGTTGTGACTGTGTTTGGCATATTGAATATGTCACGGGTAGCTTGCCAGGCTCTGCCGTGCGGGCGAGATACTCTCGGTAGCTTGCCTGGCTCTCCAAGAGGGGCGGAGGAATCGAACTCAGACCGGCCATGTTGGCTGCGTGCAAGGCAAACACCCTATCCGCTGTGCTATCACTCCATCCCAAATATGATATCAAGGTCTTTAGTACATTTTGATTTGATTTTTGTGAATTGTGTTAGAAAGAGGTCTGAGTTAATTTTTATGCACATAGCTGGCCATTTTTCCCAGGGCCATTTGTTGAAGAGATTTTCCTTGCTCCACTTCATAATTTTTCTTCTTTATCAAAGATTAATTGATCATGTACCTGGGGGTATATGATCAGTTTTGAATATCCCGTCTCAAGATATTCAAGTTTATTCCATTGATCTGATGGTCTGTCTATTCCAATACCATGCTCTCATCCACTGCTGGGGGAATGCCAGTTGTTAAGCCTTTGTGAAAAACATGTGAACATTCCTCAGAAAACTAGAATTTGGGGCTGGATCAATAGCACAGGGCATTTGCCTTGCATACGGCCGACCCAGGTTCGATTCCCAGCATTCCATATGGTCCCTTGAGCACCGCCAGAAGTGATTCTTGAGTGCATGAACCAGGAGTAACTCCTGTGCATTGCCAGGTGTGACCCAGAAAGGAAAAAAAAAAGAAAACAACTAGAATTGAACTTCTCTAAGACCTAGTAAGACTGCTCCTGGAAATATATCCTAGTGTTCCCAAAACACAATATAGAAAAGCCATTGGCACTCCTATGTTCATTGTAGCACTGGTTACTGTAGCCAGATACTGGAAATAACCTGACTACCCAATAACAGATGAGTGATAAAGAAAGTATGGTACATCTGAACAATGGAACACTACATGGCTGTTAAGAAAATGAAGTCACAAAATTTGCTTATACATGGATGGCCATGGAGAGACTATATGCTGAGTGAAATCAGTTGGGGAGGGGACAAACGTAGAATGATTGTACTCATTTGTGGGATATTAAAAATGTGAATAATACCCCAAAGCCAGTAGAAATGAAGGCTAGGAGGATTCATGGTAGGAAGCATGCCACAAAAAGGAAAGGGAGCGTAGTTAGGACAAAGAAGGGACCCCTGTGACAATGATTGCTGTAAATGATCACTTTGGGCACAAACTGAGTGCTGAAAGAAGGTAAAGTGATATGCATGAAACTCTTTCAGTAGCTATATTGCAAACAACAGTGCCTAAAAGGAAAATAAGACAGAGAGGTAAAGGTAAAGGTAAAGGCCCTCCCGTTGATCGTCGATTTGCTCGAGCGGGCCCAGTAACGTCTCCATTGGAGACTTTGTTGTTACTGTGTCTGGCATATCGAATACTCTCAGTAGCTTGCCGGGCTCTCCGAGAGGGGCGGAGGAATCGAACTCAGGTCGGCCATGTTGGCCGCTTGTAAGGCGAACGCCCTACCCGCTGTGCTATAGTGTCTTATAGAGGCAGGCTGTGGGGGTGGGATGAGGGAAGGTGGCAGGAGGGAATATGGGGACATTGGTGATGGGAAATGTGCACTGGTGAAGGGATGAATTTTTGAAACATTGTATGACTGAAAAAAACAATTTTGTAACTGTAAATCTCATGGTGACTCAATAAAAAAGTGAGAAAAATAAGTAAAAAAAAATTAAGAAAGAGCTGGTCTCAGTTCTTAGGGTCCCCCAAATAAGATATAACAATTGCCAAGGTTAAAGACGTAGACAGGAGTGTAGCATTTCTTCAGAAGCATTGGACAGCCAGAGTGGCTGGGGAAGATGCACATTCCCGGGAGATGATGGTGCTTGGTTTTAGGTACTATCACAAGAGGTGGTAGACAGTGGTGGGAATGACATCAAGAAGAGGAAAAATTGTAAAGAATTTATATCTGGGGCTGGAAAGATAGTACAGGGAATGAAGCATTTGACTTGTACACGGCTGATCTGGGCTCAATCCCTCGCACTGTATGTGCTCCCCTGAGCACTGCTAGGAGTAATTCCTGAGTACAGAGTCAGATGTACACCCAGCACAGCATCTGATGGGGCCTAAAATAATTAAAAATCTAATTTTTTAAATTATAAGACAGTAAGAGAAATGTTTCAGAGAAATTTTTTGTTTTTCTTTTCCCCATTTTTCTTTCTTTCTTTCTTTTTTAACTTGGAAATAGGTAAAATTCAGTAAGATTAGAACAGTCGTGAGAGGTAAGAGATTTTTCCCCCTTATTTGAATAGATAGGAATTGAACGAAGAGATCAGAGTTTGGAAATTTGTTGAACTGAAACAAATTTAAAGCAAAAGTTGGTAATGTTGATAGTACATTCACTGTTCTGAAGACTAGAGAATGGTCTGCTCAAAGCCATCCCTGTAGAAATCAGTGAGATGAAGTTGGTTTCCAAGGGTAAGAAAGGAAGAGATTACTGAGAGTAATGCATCAGGTATATTTTTAAAGAGTGGTCTTTATTTATTCTTTGGTTCCAGTTGGCTCTATTTGAAATAAATTACTTCCACTTTATAACAAATATTTAACAGCCTTCTTGGTCATTGACAGTTTATCAAATTGTTTGATAGGCAAAGACGTTCAAACAAGGTTATTGGAATCTCCATTAAAAGCTTAAGAAAACAAGACAGGGGAGTATTTTTTTTATCCGAATCACTTGCAAAGAGAAATATCTTCTTCCTTAGAGTTAGAATTTGAGATCCTCAAAGGAATGGTTACTATGAATTAATTTGTAGGAAGATATATGTGTCTATGTACAAATTAAATGGAATAGTTAACATTTATATATTTATACTAATTTGTTTTTAGCCTTCCTGCCTAAAAGTCTTACAGTTTTATGAAGAATCTTTAATGTAATAAAACAAGTAGTGAGAAAATTAGGTATTCTAGCTATCTGCAGATCTAAAGTAACAAATCCTTAGAAAATGGGCCATAGGGAAGATACAAGATGATCTTCTTTAGGTTATTGGGGAGGAATGGTGGTGACAAGAAATCTGTAGATTTAGGATGTCAGAGCAACATAAGATGACTTCAGTTTTGCTGAAGCACCTTGTAGTACAAAGGATATCACTAACTGAGTAAGCGTTTTTGCAAAAGCTCACACTTCAACATCACTGACATGTCGGATTATAGGAGTTTTTGCTACATACTGTTCTGTGCCTTGTAGGGTGTTTCTCATATTTCATTAGTTACATGTCACCCTTATTTTAATTATGTCACAAACAAAAATGTCACTAGAGATTATCAAATGTTTTGATTAATGGAGGTGTGTATGGCAAAGTGAGAGCAAAATATCCCTGCTTTCAGAACCACTGATTTATTGGGAGAATAGAGATCTTTTATGTGACAAATATTGGTTCTTGTCCTGTCCAGGTGTGGCCCGATATTGGAACATCTTTATTACTTGGGACTGGAGGGAGATCCTCTTTGTCACCTGTATCTGGAGGAGGCAAGTCAAATGAGGTGCTAATGGGCAAATTTAGTGAGTAATAGTGAGACAAGTTTTGAGTCTGTGCATTGTCAATTACCAGTCAGGGTTCATCCGGGGCATAGAAGCAAGTCTATTTCATGTCTCCTAAGCTTGATGAAAGAAGGACTTTACAGAATGACAGTGGAACCCTTGTGAGATATCTTCGTAAGAGGTCAGAGATCTGCTGGCGAGGTTAAAAGTTACCATTTAATTGACTCCTTTCTCTTTAGGTCAAATTACTTACAAAGACCAGTCTGAAAATAAGGGAGTGTATCTGCCATTTCATGCCCATGAAGTTTCCTTTGAAAATATAAAATGTAATGGCCAAATAAGAAGCAGTTAATGAACCTTCAGTTTGAATTCGCCTGTGTGTGTGACTAGTAATATTTTCTGACATATTTCTGTTCTGGGTAGTTCCATCCATAGAGTATATCAGCAGACGTCTGCTACAGAGCACTCGGGGTGATACAGTACTTAATTAAGGCTGCAAGTCTTTGGAGCCGTTGCTTTATACACCCATGCTAACTGGCAAGCATATATTGAAGGAGACAGTGTGGGTGACTGGAGGCTAAGAAGGGTTTCTTAGACCGGCTCTGTCTGAAGGAGGAAAACAACGTGTGTTTCGCTAGCATTTCTCTAGATGTCTTTGACCACAGCTAATGTAAGCTTTTTTCCCCTTTGGCATTGCTTTAAGAAATACAGCTAACCTGACTCCTGGCAGGCCTTACCTTAGGGTGGCAGCCAACTGGAAACATGTATTGTTATGACAATAGAGGGATAGAAAATGACGCTGGCTGCCAGCAGAAGTAGCAAACCTAGTGACCTAAATGAACTCAACCAGAAATCCATTCAGTGATTTAATTTTGGGTCCATTCAGCTATTGATTATACGTACAGTGCTGGAGCAATTTCAGCAGCAATATCAAAAGCAGCAGCGAACACCCGAGTAGAATTATTAAGAGGAATTAACTTCTGTATAAAAAGAGCCTGAGAAAGAGGGGCTAGAGCAATGCTAACAGTAATTTTCTGACAAGGCTGAGATTGTCCCTGTGCAATGAAAACAAAAGATTTCTCCAGTTTGTTCATGTTCCAACATCAGAATCTAACAGGTATCGCAACATCTGAGTGCACTGCTATGCACAGCATTTTTTTTGTTTTGTTTTGTTTTGTTTTGCCATTCAAGAAGAACTAAAAACAGAAGAACAATAGGTTCCCATACCAGGAGCTCTTACAGGTGGGAGGACTAGAAGGGTCTAAACACCACAGGAAATGGCAGTGGTATTATGTGGCTGCTGCCAGGCTCACATTCACGGGAAGAATATTAAATGTAGTAGAACTTGTTCTCGGTGAAATCGGCTGTGTCAGATTATTTGTATAGTAACAGGGAAACATGTCTCTCTCTCTCGCTCATGTTCTCAGGGCCGCATTTGAAACTAACAGTTACTCTAGCTATAAAATAAAATCCATAAACAAACAAAGTTCAAGCCCTTTGTTTTTGTAAATGGAAATACAAGATTGTTGAAAACTTTTCTCCGCGATGGAAGAGATCCAGAGGAGATGGTTTTGAATTCCATAAAAGTTCTTCTTCACATTTATGGGAAAAGTCTGTAATGTTTTATTTCTCACTGAGAAGGAAACACATGGAATTCTGGGGAATGGGTCAGAGTCCAAAAGTATTCCTCCCATGTAACTGTGAGGTCATGAGTTTGATCCCCTGTGCCACTGACATGGGCTGATTACAAGTCCTGCTACACTGAGTCATGCTTGTACAAGCAAGCATGCAGCTCAAGTATGTGATTCCTGGCAAGTGCTGTGGCCAGGCATGTGACCCAGGGTGAGCGCATGTGTGAGCACTGCAATTAAAATGAGTGAACCCCAGAAAACATCACAACCATGAAGGTAAGCACCACAAACAAAGATGATGGTTCTACTTATCATGACAGCAGAAGAGAAGGAAAGAAAAAACGGTGGTTTTTGTTTTGTTTTTTTGGTGGGACATGTGGGCACACCTGGCAGTGCTCAGGGCGTACTCCTGACTCTGAATTCAGTGATTGCTTCTGGTGATCCTATGAAGCAGGGATAGAATGCAAGGCAAATGTCCAAGGGAGAGGAAAGGTCTTGATAAATATGTAAAGTGTCTTTCCAACACACACACACACACACACACACACACACACACACACCACATACACACATACCACACGTACACTGTTAATCTCAGTTTTCTGTTTTGTAATTATTTAAAGTCAAGCTTTCCTCCTCATTTGATAGTGTCTGTTTTCTTGAATTGTTTGTGTACTGACATTTGCATGAGACCATCTGATACTTGTGCTTCTTCCTTCTTATTCTCCTTAGCACCAGGAAACACTACAGACTTATACGCAAGAACCACAGCAAATTCTGTGTGATCTCCAATCATTACAGCAATAACAACAAAAAGCAAAGGAAGGGATTTTTTTTTAAGATAGAAAACCCCAGAGAAAAACCAACTTTGGGGAATTTAAGAACCAAGGTCATTGTTAATATTGCAAAGTAGGGATAGGAAGTGTGCTCGTGAGGCTGATACTCTATTCTTAATGATTCTATAAAAATTATATCTTCTTTTGCATAAGCTATCCTTGGAGAGAAAGCAGAAACAAAAATATATAAATACAAACTATAACAGAATTCAGTATTTTTGAGGTAGGGCGTTTGCCTTACAAGCGGCCAACATGACCGACCCGAGTTCAATTCCTCCGCCCCTCTCGGAGAGCCCGGCAAGCTACCTCTCGCCTACATGGCAGAGCCTAGCAAGCTACCCGTGACGTACTCGATATGCCAAATGCAGTAACAATTCTCATGATGGAGACGTTACTGGGCCCGCTTGAGCAAATCGATGAACAACGGGAGGACCGAGATTCTGTGATGGACCATGATGAAACTTATAAATGTCTGGTTCAATTATAGAAGAACAAACTTTTATAATCAAGCGATTCTCACTTTTCCCTTTCTCAGATAAGTATTATTAACTACTGGAGATAAAGCAAAATGAGTAAGTCTTGAGTTTCAACTTAAACTTTCTGACATCAGGAAACTTGTGTTGTCTCTGAAATAAGAAATGACCCTTGCCTCTGATGATTCATTCCTGTCTAGATCTTTCTAGTGGCCTTGGTTATACTCCAATGTCATAACAGAAATAGTAATAGTCAGAGTCATACTGGAAATTTCTATTTTTACAAGGACTACCAATTTTCATCATTAATTATTCCTTCAAAATTTAGAATATTTATAGAAACATTTTTTTTCATTTTAGAAGTATGGAGCCAAACTGACTATGTTTAGTGATTCAGAATTGCCATAATTAGCGCTAATGATACTATTTTCTTCATTTGTGTCATGACTCTGTCATTCTCACATCCTAAGATCATGGTAAAGGTACTTCTCTTTTCAGTCTCCTTGTTTATCTGCAAAATGAAGGTACTAGTTCCTATTCAACTTTTATAGTTACCATGAAATTATTTTTTCTATCACCTATAGATGCTTTGTAGATGCTATTATTATTTCTCATATTTATATCTTATCATGGGTCATAGGTTCAAACATTTTGTAGAGGGCCCTGTTGAAAATATCTGGATGGGAACATACTGAGATTTTTATTCTTTCTTACTGTTCACCAAAATTAAAATCTAAGTGAAAGATGAGTTGGGTATTTGCTATTGTTCAGATATTTTAACATGCATTATTTGGATTACTCATTACATAAAGGCTTTGAGTGAGATTTATTGATCATGTATAGATGAGAAGACTCAAACTTAGAAAAGTAAGTTATTAATTCACATAGTCTAGCAGCAGAATTTGAATCCAAATGAGCTTAACAGTTTTTCTACTTTAAGGCCAGTGCACATTTTTCCACTTCCTGTTCCCACAATGCACCTCCCATTTTAGGATGTCAAGTCCCTCCGAATGTGCCCTTCCAGTCAGAAAGCCACTCCAGCAGAAAGAACTCCAGGCTGTAATAACCCAGCAACACCTCCAGATGAAATCAATAGTTGTGACTTAAATAGTGGTATTTCCTTTCCTACCTACAGCTTTCTAAAGTTCCAAACACCAAATAACACTTGGAAAAGCACAAGACCTGTGCCTTACAAGCTGTCTTGCACCCCCCCGCCCCTCGGAGTTTTGATAAACTTGAAGTTAAGTGAAACTTCAGAGTCCAGAAACTAGTGTTCCTTGCTCATCTTAAAATTCTTAGATTCAAGTGAGTTGTGTAAAGCTATGCAAAGAAGACCAGCACGCTTGGTTTGAGAAAAATATAAATGTAGTTCCATTTCTTGATAGTTGTATTTATTATCTTTGCCATTGGAATCAAAACATTGAAAAAACACTTTTAGGGGCCGTATTTTGGAGAGTCCTATCTATTTTTCCCTTGATCTATTTTATGGATTCTAGTATAATCATGAGGTCTTTAATCGACTTTGGATTATCTTCTGTGTGACTTGTGAATTATGGGTGCAATTTAATTTTTTTTTTGCATGAGGCTAACTAATTTTCCTGAGATCCTTTTTTATAAAAGACTTGTTCCATTTCATGCACTCAGTTCCTTTGTCAAGGATTAGCTGTCCATAGGGCTGGAGCGATAGCACAGCGGGTAGGGCGTTCGCCTTCCAAGCGGCCAACATGGCCGACCCGAGTTCGATTCCTCCGCCCCTCTCGGAGAGCCCGGCAAGCTACCGAGAGTATTCGATATGCCAGACACAGTAACAACAAAGTCTCCAATGGAGACGTTACTGGGCCCGCTCGAGCAAATCGACGATCAACGGGAGGGCCTTTACCTTTACCTTTAGCTGTCCATAAATATGGGGGTTTATCTCTGGACTCTCAACTCTATTTCATTAGTCTGAGATCTATTTTTACTCTTGTGTCACACTATTTACATCAAATTAAAAAGTTTTTTACATGGGGAAAAACACTTGGGCTAGAATCAAAGACTCTACTGAATGGGAGAAAATATTTATGGACACTGTATCAGATAAAGGGCTAACATACAAAGTATATAAAACACTCAAAAAACTTAGTAATGCTAAACTAAAAGTACCGTCAAAATGGGTAAAAGGGAATGAATAAATACTTCCATGAAGAAAACATATAGACAGACAATAGGCATATCGAAAAGTGCTTGTTGTCATTTATTATCAGGGAAATGAAAAAACAAAACACAGGGAGAAATCTTTTACTAGTGATAATGGCATACATCAAAAAGACAGGAAAAAATTAGTGTCTCCAGGAATGTGGCGTCAAATGAACTCTCATTCACTGATGGAGGAAATGCTATCTGGTTCAACTCCTTCGGAAAGTGGTATGGAGATTTCTCAAAAAAGTTAAAAAGAGAGATTCCGCAAGACTGAACAATTCCACTCCTTGGCATCTATCCCACAAATACAAACACATTAATTTGAAAAGATATATGAACTCCTATATTCATTGTAACAATTACTCAACCTTGAGACATTGGTGGAGGGCTGCTGACATCCCTGGGGGGTGTGGAGTTGCAACATTGTGTTCCTACAGTATGATACTGTAAATCATATATATTCCTTCCTAAATGTGGAAGAAAGGAAAAATGTAGATAGTGCAACATTAGATCAGATTGAGAAATAAATTCCAAATCTTCCATAGGTGGCTACTTGCAGCGTTACATTAAGTGCTTCTGAGGCTGCAGAAAAAACATCGTATGGTTATTGGTTTTTGGCAAAGTCCATCAGGGCTGTGGAAGGAGGAATTGGTATCACATATACTACTGCTGTGTCATCCCTGAACTAGGAGCCACCACAGAACATCAGTTGGTTTCAATGTGACTTTTGTCAACCATGAATTAGTCCTATCAATTCTTCTTGCTGCACAGATGAACCTTCTCTTTATATACTCATCTTGAAGATGTATCCTCTATTAAAATTCTAACTATTCAGGTACTGTCAGTATCTGCATGACTGCCAAAAGGAGGAAAAAGTAACTTTGGCAAATAAAACCACACTCATATATTTATTTTAATTGGCTTGAAGAGTCTTGAGCATCTGTCTTAGAATCTACAATGCATTTCCAGTAAACATATCACATATTTAAGTAGTAATAGCAAATGATTAAAACATAAAAGGAACTATTTTGATATACTATATACTTGAACAATGAATCAATAATTCTACATTTTACTAGAAATGATTTTAATATAGAGTGTATGTAATTATTATGTTTTGTTTTGTATTGGTTTTTGCTTTTTGGGTCACACCCAGCAATGCTCAGGGGTTACTCCTGGCTCTGGACTCAGGAATCACTACTGGAGGTGCTCAGGGGACCATATGGGGTTTTGGGGATCGAACTTGGGTCGGCCCTGTTCAAGGCAAAAGCCCTACCTGTTGTACTATCGCTCTGGCTCCCATGAAATTATTTTTAAGGATCTCTCAAACTTTTTGTTTTACTTTGGCTTTATATTTTCTGGATCAATTTCTAAAAACATATTACATTATAGAAAGTAAAATGATTTTAAGCATTTTGTTTACTGACTTAATTTTGAATAATATTGACCCACAATTAATAGAAGTAGGTAGTACATTATTTCACAGATTATTTCAAATTGAGTATTAGAAATTGAAAAAGGTACAGATAATGTCCTTTACTTCAATTGTATAACTATTGTTTTTGGTGTTAACTATAACAGAAGGAAATCAGTGAAAAAAGTTTTACATGTGCTGTTATTTTGAAAATTAAGATGACATTTTTGTTTTGAGATTTACTGAAAAAATTATGTGCCTTTTTAATACTACTTAAAAATAGTCGTATCTTGAATTTGCTTACTTAAGCACTAAATAGTTTCAAAGAATATAACGGATTTTTTTTTCCAAATTTTGCATCACTATCCGTATCCATAACCTATAAAATTATCTTTTGCCATGTGCTATTTGAGAGTGAATTAGGAGTGAATTGCTACTCCAAATTGCATTTATTATGGTCAAGTGAATTCAGATTGCTTTAAATCACAAAACTTTCCTTTACATTTGCACCATCAGATCTGCAGACAGAGAACTGCCTTGAAATAAATAAAGTTGACTAGCAGTGGAAAGAGTTGTAGAAGTCAACATTTTCACCCTTCTCCTGTAAATCATTTTTTTTGAAAAAAAGCAATAAGAAAAAATGGAAAGCAAAAATTCTGTGAATTTTATTTTTAGTTAAACCAGGAGATAGAAAGAATGCATTTATTCCAATGTATTTGTCGGAACTGGCACAAACACCTTAGAAGTCAAGTAGGGTGAATTTAAGAGAATGACAGTTAAAAGAAGAAATGAAATGCAAGAAATGCAGAAAGAATAAAAGAACACAGAGAAAACAGGGCTCAGAAAATAAAAACAAACACATTTTCTGATGTGGCAAACTCTTTGCCCCCCCACCTCTAATTTTTTGATGCAATCTGATTTGCAGTACTGTTAATGATAGTTTGATACATACATTATTCCACCATACCCACCATCATCGTGCCCAGCACCTCCCCCAATACCCAATGGATCCTCTATATATATCTCCTCCTAACTCAAAAGGTAAACTGAGTTCTGTAGACCAAGTCTCCAGTTCTATTGTCTGTGGCCACTTGTTGTTTTCTTACTATGTTTCATTATATTACTCATATGAGAGGGGATCATTCTATATCTGCCCTTGTCTTTCTTACTGACTTCACCAGGCATTAGACTTTTAAGCTCCGTATGATGACAAATTGCATGATATCATCTTTTATATAGCTCCGTAGTATTCCATTATATATATATATATATATGTATATATATATATATATATATATATGGTAAAGGTAAAGGCCCTCCCGTTGATCGTCGATTTGCTCGAGCGGGCCCAGTAACGTCTCCATTGGAGACTTTGTTGTTACTGTGTCTGGCATATCGAATACTCTCGGTAGCTTGCCGGGCTCTCCGAGAGGGGCAGAGGAATCGAACTCGGGTCGGCCATGTTGGCCGCTTGTAAGGCAAACGCCCTACCGCTGTGCTATCGCTCCAGCCCATATATATATATATATATATATATATATATATATTTTATATATATATATCACATTTTATTTAGCCAACTATTGTTGGGTCCTCATATTGTTTCTGTATCTTTTTGGGGGGTTACACCTGGCGATGCATAAGGGTAACTCCTGGCTTTGCATTCAGGAATTACCCCTGGTGGTGCTCAGGGGACCATATAGGATGCTGGGAATTGAACCCAGGTTGGCCGCATGCAAGGCAAACACCCTACCCACTGTACTATTGCTCTAGCCCCTATTTCTATATTTTGACTATTGTGAATAGTGCTGCAACAACACAGGGGCATGTCTTTTTTGAAATAGTTTATTAGGGTCCCTGGAGTATATGCCAAAAAGTGGATTTTCTGTGTCATATGAAAGCTCAACTCTTAATTTTTTTTATAAGTCACCACATTTGTTTTCCATGAGGTTGAATCAGTTTACATTTCTGCCGATAGTGAATGAAGATTCCTCTGACCCCACATCTGCGCCAGCACTGATTGTTTTTGTTTTCTTTAATATGTGCCAATCTGATTGGTGTGAGATGCTTATCTTTTATTTTAATAATGTTGCTAAAATGATGATGAGCTAGCTTGGAAACAGAAGCTCCTGGACTCAGTTGGTCTCCGAGAGGGGTGGGTTAACAGAGAGAGTGATGGTGTTTGCAGGAAACTGAGTCTGTGACCACAGAAAGCTCAGCCACCAGGAGACCACGGGTCATCTGGGGAAATTTCTATGAAAGACTGGAAATGTGCACTGACTATATATACTGATAGAACAAATATTAAAATAAGTGTGAAGATTAGATGAGTAATAAATCAAAAATTTATTAAAGAAATAACTTCACTTATAAGTTTAGGGAAGGGAAAAAGAAAAGAAGACAGAACACTGATTTGTAGTAATTTCATTTGTGATAATTAAAATTTTTACTTAAATAAAAGTAAGTAATAAGTTTTAAATAAAAGTAAAACTTTTATTTAAAGTTGGAAAATGGGGTTGGTTGAACTATATGGAATTGCCATACTATAATTCCCAAGCAGTTGAATATCAGAAATCTCACACAGTGAAAATAATGTCTAAGTTAGTCTCAATTGTGATATGTTCCATTTTAATATCTAACACCAAGGAATAAAAAACACACCTATAATTATATTAGTAATTTGTCCTTGATTGTAAGATACAATTGAATTTTAAAGATACTAATATATTTTTAAAAAGGCTCATTCCATTCAGTAAGAATTGGTAAGAGGAGAATGATATGAAATAGAAAAAAATGCATAATACTTTTTGAAAATATTGCATGATGAAAGAGAAGGAAGAAGTAAATGTTAATATTATCAATGCTCTAATATAACCCAATAGATACTACCAAAGAAAATAGGCCACTACTGGCATATTTATATTACAACATAATAATTATTAAAATTAACCTATCAAAAATACTTTCTGAATAAGAATGATATATTAAAATATCCACTGTCTATAATAGCATGACCTTAAATGTATATATGCGGTCCACAATAACATATGTAAAATTAAGAATCAATCAAACAAGAAACAAGTAAACTTAGTTGTATAATAGCAATATAGTTACTGGTTGTTGAACTCTTTCCTAAGGGAAAATATTCAGATACTCTGGTATCTTACCTTGGGGTGCTACTATCTCCGAGAAATTCATCATCCCCTATCTATATTCAACAAATAAACTGAGAATACTAACTCTTCCTAATGCCTGACCCAGAGAAGGAGACATTATTTCTCTTAATGTTCTTTCAGATGAATTCTAGCAGTAAGGGAGGCTGGGAAATGAAGTTGAGCTGACACTGGGAAGAAAGGAGGCAGAATGGTGAATATTTGTTATCTCTGACTTGGCCTTCAAATCAGAGGAGAAAGGGAATGAGAGCAACTTTATCTAAGGAAAATTGAAAAAAAGAAAACCATGGCTGGAGCAATAGCACAGTGGGTAGGGCTTTTGCCTTGCACACGGCTGACCCAGGTTCGATTCCCAGCATTTCATATGGTCCCTGGAGCACCGCCAAGAGTGATTCCTGAGTGCAAAGCCAGGAGTAACCCCTGAGCATTGCTGGGTGTGACCCAAAAAGAAAAAAAAAACCAGAAAGATACAAACTGGGACTAATGAATCTAAAAAAATGACAAAATATGGAACTAAAAAGATTATCCCCGAAGCAGTGAAAGTTGAATATTATCTATTTTAAAATGAAAAAGTGGATAATGCAGAATACATGTTAGCATGACATGTGTAAGTACAAAACAAAACTGGAATAAGAGACGAAATTCACAGCAATTTTGTCATTTATAACATGAAACGATGATCTGGTGAGGGAGAAGGTGGCAGAAAGCCTTTCTATTGTGTTTCAAATATGTTCCTTAGTTTTTCTAACAGTTATTAATACAATTAATGTCAACTAAGAGAAAATAGAAACTATTTGTGAAGCAAAATTGATTTCACAAGCTTGAGTTCTGGAGATTACTTTCCATCATAGATTCTGAGGAGGAGAAAGTAGTTTTTATTAGGGAACATCCAGATAATCAGTTCATGATGTATGATTGTTATAAATTGCAGAAAGAATGTCTGTGAGGCAACTTACATAACTTG
Organism: Sorex fumeus; assembly: GCF_029834395.1. Taxonomy (NCBI): domain Eukaryota; kingdom Metazoa; phylum Chordata; class Mammalia; order Eulipotyphla; family Soricidae; genus Sorex; species Sorex fumeus. The sequence goes on along the minus strand of NW_026606297.1, from coordinate 13,580,848 downwards.
CAGGCACAGATGATTTGCAGAGTGAAATGATGGTGGCATAGCTAAGGGTCACTCTGAGTGTGGCCTGGAGGATTGTCTCCTTGGAGCACTGCTGAGAACTGTCAGGCTCTCGCTTTCATTCCTAACAAGCACATTGTAAGATTTGTAAGATGAGATTTTCCTCTTCTGTAAGCAGTGAGAGAGAGAGAGAGAGAGAGAGAGAGAGAGAGAGGCACCCCCGATCTTGATATTTTATTTCCCAAAGTGATTATATTAAATCTCTGATGTCATAAAATATGCTTAATTTATTCTTATTTCCCCAGTATATAAAAAATAGGAGATTCTGAATTAATGCTGAATAACTATAGTGAAATGTGGTGTTATGTGGCCAATAATTCAACCACAGGGTAAAACTGAGCGAGTCCTTTGGGAGGGAGTAGAGAAATTCTGATGACTTATGAGAACCTTTGGGTCTCTTTCTTCTACGTTCTATTGAAATTGAAACCTCAGAAGCCTCCAGCCAGTATTAGAGTTCTCTCTGTCTGCTTCAGCTGTCTTGTTATCAAGGAGTGGTTGGCTGAAGATGGAAGACAAATACCAAAAAAGTAGTCAATGGGGGAAAAAAAGCAGTAAGAAATCGCCTAAAAGTGCAATCTGAATTGCTTTTCTCCTTCACATTGTGCTCTTCGACAGCACTTTGCTCTTTTAATATCTCAAGATCCCAAAGGAAAAGAAGAGATTCTTCAAAAACAAAACAAAACAAAAGACACCATCTTGAATTTGGAGTCACCCTCACCCGCACCCCACACACATTTTGATTTCTTCTTATATAGACAACACATGTTTTTAACCTGAATATCTTTTTAAAATGACCCAGCTGACATGGGTCAGTGTGACAAATAAAAGAACCATGGTGTGTGTGTGTTCGTGTGTGTGTGTGTGTGTGTGTGTGTGTGTGTGTGTGTGTGTGTGTAGTAAGTACTTGGAGTCAGCAGGCTGAGTGAAAGCATCCATGCACATGTGGTCTTATAGGACCTGTTCCATTCCATTTGTGTGCAGTGATTGCTCCCATCTACATTTTGTGGATTCAAATAATCAAAATGCACTCCAGTCTGTACTCCTGATTCCCTGTAGCTGGGGTAAAAGTACATAGCAAGAAATTATGCAGAATTCATGCTATTTTCAGTGTCAAGGAAAAAAAATTCTACATGGCTTTAGGTTGCCAAGAGCAATGGTTTTGAGAAAGAAGGTGCCTTTGTTTTAAATATTATAACTGGGGACATTGGTGATGGGAAATGTGCACTGGTAAAGGGATGAGTGTTAGAACAAAGGTGACTGAAATCCAATCAGGAACAACTTTATAACTGTGTATCTCCTGGTGATTAAAACAAAAATTAAAAAGGCGACTGTACGAAGTGATATCTGCACTTGTTTGTTCATTGCAGCACTCTTTACAATAGCCAGAACCTGGAAGAAACCTGAATGCCCAAGAACAGATGACTGGTTAAAGAAACTTTGGTATATCTACACAATGGAGTACTATGTAGCTGTTAGAAAAGATGAAGTCATGAAATTTATATACAAGTGGTACAACATGGAAAGTATCATGCTAAGCAAAATGAGTCAGAAAGAGAGGGATAGACATAGAAAGATTGCATTCATCTGGGGAATATAAAGAAACAAAATATGAGATTAATACCCAAGAATAGCTGAGATCAACACCAGGAGGATTACTCCATAGCTTAGAGGCCAGCCGGGCATTCTAGCGGAAAGGGCAGCTCAGATCGAGAAGGGAGCACCAAATAAAGGGTGTTTGGAGGATCCTCCCAGGAGGGGAGATGCATGTTGAAAGTAGACTATGGACTGAACATGTTTGCCACTCAAAGCCTCTTTTGCAGACCACAACACTCAAAAGGAGAGAGAGAACACAAGGGATTGCCCTGCCACAGAGGCAGGGTGGGATGGGGGGATGGGGGTGGGAGGGATATTATCCATGGTGGTGGAAAATGGACACTGGTGAAGGTATGGGTATTTGATCACTGTATAATCGAAACCCAAGCACAAAAAATTGTAAATCTACAACTGTACCTCATGGTGTTTCACTAAAAATAAAAAATAAATTAAAAAAAATTTTAAAAAAAGGCGACTGTAGAAAACTTTACACATCATGGTTCTTTCATTAAATAAAATCTTTTAAAGGATACTTAACTATCAATAAATAAATATAATGCTTTTTTATAATACTAAAATCCATGAGAATTATGAGAAATAATTATAGGAGCTATATGTTTTGGTTTGCCTGGATGACACTCTTAGGTTATGCCTGAATTTGTTGTCACAAAATTATGAATGATAATTATTTTCATTGCCAATACTCTGCAGTTTTCTCCTCAGCAGTGGATCATGGTTCCTTTTTGCCCATAACTACACCAGCATGTATTTTTCCTTCTTGTTTATTTTTTGAGCCACACCTGGTAGAGCTTAGCTCTTGGCTCTGTTCAGGAATCATCCTGGCAGACTCATGGACTCTGTGATACAGGGGAATCCATTGTTGGTTCTCCATGCGAGGCAAGTCCCTTAACCTGCTGTACTATTGCTTCAGTCTGGAGCCTATATTGATTCTTCATTATGTATGCTGTTCTCATTGTTATAAGGTAATATCTTGTTTTAATTTGCATTCTACAGATGATAAGGGATACAAACATTTCTATTTTCATGTAAAGATAAGGGATACAAAACATTTTTTCCCCCATATTGGCTATCTGTATGTCTTCTCTGAGAAAATTTAAGTTCTTTTCTTCTCCCTTTTTTTTGTTTTTTTTGTTTTTTTTTTTTGGGGGGGGGGGTGGGCTCATGCCCGGCTATGCACAGGAGTTGCTCCTGGTTCATGCACGCAGGAATCACTCCTGGCGGTGCTCGGGGGACCATATGGGATGCTGGGAATTGAACCTGGGTCGGCCATGTGCAAGGCAAATGCCCTACTCACTGTGCTATTACTCCAGCCCCTCTTCTCCCTATTTTTGAATGGGATTGATTCTATTTTTTGTGAAGTTTTACAAGTACTTTATATATCTTTACTATTAAAGATATTTTATTTGTCAGATAAATGGAAGGCAAATATTTTCTCCCAGTTGGTAGGGTGTCTTTTGTTCTGTTTATTGTTTATCTTGAGTAGAGAAGCTTTTTAGTTTGATATCATGGGCACACAGACACATTTAATCCTTTTGGGAAACAATATAACCACTCCTCAAAAAACTAAAATTGAGCTGACATATGACCCAGAAATTCTGCTTCTTGGCATCTACCTCAAGGGCCTCCAAAATTATAAAATGCATCTGTACTCTTATGTTCATTGCAGCTCTATTCATCGTAGCTAAGATCTATCAAAAGCCCCAGTGTTTTAAAGGAATTGTGGCATATATGCACAATATCAGCCATAAAAAAAGATGAAGTGTAGATGGACTTTGAGAATGTCATACTGAATAAAGTTAATCAGAAGACGAGGGATAGACACAGATTGATTTTTCTCTTATGTGGGATATAAAAAAATACGGTGAGTGAATTAAAACAAGCAAGCAAACAAACAAACAAAAAGTGCCAAAAGGTAGAAATCAATGTCTGCTAAGTGGGATTATAAAATAGGAGGTAAAATAAGAGGGTGGCATGAGACAGTGGAGAAGACACTTTGGAAGAGGGTATGGCAGTGGAATATTGTACACATAAAGCCCTACTATGGCAGTATTGTAAATCACAATGAAGAAAATGAAGAAAAATTAAATGTACTAAAGTTTGTATGGTAAATTCAATAGTCAATCTTGAAATTATCAACTCTTTTTTTTTCTTGCTTTTTGGGTCACACTGGGCAATGCACAGGAGTTACTCCAGGCTCTGCACTCAGGGATTACTCCTGGCGGTGCTCAGGGGACCATATGGGATGCTGGGAATCGAACCCGGGTCGGCCTCTTGCAAGGCAAATGCCCTACCCACTGTGCTATTGCTCCAGCCCCGAAATAGTCAACTCTTAAAGTTTCAAAAGTCCTTCAGTGAGAATTGTCAGAATAAATAAAGTCAGATACATGTCCCCACTCCCCTTATCAAATGGAAGGTTGTAATTAAAGACATGATCTGAACTCCTATCAAATATGTTTATTAAAGACCACGAATGGAGCAGCATAACATAGCATTACGTGTTACTTTTCAGTGAGTTTAAGTACTCTCTCACCTTAGTAAATAGTCTAAGCAGTTTAGGAATATGTATACAGGAATTGAAAAAAAAATGAAAACTTTTCTTTTGAAAACTATTTTAAGTAGGACACACAAGATGGGAAAGTGTTTTCCTATTTTTTATCCTTTCAAATAGGGCAAGGCAATGGGGTAAGTAGTATACAACACGTAAATACTTGTTCTCAGGCTTACTTAAGTTCTAAGGTACAACTGTGTTTGTTGGCGATGATGTGCAGGTATTCCTAGGCAAGTCTCAGGCATTTCCCATTCTCCCCTCCCCACCAATATTCTTTTAAGAGCTTTGTGGTCACTCCCTAACATCTTTCCCCACTCCCCCCCCTCAAAGCATTTTTACAGTCTTGTATCCTCTTGTGATGTTTTGTGTAAACAAATGACGATTGTACTGCATTGAAAAGGTGTGTGTGTGTGTGTGTGTGTGTGTGTGTGTGTGTGTGTGTGTTGAGGTTAGGGGCCATATACTATTGATTTTCATATTTAGAATACCAAATGTTGAGCCCAATACATTCCATGTACTCAGTGTTTATTGAGCCTTAACAGGAAAATTAATCCTAAGTGAGTAAGATATTCAGTTAATTAAAATTCTTCTAAATTTTTTTATCACAATCTCAAATAATTGATTGCAGTTAACAATATCAAAATCCTCTGATTTTCTGACTTTAGTAATTAAATTGTTCAAGTCCAAGTTTAGAAGTATTTAACACTTGTATACAGAAGTCTGAATAAATAATAAAATTTATGGTGGTTTCGTGAAATGTGTAGAGACAGACTCTCACTGGGGTAGCTTGTGAGCGCTTTCTCCTCTCCAGTGAGAAATGCTATAATCTTAATTGTGGAGTGTTGACTTCTGATTCATCCAAAATGAATAAGCCGGATTCTTATTCCTCCTTTGTTCTGCTCTACTTTTTTTCCTTGAGGAAAATTACTAATCTATTTTGGGCAAAACTTTAAGGATGTGCCAAGTAAATGTAATGTGGACCACAAAATATATGAGGTCAGTAATTCATTTCTGAATTCATTTTTGAAGGGTCTTTAATGCCTATTCAATGATATCTTTCAATTTTTATAATATGACTAATTAGATGCATCAAAACAATTTAGAATCAATCTGGATATATTTGGTAGTAAGAAGAATGATTTTATTTCAAGTCCTGATTAACATGTGATTTTTCCCCCTTAATATAGAGACACACAAGACACAGTATGAAACCATAAGCTGGGAAAGAAAAAAAAGATTACAAAAGAAGTTAACTTTCAGGATCTCTATAATCATCTTATATTAATATAATCCCACACCCCTAATGCACAGCTAGCAATGAATTCATGAAGAGGAGTTAAAGCAGAGAGTTGCATAATTATATATTTTACTGAATGGGTTCAGAACAATTCAAGTGGAAGTAGATCACAAAGCTTCAATTATCCAGATTGGCTCTCTTGATGAAGACCAATTCACTTGATAATTGTGCACTTCTCCATCCCTTTGGCCTCATAAACTCCCATTAAGATAAAGGAGAAGAGCCAAAAGTACTTTGGTTGTGGGGGTGGACTGTCTCTTTGTTGGTTGTTCTTAGACTTAGATATGAATCCTTTACTTCTGCTAATATGGAATGAGAAGGTGACGATAAAATCCAAACCACTGGATTTTATACCGCAGGTGGATTTTTTTTTATTCTTGCCTAAACCTAGTGAAATTATTTTCCTCTGTTGTTAGCTGATGCGTAATGCGTCTTGCATGATTCCTGACTCTTACACAGTTTATGAAAAATCTGTATAATGTTTCACTTATGATTCCCTTTTTGGGTTCATTCTGCAATTTTCCAATAATATTTATATTCAAGGAGCTTTAAAATACAACATTAGTGGCCAACTTTTATGATAAGGTATCAAGGAAGAGTCACATGTATAATATACATGTGTATAATGCTGAAGTATTAAATATATCAAAAGTGAAAATGTTGTGTAGAAGTCTTTCGTCGTTGAAATTACTCTGTAGATATATTTTCTCCATAATGTGAAGCTTTTATAACATTGATTTATTGTTTCGAAAGTAAATGCAAAACTGGAACTTAGAGAACAAGACCTTATACTAAATATTTATGGTTTGGAAATAAATATTCTCATTAGTTTTGCAGTTTGAAACATTAATTATATTGGGGAGAGATGAATTAGTTTTCATTCCATATATATCACCAACTTCAGAAGACATAAAATCTTTATTTACCATTTTATTTGAGTAACACCAAGGATTCTTATATCTCAGTGCTACAATGTGTAAAGAAAAAAGTGGACACTGAATATTTGTAGAGAATAGAAGCTTTGTGAGTTAGGGAAAGTAAGGACTAGGATGAGGATGGTGAAGTGACTTCAAATTCTCTACTTACATAATCTGAACTTCCATAGTGATTTTACTCTCCTGATTTATGCGGTGGGTGTCACATTTACCCTGCCCACTTGAAAGATTTTTGTGATGATCAAGTAAAATTAACTTGTGAGGGTGCATTGCAAATTATAAAAACTATATACATTTAGGTACCATTTTTCTATTCTATTTTGACACTTGACAATTGAGCTTGATAGATCAATTGTGGAATCATAAATTTCTGGGTATCTGTTGAGGAAGCCTGAAATGAAAAATGACAATCTCATTCTTTTTCTTTGATATAATGAGATTTGGGAGAAAGCTTAGAAAATAAATTTAAAAAGTCATTGCCTCAAGAACATACAAGAAAAAAAAATACGGTATCTCGAAAGCTAGTTTAGCTGGTAGGAGGATAGCTGTATGAGTCAGCTAATCAAATCATGTATACTAGATTATGGTGATCTTGTGAATGTTCATGAAAATAGACATAATGCCTATTTAGCCAGAGGGAGGAATAAATTTAATGAGGCACTTTTAAGGCTGTGAGTCTCTGCACACCTTACAGGGAAAGTGGGGGAAGAGCTCAGATGATCTTTTGGCATATGGAGAGATTTGCATGAAAAAGAAACCGAATGCTAAAGACCTATCAATGAAAAGAAGGAAAAAGCACCTTTCTCTTTCTCCATTTTGAAATAAATTATATTTCATGTAGAAACAGCCTTCATCATTTTAAATATATTAAATTTCATATATTTTAAATGGAGACATTAAAATGTAGTTTTGTTAAATTTGTACCTCACTAGATAGTTGTAATCAATTATTAGAACCAATAGATTAAGCTGTCTTATTTTTAACAGCTTTCTTAAAATGCATCCAATTTAATAGCTGATTTTTCATTCATAGGTCATTTTGCAAACTTTGGTACAGAATGTAATGTACCAGATTTCATTGCTAATACTTTCAAAGAGTGAATGTAAATTCGGAGTGACAATAAAAATTCTGGACATTTTTTAACCTGGAAATTGGTTCTTGACTTCTGATATTAACTTTGTTTGAAATATTGATATTTCACAGGAAAAAATGTCTAACTGTGCTAAATTATTAGAGAAAACCCTTTTAACAAAGACTGCCATTGTATTTTACTTTTATTTATTTATTTTTGAAGTAAAAGCAGTTTCTGCTTGGAAGTTTTGAGGTAGGGGAGATGGGAAGAACAAGAAAGAGGGGGAGAGAGGGAGGAAGGGAGAGAGAGAGAGAGGGAGAGAGAGAATATCATGTTCAAGAGAAAACATGGCCTTCGCAAAGTTTCGCATTTTAAATATGTAAGATTTTGGTGTGCTGGACTTTCTATCTGTCCAATTTAAACAAAGGAATTATTTGCTAAAGCTTTTTTGCTTAATGAATTTTTATTATTTTATCTCTTTGTGTATAATCCAAATTCCATTAATCTGTAGGAATCTATGTACATTTCACATCCTCTTATTAGTATTTTATAATACTCAGTACTATGTTTATAAACCCCACCATTCCTTTGTCAAAGAATATGAGGAAATGAGGATTTCTAATGTTGTTTACTGCAGTTGAAACTGAGTATTATGCTACTAAAGAGAGTGTGAAGAGAGACGTAAGTGGTCGCCTTTATGACTTTACACTTGTAATGAATGAAGAACTACCACTGTTGATGCCAATCGTGAATAGTTTATTAAAACTAGACTGGGTTCTTTGAATAAGTTCTTCTTTACCCACTTCCACATACACCAGCTCCTTGCCCAGTTCTCCTACTGTCTACATATGTCATATGTTTTTTAATTAATCTCTAGATCTCTTATTAACACTGTCCTCCCGTTGTTAATCGATTTGCTTGAGCGGGCACCAGTAATGTCTCCATTGTGAGACTTGTTGTTACTGTTTTTGGCATATCAAATACACCATGGGAAGCTTGCCGAGCTCTGCTGTGAGGGTGGGATGCTCTCGGTAGCTTGCCGGGTTCTCTGAGAGAGATGGAGGAATCGAACCCAGGTCAGCTGCATGAAAGCAAATGCCCTACCTGCTGTGCTATTGCTTCAGTCCAGATCTCTTATATATTCCTAAAATTGCACAAAACTTATCTTATTAAAAAATAACAAATTATTTCCAATTATTTTGAGAATTTAGCATTCTATTTATATTCTTACCTATATTGAGTTTGCATTTTTCCAATAAACATGCTCAGTTAAGGAATAATAATAGAAACTTACTTTTTCAAGTAGGAACTGCCAACTTTAATTGTAAGAGGAACAGGCAAATCACACCTGAATCCACTCTAGTAGAACCAATGTCTGGTATTATCCTTGACGCCAGAGGGATAGGCATGAAGGAGATAGAACAGCTTGGGACGTGGGATAATTAATTTAGTCAGTGTTTAATTCTCCCCCCCTGAATTCTCAGTATCTTTTTAACACAGCAATTTGTAATCTTAGTTTAAACACTTTCAATTTGAAGCTCTAATTATAGTTTATATAATTCATGTTTTCCAAAGAATACTGTTTCTTTTTACATAGAAACATTTGCCTGTTTCTTTCAGATGTTTAAACATTTCAGCATTGGTAAGAGGGGAAAAAAATTCTTATAATAGCCCTATAATAGCCCTGTTGAATGGAATAGAAACCACATATTAGAAGTTAAAGAAACCCAATTTTGAAATTTGACTGCATCATTTTTAGTGAGGTTTCATAAATATAAAGTGCATGTTTAAGCAAAAATTGTATCATGTTTACAGTCAGAAAGCAACAATAATCACAGTTACATTGTATTAAATTCAGAAATCATAGTGTTTGGGGATATTTGACAACCTGAAAATTGCCTGTTTCTTATAATTTCATTTTACAAGTTTCAAGAAGAAAGATTGCTAATCTATTCTTTGGCACTTTCCTAAAAAATTTTTATCCTTCAATGTCAAGCTTTTTCACATTTTTTCCCTTCCCACAATTTGCTTTAGAATCACTATACTATCAGGAAGGAATAGAAGACATGAAGTAACACAAGTGACAACCAACAGTGAAAATAAAATACATTTCCCATAACTCATGGGGTGACCAAAGATAGACCTTTGTCCTATAGAAATAATTATGGTTTATTATAAGTTCATCTGTCAAACAGGAAAGATACCAAATTTTACTCTCCACAATGCTTTCATGGAGAAGTCATCCCCCAAAGCGTTAGTAAATTGATTTGTAAGATCCTGTACAGAAAAAGGTTATGTGTGCAAGTCGTTGTGATGTCTCAAGGAAAAATGGAGTTTGCTTCAGGTATTTATACAATCCTACATTTGGTAGTATACAGTGATACAAGTAATTATTGGTATTATCTAAGCTGTCTTAAATATTATTAATATGATTTTCAGTTACCAAAACATTTCTTGAAGTCTTATATGGAGAAAGCTTGCACATGGCTATATAAAGGGCCCAGGGATGTGAAGATAGATTCATGTGTAGGAAACATACAGCCCTGGCACTTCAACACTACATGTACAATACCTACTTTCTAGAAGTCATAGATCTAAAGCTTCTTCCTAAAGTGGCCAATATACTGCCCCCTAGTGAGCTCTGGATCAACATAGCACTGTAGCACTGTCCTACTGTTCATCCATTTGCTAGAGTGGGCCCAGTAACGTCTCCATTGTGAGACTTGTTGTTACTGTGTTTGGCATATTGAATACATCATGGGTAGCTTGCCAGGCTTTGCCATGCAGGTAGCTAGCAAGGCTCTCCGAGAGGGGTGGAGAAATCGAACCCAGGTTGGCCTCGCAGGCAGCTTGCAAGGCAAATGCCCTACCCGCTGTGCTATCACTCCAGCTTCGGATCAATGTAGTGGTACATAATAGCCTCAACTGCAGTTGATGGGGGACACTTTCTGTATGTTCCCTTAAAAAGTGGATTTCTAGGGTGGGCACTGAGTGATTTCCTGAAAAGGGGTATAATAGACTATACATTTTTTAAAAAACATTTTTAGTAAAATATCTTTTTATTGGTTTGTTTAGTTTAGGGGTCAGACCTGGCAGTATGAGGGATTACTCCTACCTTTACACTCAGGAGTTACACCTGGGAGTATTGTGGGGACATATGGAATACCTGGATTGAACCAGGTCAGCCACATACATTGCAAACCCCCTACTGGCTGTACTATTGCTTTGGCTTCAGTAAAATTACTTAAATAGTTTTTTTCTTTAATTTTTATTTATTTATTTATTGAATGACTGTGGGAAAAGTTACAAAGCTTTCAGGTTTAAGTATCGGTCATGCAATTATCAAACACATTTCCCTTTACCAATACTTATGTTTTACCACGAAGAACCCCAATAACCGCCCCCCCCAATGCCTGTGAGGCAGATGAATTCTAGTTAACACTCTATCTACTTTGATTAGATTGTTTCGACAAAAGATGCACTATTATTATGTAGACATGCTAAAAAGGCATTGTGAAATAATTTGTTTTCTACAGCTGGTCACAAGAATCAAATGATTTTGGATTTCTGGTATTTTACTTATTAAGCCTGGAAGTATTTCTGCTGAGAGTCAGATAATTATGAGATTGGTTTCTGTGCTCTGGAGCCATGGCCGTGCTGAAGAGCCGCTTGTGGGGGGCAACTCCTGACCTCGGTAGGGTGTGAAGGACGAGCCGGGAATGCCCCCCTTCCCATGAGGTTTCAGTCACCCCATCACGACTGGCTCATACCTGGCTGTTCACAAAGCTCCCAAGCGGCTGCCATCTTTCTTTCCAGAGGGAAAAAGGCGGAAGGGAGCAACACCCTTTCCCCTCCAGCAGGCATGGTGGCGTGGATTAATGCATAGTCCATTCACTTTTCTGCTGCAAGCTGCTGGGCTCTGCATTAAGTCCTTGTGCTTCTGGAGCCATGGCTGTGCTGGAGAGCCGCTCGTGGAGGGCAATCATGACCTCGGAAGGGCGTGAAGGATGAGCTGGGAACTAGACTATACATTTTTGAGGAACTCTGTTCTAGAGTTTAGGGATTCTCTCTCTCTCTCTCTCTCTCTCTCTGTTTATATGCAGTATATTCTGCCAAGAAATTCAGCATAGGCTTATTTTCTGCTTCTCAAATCACAACCTGTGATGTGTGTATTCTTTCTCTTTATCTCCATTTTCTGTCTCTTATAGTTCTCTAAATGAAACTATTTTTCTTTTTAAAAAATCAGCATAACTGAAAGATATGTTGGATGAAGTAAGTGACATGAAGGATAAACACCTGATAATCTCACTTATTTGTGATATACGGAATATTGGATAAAAAAGTGTTTTGTAGTAAAGTGGTAGGGGGAGTGCTTGGATCACCCTTGACCCCAGTATTTAGAGAGGAGAAAGACAGAAAAGGGAAGGAATCAAGTAGGGATGAAAAGAAAAGGAGATAATTGTGAACAGGCATTAGGGCTTCAGTTATATGGTGATATGGGAGAATGGTATAGTCATACATGCAAAACACAGCTGGTCCACAACACTGGTCAACAAACCCAACAGCACTGAAAACATGAGATCTAAGTTGCAGCCACTAAAACTTTGTAATGTGCCTGTCAAGTTGACCTGCTGAGATGGGGCATGGAACAAGGGGGTGGGGATGGGGAGGGAATAGGAGGACACTAGTGGAGAGAAGTTGACACTAGCCATAGGATTGGTGTTGAAATTTGTGTTAAAACTTAACTATCAGTGACTTTTTAAATCACAGTTCTCTGATAATAAAAGTTTTAAAAAATCAGCTTAATCTGAAAAGTAGGTTCGGATGGGGGGTGGCTCAGGATGAGACTGGAGCCATTCAGTCTCAGTTCCAATTGTCAGCTCAGACCCTTTTCTTTTACTAGTAGCAGCTCTCTGGGAAAGGCATAGACGTTTCTGTGAATCTGTTGCTTTATCTACAAGTCTGGGATGTGGTAAAGCTGGTTTCATAGGACTGTTACATCCATGACTGCATATTGGTCAAATGCTTAGAATCTGGTGCACAGAAAGTACTATATCAGTACAGAACATAAAAATCTCATACCTCTTGTAATGAATGGAATGGTATTTCCAGTTGAGGAGAGATCACTTGGAAGATGATTCCTGTGACATGTGGTATATTAGGATGAAACCTGAATTAGGTCTGGAAGGCAAAGAGGGTGGCCATTATCAGATGAGCCAGATGAACTATGGTTGGTCTCAGCAGCAAATGGATAAGGACAGAGAGAATGAGGGGAGCAAGTCAACACAAGCTGTTCTCGCAACAGGATTGAGTATGAGTGAAATAACCACCTGTCACACTCAGTGGCCGAGGGTGTGACAAGCTGAACATTAGAACAATAACTAGCACTGAGTTTGTTTGTTTGATTTTATTTTGGGCCACAGTTGATAGTGCTCATAAATTTCTCCTGGCTCTGGGTCAGGAATCACTCTTGATGGAGCTTGGAAGTCCAAATAGGGTGCTGACCCCGGAGTGCAAGGCAAGTGCCTTATGCACTGTACTCTCTCTCCATCCCTGCACTTTGTATTTTGATAGGGTTTTCCAGGCAGCTATGAGGTTCGCTGATCACAGATCTCAATATTTTGTTTCTGGATAATCAGCCCAATGGGGACAAGACCTCTGTCTCTTGTTCACCTCACACTCCTTTGCTTAACTGTCCCTGAGCAGTAAAATGGGTGCACCTATCAGTAATGTGACTGTGTCCAGCCATGTGATGGCCACGGTCTGTGCCTTCTCTCTCTGTTTCCCCTTGTGGCTTTATTTCCCTGCTTGTTTATGAGTACTTATAGATCTGAGTCACTTCCATTTTTTGTGTTTGGGCCACACACTCCTGGCAGTGGCCAGGGCATACCCCAGGCAATACATTCATGGATCACTCCTGGAGGGACTTAGGGGACCTATGGAGTGCTAGGGGTCAAACCTGGTCTGCAAGATTGCAAGACAAACACCCTACTCGCTTACTATTGCCCGAGGCCCCTGGGCCAGTGCCATTCTGTCTGCTGTATCCAACTCTGTTTGTCACCTGCCTCACCATTTCCTACCCAGGCTGAAGCTTGTCATGACTTACACTTCCTCATTTCAAATGACGACTCTGCCCAGTTGCTTGCTGGTCTTTAGGCTCCCATCACCCAGGCATATTCAGGATATCCCTAAAGAAGGGATATCCCAACCCAGCTACTGTGGGAGCTGGAGCCTCACCTGCTACAGATGGAAGCTGCTCAGTTTGACAAGGACCAGGCGAAGGACCCGAACCCTAGCCAAAACAGTTGGCACTCAGAGCAGAACTCTGAGCTGAGAAAGTGAAATTCAAGTAAGAAATTGCAGTGTAAACTCAGCCACTCACTCTTCATGGCAGAGGGCACCAGGAGGTTACAATTTACAATCCCAAAACAGAGTGTCATTTTCCTGGAGGAATTTTATACCCAGCCCACTTCCCACATCCACACGGTTGATGGTTAGTCTCCACCCTGGGAAGAACTGAACTCCGGGAGAATGAGGCATTGTACAGCTTAAAAAGCCTGGGAGGAGCAGATGCTATGTCGGGTTTGTAAACAAAATTGTGGAGGCATATTCCTGGCCATGCACTTCTGAGAAATAAACAGAGTGTGGGGTAGAGTTAACTGGTGCCAGCGGGAAATTTACGGCCAGGAATAGCACACCCTTCAAGACAACTTAGGGGTTTGAGTTGCTTTGGAAGCAGGGGTATTGCTGAATATTTTGAGCAGTGATATATATGAAGATTAGTTGGCAGTTGTCTGTGAGCTGAAATAGAGCAGGAGAGCAAGAAGTGAGCCCAATTAAGATACCTTTTATGCACACAAACAACATTCTGAATTTAGCTTTTCTGTACCTGATATTGAGTAGAGGCTTAATAAATATTTATGCAATGAAAGAATGCAGTAATTAATTACAGACTCTTTGAGTTAGTAGATAAATTTAAGTTCAGCTAACCTAACACTTTATTGGCTGTATTAACCTATCTGACAGCTTGTCTATTTCTTGTCATCTGGGAAATTGGAATGTACCAAACAGCACATTTTGTCAGGGGTGGAGGCATTTCTCCACATATAGAAAGCATCTGTTTGAAATGAGTTGGAAGAGGAGTTAAATCTCATTATCTTATTTCCTTTGCAGTTAATGACCATGCATAGGCTTTGGACTTCTGAAGTCATGTTAAAAAAAAATCTCTGCTTCTAAGAGGTCTTCCTTACCCCTACAGGCTAAGTCAATGCTCTTAGTGCATATTCCATTAGCACCTGTAACTGTATTTGAAGTGTTCACTGCTGGGACAGTTACTTATTAACTGCTATAATGAGTTACCTGCCACAGTCTCTGCTAAAACCCCAGCACTAAGCACAGTCATCACATAGTGTCAATGTTCTGTACATTTATTTACCATGCAATATTCTATTGATTGAATACAGTGTGAAGGGCACTGTTCCAGGGAATATGTTACAGCAATGAAATAAATCTGGTGACAATTCAAGGAGTTTCCGTACGAGGGGCAGTGGTGCGAGGGAGAAAAAGATGCAAATATGCACACTTAAATAAATATGAAAGTGTTTGTGGACAAACACTAAAACTGAGTAAGATAGCAAGGTTAGAAGATGCTGCTTTATACATGGTGTTTCACATGGCTTTCCCATGAAATATCATTAGATCAGGAATGACATTAGCATGGAAGAGAAGATGCAAGATAAGTTGATTCCCCAGGCAACGTGAAGTAGAGCTGGACAATACTGTTTGGCAGGGCATTTGGGTGGTGCTTTAAACAGATCCATACATATTGTTCTCAGGCTTCCAAAGTGACCTATAGAATCACGTCATAGGAACATTCTGCTTTAAAGAGTAAGGGAGATACCGAGAATGAGGGATTGTTGAATTGAGTTGAATTCTTGGTTTTGAAAGTGATCATTTCTCTTAGAGATTAAGATTTAAGTTTGCTTTTAAAAAATAATCAATAAAAAATTTAAGAAATATATTTTTCAGGTTGGATCATTATTGGGGGGCAGATCTGGGTATTCTGGAACCTGGAACAGAACTAGTTTTGGAGAACTTGTATAAAGCGAAATAGGTTCAAATATACTATTTTTGAAAAATTTATAAAGCGTGACCAAGTGAGCACTATCTGAGTGTGGGAAATGAAAGATCTGAGCAGCTTTATTAACCTCACAGCACATCACCTCTGGATGCACTGCATTCGAGAGGAAGGTATCATTACTCTTTCTATTGTCTCTTCTGTTTATGTCCTAATAAGGAAATGGCAGTTTGAGGTTAGCATAGTGGATTTTCTGGGCAAGTACCTAATTAATAATTGTACAGTCCCGTTCCAACACAAGGAATCCAGGCCATTTTGGTGATGTTGGATAGAATAGCTGGGTGAAATTCAAGGACTCTATTTTTAGTTCTGTCATTTTCTAGCTGTAGGAACAAAGGACAAGTAAAAGACCAATCTGACATACTCTTAACATTTTTTTAGAAAGGTTACAATTAGTTCAGTGTTTCATCAACCAGTTTAAGGTATTTTCCATCTTGGAATGTCACCGATGCTATGCTTTATATTTTAGTCAGATGAAACCATTAACAATATTTATTTAAATCAACTAAATGTGGATGTAGTATTAATCACTATTAGTGCTAGAGAGAAAATCAGTGATATTGGAACCCTGGAAAATAACTTTGATGCAAACTTAAAACACATTACACTCTGGATATATTTCTAGTTTGAAGAAGTATTTAAGGCCAAAGATTTTCTGTTTATTTTATAAAGGGGAATTATCAAGTGTCCTGCTATTTGGTTAGAGACATGCAGGCCCAAGAAGAGCCTTTTAAAGCTAAGTCTTATAAAAATAATCTGAGTGAAATGAGTCAGAAGGAGAGTTATAGACATAGAAAGATTAGACTCACTTGTGGGATATATATAAAAATAATATGAGACCAATACCCAAGAATAGTAGAAAAAATGACAAGGAGGATTGCTCCACAGTTTGAAGCCTGCCTCAGATGCTGGGGCAGAAGGCAGTTGGGATAGAGAAGGGACAACTCTGACCAAGATAGTTGGAAATAATCACTCTGGGCAAGAAATGAGTGCTGAAAGTAGGTAAAGAAACACATGATAACCTCTCAGTACCTGTACTGCAAACCTTAAAGCACCCAAGAGGGAAGGGGAAGAGATAGTTAGATAGATAGATAGATAGACAGAGACAGAGATACACAAAGAGATAGAGACAGAGAGAGACAGAGACAGACAGAAAGGAAAGTACCTGTCATAGAGAGAGGTTGGGGGGAGGGTGGCAGGAGGGAAATTGGTGACATTGGCAGTGGGACATGTACACTGGTGGAGGGGTGGGTGTTGGAACACTTTATGACTGAAACCCGACCATGATCAGCTTTGTAACTCTATATTTCATGGTGATACCATTTTTTTAAGGTAGAGCAAAAATTAAAAAAATAATTAAAATAAGATAAAATAATGTAATTAATGAATCAGTCAACTTAAAATGAATTGGTATAAATATATGATGTTTCTCTTTTAAGCTATTTCAGATCATTTTGGGTAACTGTAGGTGATAAGTCTACAATATAAAGAGAAGCATTGGCCAACTACAATTTGTATGTCAACAATTGCTTGTTAAATAAAGTTCTTTTGGAATATAACCTGATTTATTTTCATGTGTGTTATCTCTGGTTGCCTTAGTGCTTTCTAGCAGAACTTGTAAGGCCATTTTCTCTTAGGTCTTTTACAGAAATGTTGATTGCTAAAGTAAAGAAGAGTTACAGGCCAGACAGATGGTCCAGGGATTAAGGTTCTTGCCTTGCACAGGACTGACTTGAGTTAATACCTGGGGCCATACCAGAAATGGTCCCATTGCACAGAGGTAGGAGTAGGCCCTGAGCACCGTAACATGTGACCCAATAGTTTTGCCTATCTCCCAAATAAAAGGGAGAACATTTTTGTCTCTGACTTTATGGTTTTTATACTGTTGGGGCTTACACCAGTAGAAGTTTAATCAATTTATGACACAGAATAAAGAGTAGGAGTATCTTGTTTATTGGATACCCAGTAGACACCAGAAAACAATATAAGTGATACAGAATATTTGATCTTAAGCACAGCCCAGAGCCACACCTTCCCTATCTATATTTCATGGCATCTCTCCTTTTTTCAGTGTTGAAAACTTTGGAGCCATCTTTATTAAATTTTGGATCCTATCTCATACCCACATTCTATGTATTGGGAAATCTTTTCCAGAACTTTACAGATGTAACTAAGAACTGAATTCATCCAACACTGTTTTCCTCATTCAAACCACCATTAGGTCTTCATGGAATATAACCACCATTTATTGCTACTTACTCTTGACTCTCTGTAATCTAATTTTCACACAAAAATCAGTTAAATCACTTTCACTTCTCTCAGTAAAAGTTTCCATATTGGAGTAAAATCATTATCAGGTTTTGCCAGTGGGATGTGGTCTCTGTCAACCTTTCTTGCTGCCTCTTCTGTTCATCTATATTTGTTCTGCTGAATAGAAAGCCCTTCTTTTTCCACCTACATTTCTGTCACATTCTTTCTTTACCTGAATTTCTCCTCTTCATTTCTCTCATGTTATTTTTGCCTCTTTCAAATATTTGCATAAGTGTCCTTTCTTCATGGAAAACTATCCTGAACAGCAAATTTAAATTTGTAATTCTTTTTCAGGAATATGGACCTCATTGCTTGCTTTCCTTTTTATATATTTTTTCATAACACTCAAACTAAAACATTTTTAATAACACCAAACATCAGCCAAGCCGCACAAATGCTGGCCGACTTTGACCGTGAGTGTGGAAAGGTAGGACTACAGCTGAATCTTATGAAGACAATGTTTATGAGAAACAGCCTTGTTCCTGACTCCCCATTCGCTCTCAATGGAACGACCATCTCCGAATGCAACAGCTATGTGTACCTAGGTCGAGAGGTCAACATGACAAATGACCTGGCACCCGAGCTGCGCAGGAGGAAGAGAGTGGCTTAGAACGCCTTCAAGAACGTAAGAAATAGCTAAGAGGACGAAGAACCTCCGGCTCCGGGCACATCTCTTTGATTCCACTGTTCTTCCTGCATTAACATATGCCTCAGAGACCTGGGCCCTACGCAAACAAGATGAGAACGCTATTCAGGTCTCCCAAAGAAGAATAGAAAGAGCTATGCTTGGAATATCATGTTTCACTCAAATGAGAGAACGAATCCCGAGTTCTGACATCCGTCGACAATCAAGAATCAGGGACGCTGTCTCATTTGCCAAGGTGTCAAAAATCAGATGGCCTGGTCACGTAATGAGATTTAAAGACGACCGCTGGACTAGAGCTGTTACTGACTGGATTCCACGGGATGTCAAAAGACCGCGTGGCCGTCCACCTACCAGATGGTCAGACTTCTTTGTCAAGATCATGAACGATCGGTTTGAGGCCCTTCATGTTCCCGGAGCGAAGAGATGCCATTGGGCTACACTAGCACGCGACAGGGACAAATGGAGACGTTACTGGCGCCCGCTCGAGCAAATCGAAGACTAATGGGAAGTTAAGTGATTAAGTGATTAAGTGAATTTATTGTATATAAATGTATAAACAAATTTATATTATGATAGTCATATTATAATCTTTCTCTTTAGTAGATTTTAAGCACTAGAACCATGAGGATATAGTCTATTTTATTTACGTATATATTTCCAACATCTAAGTCACTTCCTAGAGATAGTAGGCAATTGACATATCTTCAATTTAATTTTCTTTAGGACTTGCCCAGTGGTGCTCAGGAACTACTCCAGACTTGGAGCTGAGGATTAGTCCTAAAAGATATTTAAGGGACGATTTAATTGTGGAGTTGAAACTTCCCCATACTTTGCATTTTAGTTGTGTAGGTGGACTAGAGTGTTTTCTTAAATGTTAAAAGGAAGGCTTAAAAAAAAAGGAAGGCTAAACTTTATGTCAAATTAAGCAATACAATTTTTATACTTGTTTTTTTGGTTTTGTTTTTGGACACTCTGATGGCACTCCAGACTTATTCCTGAGATCACAAGGATTGCTGTGATCCTTGTGGGGAACCATCTAGGGTGTTGGGATTAGAACCTGGGTCACATTCATGGCAAGAGTCATGCCCATTGTACTATCTCTCCAGCCTCTGGGCAATCCATTTTAAAATAAACCACACAATTCACTTTTACATGCTAACATTTTGTTTACAATGTTATTTCCTTAAGTAAGTTTATCAATATATTTTTTTGTAAATGTATTTTTAGCTAGAAAAGATATGATGTACCACTTCTAATATCCAGCTGCTTCTCTCTAACAATCAAATTCTCTAATTGCTTTATCCCTGTCTGAAGTTTTCTGCCAATTCCTGGTCTGAGAAACAGTGCCATGAAGAAATAGCTTCCCTGTGTTCATCTCTACTGCATCTTGTGATTGCTCTCATAGCTCACTTATTAAAGAGGTGTTTTCTTAGCTCTCTATTTCTTCTCTTTATTGCAAAATTTCTACACCATTGACATCTCTGCTACCATTTCATTCTATCCCTTATTTACTGCTTTCATCTCCAAACACTGAACATTTCTGTTCTTCCCTGAAGACTTCAAGCTCTGAATTACATCTTTCTACTTCAGTGTAATAGCCGTTATCATTTTTGTTGTCCCTTAAATACTCATGCATGTCTTCTGAATTTCTTATTTCCAAATTCTTGTCTGCTTTCACTCTCATGACCATTTTTCTTAATTTCAGTTCATAGAGCAATATCCATGTCTCTCCACTCTTGATGTTAAATGCAACATCACACTTGATGACCTCACTTGTTGCCTGTCTGTGGGCATCTTTAAATAGATATATAGTTTTCGAACAACATCCTGTTCTTTTTTTTAATTTTCATTTCTTAGGGTTCTCCCAAATGGGGCTTAGGAGATTCAGAGGTCACTCCTGGTAATTTCTGGCCAACCAAGTTAATAATTCAATGCAAGGGCAAGAGGATACAGTGGTCCTTGGACTCTGAAATACTGGGAATTATAAGGGCCACTGTGGCAGGGCTCTCTTCTTCATTTGGTGCTGGGATTGAACCAGGGTTGGCCACATGTGAGGCATGTGCCTTAACTTCTGTACCATCTCTCTTGCACCCTGATTCTAAATCTTAAGCCATTTTTCACTCTTCTTTGATCATATCTCATTCTCTCATCTACTTTGGAAAAACTTATGTTTCAAATTGCATTGCTATAGATACTCACTTTCCATGACCTTCTCACTATTCAAATTTTAATTCCATCCTTGCGTCCATAGTTAGTTACTCTCCTACTCTATAGTAAAACATACTCCAATCATCTCACATCTCTTTTAGTCCTCCATAAAGCACCAGCATGGATGAATATTCAGTCATTCATCTTTTCTGTGTGTGCACTCAAATATCTGGATGAAATTACAAAGGAGTTACTTTGCCAGAATTTGCCTTTCACTTGGAAATGAATGAAACCAAATATTTGACTTGCCTCACTTTTTCTCCATGTCCATGTTAAAATACTTTTCTCCATTTTAAATTTCATAGTCTTCTTTTTTCCTCTTTTCTATTCATTTACTTCATCTTTTTCTTGTTATAATACTTCTAAAAAGGTAATTTTTTTATATTTTTTTAGTGTGACATCATGAGGTACAATTGTAGACTTACAAATTTTTGTGCTTGGGTTTCAATTATACAATGATCAAATACCCATCCCTCCACCAGTGCCCATTTCCCACCACCACGGTAATTTTTAAAGACATTCCAGACTTGAATCTTTTTTTCTTACTAGACATTCAATGTAGATAATGTTGTCCTGTACCTAAATACTAATACTATCTGTATACCAAAAAAAAAATCTTAGTTATACATTTCCGGTCAAAATTTTTGGCTGTAAGGCAGGTAATACTAACATTCTGCAACTTACATCACAGGATAGAACACTTAACACGACCTAAAGTAAACTCTTGATTTCTCCTACAGAGACTTATTCTTCCTAACTATTCTTCATCTGAGCAAATGGTTCCTTAATTCTCTCATTACTCAGCAGGTTCTTTTTCTTTTCTTTGACCCCTCCCTTCAATGGGGGTGCCTTCCCTGTAGCTTTTGTTTTTGATAGATAACTAGAAACCACTGACTTCTTTGCATTGACATTGTGCAGAACCTCATCCTCTCTTGCTTGGAGCTGTATGGTTCCTCTGACTCATTCTTCCTCTGATTGCTCTGTTCCAAACAAAATAACCCCATTCAGTTTCAGAAGTGGCCCCACCAGTGATTCTTTGAGAACAGGGCCAGTGGTTCAATGCAAGGGCATGAGGATGAGAAGCTGCTTTGGCCCTGCAGTGACAGGGACTTTCACCACCCACACAGTGCTGTCGACCTTCAGGAACACACTCAAAGGTCCCCACGGTCCTCCATGGCTGGATCTGGTGATGCTTGGAAAACTGTATGATGCCATGTATTGACCCTCAACCTGATGCATGATATCAAGTTCATCCTTTTATATAGTATATATTTGATAATGTGTCTATTAGAAGAACCTTCAATTTTGTTTAAGTTTACTAATATTGAACCTGATAATTCTCTGACAGTTTAACACCCTCATTTCCTGCTATTTCTCTATTTCATCTGCACTAAATTCACTTCTGTCCTATAAACACACCAGATCTATAGGACATTAATTATTGCAAAAATAATTTCCCTAGCAAGGCCTTTGTGTATACAAATTTTCTATTTCAGAACTGTCACCTTCTTGGGGCTAGAGCTAGAGTACAAAATGTAGGGTGTTTGCCTAGGTTTTATTCCTGACACCACATGTGGTCCCCTGAGCCCCACCAAGAGTGGTCCCTGAATACCACCAGGTGTTACTCCCATCCACCCCACAAAAAGAAGCAAAAACCTCATCTATCAGATCTTGGATAACCAAATCTCTCTAAGTTAGGTATTCTGCTGATTTCTTATTAAGTCCTGTACCTGCTCCCAACCCATATTTTATTTTGATTTAAAAGTCTGTTCCTTTCTTTTTTAGCACTTATTCAAGACTTTAATAACCTTATTTGTTAATTAATTTATCTGTGTTTTCATATCCTATTAAAATCTACAAAAATCGAATTATAAATTTTGCTACCACTGTATTCTGGTTCATAATTTTGTGCCTGATATTTAATATTTTTTTTGTTTTGGGTCATACCTGGCAATTCTAAGAGGTTACTCCTGGCTCTGCACTCAGGAATTACTCCTGGCAGTGACCAGGGGACCATATGGGATGCTGGGAATTGAACCCAGGTTGGCCGCATGCAAGACAAACGCCCTACCTGCTGTGCTATTGCTCCAGCCCCTGATATTTAATATTTTTTAAGAAATAATTTTTAATCACTGAATAACTATATGTATTTTCATAGAAAAAGACTTCTTCTCTTCCTTCCTCTCCTTCCTTCCTCTTCTTCTTACCTCTCCTTCTTGTCTCAATTCATACAGTATTCATCCTCTGTATGGCTGTTTCAGAACTTGTGTTGTGGTTTATATAATACTCATATTTTGATATACTTAATTTTTTTATCCCAAAATTAAAGTACACTAATTTTCAAATCTTACCTTAGCACACAATGATTGCTGTCTAATAGTCATGAAATCACATCATCTCTAATGTTATTTATGCTGTTTTCAAGTGCCACTGAAGAGCACAATTATCAAATTGAGAGCACAATTATCAAATTGAATCAGAGATAAATTCACAATGTGTAAATTCTGATAATCAGGATGAGGAAAAAACTCAGGATAAAGATATTATGAGTTGATATTTTCCCCATGTCTAGATATTACCTAACAATATTTACCATCTATTTACAGTTAGACTTCATAATAAATAATGGATTTCATTTCACATTTGATGTTCTATCATTTTTTGTTGTTGTGGGGCAGTGTTTTGGAGCAGTTGAGATTTGGGAGACTCTCTGATAGTTCTTGTATCAGGTTCGAAGTCATCATTATAAAACTAATCCTGAGCCATAGAACATATTCAACTAATATTTATTGAGTAAATAAATATTTGGTGCATGGATGGTATGTGACTTTGGGCCAAATGCTTAATGGCTTCACTCTAATCACCGCTGTTACCACCAACAGCAGTGAAGCAGCAGCAAAATTCCAACATTCAGCATCGTTTGAAATTACATGTACTATTCCTGTCTTCCCTAGTCTGTCAGAGAATCGCACCAGATAAGAACAGGATGTGTGTTTCTTTCTCTTTTGATTGCAACCTCGTAATGTTTGCCCAAGTCTCTCTGTTAATAGTGACATGCCTCCACTTTGCTTCACCTGTGAAGAACCTGTCTAAGAATTGATAGATCTGGACTGGAGGGTGGCCAATTAGGTAATGGCCTCCAGCAAGAGCGGACTCGGTGGAAGACCCGCCTTTGAACTGTGAGGAGTGGAACTAAAGGGCGCAGCTGTTTATAAATCAGAGAGGAAAGAACAAGGTTACACCTGTAGGTTGACTTCGCAGCTGTATTTTCTCAGCTCAAATACTAGAGTAGTGTAATGATAGCTAAAGCCATATTCAGATTAATTAAGCAATTCTGACTTCAATTATTTAGATAACTCAAGAGAGTGGGTGAATTTTATCTAAAATTAAAGTGTTAATTTCAGAATTGGAGACATTGCCTTAAAGGGTTCCTATTAGAAATTAACTCAGGGGAAATCTGTTACTAAGAGACAGAACAATTTAATGTCAAAGAACAGTGCTAGTAGGAGCTGGCCAGTAGTTTTAAATTTAAAGCCTGGGATCTAATATCACCTCGGTTAAATAGTGACAGAGAACATGTCACAAATTAAATTGTAGACATCTTCCTGCAAGAAATTGCTTCTAATTACCTGTTACCTTCTAAACTTGGCTGTGATTTGTTCAAAGGAACTGACTAGTAAGAGGAACAGACGAAGATCTGGGTCCTGCTGGTTTTAATATGTTACTATTAAAATTTCTGCAGTAGCATAGATAATTCTGTTTTATAGTTTGTAGGACGTTGGTATGCTTAAACTGGAGAGTCTCTCTGAACAGTCTCTGACCATTCCCAAGTCTGTGTACATTTATCACCATGCATCTCAAGATAATTTTTTTTCTTTCACTGGTTTTCTTTTTTTGTCTCCAAAAATGCTACAAATTCAATGTAATAGTGTTGCAATTTTAATGAGAAGTCATAAAATGCAAAAAAGTTGTTTTTATTATCCAATTACATTTCTTTCTTAACATTTAAATATACTGGAATTGACTTACTGTTGGTCTGCAGGATCCAAGGAAAATTTTGCAAAGGAAACATTTAGGTAGGAAGTTAGCTGTGCTTAATTTTATAATTTGAATCTCTTCTAGATATAAAATGGACCCTTCGAAATATAAATTCACTCATCTAAAATATGTAAGACTTCATAGTTGAAACAAGGATCCAAGATATGTTCCAGTGTTATAATTCATGCTTTGCATGTATAAGGCCCTATGCACAATCCTAGCTCCATGTGCAAAAAAAAAAATGTTCTTATCCAGTTTGAAATGAATAACTTTCATAAAACTTATTGTTTTTTAAATTTAAAGGGATCAACTTTGTTAACTCATTTGTGTTAGAAAATAAATTATATTGTTTAACTTTAGTAATATGTCAGATTCATGTTTGTGGTATGTGAACTCACAGTTAGTCATGATAACCCAATATGGGACATATTGAGAAGAAAAAAGTATAAAATTAGTCATTTATGAGTGATTTACTTTTTATGTATACTGGCTAATATAACTTAAATGATGATAATTTATACCTATGTGATGCTTCACAGTTTACAAAGTATTTCCATGTGAGTATTTTTATTTGATTACCAGGAAAGCCCTATGGGGATAGCTAAGCAGGAATCTTTATTATCTAAAAATAAATTGAATGTCAGAAAGGTTATTTGATCACTTCACGAAGCTAATAATAGGTGGCAGAACCAGGCTTTGATAGAACACAAATATTGGCATAAATACTATCACATTCATTTTCCCTAAACCACCAACAGAACTGTCATTAAATTGTCATCAAATACATGGGCTGTTTTAAACCAAAAAAAAAAGCACATTCTTTAGGATTTTAACCAAGTTTTCCAAATAAGTTAGTAGATACTTCTGTGGATATTTATGCAGTAATTTGTTTTTCACTAAATGGTACCCCCAAGATTTATCTCTCTGTAGTTAACTGGATGTATTGTTTCATGGATTGTGTCCTGTGGTTCCAACTGGGGTAAGTGACAGCTGTCTGTGCATTAATGAAGCTTGAAGGCTGTTTTCCATCAGAAGGAGGAACAGATCATTGCTTTTCACCCTTATCCTTTGAACTATTTAACTTTACAGCCATCTGAGTCAACTTTTATTCTTTTAGTACATGTTCTGGAATTTTAAAAGGAGAGAGGCAGAGAAGTTCAGCTCCTAAGTAGACAGCTTTTGTCAAATGTTACTCCCGCGTTGTGTTTTACAAGGTTCCTTTTGTTCTGTGGTAAATGGCAGTGTCTTTCAAGAAAAAAAGTGGTAACTTATAAATATCTCCTTTTGCATTCGATTTCTGTGTACCTTGTAGAATGCTTAAGTTTGGTTCACAGTATGGTTTTTCCTTTAAGAAGCATGAGGAGATCATTTTGCTTTCTGATATTAATTTTATGTGTCACTCTTAAGAAGTTCTTGAGTGGTGGAAAATGGATGTATAAGAATCATTTCTTTTTTTCAGGTTTCGTTCTGCTTTTCTTAGATGGTATTTTAAGAAGAAACACTGTCTTCTGAGTTTTGATGGGGAAAAAAAAACGGATCAGCCTCTGACTTCCAGAAACCCATCTGGCTCAGTGAGCTGGGTCATGTTATTCTTTGACTAGACATAAACAATCTCACAGAATCCTAATCTCAGACAAGGTTACTCTGAGATCATGATAAAAGGAGATAAAGCGAGGTCACTCCATAATTCTGTCTCAGCACAGACAAAAACAGGGTCACTATGCCACCCACAGAATATCAAACACTGCCTTACTCATCTGAAATGCGGGACGGTTACTTCCTTATCAATTATGGCTTGATCTTTATTCTGTCTCCCCTCCCCATCAATAAAGTTTATTGAGCTATTTAATCATAGAAGTTTCTATGCTTTCTGGCAGTATGCAGTCTTGACTGAACCCTGACCTGCTAGATCCTCCCCCAAATAACTCAAAGACAAAATTTTAGACTAGGCTCTCTTTGTCTTCTACTGAGACATGTCTTGATTCCCAAAGCAAAAGAAATCTGAAATTAAACTTGCTTCAACTAGAAGTGCATTCTTATTGGTTTTGACTGAGAGATATTGAGGGGAATTTTAAAGATTTTTATTAGTCTCAATAGTTATAGGAAATTGAGCAAAATTGTGTAGTTTTTTAATGGTGGTAAAGCAAAGATATACTCATGTTTTTTTTTCCATTTCATATAATTTCTAATATGCCCCTTTTACTCATTTCCTCACAAGTAAATTACCTTTTGAATTGTTTGCACTCGGATTTTCTTTCAGTAGTTGTATGGGCTGGAGAGATAGTACAGCGGTAGGGCGTTTGCCTTGCACGCAGCCAACATGGCCAACCCTAGTTCGATTCCTCTGCCCCTCTTGGAGAGCCCGGCAAGCGATCGAGAGTATCTCGCCCACACAGCAGAGCCTGGCAAGCCACCCGTGATGTATTCGATATGCCAAACACAGTAACAACAATGTTTTTTTTAGAAAGTACAAAACTTTAGAGATATATTAGGAATACTTGGGCTTTGCATGCTGAAACCCAGGTTTGATCCACGAAACTATATAGGGTCACCCAAATACTACCAGAAATGACTGTTAGGCACCAAGACTGGAGTAACTCCTGCCACCACTGGATGTAGCCTCAAGCTTCAACATAAATTAAAAAGTAAAATTAAATAAAAAGTATAGATGCAAGAAAGGTAGCTGGATGGAATGTAGCATGTGCTTTGCATGTGGAACTGCTTTTTTCTTTTTCCTTTTTTTTTTTTTGGAATCACCATGAGATACAGTTACAAAGCTTTCATGTTTGAATTTCAGACATACAATGATCGCACACTTCTCCCTCCACCAATGCACGTTTTGGGACTTCTGCTTTGATCCTTGTCACTGCTGGATTCCCTGAGTACCATCAGGAGTAACCTCAAGTACTGAGCTGAAAGTGACACCTGAGAACCACTGGATGTAGTCTAGAAAACAAACTAAAAAATGTTAAAATGTAGCAAAAAGTTATTTTAATCAGTAAATATATAAATGTTTTAAATTTCTTATGGAAAGGACATTGTATTATATAGTACAAAATTTGCAGTTGTGAATTGTTGAAAAAATAAATCTATGCACATATTGTAGTAAATTAACCACTGAGTCTGCTTCTATACTTTATCATATAAATGTCCCTTTTGTCTTAATTCATCTGCTTTTTTCCTTTGCCCTTCTTATAACCACTAATTGTTCTGATAGACCAAAGGACTCTTCTCATTTAGTGCATTCATTTAGTTCATTTTATTTATTTTTATTTAATTAATTTTCCCTTTATGCCACAGTGAGTAAAATTACGAAATGTTTATCTTTCTCCTTCTGACTTATCACTAAAGATAATGATTTTAAAAGCCAGAATGATAGTTTAGTGGGTAGTGTGTTGCCTTGCACATGGCAAACCCAGGTTTAATTCCTAACACCACAAAATGTGCCCTGAGCACTGTCAGGCATGATACTGAGTGCATGGCCACACATAAGCCCTGAGCACCACTGGACGTGAACCCTCCCAAACAATATATATGTATGCTGTACAGACATGAATTTCGGGCTGGAGCGGTAGCACAGTGAGTAGAGAGTAGGGCCTTTGCCTTGCACGCAGGTTTTATTTCTCTGTCCCTCTCGGAGAGCCCAGCAAGCTACTGAGAATATCTCGCCTGCACAGCAGAACCTGGCAAGATCCTCGTGGCATATCTGATATGCCAAAAACAGTAACAGCAAGTCTCACAATGATGACATTACTGGTGCCCACTTGAGCAAATCGATGAACAACGGGAGGACAGTGCTACAGACAGTGCTATCTACTTGCCATCTGCATGTTTTCTTGGAAGAAGTATCTATGTAGATTTTAGCTCATTTTTAATCAGATTATTTTTATGTTGACTTTGATGAATTTTTATAATTTAAATATTAACCCCTTGTCTAAAACATCATATGCAATTCTTTTCTTCCCACTTCAAAGGTTGTTTTCATTTTCATGAAAGCTTTTTTTTTCACTGTGCAGGAGCTTTTTCATTTGCTATAATTTCATTTGCTTGTTTTTGCTTTTGTTTTCTTTTCTGGTAGATTTAACTTCCTAAACACATCAGTGAGACCGATGTCAAGAATATACTGCCTGTATTTTCTTTTGAGTATTCTTTGGTTTAGTTCTCACATACAATTTATTAATCCATTTTAAACTGGGTACTTTTTAAAACCTGTTGGTTTTAGATAGTGACCTAGTTTTATACTTTTACATGTGGCTGTTGATTTTCCCTACACTATTAATTGAAGAGATGTTTCTTGCTACATTGTAAGCTTTTGTGTATTTTGTCATAAATTAGCTGTGCATATATATGTAGTTTTGTTTCTGGGATTTCATTATTTTTAATGTTCAGAACCAGAAATACTCAAGTTTGCCTTAAATTGGAATCGCCTTAAATATTCATCAAGGGTAGAATTATGATATTTTCATACTCTAAAATAACACTGAGCAATTAAAAAGTAACTAATATTACATACAACTGCATAGTCTCAAGAATCACATTGAGTAAAAATGTCAGACACAAAATAGTATCACTATGATGTATAAAAACACATAAAACTTAGCTATGGCAATCAGTATTAGAAAAGTACCAGCTTAAGGAGAGGGCTACTATAAGGAGATGAAGAGGGATTTTTTGATATGATGTGCTTTTTTCTATTCTAGTGATTGCTAGTAATACAGTACTGTATCACTGTATCACTGTCATCCTGTTCATAGATTTACTCGAGCAGGTGCCAGTAATGTCTCTATTTGTCCCAGCCCTGAGATTTTAGCAGCCTCTCCTTACTCATCCTTCCCAATGATTGGAGGCTCTTTCAGGGTCAGGAGAATGCGACCTGTTATAGTTACTGATTTTGGCATATCGAATACACCATGGGGAGCTTGCCAGGCTCTGCCCGAGCGGGCAGAGTACTCTCAGTAGCTTGCCAGGCTCTCCAAGAGGCATATATATATATATATATATATGCCTCTTGGAGAAATGTATATATATATATATATATATATATATATATATATACACTTCTCTCTATGATTTTTTTGCCTACTGTCCAGACTCCATCAAACATGATGTTGCAACTATGGAAAATGGGTAAAAGTGTCCTATGATATATGTGGATCTGGAAAGTGGCCTGGAGCGTGATGGAAGTTAGGCAGTGGAGGTTGGCTGTCAGAGCTGGGTTCCCCGGAGTGGGGAGGTCACCCGTCCCCCTCTGGGGCGCCTCTAGTGAAAAGAGCCTGGTGTGGAGACCGTGAGTACATAGTACTATTTTAAATAATCAAATTACACACTAAATATGTGTGCATTTTTCTTAAATGTATGTATATTTTAATTCATCAAAAGGGAAGAAGCAACAATTTGGGACAAGTAGTTAGATGATTGAAAGTTTATATGGAAGATGATTCAAAGTTTATATGGGAGACTATACTTTCAGGGATCATTTCCATAGTTCTTTACTAGAGAAGTTTCTCTGATCCTGTAGAGCACGTGAAACATGAGGAAGACCCTGAGCATCCTCTCTTGAACATGAATCTGGTTCTATGTGTTGCTTGTGCAACTACCTTTTACAATTGATAATGGTTCTTCTCTTTCTTAATGAGGGAAAGGGAGAGGATGCAGTCTGAGTGGTTTCTTGGGAAAAAAAGTTTATACAGCACATTGGGTTTTACCAACTCTAATAAAATACATTTTTACACACTGGATAGTGAATATACATTTAGAATTCTTACCTTAATCAAAAATTTATTTAGAAAGAATAGAGTGCATGCACATTTTTCCTGAATAATGCATTTTCACACATTGACCTGCGTGTTTACACTTTTGGTGAATGAGTCAAGGCTATCTGGGAAGTTTTGCATTTCCCAAATATCTGGTATCTTTGTAGCAGTTGATTATTTTATTTCTCAGAATGTGGAACTTTCGCAATTGTGGAACTTTCTTTCAAAGTAAGAACAGGTCTAGGTATAGAAATACCTGACATTATTTAAGTAAAATGTGATCTTTTGCTGGGAGCTCTATTTGAAAGCCAACCTAAAATAAAAATTAAAATTATTTTAATTTCTTTCAAATGAACTCTCAATTGTGTTATATTGATTGCATTGGTAATACTGATATATTGCCTATTTTTACCCCAGTACCACAACGATTAATTATTATCATTTTGTAGTATAGTTTGTATACATTTTAGTAGTATAGTATGTCAGGTCACTAGATAGCTAAATATATATATATATATATATAAATTTTCGTCACACTGGCAATGGTCAGGGGTTACTCCTGGTTCCGCACTCAGAAATTACTCCTGGTGATGCTCAAGAAACTATCTTGGATGCCAGGGATTGAACCTGGGTGGGCTGTGTACAAAGGCAAACACCCTACCTGCTATACTATCACTCTGGCCCTAGTAAGTAAAGTGTTAAAAATAATTTTGATGATAGTGCTTTCTTCTCTGAGATGTCTATGATTTCCAACACATTTTACTATTTATTTTATTCTATTTCTTTGAACAGTGCCAATAAACCAAGAGAATAAACTAATTAAATATAATGTCAAACACTTAAATATAAACTTGAGGAATAAATTAAACAATATGAACTCATTGCAAATTATCATAGAACTTGCAGATTAGTCAGGAATAATATTGGAATATTAAGGAATATAAAGAAGGAAATTAGAATTGCTTTTATTTCATCTTTTGCATGTATGTATATGTGTGTGCAACTTCAATCCAATAGAGTAACATTCAGTCTTTATATAGAACCATGAGTATTCATAGTTCTATGGTTCAATAAATGGTGGTAGGGCGTTTGCCTTGCACGCAGCCAACATGGCCAACCCGAGTTCGATTCCTCTGCCCCTCTCGGAGAGCCTGGCAAGCTACCGAGAGTATCTTGCCCGCACGGCAGAGCCTGGCAAGCCCCCCGTGACGTATTCGATATGCCAGACACAGTAACAACAAAGTCTCCAATGGAGACGTTACTGGGCCCGCTCGTGCAAATCGATGATCAACGGGAGGGCCTTTACATAGGCCTTTAGGGCCTATGTTTCAATAAATATGATACAGTTATAGTTTGTATTTGTGGAACATTTACAAAATTTGACAATATACCATCCTACCACATGGCAAAGCCTGGCAAGCTGCCCGTGGCATATTCGATATGCCAAAAACAGTAACAATAATGGGTCTCATTCCCCTAATCCTGAAAGGGCCTCCAATATGGCAGCATTGGGAAACACAAGTAAGGAGAAGCTGCTAAAATCTCAGGGCTGGGACGAATGGAGATGTTACTGGCATCCACTCGAGTAAATTGATGAACAACAGGATGACAGTGGTACAGTGAAACAGTGATCCTAACCCACAAAGGAAGTTTTAAGAATATCAATTAATTGGTAGTATTAGGCAATTTTTATTAGCCAGCTTACAATGATGTTGAATAACATTGTTTAGTCCTTTCTCCCCCACAGCAGGGAGCTTACGTTTGTTGAATTACACCCAACATAGTGCTCCTAAGAAATCTCTATTTATCTGTGTTTATGTTTAACCTCTCCTCTGTCCTCTGCTTCCCCAATCTGTTAATCACTTATATCCCCAAATCAGACCCTGTGCTTGTAAAGTCATACTCTTCTGAGGACTCTGGATTTTGGATATGCAAATGAAATATTGCTTTTCTCTTTCCTTTATCTCCTTTCCATTGTTTAAATTTAGAGCAATGTCCTTTTTGTCTAGACACAGGAAGACTGCTAATGCTATGCCTTTGTAACTTGGGAGTTAATTGACTATGAATAATATTTACTCCCCATTTGTCATATTGACTTGACTTAAGCCTCAGTTGCCCAAAAGGAAGGTCCTGGTGAGGAACTCACATGGACCCAGGGCAAGCTGTAAGTTACCAGGGAATCCAAAAGGGACAGGCTGTACCCAGCCCTAACATCAAAAGGGACAGGCCAAGTACCATACAACATATAATAAGTTAAGAGCATGGTCATGGACAAACTCTGTCATCACCCAAAAGGAACTTAACTAGTTAAGGACCTTGCTGGGGTTAGAAAAGACTAATCTGGCCTGAGGACTGTAGTCTGGGATATATAACAAGATGTCCCCCTGTAGAGACACCCTTTAAGCTTAATATATCTCTTACTGTATGAATACAAAATGACTAGAAATATTATTCAGATGTAAATTTAAGATGACTGTTTAAATCGATTTGGCCTAAGGAAAGAACTACATCCTAGATGGAATTCTGCCCTTGGGCATATCTCCTGGTAGGAAGAGATTTTGTCCTAGAAGAAGCTTCCCTTCAAGAACGGGCTTTATACTTGTTGATTGTGCAACCATACCTATGTGTAATTGCTTCCGCTAACTTCTGAAGATTTTTTCTCTATAACTAAGGCTGTGGGACTGGGCTCAGTGGAGACTGGAACAACTGCCATGGTGAAACTGGAATAAAGAGATTATCAACCAGTCTGGTGGCCCCCATTCTCTCCTTCAGTCACCTGTCACCTTCCACCAGCCAGCTTGGGGAGGTGGTTTATGGTCACTGAATGCATGTGTCACACATCCACATTTTGAACTCACACAGTGTAATTAAAAATAAATAATGTATTACAATTGAATCTGGGTCAGCCACATGCAAAGCAAACAGAATGATAGCACAGCAGTAGGACATTTGCCTTACACGTGGCCGGCCCGGCCAACCCGGGTTTGACTCCTCCACCCCTCTTGGAAAGCCTGGCAAGCTACCGTGAGTATCTCGCCCGCATGGCAAAGCCTGGAAAGCTACCTGTGACATATTCGATATGCCAAACACAGTAACAACAAGTCTCACAATGGAGACGTTTCTGGTGCCCGCACGAGCAAATGAATGAACAATATGAGGACAGTGCTACAGTGCTACAGTGAATGCATTAGAACTTGATTGATTCTTTTTCTAAAGGGACCTTTAATTTTATATGGCCAGGGATTTGGTGCCACATCTCCTGATGGTTTTGTTTCACTTACTCCTGGCTTTGAGCTCAGGAATCACTTCTGGTGTTGGCCAGGGGACCATATGCAGTGCTAGGATGGCAGCATGCATGGCAAATAAATACCTCACCCAATGTATGATCCCTCTGGCCCAGTGAAGCTTCTAGTTCGTGATAATCTTTGATCCACTTGCTTTATCACGTTCTGCAAGTCTTCCCAGTAATCATTACTCAATATCTTTCTAAAGGAAACCCACGAGAAAGATAAATATATAAATATTTAAATATATAAATACATAGTAACAAACGGAAAAATCTAAAAACAGTAGAAATAGTGACAAGTATATTCCTGTTGTGAGAAAAGGCATGTGGTTTTTTCTGAAGAAAACTACTAAACCAAGAAGCTTTATGAAAGTTTAAAGATAGATAGGGGTTGAGAATAAAAGTGGTGAACAATGAAAAATCATTTTGTTTCCTGAAATTATGAAACTGGACTCTTAAAAGACTTGGTTTGTCAGCTGTAAGCAAAATATTGAGGAGAGATAGAACTTAGGAAGACTATATTTCTGAGGTGATGTGTCCTTGACATCGAAAAATGCTAAAGAGTCAGACAGTAGACAGCTTAATGATGGCATGTGCCAGCTTAGGACACCCATGTTCAGGTCATTGCTTCCAGAGTGATGTTCTCAGTCACCTCTAATAATTATTTCTGCGTGGGGTATGTGATTCAGTAAAAGGAGGAAGTTCACAGACCACTGTGCAAAGAGAAAAGAAATAGAGAGGAACTCAGAAAAAGAAAAAAGAATGAGGAATCCATTTAATGATTTATTTGCTTAAAGGACCACCTATGCTTCTGATTCTAACAAAACACACACTGAGACAATTGCAGACCAATGATAATCTAGGAAGATAATCTGTTTCCTCATCTTCAAAAAAAAGGTCTGTTACACCAAATAACATTTTGAATTTAATCCAATCTCACAGTCTACTTTTCTGGCTTAAAGAGTACCAATGTACCAGCTTCAACAATTCCAATTTACTCTGCCCCAGCTGGAGAGATAATACAGTGGGGGAGGCTCTTGCCTTCCATTTGGCTGACTAGAATTTGGTTCCCTCACCCCATTCGGTCCCTGTGCTTCAAGAGGAGTGATCCTTGAGTAAAGAACCAGGAGTAAACCCCAAGCAGACGCAGGTGTGACCTACTCCTACCAAAGGAGTGAAAACATACCATTGTCAGAACTCAAGGAGGAAAGGAGGGAAACAATAGATGGTAGCTCCCCCAACCCCTAGTGTTTTCCCCTTTGTATACCTTTTTCCATATCTCACCCAAACCCAGCTCATTCTTTATCTTCACATTTAATTTTTAAAAGCTAGTAGTAAAACAAATAGGCCCATGCTATTTAATTTTCTGTTGAGATGTACTCTATAAAAAAATATGAAGACCTTACTACAGGTTAAAAAGAGCCAACTTTTCTCTAATATTGAAGCAATATGGATTTTAATTTAGTTTCTAATCATATATTGAAGCTACAGTATATAAAATAAATTGCACTCAAATTATTTACTTAGGAAAAATTAAAGTACTGGATATGTAGAAAATAATTTTATTCTCATAATTTTGCATGCGTATTTTATTGTGTTATAGGTACTTAAAATGCAAACATTATCACATTGATTCAATCATGTGTGATAAAATTTAGTTCACAGTAATTGAAGTAAACTTGGAATATGGAACTTAGAGTTCCATATTGTAATTTAATTTCTTTATTTGTTATATAAATAAACATTTAGTAAAGTTTTTGCACGAAAGTAAAATGATTTAAATAACTTATATTAAGTATTATTTTATATTTTCTTTTTTTCCCTCAATTTTTAAACCCAGAATTTTATAGAGGTATACTTTAATGAATAATTTAGCAGAAAGATGTTTTTATAAATACTGTAGCAACTAGCTATAAAACACTATTAGTCACCTTTATTAGAACAGAACTTCTACATCATAACTAGTTGAATAAAATTGGTTCTTTTCAATTGAAAGAAATGAAAACTGATTCTTCCTCAAAGAAAAAGAGACGGATGTATTCAGATAGATGCTCAACAAACTAGCTGTTATTTTGATTAATTAATTAATTATTTGTTTTTAGTTTGGGGGGCCTTATTCACAAATGCTTACAGCTTATTCTGGGCTCCGTTCTCAGGGATCACACCAGGTGGTGCTGGGGGTGGGAGGCATATGCTGTACTGGGGACTGAACCTGAGTTAGCTGCATGCAGGCCAACCACCTTAACCCCTGTTCTGTCTCTCTGGCCCCTCAGATGGTTTTATTTAATTATAATTGGAACTCTGTTAGGTGTTTTATAAACCAGTAGGCTGTCTTTTGAATTATGATGTATACTGAATTATGGTCCTATCCAAAATCAGAACCAACAACATAATGTAATCATCTGGGTAATTAAAGAGAGTAGATAGAGGAAGACCTTTCAAAGTCTTGATGAAAATTTAGGGATCTCCATACGTACTTTCCACCTCTATTCTTTAGTCTCATCTGGAGTCTCTTATTAATCAAAGTTATGAGAGTCCACAATATAAGGGATTGTTGCTGCATTTCACCCATTCTTGGGTCATAGTGTTTTAATGGAAAAATTAGAGTTAAACTTGGGAGAAAATATAACCAGCATTAGGGTTCAGATGAATAGTTTGGTCACTCAGTCAGAAGATGTTTGTTAAATATCTATAGTGTATTAAGGGAAGTTATAGGTCTTGGAAATGATAATAGGAACAGGACATAATTCTCTTAAGAGTAAAGCAGACCACAGTCTTCTTCCTCCCCCCAGGTCAGTCATTACTTAAACCCAGGACTTGGCTTTCTCCATATATACGCCCCAAGCACCCTCTAGGACAAATCTCGTGTAGCATCTCAGTCTCCATACCTCTGCACCAACATGAAGAAACAATGCAAATCCCTACCACAAGGGGAGGATGATGAAAAGAGTCCAGAGGCCTCTGTAGATGCTACTCAGCTAAGGGAACTCTCTGAGAAAGAATTCAGATATGAAGTAATGAAGATGTTCAATGAACTCAATGAAACATTGAGACAGATATCCAGAAAATTAAAGGAGGATGTGAGAGAAACATTCGAGAAAATACAGGAAGAAATGAAAGCAGAAATTGGAAAGCTACGCACAGAAATATAATGAATAAAAGATTTGGTAGATGAAATAAAAACTCAGTCTGTGCCCTCAACATAAAATGGCCACAGCTGAAGACAGAATCAGTGAGTGGGAAGACCAGCTGCACCAAGCTAACAGGCAACAACAAACAATGGCAAGAGAGCTCAAGATAGCTCTAGAGCGAATCAGAGTTGTAGGAGATGATTGCAACAGGAACAACATTAGAATCATCGGAGTACCAGAACGTCAGGGAAATAATTCCAATAAAGAAAGCCACGTTTAAACAAATCATCGCTGAAAAATTCCCAGAGCTGGACAATGCAGCCATTCAGATTCAAGGAGCCCGAAGGGTGCCAGCTAAAAGAGACGCTAACAAAAATACTCCAAGATATATCATAGTTAGAATGATCAGTGCCATGAATAGAGACACAATACTGCAAGCATCAAGGTCAAAGAAGGAAATCACATAAAAAGGAGCACCCCTTATATTCACAGCAGCCCTATCAGAGAAAACCCTCCAAGTCCGAAAGCAATGGTTGGATATAGTGAAAAAACACACTGAAATGAATGCTTCATCAAGAATACTCTATGTGGCTAAACTCCACTCAAACTCAAAGGAACGGCACACTATTTTGTGGATAAACAATGGCTCAGTAACTTTTATAGACTCAAAAACAAACCAAAAAGAAAGGCTAAAGGGGATACTATAAGACAAGACAAACCCTACAAGCACAACAAACCCTTACAGAAAGATGACACAAAACCCCATAACACTAATCTCCCTCAAGGTCAATGGTCTAAATTCAGCAGTTAACAGACACAGAGCGGCAAAATGGATTCAGAGACAGAACCCAACTTTCTGCTGCTTAAAAGAAACTCATCTCAACAGTCAGAGCAAACACAGACTCAAAGGTAAAGGATGGAAAACAATCCTGCAAGCAAACAGCTCCCTCAAAAAACATGGGATGGTCATACTAGTATTCGACAACATCAATTTCAGGTTGAAAGAGATAATAAGGGACAGCAAAGGCCATTTTCTATTTATCAAGGGATATATACAACAGGAAGACATACACTCTTAAATGTGCATGCATATGATGAGGAAACAGCTAAATATTTAAAACAACTGCTAACAGATTTTAAGACATTGCTGGCAACACAATAGTAGGCAGAGATTTCAACATTGCCTTATCACCTCTGGATAGATCAACAGGAATAAAACTCAGCAAGGAAACATTGGCTTTGAAGGAAAAAATAGAAGAGAGGGCTTATAGACCTATATAGGTTTTACATCCCCAAAAGAAAGAATACACATTCTTTTTCTGTGCACATGGAATATTTTCCAAAATAGACCGTGTGGTGGGCCACAAAATATACCTCAATAGAATAAGAAAGATAGAAGTAGTATCAACAATTTTTTCAGAACATGATGCACCTAAGATGGAAGTGAATCACACACAGACACAGAGAACCAAATTAAACACCTGGAAATTAAACAACTCATTGTTGAACAACGAGTGCATCAGGAAAGAAGTAAAGGACAAAATCAAAAGATACCTGAAAACAAACGAGAATGAAGACATGAGCTACCAGAACCTATGGAATGTAGTTAAAGCCGTGTTAAGGGGAAAATTTATAGCTCTGCAAGCATTTCTCAGGAAGGAAGAAAGGGCCAACATAAACAACTTGACTTCATAGCTAAAGATCTTAGAAGAGGACCAACAACAGGAGCTAAAACCAGGCAGAAGAAAAGAGATCATAAAACTTAGAGCAGAAATCAATGACATGAAAACCCAAAAAACAATCTGAAATATCAATGAAACGAACAGCTGGTTCTTTGAGAAAATAAACAAGATAGAGAAACCACTAGCAAGACTCACAAGAAAGAGAGAGAGAACCCTAGTAAAACGAATCAGAAATGAGAAGGAGGATATAACAACAGAAATAAAAAAAAATCAAAAGATCTTCGGAGACTACTTTGAAAGTCTGTATGCCACTAAACAAGAGAACTTAGAAGAAATGAATAAATTCCTCGATTCCTGTAATCTCCCAGGGATGAATCAATAAAATATAGAGGACCTGAATAGTCCTATTAACATCAAGGTAATTGAAACTGTAATCAAGTCTTCCCAAAAACAAAAGCCCAGGTCCAGATGGATTCACTAGTGCATTTTTCCAGACATTTAAAGAGGACTTATTGCCAGTTCTTCTCAAGCTTTTCCAGGAAGTTGA
The DNA here is from genome assembly GCF_029834395.1 of Sorex fumeus. Classification (NCBI taxonomy): domain Eukaryota; kingdom Metazoa; phylum Chordata; class Mammalia; order Eulipotyphla; family Soricidae; genus Sorex; species Sorex fumeus. Next base: position 13,541,587 of record NW_026606297.1, on the reverse strand, counting down.
AGAAACTCAACTTTCCCAAACAGTTTCTATAAAGCTCATATCTCTCTGATATCAAAAGAAAACAAAGAAACCACAAGAAAAGAAAACTTCAGGCCGATATCCCTGATGAACACAGATGTGAAGATTCTCAAAAAATGCTAGCAAATAGAATTCAACAACTCATCAAGAAGATCATACATCGTGACCATGTGGGATTCATCCGGGGATGCAAAGATGGTTTAACATCTGTAGGTCAATCAGCATAATCCATCATATCAACAAAAGAAAAGATAAAACCATATGATCATATCAATAGATGCAGAGGAAGCATTTGACAAGATCCAGCACCCATTTATGATGAAAACCCTGACCAAAATGGGTGTAGAAGGGACATTCCTCAATATAGTTAAAGCCATCTACCAAAAGCCTCAGCAAGCTTCATCCTCAATGGGGGAAAAGCCTTCCCTCTAAGATCAGGAATGAGACAAGGTTGACTACTCTCTCCACTGCTGTTCAATATAGTACTGGAAGTACTAGCAGTTAGGCAAGAAAAAGATATTAAGGGCATTCAGGTAGGAAAGGAAGAAATCAAACTCTCAGTATTCACAGATGATATGATACTATAGTTAAAGAACCCTAAAACCTCTTCCAAGAAACTCCTAGAAACAATAGACTTGTATAGTATAATTGCAGGCTATAAAATCAATAACCAAAAGTTCATGGCTTTCCTATACACAAATAGTGAGCGAGAAGAAAATGACATAAAAGAGCAATCCCATTCACAATTGTTCCCCAGAAAATCAAGTGCCTAGGAATCAGCATAACTAAGGAAGTAAAAGACCTGTATAAAGAAAACTACAAAACGCTACTTTAGGAAGTAAAAGAGGACAAGAGAAAATGGAAAGATATTCCCTGCTCATGGATCGGAAGAATTAACATTGTCAAAATGGAAATACTCCCCAAAGCATCATACGAATTCAATGCAATCCCTGTAATGATACTCATGTCATCTTCAAAGAAATGGAGCAAACACTCCTGAAATTCATATGGGAAATAAGCCCCCACGAATAGCTAAAGCAATTCTTGGAGAAAAGAAAATGGGAGGAATTAACCTCTCTAACTTCAAACTCTACTACAAACCAGTATTTATTTATTTATTTATTTTGTTCATGAAATTTTCTTTTTTTTTAATTTTTATTAGTGAGACACCATGAGGTACAGTTGTAGACTTACAAATTTTTGTGCTTGGGTTTCAATTATACAATGATCAAATACCCATTCCTCCAACAGTGCCCTATTTCTCACCACCACGGATCCCAGTATCCCTCCCACCCTGCAACCCCCCCCCCATCCCACCCTGCCTCTGTGCCAGGGCATACCCTTTTGTTCTCTTTCTTTTTGGGTGTTGTTAAACAAGTAATAATTTAAACAGCATGGTACTGGAAAAAAGGCAGAGCTGCAGACCAATTGAACGGGGTTGAATATACTGACATCTGCCCCCAAACATATGATCATCTAATCTTTGATAAGGGAGCAAGAAATGTGAAGTGGAGCAAGGAAAGCCTCTTCAACATTGTGCTGGAAAAACTGGACATCTACATGCAAAAAAGTGGGCTCAGATCTCTACCTAACTCCATGTACAAAAGTAAGATCAAAATGGTTTAAAGACGTCAACATCAGACCGGAATCCATAAGGCACATTGAGGAAAAAGTTGGGAAATCCTTCCACGACATTGAAGCTAATGGTATTTTCAAAGATGACAGGCCACTGGCCAAGCTAGTAAAGACAGAGATAGACAAATGGGACTATCTTAAACTAAGAAGCTTCTGTACCTCCAAAGAAACAGTGACCAAAATACAAAGACAGTCTACAGAATGGGAAAGGATATTTACCCAATACATCCGACAAGGGGTTGATATTAAGGATATACAAAATACTGGTTGAACTCCACAAGAAGAAAACATACAACCCCATCAAATCATTGGGTGACAAAATGAACAGAAACTTTCTCAAAGAAGAAATCTGAATGGCAAAAAGGCACATGAGAAAATGCTCTACATCATTAATCATCAGGGAGATGCAGATCAAAACAACGAGATACCATCTCAAACCACAGAGACTGGCCCACATTTAAAAGAACAAAAGCAACCGGTGTTGGCATGGGTGTGGCAAGAAAGTGACTCCCCTTCACTGCTGGTTGGAATGCCAACTGGTTCAGCCCTTTTGGAAAACAGTATGGACGTTTATCAATAAACTAGAAATTGAGCTCCTATTTGACCCAGCAATACCACTCCTGGAAATATATCCCAGAGAGGCAAAAAAATACAGCCGACATGGCATCTACACTTCTATGTTCATTGCTGCACTGTTCACAATATCCCAAATCTGGAAAAGACCCGAGTGCCTCAGAACAGATGACTGGTTAAAGAAACTTTGGTACATCTACACAATGGAGTACTATGCAGCTGTTAGAAAAGATGAAGTCATAAAATTTACATAAAAGTGGTACTACATGAAAAGTCTCATGCTAAGTGAAATGAGTCAGAAAGAGACACAGAAATATTGCTTTCATCTGGGGAATATAAAGTAACAAAATAGGAGACTAACACCCAAGAATAGCCGAGATAAGTACCAGGTTTACTCCATGCCTTGGAGGTCAGCCGCACATGCTTTGGAAAAAGGCAGCTCAGATAGAGAAGGGAGCACCAAATAAAGGGAGTTGGGAGGATCCTTCCAGGATGAGAGATGCATGCTGAAAGTGGACTATAGACCGAACATTATTTCCACTCAATGCCTCTTTTGCAAATCACAGCACCCAAAAGGAGAGAAAAAAATGGAATGGGGGTTGGGGGGTGGGTGGGAGGGATACTGGTATCATGGTGGTGGAGAATGGACACTGCTGATGGATCGGTACTCGATCATTGTATAACTGAAACCCAAGCACAAAAATCTGCAAATCTTCAATTGTACCTCATGGTGTTTCACTAATAAAAATTTTTCAAAAAAGATTAAAACAGCACAAGGATATTTCCTGAATTTTAATTTTTTGAAAATTATGTATCAAGAAGGAATGAAAGAGAACAAACGTATGGAGAAATTCACCATAAAGGAAAAGTTTTTTATGAAGTATAAAATATTTATTGAAATAATATATAGTAAAATCTACTCCCCATTCCAGCCTCCATCTGTCCTTAAAGATAAAGCCTTGTAAAAATTACTCTGGACCTAAAAATTCCTATAAATGAATGGTAGGTCTAAGTTATATGAGGGGACACAGGGAATTGATTCATGCTTAATAAACCCTGCAATTAATAAAACCTTGTTCCTAGACTACTCCCTCATCTGGGGAGCTCTCAGTATTTTATCACCCTTGTCTAAGAAACCATATAACTCCTCTGGGTTAAAAAGATTGGAATAAATGTGCCAATGGAGTGGGTATTTTCCCCTCCCTCCTCTGTACTTTGCCCATGAGTCAATATTTGTAGCTTGTCTTCTTAACTTTTTATGTAAAGCAAGTAAGGAGTAGCTTTTTTATTGCAGTTACTATGACAGAGTTCCTGGACATTGTAAATTTTCCTGTGGTTAATTTTAATTAATCCAAAGAATAATAATTAAACTATATTTTAATCATAAAAATATCCCCTTCTTCCCCTCCTTTAGTTTTGCTTTGCACTTAACCTTGATTTTGTGCTTGTTAGAGTTTTCTATGATGTATTGTTAGATTAAGTATAACATAGATAATGATGACAAAAGCATTCTGCTTGTTTTCTTATTCTACTCTCAATTGATTTTAAACAATTGGGCGGCTTATTCATCTATTGTTTCTGTTGGGATTAGAGTTTTACAGAATCATTAAACCATTGGCATTTCTTTCAGGCCATTCTTATTTTGCCTCTGCTAGAAATGTCATGAAGACAGGCAGTGGAAGCAAGAGATGATTTTCCCAGCCAGGCGAGACAGGCTATGTTTTGATTTCTTGAACCTGACAGATGGAGGAAAGTTCACAGCTAATGAATGAGATAACCTAGATGTCACTGTGATTTCCTGACCCCTTGGGACTTAGTAGGACATATGTTCATGACTAATGGAAGCCGATGAAGCCCTGGGGTCTTCTGTAAGTTTAGGGAACTGAGACTCCTGTGTTTTCTAGGTACCATCCATAGTCATTTTTACAAACATGAAAGAGATTCTTATTCAGTTTTCCCCCAATATTCACACCTCAGATGTAAGTATAGGACTTGCAGTAATGAGTCAGGCAGAAAAGTATCCAGGTAATTTACAAAGGAAATAGCTTTAAACTGATCCATAGAACCTTAAAGTCTTTATTGTTTCCATTTTCAAGATATTTATGATGATCTGACCCGTTTTAAAACCTCTGTCTTTGTTTCTGGTACACCCACTGCCCTCTGCCCCTTCCCCCCATCCATTTCATTTGTATTCTTTTTTTTTCAAGATAACAGAGAATCACCTTTCTTTACTTTTCTCAAGTAACCTTGTCTTATCTTCAGCTTTAGTATATATTTCTTCTTAATCAGAGTTTATTCTCTTAGACTTTTTGCATTCCACACCAAGTGCATCTTTTAGGTTCTTCCAAGACTCTTTCTAAAGGGTAAATAGAAAGTTAATAAGGTGATAGTATTTTCCACTGTGCTGTGATTGGATATATTTATTTACTAAGAAAATTTCCTTATAAAATTCTAGTTTTTATGTAACCTTGGGATAGAGAACATATTTTGGTTGCATAATAATTTAATAGCAAAAGCTTGGCAGCTGTGTGTTTTTGACAATACAAGAGTATTGTTTCATAGTATGCTGATAATGTTAGTAAAAACCTAGAGCATGAATGGGCTCTTTGGCAGATGAACTAAGAACAATCTCATAGATGTAGGGGCACCAAGTAGGAAAATAAATGTGCTAGGCTTAGACTGTTAGCTGTCAGATTTTCCCCTTTGGTTTCTGAACTGTGGGAAGTGTCAAAAGGCTACACAGGTGATAGATCTTTAAAGGCCTGGGAAGATCAACCTCTAATTTCCTACATTATTTTTATTTCAACCAAAGAATACGGTTATAATTATAGAGAGTATTAAGCAAAAATCCATGGGGAAAAGACTATGAACACCAAAAATGGAGGAAAAGTGAATGAGAAATTGAAAAACTTAAGTCATCGAAGCAAAACCCAAGCACATGATGTGCAGTGGAGTTGTGTTACAAAGTTATAGGAGATATTGATTAATGCTGTTAATGTGAATTTTTGTTAAGTGCATGCTCTTTGCTGTCCTAAGTATGGAGCAATCTTAGATAATACTTTGGCAGACAACATGGTTGATGTCACATACAATTTTTGTCACATAACCAAAGGGGACATGGTACAGAGTTCACATTTAGATATAATTGAAAGCTATGAATGAAAACAGAAATGTAAAGGAAGATATCAGAAATATAGAAGATTTATCAGGGTAATAAAAAGGTTAAGTGGAACTACATGGTTACATTGAATATCTATGTTCTGTTTCTCTTTCAACTTAATTGAGAAATGACCAATTCACTTCATGGAAAAAAATTGTTATCAAATTGTTATTAATAACAAAAAATTGTTATTAATTTTTTTATTGAATCACTCTAAGTAACACTTACAAAGCTTTCAATTTTGAGTTTCAGTCATACAATGATTGAACAGTTATCCCTCCACCTGTGTGCATTTTCCACCACCAATGTCCCCAGCATCTCTCCTTCCCCACCCCCCACCTTCCCCTGCCTCTATGGCAGACAGTTTCCTTCTTATTCTCTCTCTAATTATGGGCATTATGGTTTGCGAGACAGATAATGAGAGGCCATCAAGTTTGTTCCTTTATCTACTTTCAGCACACATCTCCCATCCCAAGTGATGCCTCCAAACATCTTTGACTTAGTGACCCCTTCTTTATACCTGTCGCCCTTTTCCCCAGCTCATAAGGCAGGCTTCCAACCATGGAGCAATCTTCCTGTCCCTGTCTTTATTGTTCTTGTCTCATATTATGATATTTTATATTCCACAAATGAGTATAGTCATTCTATGTATGTGTATCTTTTTCTGACTTTCTTCACTTAGCATGATACTCCCTGACCATTCATTTATAAGCAAATTTCATGACTTCATTTTTTTCTAATAGCTGCATAGTATTCCATTGTGTAGATGTACCAAAGTTTCTTTAGCCACTCGTCTTTTCTAGGGCACTCGGGTTGTTTCCAGATTCTGGCTATTGTGAACAGTAAAGCCAATTTTCAATATATGCTATAGACTCTGATTATTCACTTGGAGACACCTAAACTTCATATCTACACTTGAAAAATATCAAAGAGAGCCATAAAGTTCAGCACAAAGGACAGCACCGACCAGATAGTGATTGTGGAAGCTGCGCAACATTTTCTGGGATATTAGGAAGCATCTAACTATATTTTGTAGATAATTCCTTTAGCAGGGTGATTATACTATTAGAACGGCTTCCAAGAGTAGAGTATAACTAACTATTTAAGATCCTTACTGACACTGTTGGCCCCATCATGCTCGGCATAAGTTTACATACAAATCAATAAAGATTGAGTTCCAGTTGAATCTGAGTCCTGGCCTCTAATTGTTTCCTCTGAATTATAAGGAACCCACTCACACATCTTCCTAACTGAATCATGGATTTTAACGTATTTATTTTCAGAGTCTATGACCTAAGAGTTTGAATGCTCACCTAACTAAAAGCCTTGAGGGCCATTTAGCAGAAAGGATTTTCCATTCCTAGTGCCTACTTATAGAAATCCAATAGGGCTTCACTATCCCAGCCATTGCAGGCTGCTCTGAGCTTTAAAAGGTTGTCTTCGTCTGTTTGATAACATCTGCTGCACACTCTGGTCAGATGGCAGCCCCTAGGAAACATTTCTATGAGGCAGAGCCATCTTTCATAAGATTCGTATGATTTACAAACAGGAATTTAAGATCTAATTAGTACTTTTGGGGTGATTCATGCAAAAGAAAAATTCTGTGTGCATGTCAGTGAAAATCTGCTTCCTTAGAAAACCATGCTAAACTACGTAATTAATCTTTATGTATACGGAAATATTTACTTTCTTATTTCCAGTTCTCAGGAAACTGATTCAGGCAACCTGTGTTTTAGATATTTCATAAGTTGCAAATATCGAATGAAAAGGCTTTTAATTTTAATATGTGTCATGAAGAGAGAAAAAAAATCTAGTTCTTACAAAGCGTTTACTGTTAAACAAATATTTTATCTCATCTCCAATTCTTCTCTTACTATCTATTCTTCTCTTTTGCTCCTCATCCTTTTCTTCTCTTTCTCCTGATTTTACTTCTTCAGTATTGAATTTCTCTTTTAGAAATATTTATGACTAGTATCTGTTGTGAGTCTGAAGTCTCATTTTATACTAGAATCACCAATTTTCAGACTGTGCAAAGATTACTTTCAAAAATGCTTATTAAAATTCTTGCAAATTTTATCTAATTGCATAATTACTGTATTTCTAGTTTCCATAGTTTTTAAATATATTAATTTTTAATTTTTTAATTTATTGAAATGAGTTCATAAAAATCTGTTAATTTATTTAAAAATACACAGATGTTATTGATAGAATTGTACAACCAAAGAGCTAGAATCTGAGAGAAACTTGTAACAGTACATAGAAGGTTAAATACATGAAAGGATATACAACAGAAGTGGTTTGTACAATTTTTGTAATGTCGGTATTTATACATTTTTTTCTCATTGTTGTTTTTAAAATAATAGACTCAATTTACTTGACTCTGGTTCTTCTTTTCTATAACATTTTGTATAATTTGTGAAGTTTTATGGTGTCTCTCCTACCCAAAACATGTAGGTATATTGAAGCAGGCAGAGAGATACAGGGTTCAGGGTGTGGGGTGGGGACCGTGTCAATGAGTTCTTAGAACGTAATAGAACAAAGATGTGATTTAAAGAAATGATTCTGTCACTATCCTTAAAGATCCCTAAAGTATCCAATAAAGCATAGAGACTAAACATACTTTTTAGACACCGAAATGAGTCTAATTGATGCCAATACTAGTCTCCTCAAGCTTCTAATTCATGCCAGTACTGGTCTCTTAATGTGGACAGGAGCAGCTTCAAAACTAAAAAAACGATTGTGATAAGAACAACAACAGACTCTTATTTGTATAGAAAAACCCAACTGGGGTCTGTCTGAGTGAATTTTTAGGAAACCTCTAAAAACAACTTTGTAGAGACAAGTATGCATTCTTCAGCTCAGAGATTTGACCACATTCCAAACTGAGAGGCGTACCATTGGATCTTTTCCTTCGGGAGAAGTTCAAATTCTCTTTTGAACATGTATTCTCTCTTTCCTCCTTTATAATCTCTAAAGATGGTTTCTACTTTGCTATTTGTCTCCTCCTGAAATTCTTTTCTGTGTCTGAAGTGACCAAACTCTAAAGACTCTAGATAGACTTAAGAAGAGATTTTCCTTTTCTTACAAAGAACAATTCCTTACTCCAGCCTGAATTCTATGGCTCCCAAGAACTCAGGTGGCAGGGACTAATTCCAAGGCCATATAGATCAAGTGGAATTCAGGTGCATTTTGACAATAGCTGTGTGGAGCGAGTGAGTCCTTAGCAGTCTATTAGAAAAGTTAAAGAAAAAAAGTCAGCGGAATTAGACAAAAGCAAAGTCATGAAAAAAGGAAAATTTGTTTACTAAATATAGAATCAAAAGTTTAGAATCAGAAAAAATGTTTAGAATGCAGCACACCACTCGATTTGTGGAAGAGAACTGAGGACAACAGGAAAAACAAACAAACGAACTTTGTGACTGGAGACATAGCACCATGGGCAGGGTACTTTCTGACATGTGGCCAACTTGGGCTCAAATCCTGGCATCCCATATTGTGTCCCCAACACCACCAGTCGTGATAACTGAGCATGAGAACAGTGGAGCAGCATCAGGTATGACCAAAAAGGAAAGAAAAAATCTAAATTGAAGGAGATAAAGATGGATGATAGGAAGGATAGTGACAGAGCTGATGTACTCACCGTATCCTGGAGCTTTATGTGCAAGACAGATGCATATGACATGAGCAGTGAAAAGGCTGACTTTTCAGGAGACAGAGAAGTGGAAGCCACACTATGGACAAAACCTGGCATTTGAACATCTGGGTTTTTCAGGTGAAATGACTAAGGGTTCAGTTGTTTCCTTTTGTTTTGGTGGTGGAGAGAATGAATTGAAAAGCAGACAAGCAAGAACCTCTATTGCAAGGTAAGGAGGGTAGAGTCTTTTGTGAAGACAGTAGGGAGTCTTTAAAGGTGTTTACATGGGCATCTGACAAGGTCAGGCTTGCCGAAGGCTGGCCTGTGATGAGGAAATATGTAAACCTGGAATGATTTTTAAATATCCTCATTGTTGTTTCCCATTCAGGAGCATCAAACTAATAAAAGGAGAATTTGAAGATCTAAATCTAGCTCTCAAAAATCAATCTTAAAAAAATCTGTACGTTTATCTTGTCATTTATGATATTATAAAACAGCATAGAGACATTGTTATGAATATATCGATTTGATCTAGACATTTCAGTTATATTAAAAAAGTTAAGTTAGAAAATAAAAAGCACTACAACTGCTGAAAACAAAATGAGCAGAAATAACTAAAGTTAGGCAATAGAAGGCAAGTTAACTTTATAGTAAAGTCAGACAATGAAAACTGAATTGGGTCTAATAGATTGAAATAGAAGTCCATACTCAGAAATCAAGGAGACCATAACTATTATTTAAACTATCTTTCTATACATCATCGATTTCTGTCTCAAAATTATCAAATAAACATTTTATATGATAATTCAAATAGTAATACTTGTGTATCAAATGCAATCAGGTTAAATACGTTTTTTCTTGTTAATATGCAATGCTTTCTGTTACAGAGTTTTTACCCTATTTATTATTCCTAGCTTCATGAGGGTATACACTGCAGCTTATTTAGAGGAAGAAAACATAAAGCTTGAAGATGGTAGCAATAACTTGTTAAAAAGAATGCAGATAAGTTGGTCAAATTGAGAGTTGTATCTGAGTTGAAATCTAAAGTCTAAGAACTGTTTAATGTGAATATTATATCTTTTGCTTTTCAATACATACTGACAGCTGATCAGGGCAGTCAATGATCCATACCAGGCATCACACCTAGCCTGTGGAGTGGGTTCATACCTTGTTAGGGTGGGAGTAGTGAAACCATCACCTTGCCCTCCCCCTGTGTTGGGTTAATTCTGTCAAGAGGCATATCATCGTACATCCTCTGATATGTTTCTTATCTGAAGGAGAGTAAGTCTGCACTTGTACCTTTGTTCTTGACTCTTATCTTTTACTGTTACTTGCCAACACAGGTGAAAATTGAAACATAATTTCTTTCCAATATCAGTGTGATGAATTACACAGTTTCAGATAAGTGCCTATATCCCTTATAATAGACTTATTATGAAAAAGTACTATCTTCATCCATTATAAGGTGTATTCCTAGGTTTAAACTAACACTGTAGGCTTGGTTATGTTGGAGTGCTATCCCTAATGGACTTAGGGCTTTTGAACCAATGCTGCATTTTCAGTCGATGGCTCTTCATTCTCTCAAGGAACAGTACTGATTTTTACAGATACTCTAATAACTTGGTTTCTGGATTCTACCATGCTTTATTGCTACAAGCAACAGCTTCCTCCAGGTTTACTCCCATTCATCTACCAAGCCTACATGCTGCCTCTCCCCAAAACCTTTCCAGGTTCCTTAGTGTTGACATAGGTGTTTCTTTTTTTTAAATAATTAGTGAAACTCCATGAGGTACAGTTGTAGACTTAGAAATTTTTGTGCTTGGTTTTCGATTATACAGTGATCAAATACCCATCCCTCCACCAGTGCCCATTTTCCACCACCATGGATCCCAGTATCCCTCCCACCCCCAACCCCTCCCATCCTACCCTGCCTCTGTGGCAGGGCATTCCCTTTAGTTATCTCTCTGCTTTTGGGTGTTGTGGTCTGCAAAAGAGACATTGAGTGGCAATCATGTTTGGTCCATAGGCTACTTTCAACATGCATCTCCAATCCTGGGAGGATCCTACAAACATCCTTTATTTGGTGCTCCCTTCTCTATCTGAGCTGCCCTTTCCCCTAGAATGCGTGGTTGGCCTCTAAGCCATGGAGTAATCCTCCTGGTACTGATCTCGGCTATTCTTGGGTATTACTCTCTTATTTTGTTACTTCATGTCCCCCAGATGAATGCAGTCTTTCTATGTCTGTCCCTCTCTTTCTGACTCATTTCGCTTAGCATAATACTTTCCATGTAGTACGACTTGTATGTAAATTTCGTGACTTCATCTTTTCTAACAGTTACATAGTACTCCATTGTGTAGTTGTACCAAAGTTTCTTTAACCAGTCATCTGTTCTTGAGCACTCAGGTTTTTTCCAGATTCTGGCTATTGTAAAGAGTGCTGCAATGAACAAACAAATGCAGATGTAACTTCGACTATACATTTTTGCCTCTCTGGGATATATTCCAAGGAGTGATATTGTTGGGTCAAATGGGAGCTCAATTTCTAATTTTTTGAGAATCGTCCATACTGTTGTCCAGAAGGGCTGAACCAGTCGGCATTCCCACCAGCAGTGAAGGAGAGTCCCTTTCTCGCCATATCCATGCCAATACCGATTGCTTTTGTTCTTTTGGATGTGGGCCAGTCTCTGAGGTGTGAGATGGTATCTCATTGTTGTTTTGATCTGCATCTCCCTGATGATTAATGATGCAGAGCATTTTCTCATGTGCTTTTTTGCCATTCGGATTTCTTCTTTGAGAAAGTTTCTGTTTATTTCATTGCCCCATTTTTTATGGGGTTGGATGCTTTCTTCTTGTGGAGTTCAACCAGTACTTTATATATCCTTGATATCAACCCCGTGTCAGATGTGTATTCGGGGAATATACTTTCCCATTCTGTAGACTGTCTTTGTGTTTTGGTCAGTGTTTCTTTTGAGGTGCAGAAGCTTCTTAGTTTAAGATAGTCCCATTTATCTATCTCTGTTTTTACTTATTCGGCCAGTGGCGTGACATCTTTGAAGATACCATTAGCTTCAATGTCATGGAGGTTTTTGACAACTTTGTCTTCAATGTAACATATGGATTCCAGTCTGATGTTGAGGTCTTTAATCCATCTTGATCTTACTTTTGTACATGCTGTGACAACTTTGTCTTCAATGTACCTTATGGATTCCAGTCTGAAGTTGAGGTATTTAATCCATCTTAATCTTACTTTTGTACATGCTGTTAGGCAGAATTCTGAGCCCATTTTTTTGCATGTAGCCATCCAGTTTTGCCAGCACAATTTGTTAAAGAGGCTTTCCTTACTCAACTTCACATTTCTTGAAACTTTATCAAAGATTAGATGATCATATGTATTCAACTCTGTTCCATTGGTCTGTAGCTCTGCCTTTGTTCCAGTACCATGCTGTTTTAATCAATTGTGAAAGGGTTTGTTTTTTTTTTCATGTCACTTTCCTCTCTCTCACTGTTTGCATATAGGAAAGCCATGGACTTTTGGGTACAGATTTTATAGCCAGCAACTTTACTATACAAGTATATAGTTTCTAGGAGTTTCTCGGTGGAGGTTATAGGGTTCTCTAAGTATAGTATAATATCTGCGAATAGTGAGATTTTGATTTCTTCCTTTCCTACCTGAATGCCCTTAATATCTTTTGCTTGCCTAATCGCAAGTACTTCCAGTACTATATTGAACAGCAGTGGAGAGAATGGGCATCCTTGTCTCGTCCCTGATCTTAGAGGGAAGGCTCTCAGTTTTTCCCCATTGAGGATGATACTTGCTGTAGGCTTGTGGTAGATGGCTTTAACTATGTTGAGGAAAGTCCCCTCTATACCCATTTTGGCTAGGGTTTTCATCATAAAGGGGTGCTGGATCATGTCAAATGCTTTCTCTCCATCTATTAATATGATCATATGCTTTTATCTTTTCTTTTGTTGATATGATGGATTATGTTGATTGATTTCCGAACGTTAAACCATCCTTGCATCCCTGGGATGAATCCTACTTGGTCATGGTATATGACCTTTTTGATGAATCGTTAGATTCTATTTGCTAGTAGTTTGTTGAGGATCTTTGCATCTGTGTTCATCAGGGATATCGGCCTGTAATTCTCTTTCTTTGTGGTATCTCTGTCTGCTTTTGTTATATGGGTAATATTTGCTTCGTAGAAACTGTTGAAAAGTGTTTTTTTTTTATATTTTAATTACGTGGAAAATCTTAAAGAGGATTGGGAGTAAGTCCTCTTTAAAGATTTGGAAGAATTTAGTAGTGAATCTATCCAGGCCAGGACTGTTGTGCTTAGGGAGACTTTTTATTACCATTTCAATTTCCTTGATGGTGATAGGTCTGTTCAGGTATTCCAGGTCTTCTTGGTTCAGCCTTGGGAGTCTGTAGGAGTCTAGGAATTTATCCATTTCCTCGAGGTTTTCATGTTCCATGGCATAAAGCTTCTCAAAGTACTCCCTGAGGATCCTTTGAATTTCTGTAGTTTCTGTTGCTTTGACCCCCTTCCCTTTCTTTGTGAGTTTTGCTAGAGACTTATTGATCTTGTTAATTTTCTCAAAGAACCAGCTCTTGGTTTCATTGATCTTTCGGATTGTTTTTTGTGTTTTCATCTCGTTAATCTCTGCTCTGAGTTTTATTCTTTCCTTCCTTCTATTTGGGTTGTGCTCCTTTTGCTGGTCCTTCTCCAAGCTCTTAAACTGTGAGGTTAGATTATTAATGTGGGCTCACTTCTCCTTCCTGAAGAATGCTTGTAGAGCTGTAAACTTTCCTCTTAACACAGCTTTTGCTGTGTCCCATAAGTTTTGGTAACTCGTGTCCTCATTTTTGTTCGTTTCTAGGAATCTTTTTATTTCCTCTTTGATTTCCTTTCTAAGCCACTTGTTCAATAGTGCACTGTTTAATTTTCAGGTGTTTGATTTAGTTTTCAGTTTTTATATGTGATTTTACTTCTAATTTCAGCGCATTATGGTCTGAGAAGATTGTTGATACAATCTCTATCTTCTTAATTTTATGGAGGTATGTTTTGTGGCTCAGCATGTGATCTATCTTCAAAAATATTCCATGTACGCTTGAGAAGAATGTGTATTCAGCTTTTTGAGGATGAAGTGTCCTGTATATATCTACTAAGTCCCTTTCTTCAATTGTTTCCCTCAGATGAAGCATGACCTTGCTAAGCTTGAGTCTGGTTGATGTATCAAGAGTTGATAAAGCGGTGTTGAAGTCTCCCACTAGTATTTTGTTGCTATTGATGTCTTTTTCCAAATCTATGAGTAGTTGTTTTAAGTACTTTGCTTGTCCCTCATTAGGTGCATATACATTTAGTATTGTAAGTTCTTCCTGTTTTACAGATACTTTGATCATTAAGAAATGACTTTCACTGTCTCTTGTGAACTTCTTCACTCTGAAATCAATGTGGTCTGACATTAGGATGGCTACCACAGCTTTTTTTATGGGAGCTGTTTGCTTATAGGATTGTTTTCTAACCTTTGACTCTGAGCCTGTGTTTGCTTTGACTATTGAGATGTGTTTCTTGCAGGCAGCAGAATTTTGGTTTCAATTTTCTAATCCATCCTGCCACTCTGTGTCTTTTAATTGGTGCGTTTGACCCATTGACAATGAGAGAGATTATTGTTATGGGGTTTTGTCCCATTGTTCTGTTGATTTGGTGTATTTGAGGGACGTGTCCTGCCTTAAAGTAGCCCATTTAGTTGTTTTTGTAACCCTGGTTTTGAGTATATGAAGTTCCTCAGCTGTTGTTTGTCTGTGAAACTGTGTGTTGTTACTTCTGTTATGAATGAGAGACTTGCTGGGTAAAGTATTTTTGGTGAGGCATTTACTTCATTGAGTTTTTTCACTATATTCCACCACTTTTTTCGGGCCATGAGGGTTTTATCAGATAAATCAGCTTTGAATTTTAAGGATGCTCCTTTATAGGAAATTTCTTTCTTTGATCTTGCTGCTTTCAGAATTTTGTCTTTATCTAAGGTTTTTCTTTACTGACAAAATGGTGTGTCGGATTGCAGAAGGGAGAACATTGGGAACGGCATATCCATCCTGTGGAATTATGAATGTCGGCAGGTGGACATGGCTATCAAAGAGATTTGAGTAGAAGTCGTGGATAATCTTCTCCATTGCCCTTCTGGAAGATGTGATAGATCCATCAGGATGTAGCAGGGCAGTCATCTTGGTTTTACACTTGGCGAAGGACAGGCGGGCATTACAAATACTTTTCCCAGCTCCTGCTGTATCTACCAGCACTTCTGCTCTTCTCTCTTTGAGGTCGTCCTTGATCACATCTCTGCACTGCTTTGTGAGCTCGGACATTCGCTTGCGGTTGCCTGAGGCATACGCCAAACCACGTTGGCAAATAAGCTCAAGAGTTTTCGAAGACAGGCTGTTTTTGTGACTATCTCTCTCTTGGCATTCCTCGCACAATCATGGAGGTGCTGAACTAGTCGATCATATTCCTCATCAATGTTGTCAACAATGGCATCTTCCCATGTTGCAGCAATAGTTCCAAAGAGCTCCCAGACAAGGTCAGACCTGAACACCTGAAGAACCTGCCATCAGTACTCATCAATATGCTGGCTCAGTTCTTCACATGCTACCTGTCTGAATGCAAGGTTCCATCCTAATGGAAAACCAGAAGGACTGTACAAGAAGGGAGACAGCCACGACATTGGCAACTATCACCCAATCTGCTTATCGTCTGTCATCTACAAGCTGTTCATTCGAGTCATCCTGAATAGGATTGGCAGAACACTAGAAGAAGGACAACCATGTGAGCAAGCCGGGTTCCCCAAAGGATTCAGCACCATCGCCCATATCCACATGTAACCAAGGTCATTGAGGTTTCTCGGGAGTTCAAAATGCCGCTCTATCTAACGTTCATTGATTTAAAGATGGCCTTTGATTCTGTTGAGACAGAAGCAGTCATTGAAGCCCTAGCCAATCAGCGCAAACAATACATCAGGATCCTCCGTGAGTTGTATTACATATTCACTACCAGGATCTCACCATTCTACAAAGAAGTGATCATTTTTGTCAGGAGAGGGGTTTGGCAGGGTGGTACCATTTCACCGAAACTCTTCAGTGCCACCCTCAAAGAACATCAGGCAACGACTGGAATGGGAAGGAATGGGAGTGAAGATAGATTGTCGGCAACTATACCACCTCCGCTTTGCTGATGACATTGTTTTAATAACACCAAACATTAGCCAAGCGGCACAAATGTTGGCCGAATTCAACTGTGAGTGTAGAAAGGTTGGACTACAGATGAATCTTACGAATTCAATGTTTATGAGAAACAGCCTCGCTTCCGACGCACCATTTGCTCTCAACAGAACGATCATCTCTGAATGCAACAGTTATGTGTATCTCGGTCGAGAAGTCAACATGACAAATGACCTTGCACCTGAGCTGCGCAGAAGGAAGAGAGCAGCTTGGAACACCTTCAGGAGCATTGAAGAAATAGCTAAGAGGACGAAGAACCTCCGGCCCCAGGCTCATCTCTTGGATTCTACTATTCTTCCTCATTAACTTATGCCTCAGAGACCTGGGCCCTACGCAAACAGGATGAGAATGCTATTTGAGTCTCCCAAAGAGGAATTGAAAGAACTATGCTTGGAGTATCACGTTTCACTCAAATGAGAGAAAGAATCCAGAGTTTCAACCTCCGTCGGTGATCAAGAATCAGGGACGCTGTCTCATTTGCCAAGGCATCAAAAATCAGCTGGGCTGGTCACGTAATGAGATTTAGAGATGACCACTGGACTAGAGTTGTTACTGTCGATCGGTTTGAGGCTCTTCATGTTCCTAGAATGAACAGATGTCATTGGGCTACACTAGCACACAACAGGGACAAATGGAGAAGTTACTGGCACCCACTCGAGCAAATCGACGGTTAACAGAACATCAAGTGATCAAGTGATCTAAGGTTTTGGTCATTTTGATCAGGATGTGTCTTGGGGTATTTTTATTCGGATTTCTTCTAGCTGGTACCCTTTGGTCCTCCTGAATGTGGTCTCAAGTTTTCTTCAGCTCTGGAAACGTTGTAGCAATGATGTCTTTGACAGTTTCTTCTTCATCAGTGTTTTCTTCCTGTCCCTCTGGGACTCCAGTAATTCTTATGTTACCCCTCTTGGCTTCATCACGATCTTCTCTTGCCACCTGTTTCCGAATTGCAAGTCTCTTTTCCATTTTCTGCCCTTTTCTGGGGAGTCTCTGAACTACATCTTCAAGCTCACTGATTCTATTCTCAGCAGCTGTTACTCTGCTGCTGAGGCCTTCCACTGAGTTTTTCAATTTGCCTACCAGTTTTTTCAGGACTGACATTTATGTTTGCATTTTCCTCATTTCTACCTTCAAACCCTCTTGTCTTTTATTGGCATTGCTTTCCACTGTTTCTTCTAGCTCCCTAAGCATCCTAAGTAGCTCCTTTCTGAATTCCTTGTCAGAGAGGTTGTCTAATACTACAGTACTGTTGGTGTCTTCTGGGCTAGCCTCTTCAATAAGAAAGTTTGGTGGACTTTTGCATTGCTTTACCATTGTGACCAGTGTGGTTTAGACCTTCACGTTCACTGTTACCATTCTGCTTGATATGCAGAATGAATTGAGATAGGCTTAACGAGTTATTTGCTAATGTGTTTCTAGTGTTTGAGCTAACCTAGAGAAGGTTCCATCCAAGAGGGTAACTTATGGTTCTTATGTGATATGTAGTGGGAGAATAATTTGCAGCCACATTAACAGCCATGGCTCTGGAAAGGGTCCCTGGCGCTGGGTGCTGGGCTGTTCCTGTTTGAATGAGGAGAGAATACCCGGAGTGGTTCAGCTTTGTTTTCCCGAGATGTGCCTCAGTTCCCGTCCCCCGCAGATCAAGCAACATAGGTGTTTCTAATGGTAGTACCATTGATGGCACAATGTTCCATTTAACGTCTTCAGATTGCACTACGGTAATTAAAGAGATAGTGCAGCAGGTAAGGCACTAGCCTTGTACATGGCCTTTCCTGAGTCAGTGCCTTGCACTGCATATGCTCCCCCTGAGCACAGCCAGGTGAGATTTCTGAGCACAGAGTCTGGGCATAAGGCCTCAGTACTGTTGGGTGTTATTCCAAAAGAAAAAAAAATGCTTATTGCTTAAC
The DNA here is from genome assembly GCF_029834395.1 of Sorex fumeus. Taxonomy (NCBI): domain Eukaryota; kingdom Metazoa; phylum Chordata; class Mammalia; order Eulipotyphla; family Soricidae; genus Sorex; species Sorex fumeus. The sequence continues at coordinate 13,523,387 of NW_026606297.1, read as the reverse complement.
AAAGACCTATTCATCAGACTCAGCAAGTTCTTAGATAAGGAGCTTGTGTTTTCCCTTTTAGCCTGAGTACTGCACACATAGAATCTGAAATTTCAGAAAATGCTCATTGAACCAAGATCTGATGAGAGGCAGAGCCATAGTTTAGTGGGTAAGGCCTTTTCCCTGTGTGTAGTGATCTATATGGTCCCATACAGAGTGATTCCTGAACTCAGAGCCAGGAGGTAAGCCCTGAGCACAACCAGTTATGTCCCCAAACCTCACATAAACAAAAAGACTGACCAAATAAAAATAATGAAATTTTACTTTGGCTTTTGGGCTATACACAGCAGTTCTCAGGGTTGACTCCTGGTTCTGTGCTCAGGAATCACTTCTGGCAGGCTCAGGGGATTGTATGGGATGCCAGGAATGGAACTGGTGTCAGCTACATCAAGGCAAGCATTCTACCTGCTGTACTATTTTTCCTACTCCACCCTCCCAACAATGAAGTTTTAAAATAATAGAAGTAGAAGTTATTAAGTGTGTTTTTTATGCAAAGTCATTTTTTATTAATTACTTACATTTTAATCTTGCTTTCCAATTATTCAAATAGTCTTTAGTCAAAGCACGTTAAGAAACAATGTATTTAAGACTGTTAAGTGTAGAAGAAAGTAAAGAGAGATAAACTCATGTTTGTTGAAGATCATGTTCCCAGAGTGATTAGGACTGGCAAATGCTATTCCATTTATGCTTTAGAACAAGTGCATAAAGTGCATGCATTTTATGTTTCTTTATGGCTGAATAAACTAGTTGTTAGAAGTGTTGCATTACCTTCAGAAAATCTAACATTTAGTAGGTGGTAAAATCAGGACAAAAACCTATGAGGAAAAGAACTCAAAAGTCCAATAGACTGAAAACATAATGTGCACTTGACAAATATGTCTAAAACGGTTGAGCAAGTATTTACTCTGCTGAAGATCCTTCTGTGAATATGCCCATCTCTGTGAGAAACCTGGATTCTGGGTTTGTTGCAAGGATCAGTGAGCTCCTATACACTCGTCAGGGGTCAATAGACTGGATGTCGATCATTCTTCATCACCACCAAATAATGACAGAGTCTCAAGTCTTTTCACTTTACATACCTCCTATTAAGTCAGTAAATCATTGCTGTACTCTAGATATCAGTGAACAGCTGCGTATTGGGCAAAAGAAACTCCTCAAACCATTCATGAGGGTGTTTCCTCCTAAAATGTCCTTGAGAAATGACAGTATTTCAAAGCAGACCTGAAAATGAGGTCCTATGAATAAAGTTCTTAGGAAAATCCATCTATGGGGGGGAATTTGGACCGCCATTGTGGATTGCCATCTACTGTGGATTAACGTGCTTTATGGTTGGCCTGTACTGCATGATATTTTGAATTGCCTTACCTGATACCCCTGGGACTGCAGTGTTTTGGGTATTGGAAATACTCCAGAGCTGAGCCTCTAGAAAGACATTCTCTAAGTATTTCCAGGCAAAACAAGTACTTTCTCATTCTGTTAGTTCAAAACTGACATAAAGGGGTTATGGATCACTTTGGGCAACTTGCAGAATAAAAACCACTCCCAAAGCTTGAATTGTTTCTCTTCTGCTTCTTTAGCTTTCCTCGTCCACAAAGTTCCTGATGACTAACACAGTGAGTAATCCTCAGAGAAGAAAAGGGAAGGGAAAAAAGTTCTGCCTAGTACATCTGACATGGAAATATTGCCTACATGTGGAAAAAGTTTAAAAAAAAAGTGACAAGGGAATGAAGTCATCTCCCTCTCTCTAAATTGGAGACAATTCATCAGATAAAGTTAAAAAGGAAAAAAAATCAAGGAGACAAAAATATTTCTCTGTCTAAAGCGATTGTCAGGGCGCTGTGCTTACTGGATGCTACATCAACTGCCGAAAGCGCACTCCTGAACTTCTGGAGGCAGTAGCTTTCAAGGCCAAGTGGAGCTGTACTTCAGAGTTCCTCTTAATGAAGTCAGCGTGAGCCTGCTGCATAAAAATGCTTCTTAGGACATAGGATGGAATGAGAATCAGGTCCACCCAAAATGAAATGAGACCCACACGCACACGTGCGCGCACCCTCCACCCACCCGCCTCCACACACACGCGTGCACGGGTGCATGCGAGCGCACACAGATTAAGTAAAGAAAATTTTTCCTCAGGGCTTTGAGGAGGATTGTCTCGGCTCCTTGGGGAGTCAGTGCTCTGTCAGCAGCCTTCCTATAGACTTTCCTTTCTTTCTGCAAGTTACCTTTTCAAAAGCTGCCATATCTTAAATCAAAGGGGCATGTGAAAACGGAAGTTGACATTTTTAAACTTTCTCTCAGTGATTAGGGAAGCCCCTTCAAATAAAATTAACTTTAGATCCTGGAAAACAACATTATCCCTTTGAAACACTTCAGATGAGCTAAAATATAATATTTTATTCATGGAGTGGGTGGGAAGGGTTTAGGAATTGCTTGACAAAGAACTAAAACAGTTCAAAGCTATTTAAAAAATATTGTACAAAGAGCTCTCACTGCTTTTATTGAAGAGTTGGCTCTATTAGTAATGATTTCTTACTTTTACCGGCAAATTTTATGATTCATTTCTGTTAGTTATAACATTATCTATTTTATGAAAAGGTTTTTTTGCCCCCTTTTAAAAATCCACTCTTACCTGCGATTAGTCCTGGCCTACTTTCCCATGTCACCTTCCAAAAGTGATAAAGCCTGGTTTCCTCCCAAAATAGATATTATTTGAGTCTCCTTGTTCTATAGCTGTGGTGTCATTAGGGACTTGTGTGGCAGTGCAGATACTAAGAAGAAATCTGTCATTCGGTTCTGAGGTCAGCCTAGTGTAGGGAGGAAAGAGCAGTCAGTGGTGAAACACCCTACAAAATAATGTCTCTGATTGAACTCACAGAAAGCTCGCTGGAATTAAAAGATACCACTATTTTCGCCTACTAACCAGCGCTGTATCTCTCTGACCTAGATTATCAGACCATGAAAAGTGGATATGAGTCCTCTGTAAAGTAAAATCATAAAGTCTTGGGGACTAAAAAGCATTTTAACAGCTTCCATTGCAACTTTTGTAACTCCAGAATCCACCATCAAGAGCTTCTCCAGATGCTAATCTAGTTCTTCTTTTAAAATCGTTTGTTCTCCGGACAGGAAACCTGGTACTCTTGGGAAGATGAGCTTTCTCAGGGCAAGGGCAGATATCTACGCTTATCCTTACTGTTATTATGTCATAAATTAATAATTGCCTTGTTCTTATTATAACATCACTGAAATGTCGAATATATGATGGACCATTGCAATCTATTCTAATTGCATGGTAATTGTATGTGTACGCGCACACACACACACAAATGAGAGAGAACCAACGTTATTATTAAACTTTATCTCCATCATTTAAAAACAACCTTAATTTATCCTCCTTTTATCTTGTGACATACATTTGAATGAGTAAGTAAGTCACGGTCCTCCCATTGTTCATGGATTTGCTCGAGTGGGCCAGTAACGTCTCCATCATGAGACTTGTTGTTACTGTGTCTGGCATATCGAATACGTCACAGGTAGCTTGCCAGGCTCTGCCGTGCAGGCGAGATATTCTCGGTAGCTTGCTGGGCTCTCCAAGAGGGGCGGAGGAATCAAACTCAGGTCGGCCATGTTGGCCGCTTGTAAGGCAAATGTCCTACCGCTGTGCTATCGCTCCAGCCCGACATTTGAATGAATCATGCTAAAATTTATAATTCATGACTGAATAACAGTACAGCAGGTAGGACACTTGCCTCGTACAAGGCCATCCTGGGTTTGGTCCCCACCAGCATATATGGTCCCCAGAGCCTTCCAGGCATGATCTGTATGCAAAGCCAGGACTAAGCCTTGACTAACACCGGGTATGGGCTCAAAACCAAAACCAATGAAAAAAAGGTAACCCAACGCTTATAGTATACTTTATGTACTTTACCAGTGCTTGCCGCTAATCTGCTTAAAGTTGATCTAATTAAACACAAGCAGTGGGGGCTCCAGGTGGACGAACATATTACTTAAGTTTGGTGTGTCAGTTTTTCATATGTAACATAAGATGAGCATGTGAAGTTTCAATGCCAGTTGTGTATTCACTAATTGTGAACACATGATTGGCATTGTGAATAAAATACTAGTGAATTTTACCTGATTTATAGGAAATAATCTATAGATATAAAACAAAGTTCTCTTTACTCCCTTCATCTTGAACTCTTCTGATTGAGTTCATTGTTTCTCATTTTCTGATACGAATTGACCTGACATAGCAGTTTGGATATGCATTTCTCACATGTGTGAGTCGAGGTCTGAAAACTTCTGAATATGTGACTGAGTTAAATGTTGGAGAAGGCATTGCTGGTAGTTGAGCAGGGCTATTCATTGGGACCTTAGCTAAGTCTATATTTTGCTTCTCCTTGAGGCTGATTTCTCATAGCATGGTGATTGTCTTATTAGAGGGAGCACCTCCAGAGGAAGTACTAGAGGAGACCTGTCTAGAACTGTAAGACTTATTATGTCTGAGCTTCAGATATTTTGTGGCAAAATTTCTGCCACATGCTATTGGTCCAAGTGGTCAAGGAGCTTGCATGCATTCATTGGGTTGGAAACAGATTTCCTTTCTGAGAAAACAAGTGTTGTATTTGCATTGCAGAATAACACACAGAAAAGTAGAAATTGCTGCTATCATCTTTGTAAAACTTTATTAGACTCACTGTATTTTCCCTTTATGTTGAGAGCTAAATTCACTTTATTCTAGCTTTCTTCTGAAATACTTAGTGTCATGAAATACTTAGGGTGAAGCTTTTCTATTTATAGGTAGAGTTTTAAAAGTATAAAGATTGTTAATGTGACTCTGGTGAACATTTCTTTAGTTAAGAATCTTTGGATGCTTCGATTTTTTTATAGTAAAGAATATTTTATAGTAAAGAATTTTATAGTAAAGAAGAAAAGCCCCATATTAGCTCTTTAAACGATTATCTTGGGGCCAGAGCCATAGCACAGTGGGTAGGGGGTTTGCCTTGCATGCGGCCGACCCAGGTTCAATCCCCCGCATCCCTTATGGTCCCCCAAGCACCACCAGGAATAATTCCTGAGTGCAGAGCCAGGTGTAACCCCTGAGCATCGCTGAGTGTGACCAAAAATAAATAAAAAATATAAAAACATTGTGTTAGGGATTGGATATGATGGCTGTAAAAAGTTAAATCAATATACCATATTGCATGTGTGAGACCCTGAGTTCTACTGCAAAAACGTCCTAATATATCAATTACAGTTAACGTTATTATGTTGTACATTGGGTTGAATAATCTGTCTGGTCTTTCATTCACTTTTGAAAACTTTAATTAATTAGTTAAAACCTCCAGCAAGTGGGGAAATCTGGAGACCACTCCTGGTAATACTTTCCTAATGTTATGGCTAACCTAAAGCCATTTTTTTGCTTCTTACTCTTGTAATTAAAGAAAAGGAAGGAAGAAAATTTTGCTGAAACTGTATTCTGTTGTTGATAAAATTTTGCAACTAGGATCTGAGGCACTAGGATCTGAAGTTATGGAGCTAATAATATTTGGTGGTGCTGAAGACCACTGAGGCTATACCAAACAATTCTTGGAGGTCTCCAGGATTACCCTTGGAGCCCAGTGGTTATATGATGCTGGGGTTCAAACTTGGTATTGAATTACTTAAAGATATATGGCATGTGCCCTTATTGCTGAGTTCTCCCCAGCCCCATATTAGATTATTTACATTATCCTAAGGGAGGCATTTGAAGAAACAGAATTCACACTACATTCATAGATTATTCACATTCATATTTCTGGTCTATCAAGGTCCCAACACATTAAAAAGTAATATTTTTAGATTCTTTGTAGAGCATAGAGTGTTTTCACAAACAGTATCTCATTTGATCCAAATGATGTCAGTTTTTTTTTCTATCTATCACGTATTATTTTTGCCTTTATATGACGGTATTTGAAACTCAGAAGGTTGAAAAGACTTTTCCTATAAGGAAGCTAGGGTTTGAATTACAGATATTCAATATTTTTCTCAGTATGGAGAGTGCATTATCTTGTCAATTTTCTGATGGACTTTTGACTAGTATGAAAAATTATTAGTCATCTAGGAGGATTATGAAAATGAAAATGTTTTTATTTCTGTTGAAAGGAATTAAGTCATGCTGTCTTTTTTCCTTCTTACCACATCTGTGGTCAGAATTCCTAGAACTGTATTTGTTATCTAGTGACTCAGGACAGGACTAGACACCACTGAGATACTGGTTCTGACATTACTGAGCACATGGATCCAATAACTGCAATAAAATTCTCCCATTCCTCTCCAGACAAATAAGCAACTATGCAATTGTTAAACAAGTACAACTTTTCATGATTTTAGTTGCTAATGCTTGCAAAATTTTATCAGCAACAGAATATATTTTTAGCCAAAATCGTCTTCCTTCCTTTCATTACGAAGTAGGAATCAAAAATGGCTTTAGGTTAGCCATCAAATTAGAAAAGATATTAGAAACTAGTTTCATCATTGATATAAAGTAGTCAGTGAATCATACATGCTTTACAGCTTATTGAGTAGACTAAACTATTATACCCAAAGCTTAATAGATGTTAAATAACTCCATGTAAGTATATATTCTGCTTTCTTTTGTGGGAGACTTTTGAGAAATGCTCAGGGGACCTGGGGTCACTCCCAGCTCTACTCAGCTCGACTGTGCAGTCCTGAAGGGCTAGTGAAGTTGGGAACCATGCAGTGATAGGGATTGAAACTGGGGTCTTTGCATGGCAGGCAGATACTTGTTCCAGCCATTTGTACTATCTCCCAACCCCATACGTATGCATTCTGATACAAACTACTCACCTTAGTCACCTGTCCTTCATTTTGCCTATTTCTCTTCTACACTTAAACTGGGAGCACATAAAATATCTTATTGGACATTTGCAGGTGATGTCTCCCCTGTGGGGAAATATTTCCTTATTTTTCATTGGTTAGCTTTAATTCATCCTGCAAATCTCAGTTAAGTCTTTAGTTCCTCAGGGAGATTGCCCTGATACATAAATTTAGCTGGTTTCTTCATAGGCTTCCAGAGGGCCTCTCCTTCGTTTCTATCATAATTTGCAGTTGCTGTTTACTTGTCAATTCTTTGCTGAACTCTAAGTTCCACGAGGATAAAGATAATACCTTTCATCTCTGTAGCCTCAAAGGCTTGTTTAGTACACCGTGGGTACTTAAAGTTGGTTGAGTAATTGACAGAATCAATTTAATTATCCTTTTATAATTCTTAAATTTGCTTTAAACATAAACTCTTTAATTAGTGGGAAGAGGCAAGTCTGCATTGTTCAACTCACTTGTATAATTTTATTTTTGTCACCATGACAGAAAGAAGTAATCCTTTCTTTTGAAGTTCTCTTCCTTTTTATATTCAATGCGTGCTCTTGTCTAGTTTCCCAATTTCTTCTTTGACTTTCTTATATGCCAGCGCTATCAGTCTTCTCATTTGCCAATCTTTGTTTGCCAAGTATGAATGTTCAAAGCCAGATTGATTTCCACATAGCATATACTACAGTTTCCTACCTCAAAGATTAAAGAAAAACCACTCTACTTGACATGATTTATTTTTGACAAATATGTGTAGCCTGTTTTAATATGTGAAAACATTTTTCATTAGTTTCCTAAGGGGGAGAATTATGCCTCACTGGATGTCTATCTCCATTTTAACAAAGTGTTACTCTTTCCAATTTTGTTTTGTTTTTGCTTACCTCCTTATATTTCAAAAGAATGCATATTCTTCAGTATTCATGTGACTGCAATGGGTTTCATAGTACACAATATAGATAATTTTAAAACCTCTAACATTTTGAAGCCATTTGAACCTAGTTTTATATTTATCCTTGACTTTTATTTGATAAGATATTTCCAATATTTACATAGTTTCAATAATCTAATCGATATTTTAAAATTCAGCTCTTGCTCACCTTTCAAAATTATTTTAATTTCTGTATTTTCCATTGTTAATCCCGTGCTTTCCAATTCTTCTTACAACCATTTCTGTTTCCTTGACGTGTTTCATTTTGTGCTGTGTCATTACTGATATTCTTTTATTGATTTTATTTTATGACATCTTGAATAAGTGTAACTATTTCAAATTATTCAGCTCCTGGAAAAATTCAAAACTGAAACTCTTTAGCTACTTGCTTTCCTCCCGTGTATCTATCTATGTATCTATCTATATAATAATAATAATAATAATAATATATGACTCCTTATCTTCCAGCACACCACATAGCACTGAGTTGCATATGTAATCATTGGATATTTATTTATTTACTCTTCCAATTTATTTACTCTCTGTTTAAAATAACATTCTTCAGTTTACTTTCTCAGTTCTCCCCCTAGCCCTAGGCACTGTCAAGGGGGCCTTTCATTAGTTCTTATTTACCAGTTGAGAAAATCTAACCATTCCTTCCTATCAATCTCATCATATCTCTCTTCAAGTCATTTCTCCAAAAATCACTTTTCTAATTTCATCATATTAGTTTCCTGCCTGAGATACCACAATTATTTTCCATCAACCTCAGGAAAAGTGAAGTTCCTTAACATGGTCAGGATCCAACCCTACTAAATTATTTTCATGTCTTCAAACAAGTCATAGTCTTTTGCCTTCTTGATCTCCTGACCTTTGGCATGTAAGGTTTCCTTTAACTGCAAAACCCTCTTCCCTAACCCCACCGCCCCACCCACTCACCCATTTCCTTCCAAAGGCAATTCATTCTTCAGGTCTAAACTTCAAAACCACTTTGAAGCCAAGCTTCATCCTCTTTTCACATGTAGGAGGTTTCATTTCCTCTCCACACTTTCCCACGGCAGCCTCGATTTCCTCTAACTCAGCTCCCTGCACTTGAAGTAGTCATTTGTCTGTGCTCCCCTTTACTGAAAATTTTGTGAATTTATTTATGTATCTCCATATTACCCATTTCCTATCATGTCGCTAATTTAGAATTCCTAATTATGTATAATTAGGAATTACCTGATTCTAATACTACCCACCTGCCACCATGCTCCAGGATGCTTTCCAGACCACACAACACATCATAAGACACTTAATACCCATCTTCCAAGATTACTGCACCATATTTGATAGGGTTTAAATATAGTTTGAACCATGGGACCACCTGGAAGGGTGATTAGAGGCCATCCTAAAAGTCTCTATCTCTCTTAGAGATCCTAGCAAGGTACTGAGAATATCCCACCCACACGGCAGAGCCAGGCAAGCTATCCATGACGTATTCAATATGCCAAAACCAGTAAATACAATGGGTCTTATTCCCCTGACCCTGAAAGAGCCACCAATACATAGCATTAAGAAGGATGAGGAAGGAGAAGCTGATAAAATCTCAAGGCTGAACTAGGCTGCCAAAATGAAGAAGGACAAGAATAACTGTCTGTACTTTTTTTTTTTCATATGTAGGAGTACTGCTGTTTATTCAGCCACTGATTAACTGACTGAATTGGGCATGAACTCCACCTTACTATTTTTTTCATAGTTTTATTTATTAACCCCAATATACCCCCCCTCCCACCCCACCCAATGCCTGTGAGGCAGATGATTTCTACTTAACTCTTCTCTGCATTGCTTACATTCATCATTTAGACAAAAGATGTGCCACTATTGTTTAGAATTTCCCCCCCCAACAATCAGAATTGCTGAAAAGGCACTGTGAAATACTTTATTTTCAATAGCTGGTTATGAGAATCATATAATGTTGCGCAGCTGCTATTACAGCCACGCAATTTTGGATTTCTGCAAAGATAATTTAGAGATTGATTTCTGTGCTTCTGGTGTTATGGCTATGCCAGAGAGCCACTCGTGGGGGCGGGGGGACTCAGGACCTCGGTAGGGTGTGAAGGACGAGCTGGTACTGCCCCCCTTCCCATGAGACTGCAGTTGACCCATCCCTGCCAACTCATACCTGGCTTTCCAATTAGCTCTGAGGAGGTGGCCACCTTGCTGCCAGGGGGGGAAAAGGCAGAAGGGAGCAACACCCTTTCCCTCCTGGGGAGGCATGGTGTCACAGTTTAACACACAGTCCATATACTTTTCTGCAGCAAGATGCCGGGCTCTGGACTAACTCCTTATGCCTCTAGAGCCATGTCTGTGCCGGAGAGCTGCTCGTGGGGGGCAACTTGTGACCTCGGTAGGGCATGAAGGATGAGCAGGTACCGATCCCCTTCCCATCAGATTACAGTTGCCCTGTCACTGCCGGCTCATACCTGGTTTTCCAATAAGCTCTGAGGCAGCGGACACCTTGTTGCTGGTAGGGAGAAAGGCAGAAGGGAGCAACACCCTTTCCCTCTCGGGGAGGCATGGTGCCATAGTTTAATGCATGGTCCATTCACTTTTCTGCTGAAAGCTGTCGGGCTCTGGATTAAGTCCTTTTGCTTCTGGATCTATGGCTGCATATGCAGTCCAGATGCATTTCTGCCAAAAGCCACTGGGTTTCAAGATTTGTTTCTGAGTGTCTGGGATTATGGCCATTAATCAGCTTGATCAGGTACCAGAGAGGCCGTTTGTAGACGGTGACTCGAGGTCTTGCTGAGATGGGGAGAAAAGGGCCAGTTCCACTCCCATCTGGTGAGGCCCCACGTGTCTCATCACTGAGGCCAAAATCTGACTGTCTTGTGGCCTCTGGAGGATAATGGTCACCAGACCGCCAAGGGGAACAGGCTACAGCACGAAACCTATTCCCACCTGGAGTGGCCCAGCCCCAGTAATCTACTACAGGAACAGGACGCATTTCTTCCAAAAGCTTTTGGTTCTGAGATTCGTTTCTGAGCCTCTGGGATCATGGCTGTTAAGCAGTTCGATCAGGAATCAGAGAGACCATGCCTCCAATTATATAGCTGAGCCGGAGGTGGTTTGTGTGTGTGTCTCCCACATACCTAACTTTTGGCCGTTTACTTTCTTGGTAAACTTTGCCCCAAGGTTTTGGGGTCTGGCCAAAGACACAGCAGCAATTTTGGGGTGTTTGAAGGCCTGACGGTGCCATGAGGCTGCTGATGCACTCGCCTCACAGGTACAGATTGACCTGCTGGCAGCACCATACCCCCTGTCTGTACTTTCAATGCATGTACATTGGCATCAGATGCATCTATCGAGGACCTGATGGTACAAGCACAAAAGATCAAGTACAACATAATTAGTCTGACCAAGATGAGAAGGCATCAATCACATCACGTCGTTTTTGATATTGGAGAAGAACTGTTCCTCGGAACATGCGACAAAAGAGGCACTGGTGTTGTTGGTGTCCTTGTCAACATGAACTTGTCCATGAGCATTGATTCATTCGAATACCTAACAACCCAAATCAGATGATTACACTTGAATAGATGTGACTCACTCGTGGCAGTTTCTATCTTTGTTGTCTCCACACCAACATCCAATTATGATGAAGGAGAAATTGACAAGTTCTACATGGAGCTGGAGAAATTCTATAAAGACCATACCTTCTACATGATCATTGTCAGTGGTTTAATGCCAAGATAGGACTGAGAAGATTAGCCTAAGAACTCCACATCAGGACTCATGGTCTAGAATGGAATGAACAGGGTGAGAGACTGTCTGAGTTCATCATGTCAACCAAGACCATCCATGGTAATTCACAGTTGCAGAAGGCTGAATCTAAACGTTGGACATGGAAGTGTCCCAATGGATGGTTCCACAATGAAATAGACTACATCATAATCAATTGATGGTTTTTCCTGACTGATGTCACTTTGTGCCAAAATTCAAAAAGGGATTGGATTACCATCTCCTTTGTGCAAAATCCTACTTCACGGAGTGGGAAGAAAGGGCTGCAAAATTCAAGAAGAGAATTCTGAAAACGACCACCAACTGGGAATTCTTTGGCACTATTGTGGCAAATGGGAAGATGCCATTGTTGACAACATTGATGAGGAATACGATCAACTGGTTCAGCATCTCCATGATTGTGCGAGGAATGCCAAGAGAGTGATAGCCACAAAAAGATTCCTGTCTTCGAAAAATCTTGAGCTCATTTGCCAACATGGCTTGGCACAAGCCTCATGCAACCACAAGCGAACATCAGAGCTCTCAAAACAATGCAGAGAAGCGATAAAGGAAGACCTCAAAGAGAAGAGCAGCCGTGCTGGCAGATGCAGCAGAAGCCAGGAAAAGCATTCACAACTCCCCTCTGTCCTTGGCCTACTGGAATACCAAGATGACTGCCTTCCATGTCCTCCTTCCATGGATCTATCACACCTTCCAGAAGGGCAACAGAGGAGTTTATACATGATTTCTATTCAGATCTCTTCGATAGCCACGTCCACCTGCTCACATACCAAATTCCATAGGAAGGATATGTCATTCCCAACATTCTCCCTTCTGAAATCCGACACACCATATCATCGGTAAAGAAGTGAACAACACCCAGCTCAGACAAGGTACAGCCGTAACACCTGAAGAACCTGACATTAGTACTCATCAATACACTGGTTTGGCTCTTCACATGCTACCTGTCTGAATTCAAGGTTCCATCCCAATGGAAAACCAGCGAAACTGTACTACTGTACAAGTAAGAAGACATCCATGACATTGGTAACTATCACCCTATCTGCCTTTTGTGTGTCGTCTACAAGCTGTTTACTCGAGTCACCCTGAATAGGATTGGCAGAACACTAGATGACAGACAACCATATGAGTAAGCCAGGTTCTGAAAGGATTCAGCATGATCTACCATATCTATATGATAACCAAGCTCATTGAGGTTTCTCGGGAGTTCAAGATGCCACTCTGTCTAATGTTCATTGATTTAAAAAAGGCCTTTGATTCTGTTGAGACAGAAACGGTTATCAAAACCCTAGACAAGCAGAGCATTCAAACTCAATAAATCAGAATCTTCTGTGAGCTGTATTATGGATCCACTACCAGGATATCACCATTCTACAACAAAATAATCATCCATGTCAAGAGAGGGGTTCAGCAGGGTGATACCATTTCACTGAAACTCTTAAGTGCTGCCCTTGAGAATGTCATGTGACGACTGGAATGGGAAGGGATGGGAGTGAAGATAGATGGTCGGCAAATACACTACCTCCACTTCATTGATGCCATCGTTCTAATAACACCAAACATTGGCCAAGTGGCACAAATGCTGGCTGACTTCTATCAGGAAGGTCGAATTACAGCTGAATCTCAGGAGGACAAAGCTTATGAGAAATGACTCGTTTCTGACATTCCATTTGCTCTCAATGGAATGACCATCTCTGAATGCAACAGTTATGTATACCTGGCACCTGAATTCTGCAGGAGGAAGAGAGCACCTTGAAATGCCTTCAAGGGCATTGAAGAAATAGCTAAGAGGACGAAGAATCTATAGCTCTGGGCACATCTTTGATTCCACTGTTCTTCCTGCATTAACATATGCCTCAGAGACCTGGTCCCTATGAAAACAGGATAAGAACGCTATTTGGGTCTCCTAAAGAGGAATCAAAAGAGCTATGCTTGGAGTATTATGCTTCACTCAAATGAGACAAAGAATCTGGAGTTCTGATCTCTGTTGACAATCAAGAATCAGGAACACTGTCTCCTTTGCCAAGGTGTTGAAAATCAGATGGGCTGGACACATAATGAGATTTGAAGATGACTGCTGGACTAGAGCCATTACCAACTGGATTCCACAGGACATCAAAAGATCCCATGGCTGCCCACCTATAAGGTAGTCAGACTTTTTTATCAAGACCCTGAATGATCAGTTTGAGGCTCTTTGTGTTCCTAGAATGAGCAGATGCCATTGGGCTACACTGGAATGCAACAGGGATGAATGGAGATGTTACTGGTGCCCTCTCAAGCTAATCAATGTGTAACAGGATGTCAAGTGATCAAGTGATCACGTGATCAATTATGTATAAAATAGGCAATACATAACAGTTATGTCCTAGGCCTCATTCGCAGTCGTGTGACATCTTATTATCCCATTCTTACTTTGTACAACCTGGCAGGCTACCGAATGTATCCTGCCCACACAGCTGAGTCTGACAAACTCCCCATGGTGTACCCTATATGCCAAATACCAGTAACAATAATGGGTCTAATTCTCCTAACCCTGAAAGATCCTTGAATATTGAACTTTTTGAAATCTCAGGACTAGGACGAAGGAGACGTTACTGGTGCCTGCTTGAGGCAATCGATGAACAATAGGATGATCGTGATCGTGATACTTCCTAGGCACTTTTCATGGTTCCCTCTTTCCACTTGGAAATCTCTCTGAGAGAAACTGTGCCTTTAAGGAGTAATTGCTGTAATATTGTAACTATCAATATTATGAGCTATCTAAAATTTGTAATATGTCGTCTTCATTTTTTATCTCTCATACCTCTTTTTGTATTTTGAATTTCACAATCTTATGATCCCTATCTTTCAAATTGTCTTTTTTGAGAAAAATGAGTCATTTTGATTTTTATGTGCACTGACAGTGACCTCAAATTGTTACTTTATTATGCACAGCTCATAGTGCCTTCAATTTATTTAATTGAAAATGTCAGATTGTGTGGTTTCCAATTCTGCTAATGTAATGTTGGGCCAAGTGGGGTGGTTGGAGAGAAATTTTAAATTACTTGCTATTTCTATTGATTATAAATTGTTTAAAATTTTTTTTAGTAAAGATAAAATATCTCTTTAATTATCCTTAAATTCCTCAATTGTGGAGTAAAGATAAGGTAGAAAGATATATGGCTTAAAAAAACAGATAAAACCTGGCCAACATACAAAAAAAGATTTGGAAAGTGCATAGTGGTACTTTATCAGTATATGAGATGATTACTAACTCTCTCTAATACAAAATATTTTAAGTATTGGGACTACTAAATTAAACAATTACCCTCCTCAAAGTTTTCTTAACTTGAAGCTACCAAGATAATTTGGATGAGGGAACAAAAGCTAAATTTAAATTATACAGCAATATAAGGCTGAAATGATAGCAAACTGGGTAAGGCATTTGCCTTTCACACAGCCAACATTGCTGCCCCGAGTTCGATCCTTCCACCCCTCTCAGAGGGCCCAGCAAGCTACCGAGAGTATCTCACTCTCATGGCAAAGCCTGGCAAGCTCCCTGTGATGTATATGATATGCCAAACACAGTAATAATTATCACAATGGAGACGTTACTGGGCCCGCTCGAGCAAATCATTGAACAACGGCAGGACAGTGACAGTGACAGCATTATGAACAATGCACAACAATACATTTTTTTCAGACTTGTATTTCATTTGTGAAATTTCAAAATCTATACAAACATAAAAGAGTGTTTTTTATCTTTTGTAAATGGACCTCCAGGGTTCAAATAAACCCATTTCTTTTTTGTAATCTTTCCAAATTCAAGGCTTCAAGGAAAATGAATTTGAACATACTGTTTCATTCACCTTGAATTCACTTATCAATAGCAACTATTAGATGAATAAAAAAGTGTTAGGAACTAGAGTTCCAATATCTATTTTTGAAGTGGCTTCTTAGAATACTTCAATGGGTAACTTTCCTCTTATCTCCTAAGTTCCTTCCTATGTCCAGATCACTAACCATAGATAACTACAAACTCTAGTCTTCTACTACTTGCTTGTTGACTTGCCATGCTTACCCTACTCATCCTTTGAATGCAGTGTACATAAAAAAAGAAACACACTTCTCCCCAAGTTTATGTTCTAGAAAACTATGTTTCCTATATGTAACTCTATTCACCTATTTTCATGACCATACACACTTGATTTGAACCTCTGAAAGTCTGCTATATAGTTTAAGCCCTGTACTTTGTAGATGCTCATTCACTTTTGAATGAATGTATGAATGAATTCTTGGGTACCTAACTCAAGCTGGGCTCATCAATTTTGAATAAAATAAAGCTCTAGCTGAGGGTTAGGGAGGTAACTCAAAGGGCTAATGTGCATGCTTTTATTAAGGAGGACTGAGATAGGTTCCACTATTGCCTGCACATTTCCAGAAACCCTCTCTTGCCAACGACTGAGCCAGGATTAGCCTCCTGGCAACAACCAGGTGTCCATTCCACTGAAAGGATAGCTGAGAAATGTAGTGCTGAGAATTGGAGGGAAAACCACTTGATCCTAGAGTTCAACAGGAAAAAGGACTTGAAGTTGCTAATGCTGTTACCCATACTTTATTTGGTTTGTAATTCTCTGAAGTATAGTTCACAGCTGTATTTCAGATTTTAATCAATGACCCAACTATACATCTAATAGTCAAGATTAGACTAACTGTGCTTATTACAGCTGCTAATTCATATCATCTCAACTGCATCCCTTAGATCTCCTGAAGGTATTGGTGTGAAGTGCATGTATAGGAATAGATTGTACGTATGCACATACATATGAGAATATATAGCAGATGTACATGTAAAGCTTCTATCTGCACTATATCAATGGATGCTTGCTACCTATGTATCTAGAATTACACAAAGATTAATTACTTTTTGACTTTGTCTCATAGCATCTGCTATGAGTGGATACATCACCTTTTTTTTTTTTTGCTTTTTGGGTCACACCGGGCGATGCACAGGGGTTACTCCTGGCTCTGCACTCAGGAGTTACTCCTGGCGGTGCTCAAGGGAACCGTATGGGATAGCTGGGAATTGAACCCAGGTCGGCTGCATGCAAGGCAAATGCCCCACCCGCTGTGCTATCTCTCCAGCCCCACATCAACATATTTTTAAGGTTACTTAAGCACATGCATGAAGATATACTTAGAACAATGTATGCTTTTAGTGTTATTGTAGTTTTACAAGCTCAAGCGGGCCCAGTAACGTCTCCGTTGGAGACTTTTTTGTTACTGTGTCTGACATATGGAATACGTCACGGGGAGCTTGCCTGGCTCTGCCGTGCGGGCGAGATACTCTCGGTAGCTTGACGGGCTCTCCGAGAGGGGCGGAGGAATCGAACTCGGGTCGGCCATGTTGGTTGCGTGCAAGGCAAACGCCCTACCGCTGTGCTATCACCTTATAACTTGAAAGTCACTTTGTCGTTTTATACTTGGGGGGATTTTCCTTTTCTTAACATATTAAAGGTAATTTATTTTTTAAAGGCGATCTGACAGAACAACACAAACCAGTAAGAAAAAGAAGAGGGCATTTCTTAGTTACTTACTGCTTGCTTCTTCCCCTTTATCCTTCTTTAGTTGCATTTGTTCTGGTTCATTGGTCAAGCTGGGTTTCTTATGTATAAGACCTTTCTATTTAAAATTTCTTCCACTTGAGATATGAAAGTATTAATCTCTGGTTTTGAGGTTTCCATTTCCTTTCTATTATATTTCATCATATTAAACCATTGCAGCCACTTTGACTAATGCCATTTTGATTAATTTTTTTCTGTAATATTATAGGTCCTTTTAAAGCAGAATACTCCCAGATCGCTGATTATCAAATTCTGTTTAGTGATCTAATTTGTGTTTATTTTTCAGAAGCTCAGAATAATAAAAGGATAACAGTTTACTATAAATTTGTGTTTTAAGTCAGAGATATAAAATATTAATAACTATTTCAGATATGCAATTTTGAATAAGAATAATATGGTTTCCTGACATGAAGGGGTATTTTAAGATGTACAGATGAGAAGTTCAAGATTTTCTCAGAATTTTTTACATTGAAAGATGTCCCATTTCAGGTTTGGTAATTATCCTTTAATGATGAGCAACTCCAAGGGTTGCTAGGTCCTGTATTGCATAGAATTCTAACCCCTTTTATATATTTAATTTCATATGAAGAATGAGAATTGTTCAGAATTTGGTGTTAGAATTTTAGCCTCTGATCTCTGGAATAGGACAGAATGTTACTTTTCTTTTTATCTTGGATGGGGGGATTGAAAAATTCCTAGTGGTGCTCAGAGAATATTCCTTGTTCTGTACTCATTAGTAACCTATGGCATTGCTCAGGTAATCGTGTGTGTTGCCAGGATTTGAACTGGGTTCAACAGAATGCCAGGAAAGTGCCTTAACTAAGCCTGTGCCATCTCTTCAGCCTCAAATATTTGTTTTTCACACATGTCCAAAGATTCTGGATATAATTTTCAGTAAGGTCGGATAAGAGTCATTCAAAGGCAACTGACTTATGCTTTATGTAGTGCTGCATATTAGGGTGTGTTGGTTAAATGCTAGATATTTTTGACTGATAGTTTTAGTTCCTTTGCATCTTTTCTTGATTCCTAACTCATGTCCATTAATTAATGATGAGTCTAAAAATAAAGAAGTGACTATTCAAAGGGCCAAATTTTTTTAATAATTTTTGTTAGTGAAACACCATGAGGTGCAGTTGTAGACTTACAAATTTTTGTGCCTGGGTTTCAGTTATACAATGATTGAGTACCCATCTCTCCACCAGTGCCCATTCTCCACCTCCAGTGCTCCCAGTATCCCTCCTACCCTTCAACTCCCCCATACCACCCTGCCTCTGTGGCAGGGAATTCCCTTTTGTTCTCTCTCTCCTTTTGGGTGCTGTGGTTTTCAAAAGAGGCATTGAGTGGCAATCATGTTTGGTCTATAGTCTACTTTCAGCATGATTCTTCCATCCCGGGAGGATTCTCCCGACACCCTTTATTTGGTGCTCCCTTCTCTATCTGAGCTCCCTTTTCCCCTAGCATGTGCAGCTGGCCTCCAAGCCATGGAGTAAACCTCCTGGTACTTATCTCGGCTATTTTTGGGTGTTAGTCTTCTATTTTGTTACTTTATATTCCCCAAATGAATGCGATCTTTCTATGTCTGTCCCTCTCTCTCTGACTCATTTCACTTAACATGATACTTTCCATGTTGTACCACTTGTATGTAAATTTCATGACTTCATGGGCCTGCTTGAGCAAATCGACGATGAATGGGAGGGCCTTTACCTTTACCTTTACCATCTTTTCTAACAGCTACATAGTACTCCATTGTTTAGTGTACCAAAGTTTCTTTAACCAGTCATCTGTTCTCAGGCACTTGGGTTTTTTCCAGATTCTAGCTATTGTAAAGAGTGCTGCAATGAACAAACAAGTGCAGATGTCACTTAAACTATACTTTTTTGCCTCTCTGGGATATATTTCCACAAGTGGTATTGCCGGGTCAAATTGGAGCTCAATTTTTAATTTTTTGAGAATCGTCCATATGGTTTTCCAAAAGGGCTGAACCAGTCAGCATTCCCACCAGCAGTGAAGGAGAGTCCCTTTCTCGCCACATCCATGCCAGCATCGGTTGCTTTTGTTCTTTTGGATGTGGGCCAGTCTCTGTGGTGTGAGATGATATCTCATTGTTGTTTTGATCTGCATCTCCCTGATCATTAATGATGTAGAGCATTTTCTCATGTGCCTTTTAGACATTCGGATTTCTTCTTTGAGAAAGTTCTGTTCATTTCGTCTCCCCATTTTTTGATGAGGTTGCATGTTTTCTTCTTGTGGAGTTCAACCAGTACTTTGTATATCCTTGATATCAACCCCTTGTCAGATGGGTATTGGGCAAATATCCTTTTCCATTCTGGATATTTTCTTTGTATTTTAGTCATTATTTCTTTTGAGGTGCAGAAGCTTCTTAGTTTAAGATAGTCCCTTTTGTCTATCTCTGTTTTCACTTGCTTGCCCAGTGGCCTGACATCTTTGAAGATACCATTAGCTTCAATGTCATAGAGGGTTTTGCCAACTTTGTCTTCAATGTACGTTATGGATTCAGGTCTGATGTTAATCCATTTTGATCTTACTTTTGTACTTAGTGTTAGGCAGAGATCTGAGCCCATTTGTTTTCATGTAGCTGTCCAGTTTTGCCAGCACAATTTGTTAAAGTGGCTTTATTTGCTCCACGTCACATTTCTTGCTCCCTTATCAAAGATTAGATGATCATATGCTTGGGGGGAGATGTCAGAGCCCATTTGTTTTCATGTAGCTGTCCAGTTTTGCCAGCACAATTTGTTAAAGTGGCTTTATTTGCTCCACGTCACATTTCTTGCTCCCTTATCAAAGATTAGATGATCATATGCTTGGGGGGAGATGTCAGTATATTCAACCCTGTTCCATTGGTCTGCAGCTCTGCCTTTGTTCAGTGCCATGCTTTTTTATTTATTACTGCTTTGTAGTAGAGTTTGAAGTTAGGGAGGTTGATTTCTCCCATTTTCTTTTTCCCAAGAATTGCTTTAGCTATTCATGGGGGCTTATTGTTCCATATGAATTTCATAAGCGTTTATTTCTTTGACGAACGAATGGGTATCGTTATAGGGATTGCATTGAATTTGTATAGTGCTTTGGGAAGTATTACCATTTTGACAATGTTAATTCTCCTGATCCATGAGTAGGGGATATCTTTCCATTTTCTCTTGTCCTCTATTATTTCCTGAAGTAGCATTTTGTAGTTTTCTTTGTACAGGTCCTTTACTTCCTTAGTTTAGCTGACTCCTAGGTACTTAATTTTCTGGGGCACAATTGTGAATGGGATTGTTTTTTCATATCACTTTCTTCTCTCTCACTGTTTGCGTATAGGAAAGCAATGGACTTTTGTTTATTGATTTTATAATCTGCAACTCTACTATACAACTCTACTGTTTCTAGGAGTTTCTTGGTAGAGGTTTAAGGGTTCTCTAACTATAGTATCATATCATCTGCGAATAGTGAGAGTTTGATTTCTTTCTTTCCTACCTGAATACCCGTAATATCTTTTTCTTGCCTAACTGCTATTGCAAGTATTTCCAGTACTTTATATAGTTCGGAGAGCCCGGCAAGCTACCGAGAGTATTCGATATGCCAGACACAGTAACAACAAAGTCTCCAATGGAGACGTTACTGGGCCCGCTCGAGCAAATCGACGATCAACGGGAGGGCCTTTACCTTTACCTTTACCTTATTGAATAGTAGTGGAGAAATTGGGTATCCTTGTCTCATCCCTGATCTTAGAGGGAAGGCTCTCATATTTTCCCCAGTGAGGATGATGCTTGCCATAGGCTTGTGTTAGATTGCTTTAACTAGAGGGCCAAATTTTGAAATTATATCTAGGCATAATTGCAAGCAACTACATTTTTCTTTAGAAAAAGTTTTCTCCACATCCAAAATGTCCTTTCTCTTCAACATTATCAAAATTGATAGTAATTTCCCAACACAAAACCTATAAAAATCAAGTATATTTCATGAAAGTCATCTCATAGATAAACACCCACAGTTCTCTTTCTACAATTGTTGTAGACCAGGAAGTTTATACATTTGGGCATTTGACTATGTTCATTCATATTGTCTTTTTTTAAATAAGAGTTTTTATTTCAATTGATTTAACATAGTTATCTATATTGTTTTGTTTTTTGTCTTTTGGTGGTGGTCCAGAAATTCAGACTATTCAAGGTTAATGTGGGAATCGAAAGGAAGCAATGATAAGTTTTATATAAGGTAGGACTGATTAAGTTGTTAATTCATGGTTTCCTATGTTGCAGCTAGTAATTGTCATCGTGTATGTATTTTTGTTATCATATAGCAAAGTTTGTTTCATAACGGGGTGATATTGCCACATATGTAGTTTCTGCTAAAAACGTTCCTGAAGTTTATAGAAAATATTTCAAGGAAATTATTTTCTAATAAAATGAGCTTTTGGTGAGGCACCAGGGAATAAAAGAAAGAAAATTGAGAAAAATGCCACAAGCTGATTTGTATTGATCACATCCTCAAGGGTTTAAATATGGTTTTTAATTAATGTGTATGACTGAATTTAGCTGCTTTATTTAAAAATCTTATATCATATTTTGAGTCTTTTAAACTTATAACTAGAGGGTCACATTCTTGAAAGAGATTAGGAAAATTCAATTTTATGACTTGCCCTTGATATAATTAGTTATATCCTAGGTAGTTGACAACAAAACTTAAAGAATAGGTTAGTAGATCTATTGCTTTGTAAAAATCAATTATATTAATATTTAATTTAGAAAGATATTAAATTATTCAACATTTATATTAAATCCAGTACTTTTGCCATAGTTAATGTTTAGTTTTTAAAATTATTTTATTGAATAATGTTTAGTTTTTAAAATTATTTTTATACATGATTGAGTTTCAGGTGTACAATGTTGTCCACTTCCCTCCACTATTTACTCCAGTGTCCCTCTTGCCTTTTGGCAATTTCTATTTATTTGAGGAAATTTCTATTCATCTCTGTTGAATTTTAGATTTTTCTGAAACTGTACAATTTTAGGTTATTTATATGTTGCTCCCTCCTCCTCCTCCTCCTCCTCCTCCTCTTCCTCCTCCTCTCTATCTCTTTCTCTCTCTCCTCCTCTTCCCTTTTCCACCTTCTCTTCCTCCTCTTCCTCCTCCTCTTCTTATTTAGCCGTCTACTCCTCCCTTTATTTTTACTCCAGGCTCTGCACTCAGGGATTATTTTTGGTGGTCTTGAGGAACTGTAATTGATGCTGAGAATTGAGCCCAGTTCAGCTATGTACAAGGCACACTCCTTATCCACTGCACTATCTCTCAAACCCCCCATCTATTCTTCCTTCTTAGTGAGTGTTTGCATCACTATGAATTTTCCTCTTAGCACTGTTTTTGCTGTGTCCCACAAATTTTGGTAGTTTGTGTTCTCATTCTAGTTTGTTACAGGAGTCTTTTTATTTCCTCACTGATTATTTCCCTGAACCAATTGTTGTTCAGTAGTGAGCTATTTAATTTTCAAAAGTTTGAGCTATTTCTCTTTTTGTTTGTTATTAACTTCTATTTTCAGTGCATCATGTTCTATTAACAAATAACATTTCTATTCTCTTGACTTTCATGGCAGTTTGTTTTGTGACCCAGCATGTGCTCTGGCTTGGAGAATGTCCCATGTGTGTTGGAGAAGAAGATATATTCAACTTTGGGAGGGAAAGCAAAGCCGTACATCTATCTACCATTCTATATCTGTCAATCCCTCACTTCCAATTCTTCCTTCAGTGCTCGTATTTTCCTGTTGACTTCAGTCTAGTTGATCTATTGAGAGAGGATAGAGCAATGTTAAAGTCTCCAACTATTATTGTGATGTTGTCAATGCATTACTTCAAGTCTCTAAGCATGCATTATGCTGGTTCTTCATTAGTTGCATATAAATTTAGCAGTGTTAAATACTTGTTTTCCAACCTTTGACTTTACATCTGTGTTTGCCTAGACTATTCAAATGTGTTTCTCGAAGGCAGAAGAATATTGCATTTAGTTTTCTAATCCATTCTGGGCTGGAGCGATAACAGTTGGTAGGACATTTGCCTTGCATGTGGCAGACTCGGGTTCAATTCCTCCATTCCTCTTGGTGAGCCTGTCAAGCTACCAAAAGTATCTCGCCCACACTGCAGAGCCTTCCAAGCTCCCCATGGTGTATCGATATGCCAAAAACAGTAACAAGAAGTCTCACAATGGACACGTTACTGGTGCCCACTCGAGCAAATCAATGAACAATGGGAGGACAGTGGTACGGACAGTGCTACAATCCATCCTGGGCTGGAGTGATAGCACAGCAGGTAGGGCATTTGCCTTGCATGCGGCCGACCTGGGTTCGATTCCTTCGTCCATCTTGCAGAACCCGGCAAGCTACCAAGAGTATCCCACCCACATAACAGAGCCTGGCAAGCTCCCCATGGCATATTCAATATGCCAAAAACAGTAACAACAAATTTCACAATGGAGATCTTACTGGTGCTCACTCAGGCAAATCGATGAACAATGGAGGACAGTGCTACAGTTAAATCCATCCTGCCATTCTGTCTCTGATTTGGTGTATTTTTTTCTCTCTTTTTTTTCTTTTTGAGTCACACCTGGTGATGCTCAGAGGTTACTTCTGGCTCTGCACTCAGGAATCACCCCTGGCAGTTCTCAGGGGACCATATGGGATGCTGGGAATCCAACCCAGGTTGGCCATTTGCAAGGCAAACGCCCTACCAGCTGTGCTATTCCGCCAGCCCCCTGATTTGGTGCATTTAGACCATAGACATTGAGAGCGATTACTGTCATGAAGTTTTTTGCCATCTTTCTATAAGAGTTTGGCATGTTTGAATAGTCTTTTCTTAAAGAAGCCCCTTCAGTTCTTGCAAAGTTGGTTTTGAATTTATGAAGACTTTGAGCTGTTGTTTATCCATGTAACTCTGTATGATTCCATCAGATCTGAATAATAGTCTGACTTTGTAAAATATTCTTAGTAAGGTATTCATTTCATTGAGTTTTTTTGTTTCTCTTTGTTTTTGTTTTACTATATCCCACCATTGTCCTCAGGTCCTCAGGGTTTCACTTGATAAATCTGTTGTTAAACTTAAGGGTGCTCCTAGTATTTAATTTTCCTCCTTGATCTTATAGTTTTTAGTATTCTTTCTCTAGGCTTGGTTTCATCATCCTAATTAGAATGTATCGAGGACTATTTTTATTTGGACCGCTTTTAGTTGGTACCCTTTGAACCTCTTGTAAGCAGGGTGAATATGCTTTTCAACTCTGGACATTTTTCAGTTAAGAATTTTATGATTAATTACTCATTGGAATTGCCTTCATGCTTCCTCAGGAATCAGTCATACTTAGCTTGTTCCTCTTGAATTCATCCCAATATTCCATCCTCTGTTGTTTATTCAATCTAGTGTTTTCTTCTTTTTTTAGTCTTATCTTTTTTAAAATTAAAACACTGTGATTTACAAAGTTATTCCTAGTTAAGTTTTTTTTTGTTTATTTGTTTTGCTTTTTGGGTCACACCCAGCGATGCACAGGGGTTCCTCCTTGCTCTGCGCTCAAGAATTATCCCTGTTGTTGCTCAGAGGACCATATGCAATGCTGGGAATCGAACCCAGGTTGGCCACGTGCAAGGCAAATGCCCTACCCACTGTGCTATTGCTCTAGCCCCTAGTTGAGTTTTAAGACATACAATATTGCAGCACCTTTTCCGCCACCAGTGTCAACTTTCTTCCACCAATATTCCCAGGTTCCGTCCTCAATCCCCTCACCCTACCTGTTACGCCTCCCGCCTGCTTTCTCAACAGGCACCTTCCTAAGTAAGGTTGTAAAGTTTGGGTCTCTTGATTTCAGTGTTATTGATGCTATGGTTTGGATATTTGGCTCCATTATTGTTGAATACAACATTTGGGCTTAATCCCCTGACTTAGGCCTCGTTGCTTCTCATATGCCCCTTATCCCCCTCCTCTCCACTCTTTTTTTCCTTCTTCTCCTTATACTCTGGAGCCAAACTTGATCTGGGCACCCCTTCTTCAAAACATTGCAAATGCTCATTCAATTATTGTAAATACCACGTATAAGTGATATCCTGCGCTTATCTTTATTCTTATGAATTACCTCATTTAACATAATATCTTCCAGCTCCATTCATGTTGCAGCCAATTGCATGATTTTTTCCCTTCCATACAACTTGTAATGTTCCATTATGTATATACACCACAGTTTCATGGTACACTAACCTGGAAATACTCAAATACTCACTAAATTGGAAATACTCACCTGCAGATTATAACAGGAAAAATGGAAAAAACAGCACAGAACCCCCACCATGTTTAGTGACTTAAAATAGTAGCCCTGAAGTCTACTATACTAACATGCTATATAACCTCTTGGGTAAGGGCTATAGAGAAGAAGTGCTGAGGATGTTTAAGACACTCAAAGAAACAGTGGTACAAACAGTAAAAGACAAAACAGTTTAGAAAACACTAGAATCATAAATGGCCTAAAGAGGGGCTGGAGCCATAGCACAGCAGGTAGGGCATTTGCCTTGCATGTGGCCAACCTGATTTCGATACCCAGCATCCCATATGGTCCCCTGAGCACCGCCAGGAGTAATTTCTGAGTGCAGAGCCAGGAATAACCCCTGTGCATTGCTGGGTGTGACCCAAAAAAGAAAAAAAAAAGAAATGGCCTAAAGAATTTGGTAGGTGAAATACTTAATGGAAGGACTCAGCAACAGAGTAAAAGCAGCCAAGGATAAAATTAGTGAACTCCAAGACAAGATGCAGAAAACAACTGGAAATAGGGAAAAAACAAACAGAAGTTCTGAATTTTTTTCTGTCCCCAGGACAGATACACAAAAGTGTAATTACTAAGTGGTATGGGAATTCAATCAATCCCCCAGGACAAAAAAAGAAATTGCATTCATTCAAAAAAATGTATACACATCATTATTTACTACAGCACTCAGTACAATAGCTAATATTTGTAATTAATCCAGATGTCCAATGACATCTATTGAATAACATCTATTCCAATTTGATGTTACTGTGTAGTTGTGTAGAGCTTTTTATGCTGGTTCCGGGAATGAGTTCTAGACTCCTAACTTGCTGGTACACTGAAATTAGGATTCTAGTATTTCTTATTTCCACTAATATTTTTGTAGATTTCAGAGGAATGGTGCTTGGAGGTAGGGCTAAGATTCTCTTAGCCTTGTTGTGGTTGGGGATAACCAAGCTTCCATAGTGTGAGTACAGTATAAGTGGCCAAGGCTTTATCCTTATGGAATATGGATGGGGAGATTATCTAGCAACCCAGTTCAGAAAAATACAGTTTTAGGAGACTTGGGTGGGGCCAGAGGTCTGTTCCCTTAGCTCGGTGGTGGTGGGCTCCTTCCGGTTGTTCGAGGGTACAATAAGTGGGACTTCCAGGCCAAAGTTCTAAAAAATATGGCTTCTTTCTTAATGTTGAGTTTTGAAAAAGTTTGATATGTTGACGACTATTACTCAAATATATTATCATTATGTAATCAAATTATGCAATGCTATCATCTCTTCTTAACAAATCACAATAAAATCTGACTTTTCTACTGATGCTCATGAATGAAAAGTGTCTAAAATTTGCAGCTGTATAGGCAAATTTTCTATGACCTTAACATTATTTTGTCTCAATTTCTTATTATTTTGGCAGGGAAATTCTGTGTGAAATTTGGAATTTCAGAATGATTGAATGCTTTTAGAATAATCTTGACAAGTTAGGCCCTAGGCTAGGTACTTGTCCAGTATCTGCTGCTTTCTGTCTGGTTTAACTACAGAGAGCCCTGGATGGGAGTTGTACGGTTGCTTATCCTCTTTGCTCTTTATGTCAGACAACTTTTTGAGCCTATTATCTCCTACCTGGGTCCAACTCATGCTTAAAAAGGCAGTAACTTGGGCTCAAATTATTTCTTCCACTTCTTTCTATTGTCCCTTTCATCTCCTGGTAAAGTGACTTCATGTTTTTGCCTGCTTCAGTGTTGATTCCTTTTCTTATTTTAGTCATTTGACTTTTCAGTTGTATGTAATAACTCTGAATTATTTCTTCTACTACACTTTACCAGTTGCATATACTTTGTGGTTTCAATTT
The DNA here is from genome assembly GCF_029834395.1 of Sorex fumeus. Lineage (NCBI taxonomy): Eukaryota > Metazoa > Chordata > Mammalia > Eulipotyphla > Soricidae > Sorex > Sorex fumeus. The sequence goes on along the minus strand of NW_026606297.1, from coordinate 13,496,060 downwards.
CTTGCTTGAACCTTGACTGACACATTACTTACAAGACATTGTAAAGAATGCTAATCCTTAATCCAAAATCATTATAGAATGAAATATTCCTGCTAGATTAGCACAAGGACAATCTGCATTATACATGATTTAGTTAGATACTACAAAATCAAGAAAACTATTGTGCAGTTTCTTAGGATCCTTTTATAACAGCTTATTTCTCCATTACTAAAAAAAACTATGAAGTTTTTTTTCTATATTGGAAATTACAGTGATGCTATAGTGATAGGAGACTTTTGCATGTATATGTTTGAATTCCTCTGTCTGTGTGTGTTTGTGTGTGTGTGTGTAATGTTGCTTAGAGAGTGTTTGTTTAGTCTGTTTTAGTGCTGTTCCAGCTAACATTTGTGTATGTTTGTTTTCTTTATCTCAGCTCTGGTAAATCCATGAAAAACAGCTGAAAGCCAAAGCTTTCATTATTCCTAAATCCCTGATTATGGCATGTTTCTCCTAAAATGTGTCCCAAAAGAGCGAAAGAAGCATCTGTAACTACGCACAGGTTATGCTGTAGTCCCCTCAGTAGCATTTTGTCCATATGGAGCTTAATTCCGGAAACTACCTATAACTAGGTATAAAATTCAGACAGAAAATAGCAATTTATCACAAGTATCCAGCTGGTTTCTTTTTCAAAGTGGTTATTTCCTAATCTGAAATCCAGACCAGTCACTGCCCACTTACATTTTTGAGCTATAAAATCAATAATAAATAGCAAGAACATTCCCTAGAGAGATTAGCATGCATTCCAACTGGAAAGAACAAATGAAGGGCAATGCCATAGAACTGTGTGTTTGGATTTTAATACAGGAAATAAAATATGGGAAAATGAGAGTATTACTTTCATCAAGTTGATTTATAGTGCAATATAAGATTAAGTTAAAAAGTTTTGTAAATCTAGAAAAATTCCTTAAATTAAAAGCAAATTTTTAGAGAAGACATATTTTAATTGTTATAACTTTATGTTATTTTATGTATTTCAATGACTTATTGTTGTTCTTATAATATAATTAAAATTAATCAGTTTAAAAATAAATTTTGAGCCTTCAAATAGAATTCTGATACCCACCTGTAAGATGTAGATATGAAAAGTGCACTGTTACTTCTAGATGTCTTTCCAACTGAATTATGCTTTTTAGAAATATTTCAATACAAGATAATCAGTTTCTTTTTGTGCATGTGGTGGTGGGGGGGATCCCAAGTGGTGTTCAGGTTGCCTGGCTTTCTGGTACATTTTGTGGCAATTCTTGGTCTGGAGAATGGAACTGGGGTAGGCACATCTCTTAAATGTGCCTTAACCCTGTGCTATTTCTGTGGTCCTGGTAATCGGTTTTTTATATGGCTTAATTATGTTGCATAGAATGCATGCATACATATGCCTTTTTGGGAGAGTATGCTTATCCTACAAGAATAAACATTTATATACATGTGATTTTATATACAGGTGGTTTTTTAAATTTTTTTTTCTTTGGATCATACCCAGCAATGCACAGCGGTTACTCCTGGCTCATGCACTCAGGAATTACTCCTGGCAGTGCTCGTGGGACCACATGGGATGCTGGGAATGGAACTCGGGTCGGGTGGGTGCAAGGCAAACACCCTATTCACTGTGCTATTCCTCCAGCTCTGATATATACATGTGGTCTTACATCAACACTTATTTATAAAAATAGTAACAATTCTCACAATGTTACTGGGCTGACTCGATGATGAACAATGGGAGGACAGTGACAATGTACATATACAAAATAGAGCATACGTTAGTCAATGTTAAAGTGTTGTTTTTTCCCATGTTACTGTATACATGGTTTAATCATTCCTCATTGGCTTGTACTAATAATAAAATGAAATAAGCAATTCACTATAACATAGATTAATTTTATTATTCCATTTTCTTAATCATATTTAGAGTAAAATATAATAGCCACTTCTTCCGAGGATTTTGAAAATTTATTAGTAAACAAAAAGTAAAGGCCCTCCCGTTGATCATTGATTTGCTCGAGCGGGCCCAGTAACGTCTCCATTGGAGAATTTGTTGTTACTGTGTTTGGAAAAATGCAAGATTTTAAGAATATAGTCTAGAAGTAATAATCTTATTTAACTGAATTTTTACCATTACTAGGAAATAGTCATTATTAATTTCTTTTTAGACATCAGGGATTCATTCAGAAATTAATCTGACCAAGAGTACATAGCCAGGATGCAGTTTACTGAAAATCTGAACTCATATCTCCAAATTCTTAAGTTCTTTTTCTTTCCTTTTCATTGTACAATGCTACTTTCTGTAATACAATTCAATAAAAAGCAGCCCGTAATTAAATAACAATTAAATACAACAGAAAATAAATTAATCATTTCAAGAATAGTTTGTGAAATTATGGAATTGTTTACACTAATTTATATCTAAAAATTAGATTAAACCATGAAGAAGAGAGTAGTTTTTTAAAAAATTGAAAAATGGAAGGCATAAGATTTGTATGAGGGAACCAATAGGAAAATGTAAACTTAACTTAGAACATAAGATGCAAGAGGATAGAATTTGGAAACAGAAAATCCCTATAGCCAATTCAGAGGAACTCAGATTCCATTTCATGTGCTTCAGGTGATATATTGGCAAAAGAAAATGCTCAATAATTTTCATATTTTCCTCCAAATTTTATTGTATTGGAACACAGTGAATAACAAAGTTATTCATAGTTGGATTTTTGACATACGATGTTTCAACACCATTCCCACAACCAGGTCAAACTTCCCTCTACTGGTTTTCCCTGGATTCCCTCTCCTACACACCTACCCCAACTCTAGCATGCTGTTTCAACAGGCATTTTAAAATTTGATTATTAAAGTTTGGGACTCGAACTAGTGATTTCAGTGTTGTTGACTCTGTGGTTTAAATATTTAGGTATATCATTTCTTAACACAACCAATGTACCTTGATATAAGCCAGGAGAAGAAAGACAAAGACATAGTGACATCACTTGTATGTGGTAGAGTAACTGGATGAGGAAATGCAATGGTATAAGGTAGGGAAGGGGAGCTTAGCTCACCCAGAGCTTAGGGAGGAGAAGGAAAGAAAGAGTGAAGGGCAAGGCAAGAAGAGATAGATGAAAAGCAAAAGGGGTAGAGGCCAAAAATACTCTTCATTGAAAAAAAATTTTGTATCTTAAAGGCAACAAGAAAGATTGATGGTTTTAGTTTAAATGCTCAGATTGATAAAATTATTGCTTCATAAAAATTATTCTTCTCCCCCTTGCCCTGCGCCTTTTCCCGCCGAACTCCACATTCCCAGCGGGGGACAGCTGCCACAGCCCCGTGGGACAGTCCATTACCTAATTGGCCCCTCCCCTCCAGGTGTGTAGGGGGAGCCCAAGCCAGGAGCTGCTCCTCCCCCCAGCCCCGCGCCTTTTCCCGCCGAACCCCACATTCCCAGCGGGGGACAGCTGCCGCAGCTCCGTGGGACTGTCCATCACCCCTCCTCCATTCCAGGAGCATGGGTGGGAGTGACCTTGGGACGGGAAGGGGCATGGCCACTATGAAGGGAGCGTGGCCTCCCAGAAGTGGAAGTGGCCTTCTCCTGGGTGGCGGCCCCTCACATGGCCCCAGTTGTATTTCCCAATCTGAGCACTCAGGACTTTCATCCCACACCTTGTCGCTTAATACCGACCAAAAATTTCTGACTACCACTACTACAATACAGCAAAACTCACTTGCCTACTCCATTTCTAACAAAAGACCTGTATGAAATGAGTTGTACAAGCTCAATATTAAAAAGCAACTCCTCCAAAGTTTCACTCAATGTCGGTTATAAAACAAAGAATAACGCCTGATTGAGAAGAAGGTCAGACTCTAGAAAGGGAAAAGGGTGGCTACCATCGACCGACCTTATCCAAAATCCTTTACCATGATAAGAGGGAACAGTACCTGTGATTTCAGGGTTCTACCTCTAGGAAACCAAATCAACATGAAGAAACAGCGCAAATCTCCACTACAAGGAGAATATGAAGAAAAGAATCCTGAATCCTCAATCGAGGTTGTCTGCGATTATGCTTTCTTTAATAAAGAATTCCAGGATGAAATGCAGAGGGTGTTCAAGGATCTACTCAAAGAATCAATGGAAGAGATATCCAGAAAACTAAAAGAAGAAATGAAAGAAACAATAGAACAGATAGTCGAGAAAATACAGGAAGAAATGAGAGGAGAAATTAAAAAGCTACAAAAAGAAGTGCCACAAATAAAGGATTCAGTAGATGAAATTAAAAAGTCGGTAAGTGCCCTTAGCGATAGGATAAGTGGAGCTGAAGAGGGGATCAGCGAGCTTGAAGATGATCAACAGAAATCCCATAGGGAACAACAAGTAATAGGAAAAGACCTCAAAATGGCTCTAAGGAGAATCAGAGACCTAAGGGATGACGCCAAGAGGAACAACATTAGAATCATTGGAGTACAAGAAGGACAGGGATACAACCCCAATGAAAAAGCCACAGTCAAAGAAATCATTGCTGAAAAGTTCCCAGAGTTAAGGAAGGCAGACATTGAGATCCAAGGAGCCAGAAGGATACCAGCTAAAAGAGACCCCAGAAAAAAACACCCCAAAGCAGATCATAGTCAGAACGATGGATGCTGTGGACAGAGACACAATATTACAAGCAGCAAGGTCAAAGAAAGAAATTACATACAAAGGAGCACCCCTTAGATTCACAGCAGACCTATCAGAGGAAACCCTCCAAGCCCGAAGGCAATCGTGGGATATAGTGAAAAAACTCGATGAAATGAATGCCTCACCAAGAATACTCTATCCATCTAAACTCTCACTCAAATTCGATGGAACGATACACCACATTGTAGATAAACAACAGATCAGGAACTTCATAGACTCTAAACCAAATCTAAAAGAAGGACTAAAGGGCTCCTGTAAGATAAGAAGGAAAACACGTATAAACACAATCAACTCCTACAGGAAGATGGCACAAAACCCCATGACAATAATCTCCCATAATTTCAATGGTCTAAATGCACCTACCAAGAGACACAGAGTGGAAAATGGATCCAGAAACTTAAACCAACATTCTGCTGTCTACAAGAAACTCATCTGAACAATCAGAGCAAATGCAGTCTCAAAGGATGAAAAACAGCCCTGCAAGCAAACAGCTCCCTCAAAAATGCTGGGGTGGCCATACTAATATTCGACACATTAATTTCAGGCTGAAAAAGATTAGAAAGGACAGTGAAGGCCATTTTCTCTTCATCAAGGGAAACGTACAACAGGAAGAAATCATACTTTTAAATGTATGTGCACCTCAGGAAGGAACAGCTAGATACTTAAAACAACTGCTAACAGATTTTAAGGAGGATATTGCTAGTAACACAATAGTAGTTGGAGACTTCAACATCACCTTATCACCTCTGGATAGATCAACAAGAACAAAACTCAGCAAGGAAACATTGGCTTTGAATGAAGAAATAGAAGAGAATAGGACTTATAGACCTATACAGGGCTTTACACCCAAAAAGAAAGAATACGCATTCTTCTCCAATGCACACAGAACATTTTCCAAAATAGACCATGTGCTAGGACACAAAACATACCTCAATAGACTCAGGAAGATAGAAATAGTATCAACAATCTTTTCAGATCAAAATGCACTGAGGATAGAAGTGAATCATACACAGACACGGAGAACCAAATCAAACACCTGGAAAATAAACAACTCAATGCTGATCAACAAGTAATTAAGGAAGGAAGTCAAGGACGAAATCAAAAGGTACCTGGAAACAAATGAGAATGAAGACTCGAGCTACCAGAATTTATGGGATGCAGCTAAAGCCGTATTAAGGGGAAAATTTATAGCTCTGCAAGCATACCTCAAGATAGAAGAAAGGATGCACATAAACAACTTGAATTCACAGCTCAAGATCCTAGAAAAGGATCAACATAAGGAGCCCAAATTAAGCAGTAGGAAAGAGATCATAAAACTTTGAGCAGAAATCAACAACATGGAAATCAAAGAAACAATCCAAAAGATCAATGAAACTAAGAATTGGTTCTTCGAGGAAATAAATAAGACACATAAACCACTAGCAACACTCACAAAGAAACAGAGAGAGAGAACCCTAATATACCGAATAAGAAATGAGAATGGGGATATCACAACGGAAACCAAAGAAATTCAAAAGATCATCAGAGACTACTTTGAAAGTCTGTATGCCACGAAACAAGAGAATCTAGAAGAAATGGATAAATTCCTGGATTCCTATCATCTCCCAAAGCTGAGTCAAGAAGATAGGGAATACCTGAATAGACAAATTAACATCAAGAAAATTGAAACTGTAATCAAAAGTCTTCCCAAAAACCAAAGCCCAGGTCCAGATGGATTCACTAGCGAATTTTTCCAAACATTTAAAGAGGACCTACTGCCAGTTCTTCTCAAGCTTTTCCAGCAAGTTGAAAAAACAGAAACTCTTCCAAACAGTTTCTATGAAGCCCATATCTCACTAATACCAAAAGGAAACAAAGAAACCACAAAAAAAGGAAACTACAGGCTGATCTCCCTGGTGAACATGGATGCGAAGATTCTGAAAAAAATACTAGCAAATAGAATTCAAGAACTCATCAAAACACCATACACTGTGACCAAGTGGGATTCATCCTGGGGATGCAAGGATGGTTTAGCATTCGGAAATCAATCAGCATTATCCATCATGTCAACAAAAGAAAAGATAAAAAGCATATGATCATATGAATAGATGCAGAGAAAGCATTTGACAAGATCCAGCACCCCTTTATGATGAAAACCCTCACCAAAATGGGGATAGAGGGGACTTTCCTCAATATAGTTAAAGCCATCTACCACAAGCCTTCAGCAAGCGTCATCCTCAATGGGGAAAAACTGAGAGCCTTTCCCCTAAGATCAGGGACGAGACAAGGATGCCCACTGTCTCCACTACTGTTCAATGTAGTACTAGAAATACTAGCAATAGCAATTAGGCAAGAAAAAGAGATTAAGGGCATCCAAATAGGAAAGGAAGAAATCAAGCTCTCACTATTCACAGATGATATGATACTATAGTTAGAGAACCCTAAAACTTCTTCCAAGAAACTCCTAGAAACGATAGACTTGTATAGTAAAGTTGCAGGCTATAAAATCAATACCCAAAAGTCCATGGCTTTCCTATACGCAAATAGTGAGAGAGACGAAAATGACATGAAGAAAACAATCCCATTCACAATTGTATGTCAGAAAATCAACTACCTAAGAATTAATTTAACTAAGGAAGTAAAGGACCTATACAAAGAAAACTACAAAACGCTTCTTTTTGAAATAAAAGAGGCCACGAGGAAATGAAAAATTATCCCCTGTTCGTGGATCGGGACAATTAATATTGTCAAAATGGCAATACTTCTCAAAGCACTGTAGAAATTCAATGTGATCCCTATTAGGATACCCATGACATTCTTCAAAGAAATGGAGAAAACACTGCTGAAATTTATATGGAAAAATAAACCCCCTCGAATAGCTAAAGCAATACTTGGGAAAAAGAAAATGGGAGGAATTAACCTCCCGAACCTCAAACTCTACTACAAATCAATAATAATTAAAGCAGCATGGTACTGGAACAAAGCCAGAGCTGCAGATCTATGGAACAGGGTTGAATATACTGATATATCCCCTCAAACATATGCTCATCTAATCTTTGATAAAGGGGCAAGAAATGCGAATTGGAGTAAGGAAAGCCTTTTTAACAAATGGTGCTGGCAAAACTTGACGACTACATGCAAAAAACTGGGCTTAGATTTCTGCCTAACACCATGTACAAAAGTAAGATCATAATGGATTAAAGACCTCAACATCAGACCGGAATCCATAAGGTACATTGAAGACAAAGTTGGCAAAACCCTTCATGACATTGACGCTAGTGGTATCTGCAAAGATGTCATGCCACTGGGCAAGCAAGTGAAAACAGAGATAGACAAATGGGACTATCTTAAACTAAGAAGCTTCTGCACCTCAAAGAAACAGTGACCAAAATACCAAGACAATCTACAGAATGGGAAAGGATAGTCTCCAAATACACATCTGACAAGGGGTTGATATCAAGGATATACAAAGTACTGGTTGAACTCCACAAGAAGAAAACATCCAACCTCAGCAAAAAGTGGGGCAACAATATGAACAGAAACTTTCTCAAAGAAGAAATCCGAATGGCTAATAGGTACACGAGAAAATGCTCTACATCATTAATCATCAGGGAGATGCAGATCAAAACAAAAAATGAGATATCATTTCACACCACAGAGACTAGCCCACATTCAAAAGAACAAAAGCAACCTGTGCTGGTGTGGATGTGGCGAGAAAGGGACCGTCCTTCACTGCTGGTGGGAATGCCGGCTGGTTCAACTCTTTTGGAAAACAGTATGGGCAATTCTCAAAAAATTTGAAATTGAGTTCCCATTTGATCCAGCAATACCACTCCTGGGATTATATCCCGAAGAGGCAAAAAAAGTATAGTTGAAGTGACATCTGCACTTTTATGTTCATTGCTCCACTGTTTACAACAGCTCAAATCTGAAAAAACCCAAATGCCCGAGAACAGATGACTGGTTAAAGAAACTTTGGTACATCTACACAATGGACTACTATGTAGCAGTAAGAAAAAATGAAGTCATGAAATTTACATACAAGTGGTACTACATGGAAAATATTATGCTAAGCAAAATGAGTCATAAAGAGAGGGACAGACATAGAAAGATTGCATTCATCTGGATAACATAAAGTAAAAAAATAAGAGACTTACAGCCAAGAAGAGCTGTGATAAATACCAGGTTGTTCACTCCATGGCTTATAGGTCAGCTGTACACTCTAGGGGTAAAGGCAGCTCAGATAGAGAAGGGAGCACCAAATAAAGGGTGCTGGGTGGATCTGCCCAGGATGGGAGATGCCTGATGAAAGTAGTCTTGGACCAACATGATTGCCACCCAATGTCTCTTCTGCAGACCACAGCACCCAAAAGGAGATATAGAACAAAAGGGAGTGCCCTGCCACAGAGGCAGGGTGGGATGGGGGGTAGGGGGTGGGAGGGATACTGGGATTGGTGGGGGTGGAGAATGGATACTGGTGGTGGGATGGGTACTCGATCATTGTATAACTGAAACCCAAGCACATCAACTTGTAAGTCTACAACTGTACCTCATGGTGTTTCACTAATAAAACAAAACAAAATAACAGAATAAAATGAAAAAAATTATTATTATGGTTCTAGTTAGCCTAGACCAAATCATTCAAGCATGACTACATGGCAGAAATTAAAAGAATGAATGACTAAAGGACATACTTCGGAGTAAATAATCTAAATTCTGTAGAAATGGGATAATTTATTAATTAATAGTTAAAACACATACATTGAACATCTGTCAGTGTTAGCAAGCAAAAGTAAACAGATATGAAGCAATGGAAAAGAACTGAGGAGCGTAGAGGGAATGATTGCTGCAAGATTAAGACTAATAAAGTCATAGGGCAAATGGTTTAATAGACCCAAACTTAAATATACATAAAATTGTTTATAAAATATGTTGTGCATGAAAGAAAATATCTGCTTTCTGAATAATATATTTTCCTAGAATAAAGTTATTTTAGGAAGATTAAACACTGCAAAAAATATTTTCATATATTTAGACATACCTTTGCATTTCCAGACTGCAAAATGTAATTTGTTAAGCAATTCTCAATTCTTTAAGAATTTGTCTAACTAATCCCTATAATAAAATTTGTTAAAAATTCCAATCTATTTAGAAAAATATTATAAACTTTTACAAATATTCATATGTACCTTATATAGAATGCGTAATTGTACATGTTTGAATTTATTTAATACCCAATACCATTAGTATATGTGAAAATTGTGTCATTTTAAAATTTTGATCAGTGATTCTTTGGAATGTATACTTTAGACATTCTATTATGCATAATATATATATATATGCTTTTTATAATATGCATTTTTTAAGGAAGGTAACTTTTATTTTATTTGGGAGCCCTACCCAGCGGGGCTCTCCACTTAGGAATCCTTCGTTGCAGGCTCAGGGGACCATATGGGATGCTGGGGATTAAACTCCTGTTGGCTGTGTACAGTCAAGCACCCCACCTGATGTATTCTTACCCCAACCCCTAAAGTAACTTTCAGATAATGTTATAAAGTCTGGAAAAAGGTAACTTTTGAATAACAAAATATATGAATTTAGTTAGATTAGATTTAGATGTAATTCAACTTAGAATTTTTCACTAATCATTTAATAAATTAAAGTATTAAGTCAGACATAATCCAAAACCTTGAATTCATTTGCAACATCTTTTCGTTGATTCTTTATTTAAATTTTGTAGAAAATAAAACAATTTCAAATTTAACAACTTGACAAATTTTGTTCTGACATGGTTGCTAGATATGATGGAAAGCTTGCATTCTTTAAGAGAGTGGATATAGCAAAACTTTTTGGAGGGGATCATCTGTGTTCTTGTGTACAAATGTAATGACCACCCAGTACTTAATGTAAATTTAAGGTGAATTATCAACTAACAGTTTTATTCCATAATTCTTAGCTCTAAATTTCATAACTGAATGAAAAAATATAAGGTGGAATCTTCAACACCTTGGGCTAGTTAATAAGGTATTGCACTTGTAAGCTCTTGACTTGCTGTTGAGAGAATTTAGATTCCCTGTTAAGATTTCCCCATGCTCACTCAGCCTATAATCTTAGGCTGTTAACCAAGTATATGGAAACATAGGGGAAGCAATAAAATTAGAACTAGAATTTTTTGATGGTTTTTTGAAAAGTGGATATAAATTTTTGTCTTATTTCATTGTCTACATTAATAATTCAAGAAAACAAGAGGGTTAAAATGTCTGAGGGGTTGGCGGGGAGCAGCTGGAATGTGCACTGCCTCTGTTCATCTTGCTCTGGACAGTGTGGTCCATTTTTTCTCAGTTAGGGTGAAGTTATAAAATTGGGTTCAATAAAAGCATTAAAACCCATTGGCTTTTCTTCTAGGGTTTTTCAGGGATGGGGTTGGGGTTGGAGGTGGTGGTTGGGGTGATAGGAGGAGGGGCCTTCACCTGGCTGTGTTCAGGATTTCCTCTGGGTTCTGCACTTAGGGAACACTCCTGGCTGGCTTGGCGTGCCAAACCATGGGGTACCAGGGTTCAAAGTCAAGCTGGCTGCATGCAAGGCAAGTGCTCTACCTGCTGTGATCTTTGATAGCACAGCAGGTAGGGCATTTGCCTTGCATGCAGCTGACCCGGTTTTGATTCCTCTGCCCCTCTCTTAGAGCCTGGCAAGCTACAGAGAGTATCTCGCCCTCATGGCAAAGTCTGGCGAGCTACCCGTGATGTATTCGATATGCCAGAAAACAGTAACAACAATTTGTTGTAAGACATTGCTGGTGCCCACTCGAGCAAATTGATGAACAATGGGAGGACAGTGCTATCATTTAAAGGGAACTATTTGCTGTCAATGAATATAGCATGGATATGGACAGGGGCTCCCAAATTGACTTGATCTACCACCCCTTTTCAAATCATTTAGTATTTCCACCCACCTGCAGAAATCTATCTTCTTTAAGTCAAAAATAGAAAGTGGCCCCTCCCCCCAACCCAAATATGCTGAAGACCACTACTGCCCCCTGTTTCCTGCATCTTTCCCAGCATCCTCCGGGGCTCATCACTAACTCTGGGAAACAGATATAGAGCGACGGTACCCATGATTATTCAATGAATAATGGCCTGAAACAAATTTCTTTATCAGGATTTCTGAAAGCACAAAAAATTGAAGTATTACAGGAAGTGTTCACATAAAACATTAGCCTCTCTGGCTTTTGAAAAATCCCTTTTCTGTAAGCACCCCTCTTGATAAGGCGTAGGCAGAATAAAAAAATAACACAAAGAAATGTGATTGGGAAATCAGTAAGTTTAACATGGGCAAAATAATCCATTCCCAAAGATGTGATTTCTCTTAGGGGAAAGATTTTTATATTTGCATCTTTGTGTTTTTTTTTGTCTTGAGAGTCCCTGGGAAATTTTATTTCCATTACTAAAATAACACGGGATTTTCAAGTCTAAATCTACTCCACAAGATTGCCTTCAAGTTGATTGCAACAAATGAGGAGTAGGTGCAAGAACATTTTTGACTCACATAAGCTGATGAATCGTTTCACTCTTTAACGTACCCTATTTATGGATTTCATATTTCTCATTGAAAGTACTGACTCTTTTGAAATGGCAGGTAGGGTGCCACTTTCTAGAATTCAAATTGCTGAGAGATTATTTCCCAGTCAGGGAGAAAAATTCTAAAAATTCAAAATCCTGTTTGATTAAGCATTATCATAAATGAGATAAGATGGGCAGTTAACACTGCCCCCCCACGACCTTTAAGAGAAAAAAAATTTTACTACAAAAGGTAAAAAGTTAGCTGAGTTATATTAACTTATTGTGGCCAACCAAACAAATTTTACATTCTTGGTAATGATGAGCTTCCAAGCCCTTCCTGTTTGTTTTACAGGCTTTATTGTTTTATGCTAACTTTGGAATCCTGTGACAGCATTAAAGCCTGGATATGCTGCTAAGATGGGCTGCAGCTGCTTCTCAGGCTAACATCTTGGCTTAATTTCTATGATTTTCTGTTTGTATGTGAAACATTATTAGAGTCCCAACTACTATAAATCCCTTCCCCTAAAACATGTGGCAATTCTAAAATTCTGAGTGACTTGCTCTATTTATCTGGTGAAGAATTGTTCCTTTGTGTACTTTAAAGAATTTTTTCAAATACTTCTGAGAAAATCTCAGTTTAAGAACTTCCCCGCTTAGTATGTATTAATATGTAACATACAAGATATACATATGCATTGCGCTGGAGCAATAGCACAGCGGGTAGGGCGTCTGCCTTGCACGCAGCCAACATGGCCGACCCGAGTTCGATTCCTCCACCCCTCTCGGAGAGCCCAGCAAGCTACCGAGAGTATTTGATATGCCAGACACAGTAACAACAAAGTCTCCAATGGAGACGTTACTGGGCCTGCTCGAGCAAATCGACGATCAACGGGAGGGCCTTTACTTTACTTATATACTTTAATACTATAATAGGATTTCCAGTTACAAATATTGAAGGAAGAGACCAAGGATAAAACACATTTTAAAGATGACTGAACAAATATGTATTTGTGTGATTTCTTTTTGTATTTTATTTCTAAGCTCTATCTTCTACTTATGTGAACCTTGCAATCTAGAAGCGTAAGATGGATTGGAAGAGGATGTTGAAGAGTAGATTACTGCTCTGAGACAGGAGAAATCTTAGACAACCATATTTTGCATATAACTTAAAAAATGTTGGGACAGAATTATAGCACAGTTGGTAGGGCACTTGCCTTGCACATGGCCAAACTGGTTTAAATCCCAAGCACCACAAATGGCTTCTGAGCCCACCAAAGTGACCCCAAAGTGAAGAGTTAGGAATAAGCCCTGGGTATTGCCTGTGTGTTCCCCTTTCCCAAATACCCCAACATAAATAAATGAAAACATTCCTTGATTTTTTTCCTTTTACCTTCTCCCCCCTTTTATTGAATCACCGTGAGAACAGTTACAAAGCTTTCAGTCTTAAGTCTAAGTCACAAATGATCAAACACCCATCCTTTCACCAGTGCACATGTTCCACCACCAAGAACTCCAGTATGCACCCCATCCCACCCCTCCGCCTGCCTATGTGGCAGATGATTTCCACTTTACTCTCTCTCTGCTTTGATTACATTCAATTTTTCAAACAGTAAGTAAAGTAAAGTAAAGGCCCTCCCGTTGATCATCAATTTGCTCGAGCGGGCCCAGTAACATCTCCATTGGAGACTTTGTTGTTACTGTGTTTGGCATATCGAATACATCACAGGGAGCTTGCCAGGCCCTGCCGTGTGGGTGAGACACTCTCAGTAGCTTGCCGGCTCTCCGAGAGGGGCGGAGGAATCGAACTCGGGTCAGCCATGTTGGCTGCGTGCAAGGTAAACGCCCTACCGCTGTGCTATCACTCCAGCCCCCGGAAAACCCACAATTATTATTTGGAATTTCCCCCCAACAATTGTTTGGAATTTTCCCGCAATAATCACACCTACTGAAAAGGCATCATTAGATAATTTGTTTTCTATTGATAATGAAGACATATGATGTTGTGCAGCTGCACAATTTTGGATTTCTGATATTTTAGTAATCAAGTCCGGAGGGATTTCTGCCAAAATCTGCTGGGTTCTGAGATTGGTTTGTGAGCCTCTGGGATCATGGCCATTCAGGAGCAAAAGGAGCCATTCGTGGGCGGCAACTTGAGGTCTCGTTGGGGTGGGGGAAGGGTTCCACCCCCCCCATCCCATGAGGCCCTGCGCCACTCGTCACTACAAGCTCTCTGTCCAATAGGCTCTGAAAGATGGCAGTCTCTATGCTGCCGCCAAGAGGAAAAGGCGGATTTCCTTGATGTTTTAAATCCATATCAGAATTATTATAAAATCTATGCAATACTCAAAGTCCAGTTATTAATTCAACTTTTAAAAATTGCAAATTAAAAGTAAGTTCTCCTAATTAAATTTAAAAAATTAATTTATTTTTTATTTACTCCTATTAAGACCATTAGATCATAGTGACAACATGATAGTATCTGTAGTGGGAAAAGAGAATGTGAATTTTCTAGATCATTATGAAACTATACCTAAGGTGCACATGAAAACCAGTGAAGTTATTTCTAGCAGGTAACATTGCCTTATAAAATGGTATCAGTAATTATTAAGAATAAGACAGGTATTTTAAACATCTTGTAAATTCCATAATGAAACATTCACTCATGTTGAAACTAATGTAGAAAATGCAAAGAAATATTGATACAATCATTCCAGGCATTGAACATGATTGTAGTGCTCAGAAGTCAACAAGTGATGTTTGCCATGTTAATAAAATTAAGGAGGAAAATATCATTATGATTAGCATAATAGATGCAGAACCAACACTTTTCCATAATGAAAGTTCTTAGAAGGAAACATCCTGTGTTTGATAAAAAGTATCAGTAGATATTTTTAGCAAATATCCTATTTTGTAATTAAATGATTAAAGTTGCCCTGAAGGCAGATGCAATAAGAATGTCACTAACATTACTTTATTATATTTTTCTAAAAAGCTTGTGCAATAAAGTGGAGCTAAATGACATAGAAAGGTATGGAAGTAAATAGTTGCCACAATTTACATATGATATTACTCAGAAAAAATATTAAGAATGAGTAAATTAGCAATTTTTTATGAAAAGATGAACATAGATTCATAGATTTATAAAAATAAAATATTTTAAAATAAATGTTGCATAATGAATACTTTACAAAGTTTCAAACTAAATTAAATATCCTGGAATAAATCTAACATGAGATAAATGCATGTATATATAACCAAAGTTGTCTAAATTTGTCTATTAATGAAATTACAATAATAATTTCACACTTTCGGTGAAATTTAATGAGCTAAGTTTAAATCACATCTGGAAAACCAACAGGTCAAAACTAGAAGATAATTTGATAAAGCATGAAATGAGAAGTTATGCATTGCCAAATATCTAGATTTTAAAAACTCTAGTGATTCAGTAATCATTCAGTAGTTAATGGAGTAAGGATAGATAAATACAACAACTCCCAGGCCAAACTATAGTCCCTTGAATCTTGATAGACTCCCGGGCGATAGCACAGCGGTAGGGCATTTGCCTTGCATGTAGCCAACATGGCCGACCCGAGTTCGATTCCTCCGCCCCTCTCGGAGAGCCCGGCAAGCTACCGAGAGTATCTCGCCCGCACGGCAGAGCCTGGCAAGCCACCCGTGATGTATTCGATATGCCAAACACAGTAACAACAAAGTCTCCAATGGAGACGTTACAATAGAGGAAAGATGTTATTTTCAAGAAATTATAGGCCAATTGGATAACTATATGGAAAAGAGGTTAATCTTGATTCCTATCTCTCAGATGATAATAAAAGAACTCAGTGAAATTTATACCTATTTTTTCCCATAAAGGTAAAACAAAATGTCTTTTAAAATATCCCAATGGAGAATATCTCCATATTTGGAAGTTGATAAATATTTCTTTGGTGGGCTACCTCTTCCTTCTTCTGAATATTAAAACCCTCTTGTATGGACTTTATTTAATTTAGTTGCTATCTTTATTGAAAACCAACAGTAAGAAAGAGAATTATTGAACTACAGAGTGGAAGAAATTAGAGCCTATATTTATCTGTCTATCTATCTATCTATCTATCTGTCTGTCTATCTGTCTGAAACAAGATTCATGCTCCTGATATGGAGCACGCTCATTAAGAAAAACACAGGCAACTCAATTTCTAAAGAATGGTCAGAAGTACTGAAGAGACACTTTAGAAAAGAAGATATTCAAATGTCATGTCCAATATGCATGTGTGAAGTAGCTCAACTTCATTAGTCATCAGAGAAATTCGAATTAAAGCCCAAATGAGATACTATTAAAAATGAAACAATGAATTAACTTAAAAATGAAACTTAAAATTTTAAAAAGCTGAAAATGAGAATTCTCGATGAGGATATTGAGCAACTGGAAATCATCTTGTTCTGATGATGGTTTTATAAAATGAGCCAATCACTTTGAAAAACTATAGAAATGTCTACTGAAGCTGAACATGCACAGATTATAGAACCTGGAAATTCTCCCAGAGGGCACCTGAAAGAGATAAAACTGTATGCACCAAATGGCATGTAAAGCTTGGCGCAACCAAAAAAGAAACTGTATCATTCTGCCCATAGTAAGAATTCACTAGATCCACACAGATGAAGCATGGTATCTAATTAATTCTATTCAGAAAAAAACACACCAGTGGTGTTCCTTTAGAATACCTTTGTATCAGTAATATAGTGAGCTTTGGGTAGAAGGCAATATTGTTGGTTATTAATCCTTGCTTCCTATCACCATATGGTATCACCAAATCTTGCTGACAAGATTTCTGTGACACTGAAATAGTTCAGACTATTCACCAGAGTGGTAAGTATGTGAACATAATTTAGTGGTAATTCACCAAGCCATACTTTCATATTTTTCTCACCCTATGTTGTGTAGATAGGCTTTAATATACTTAATTCTATGTAAAGAAAAGATAAAGTATTTACCATTCTACAAGGAATAAGTCACTGGATGTTTCCTAAAAGGCTGCAAAATATGAGCTATCATTCAAACTCTAGAGTGGGTGTCCCAGGATAAACACCAGGTTCCGACTTGCTCGAGAAATAGAATCTTTCTTTTATACAATTTCTTTTCTCCAGTGCCAGAGACACTTTTGTTCCTACTTCACAGATGTTGGACTGAAACTATGAATGGGTTAAGTAATTTCCTAATCTTCATGATCAGAGCATGTGGAAAGGAAAGAGTAATATTAAAAGTTTACAAGCTTTCTCTCCCCAGTCAGCAGCGTGGTTGTATCCAGAAACCTTTCGAATTTCTTTTTTTTTTTCCCCTTTATTTTATTTTATTTTTTTTAAAGTTGTAGATTTACAATTTTTTGTGCTTTGGTTTCAATTATACAATGATCAGATACCCATCCCTCCACCAGTGCCCATTTTCCACCACCATGGATAATATCCCTCCCACCCCCATCCCCCCATCCCCCCTGTCTCTGTGGCAGGGCAATCCCCTGTGTTCTCTCTCTCCTTTTGGGTGTTGTGGTCTGCAAAAGAGGCATTGAGTGGCAAACATGTTCAGTCCATAGTCTACTTTCGACATGCATCTCCCCTCCTGGGAGGATCCTCCAAACATCCTTTATTTGGTGCTCCCTTCTCTATCTGAATAGCCCTTTCCTCTAGGATACCCGGCTGGCCTCTAAGTTATGGAGTAATCCTCCTGGTGCTGATCTCAGCTATTCTTGGGTATTAATCTCATACTTTGTTACTTTATATCCCCCAGATGAATGCAATCTTTCTATGTCTATCCCTCTCTTTCTGACTCATTTCGCTTAGCATGATACTTTCCATATTGTACCACTTGTATGTAAATTTCATGACTTCATCTTTTCTAAGAGCTACATAGTACTCCATTGTGTAGATGTACCAAAGTTTCTTTAACCAGTCATCTGTTCTTGGGCATTCAGGTTTCTTCCAGTTTCTGGCTATTGTAAAGAGGGCTGCAATGAACAAACAAGTGCAGATGTCACTTCGACTATACATTTTTGCCTCTCTGGGATATATTCCCAGGAGTGGTATTGCTGGGTCAAATGGGAGCTCAATTTCTAATTTTTTGAGAATCGTCCATACTGTTTTCCAGAAGGGCTGAACCAGTCGGCATTCCCACCAACAGTGAAGGAGTGTCCCTTTCTCGCCACAGCCACGCCAGCATCGGTTGCTTTTGTTCTTTTGAATGTGGGCCAGTCTCTGAGGTGTGAGATGGTATCTCATTGTGGTTTTGATCTGCATCTCCCTGATGATTAATGATGTAGAGCATTTTCTCATGTGCTTTTTTGCCATTCGGATTTCTTCTTTGAGAAAGTTTCTGTTCATTTCATTGCCCCATTTTTGGATGGGGTTGGATGTTTTCTTCTTGTGGAGTTTAACCAGTATTTTGTATATCCTGGATATCAACCCCTTGTCAGATGTGTATTCGGTGAATATCCTTTCCCATTCTGTAGACTGTCTTTGTATTTTGGTCACTGTTTCTTTGGAGGTGCAGAAGCTTCTTAGTTTAAGATAGTCCCATTTGTCTATCTCTGTTTTCACTTGCTTGGCCAGTGGCGTGGCATCTTTGAAGATACCATTAGCTTCAATGTCATGGAGGGTTTTGCCAACTTTATCTTCAATGTACCTTATGGTTTCTGGTCTGATGTTGAGGTCTTTAATCCATTTTGATCTTACTTTTGTACATGGTGTTAGGCAGAGTTCTGAGCCTATTTTTTTGCATGTAGCCGTCCAGTGATGCCAACACAATTTATTAAAGAGGCTTTCCTTACTCCACTTCACATTACTTGCACCTTTATCAAAGATTAGATGAGCATATGATTGAGGAGAGATGTCAGTGTATTCAACCCTGTTCCATTGGTCTGCAGTTCTGCCTTTGTTCCAGTACCATGCTGTTTTAATTATTACTGCTTTGTAGTACAGTTTGAAGTTCGGGAGGTTGATTCCTCCCATTTTCTTTTTCCCAAGAATTGCTTTAGCTATTCGTGGGGGCTTATTGTTCCATATAAATTTCAAGAGTGTTTGCTCCATTTCTTGCAATAGCGATTAGGCAGGAAAAAGATATTAAGGGCATTCAGGTAGGAAAGGAAGAAATCAAGCTCTCACTATTCGCAGATGATATGATACTCTACTTAGAGAACCCAATAACTTCCACCAAAAAACTCTTAGAAACAATAGACTCGTATAGTAAAGTTGCAGGTTATAAAATCAATACCCAAAAGTCCATGGCTTTCCTATACGCAAACAGTGAGAGAGAAGAAAGCAACATGAAAAAAACAATCCCATTCACAATTGTGCCCCAGAAAATCAAGTACCTAGGAATCAGCTTAACTAAGGAAGTAAAGGACCTGTACAAAGAAAACTACAAAACGCTACTTCAGGAAATAAAAGAGGACATGAGGAAATGGAAAGATATCCCCTGCTCATGGGTCGGGAGACTTAACATTGTCAAAATGGCAATACTACCGAAAGCATTGTATAAATTCAATGCAATCCCTATAAGGAAACCTTTCGAATTTCAGAAAAAGTCTATACAATATAACAAGAAGCACGCCCCCTCCACCCCCTTCTTGAACAGCGCCCCCTGGTGTGTGTTTTGCAACAGTTTGATACTTAGTCCATCAGGACCCTCTTTTGTTACTGTTTGCTACCATGATGGTGCACTAATTGATGTAGCACCTGAACAACTTGATGGCAGTTAAGTAATAGTATTTTATAATAGTTCCTTAAAGTACAGGGATATTTAGGGCTCTTTAAATCTTATTTTCTGTGGGAACTAGAAGAGCCAAGAAGGAACAAATTTCTTATGGGCCAGTCTAAAGGAGGATTAAAGAACATGTCTTGGCTGGTGAGGTAGTACAGTAGGAAAGGGACTTGACTTGCAGGCAGCCTTGTGGATTCTATCCTGGACACCACAGGAGTGAACCCTGAGCACAGAACCAGGAGTAAGCCCTGGGCACTGACTGGTGTGACTCTAAAAGCCAAGATAGTTGAAAGTCTCAGTGCTGTTCTTTCAGGCTGGTGATCCTATCTTAGCCTGGGAAATACAACATACATGCTGTATGTGTATGCTGTATAGATGATGTATGTGCATGCTGTATAGCTAGTGCATGGTGTATGTACACGGTAGCATGTTTATATCTGTATATAAACATACTAGTGTGCATAGTATGCATGCTGTATATTACAACATATAGCGTCCACCATGCATGCTATATGCTGTAATGTACATACACTATGCATGTTTATACTATCATGTGCATACACCATGCTTTAGCTATATGCTGTACTATACATACGCTATACATGCTGTATGCTGTAGTATATACCTACTGTGAATGCTGTATGCTGCAGTGTACATCTACCATGCATGCGGTGGGCTACAGTGTATATACAACCTGCATGCTGTATGCCGCAGTGTACAAGCCACCATGTGTGCCGGGTGTGGTAGTGTACATACATCATGCATGTTATAGACTCTAATGTGCATCCACCATGCATGCTATACTGTCTATATGCTATTCATGCTGTATGCTACTGTGTATATTCACCATGAATGCTGTATGCTGTAGTGTATATGCACCAGGCCTGCTATGGACTATAGTGTGTATCCGCTATGTATGTTGTAGCCATATATTTATATACCATGTATGCTACGTGCTGTATATTTTTATGTGCATTTATAATACATATACGTTGCTCTAGAGAGACTTTCCTTTGTGATTGACATTTAGCTTTATGCCATATTTATTTTAAAATTGACTTTATTACTATGACAAAGCCAAATTTCTAACTTCTGTAGAAATATAGGAAACAAATCCTTAAAAATTTGAGCATTTCTGTGTATTGTGGTGTGTTGATTACTGTATTTTTTTATTCTGTTAAAATAGTTTTAATTGCTATGAAAGTTATTTCATTTAACACTTTCTTTCTCTGAAATATCACATTTTATGAGTGTTTCTTTTCGGGCATTTCTTTTTCTCCTTTAAGAAAAATAGTATGGTGTTTGTCCTGGGAATAGCATGATGCGTGATTGTATTTTTTCAAATGCCTCTCTGCACGTTCTACAAAATTACAGGAATTATTTAAATATTTCAGAAATTCCATTTAATTACAAAGATCATGTTATTTTTGTTTTCCTTCTGTTATCATAATAATGGCAATGCTGTGATAGCATGACATATAGCTCAAAATGCTTATTCTTGATATTCTCTTTCATAAGTTGGTAATAAAAAAGCTCTATTTGTATTTATTGACTATTCCTTTATAGGAAGTAAAATATAAACTTTTCCAATCTGTGATCAATTTCGCAGATTTTATGAAGATGAAAATGTGAGAATTTCATGCATTTTATGAATTTTATGCTGTAAATAATCACATCAGTGAATTCGGAATCCTGTGAATCAGCTAAACAAGCATTCTGTTACTCGTCTTTGTAAGTCTGACAGCTAAGAATAACTTACTTCTATTGATGATTACTTTATAAACAAAAGGTACAGCAGGATGGGATTTGCATTTCTGAGAACATGAAAATTATCAGAAAGGTTTTATATGGAAAGCATTAGCAATTAATCCTATAGTGCCATAATTTATTCTGCATTTGTTTGAAGGATTTAAAATGAGGGCCTATAGCCCCCAAATTTGTTTCACATAGAGTATTTAGTTCATACTATTAAAAATTTTTATTGATTAAATGATTTTAGAATGTACTTTTAAAAAAGAATAATTTTGGAAGAGAATGGAGTAAAATTTAATCTCCTAAATATAATTGTGGCAGGTGAAAATGCACAAAATGAATGCTTTTAATTTATTTCCTTCTAAAGTGAGTGCAGTTACTAACCATTGACTAGCAAGTTTGAGTTTATTATATTCTGATAGATAAAATACCACAGTGAAAACGTTGTGATAGCTTCTAGATTAGATATTAGGAAACAAGTATGTTTCTTTACTTTCTTGACTGAAATAAATGTGTTGTAAACTATGAATTTTTTCACATATGAAGAGAGAAAAGGGAAACATTTTGAGTTCGCCAAATATCCATTTTTTCTGCATCATCTGTGTAGTCCGAGTTTTGTTTCTACACACTCTTTTATTGCATCTGACATGTTATCAGTCATTCTCTAGGAACTTTTGAGCTTCAGAAATGATCATTTTCTCTCCGCAAGTAGAGATGATCACTGCCCTTTTCTCTGCTGTTTCCCTTTCGCAGCGTAGATCACATCTGAACACACTGTGTTACATTTCTCTCTCTTCCCCAGATTGTCTGTGAACAAGCCATGTCATCACTGCCCTAGGTCTGTACCTCACACTAACATGTGTGCAACAAATGATTGTAAATAAGTGGAAACATCCGAGTAGATCATACCTTCTATACTCAGGGAGGTGCACATATATATATAATCTAGTGTCAATTTGAGAAACTATTTTAGAGATTTCCTTGAGCATGAATTGTTCTCAATAACTCCAGGATAGTTGGTATGCAATTGAGAAAGGAATCCTGCCCAAATGGTAAGAAGTTACTAAATAACATTTGCATAACAGCAAATGCAAATTAATAAAACACCATACATTTGAGTTGTGAAGGCACAAAAAGGGAATTATGTAGCTTAAAGTCACGAAAAAAGTTTAATAAATGCTTATTCTATCTGAGACCTGCAAATGGACGTTTAGCAACCCAAAGACTTCTGTGAACTCATTTATCAGTCTGAGTGTATGGAAAAACCTAGTGTGCTATAGATTGGTATTGGTCAGAGAAAATGAATCTGCAGTTTTGTAAAAGTACCAGAAAACTTTCACTAGAACTTTTTTTTTAAGTGAAACAAAAACAGTTACATTGAAATAAATTTAGAATAATGTTATGGGGAAGAAAGAGAGATATGTGTTTAAGAGAGAATATGGGCTTTCCAGAACAGAAAAAAAAGCCACAACTTTTTTTTCATAGAAGCAAAATAGAGGCATCTCCTATAGTTGAGAATGTTACCAATTCTGCAGCATAAAAGTCCCTTCCTAAATACACTGATTTAGCTATCCACACGTTTCCCACTAGAGCACCAACTAATTATATTTTTGTTTGGAACTTTGATATATGATGCAGAGAGGGAACTTTTCTTATGATGTTGAAGATGCAGTTTTAATATGTCTCTTTTCTATACCGAGCCAATTATTTCTTTGAAAATCTTACATGGCAGTTAAAGGAAAAATTCATTAGTGTAGTGGGTGGTAGGAGGGGAATCAGAAATAGTCAAGCTGCTTTCTGGAAGTGGAGTTGGAGCATCTCACAGTGGGCACACAATCAAAACTGCTGTGCACCAACTCTTAATGGGTGTTTTGGGTCCGTGGCGGTAGGGATGGGATTGACTCTTTGGGCCATTTGGACATCTGCCTCTGCCTTACAGTATTGCTCTTTTGGCAGTAGCTGCCAGGACTGCTTTCCAAGTTTGTCTTTGATCGTGGACAGGCCTCTGCCTCTTTTCTTTTATGTTTGTCTCTCCATGCTCTACTAAAGCTCCCTGGGTGAACGCTCTCTCTACTTTCCACATCCTCCACCCTTTACTGCCCAACACTGAAAGGAAGCTCAGGGTCATCCCAGCCCCTAACTCCCTACTGTACCCTTAAAATTTGTTCACTATTTTCTTATCACCTAGATCGTCCATACACAGGAAGAATGACAGAAAAGCTCTGGCAAAGGGGAGAAATTATACAGATCAGACAGATAAACCCCAGGTACCTGCCCTGCCCTGCACTCCTTGTATTTCTTTTCATTCTCATTTTGGAACTTTTCCCTACATTTCATTTCACTTTTGTGCTTTGGCGAGCACCCAAATTCAGCCACAGATATTTTTTCCCCTTTGACCTCAATAAGAAACAGCCCCAAATTCTTATTCGAAAGGATGATTTCCAAATATAGACATTGGAGTCAGTGATGAACACACAAAGGTGTAATGAGAAGAAAGAAGTGAGGCTAGAAAGCAGAGAGTCAGGAAAAGAGGAGGGAAAATACTTTCAGAATGAATGAGACAATATTACAGAGCATATGATAAAGTAGCAATTAAATGATGTTAGCATTCTCATTATTACTGAGGTGGCATTTCTTCTCTCTTGCTTATGGCTTCACAGGTTCAGTTTATTCTAGTCATTGTGGCAAGCTGATTAAGAGTTCTGAAGCCTCATCCGTCATTAAACCATCCCAATGTATTATTAAAACAGGAAAATGGCTTTTCCTCCCGGCAAACAGGATAAAACAAACTGCAACAACATCATGCTGTGTCTATACAGCACAGAGCGAAATGGAAATTTCTCACTCTCTACTTATTTTGATCAATGTGCATAAGCAAATGAGAGAGCTGGAACCATTTTTTACTGTGGGGTCTGCAAGCGCCTGTGAGATTGTCATCTTAATCAGATCTTAACACTAAGTGTCAAAAGTTTGGGTTGTTTTTGATTTGGCTCAATTATATATTTCAGAAAGATTTCAGTCTTTCAAAATGGTTGTCTTTCCTGAAGGATTTTTTTAAAGCACATTACCATGTGAAATAATATGACAAAACTTGTACATGTTTCGAATATGGATGGATAGATTATAAAGAAATCCATATAATTCTGAGAGTTTTTATCATGATGGTTAAAATATAGGAAGACCAAGAACACTTTGGGAGTCTATTTTCTGCATGTTCATTCTAAAATATGAATGATACCTTTCAGATACTTCTGCAAGTACCTATAGAAACTTTAGTTTTTTTGATTTAGAATCCAAAGAGAAAGACACAGGAAAAATATGAACACTCAAAATACAGCTGTCAGAATCCTCTGGGTCTTTGCTAATTTTGTATATATACTGCTGTAAGAGAAAAAAAGAAGTTGGATTAAAGATGAGGGAAGAATATCTTTAAGTTGCAATTTTCATTTGCTTTAACAGAAACATGTACATACATGAATATGTGTACGCTTTCCTAAACTTGGGGAAAGGCCAAGTTCCGTTGTTCCACTGGAGAGATTTCAAATATGCTTTTGCTAGATATGACTTTCATCCTATTTCCAAACAAACATTGATGTCTTTTGCTAGCAGGATTCCTTAAAAGAGTAAAGAATGCAAATGTTACCCCTCATTGAGATTAAATAAAACCATTTTGGGAGATATTAAGATTTTCCTAATTTCCATGAAGATTTCTTTGCAGATGTGGTAGGTTTTCGAAGAATGTGAAAGCTCCTATAAAACCCTTCATCTGACAGTGTAACTACTACCTTTATTTCTTGCTTGAATTAATGCATGTCCTACAACATCACTTTTTTTTCTTTGGTTTTTGTCTTATTTTTTGGTCAAATACGAAAGTCCTCTGTGCTCAGGGAACACTCCTGGCTGGGCTTCCATGGACCATAGCGGATCAAACCCAGGTCACCTGTTGAAAGGAAAATGCCCTACCTGTTGCACTCTGGCCCCCATGTTACCCTTTCCTGATGCTGAGTCTGAGCAGTTGCAAGAGGATACAGAGAAATTAGTGTGAATAATTCTTGTATATTCATTCCTTGGGTAGACCAGACGGGCTTTCCAAGTGTGCTCAGGAGCCTGGGGCCACTCTAGCAATAGTTAGCTTCCCTGTGCTTGTCCTACTGGGTTTGGTGCTCAGGTGCTTTTGGGATCTGTTGGGGTCACCAGGGATCAAACTCAGGACCTTTAGCATGCAAGGTATTCTCTTAGGGGGAGGTTGGAGTGGGGAAAGGCCAGAAGTTCCAGATAATTTAGTTAACAGAACAGGTCATTTTAAATCCTGTCTACATGAGGGAATGCCAGTCAGATGGATGATGGAAAATGGCTAAGGGTGAAGATAACAAAATATAAAAAGGGAAAAAGAGGAAGGAATTTCCTGTACCTGGACTGATAATGGTGGGAAAGCAGCGGTTCTTCTGATCTGACCTGAAAAGTCAAAAGGATAAAGAGCAGCAGGGTTATGACCATGGAACAATAGCTCTCAGTCCAGGAGGACTGTGATGGACACAGGACACCGAAGAGCAGTGGGTCATACACATTCTCTTATGCTGCAGGTTAGGGCCTGGGAGACCAGAGGGGAAACATTGGAAACATCAGCTTTGGGCCAGACTGAGTCATGTTCCCTGGCGAGGACAATGGATAGATTGGCTAAGTCTTACCATTCAGTGGAAAGGTCAGTTGAGTTTAAGTGATGTTGAACAAGTGTAAAAGAGAGACACCTGCATTTTGGGGAGGGACCTAGAACTACCAATCTAAATTGTGCAATGGAAAGACTTTAATTTCATAAACTTTGGGAAAAGCTATTTTCTTTCACACACAAAATGCAAGAAGCCACTCAGTAGCTAGCCAGTTTGCAGAAACAGTGATCTCCACCCCTTTGAGCTATCTGTTTTCTGTATATTCTTTCTTAAATCGTGGTTACTATAAGACTATGGATTTCTCACACCACTGGAAGAGTGGCAGCAAGAGTTCTGAAGCATAGATTCTCTACAGCCATGGGGCAGTCAAAAGAAAGAAGAGTTTTCTAGAGAAAACAAAGATACCCTGGCATCACCTAATCTTTTGCAGTTTCAAGCAATTGAACATCTGCCTGGCACTGATTTATGCATCCTTCCAACTCCAGCCGGCAATCATTAGAGAATTGCACCTGAATTCTGTTGATGTACACAGTGTCGGAATTCGATTTTGACAACCAAATCAGGGTTTGAACTAGGACTAGAGTGAAGATTTGCTCTTTGCAGGAAATAAAAAATTGGTAGTTAAAACTACCCAAGTTCATTTCAATTACCAGGTAACAAAGAGAGTAGAACTTTAGAGAAGGAAGGATTCTCTTTGAATGGTTACTGTGAGGATTTGAGTTGATAAGGGTTAAAGTTAGGGTTAGGGTTTTCTTGTGAGAACTAGGGCATAGATATAGATATGACTGAAGTTGAACGTGAAAGTTAAGTCTAGGGCAAGTGTTCAATTGAGGCTTAGAGCTAAGTTTAAACTTATGTTTCATTAGGGTTACTATAAGACTATGGATTGAATTAGGGTTGTTTTAGGATTAAGGTTAGGTTTTTGTTAGTACTAGGATGTGTGTTTAGGTACTTTTTATGTTGAAAATGAAAGGTGCTAGGTGATCAATTGAGGCTAAGAGGTAAATTTAGGCCAGCTTGGTCATTATAAGGATTGGATTTGATTAGATTTGGATTAGGGTTAGGGTTAGGGTGATGTTAGAGTTAGGGTATAGCTATGGATATATTTAAAGTTAAGTGAAAAAGTTAGATATAGGGCAATTGTTGAGACTAATAGGTTTTTAAACAAAATCTAGGAATTGCATATATATATACTTTTGCTTTTTTTGTGGGGAGGTCACATCCAGCTATGCGCAGGGGTTACTCCTGGCTCATACACTCAGGAATTACACCTGGCGGTGCTCTGGTAACCATATGGGATGCTGGGAATCAAATACTGATCAGCCTCATGCAAGGCAAATGCCCTACCCATTGTGCTATTGCTCCATCCCTGCATATATTTTTTTTGCCCCTCCCAGCAATGTTCAGGGGTTACTCTAGTTTTACATTCAGGAATTACTCCTGATGATGTTCAGGTTTGTGATGTTGGGTGTCCAACCCTGGTCTGCCATATGCAAGGCAAATGCCATACTTGCTGTACACTCCCTAGCCCCAAATTACATATAGGTATGGTTTAGATTCATAGAAATGATATATACATGTGTATATATGTATATATGTATATATATGTACAGTTAAAGAAAATTAGTTTAACTATTATTACCCAGAAGTTTAAAAAGTCGACAATTTGATTTATCTATTTTCACTTTTGTAGATTTATTTATTTTAAAAACAGATGCTATTCAGTAAGTTTATTATCCACTGCTTTAAAAGAAGTAATTTATTATAAGAACTTTCAATATTATTAAGTTTTTTTACTTTAAGCAGACAGTTAGGGTTCAGGGAACCTTCATGAAGAATTTATGGGCCATGAAAAATATCAAGAAATCTTTGGGAAGTTCCTGTCCTCAGTCTGTAGCCCTGCTGTGAGGTGTTAACTCAACCACTCAAGAGGAAGTTCATTAATATACCCATCAAAAGACCAGTCCTTTGCAGGAAATGAGGCTCTGGCAATGGATTCTTATTTGCACTGAAAGCATGATGGGGCTCTTTGGGGAAGACCTGTAGAATTAGCTTTGCCAGAACAATTCCTGTGTACTCTATCCTGGTGCCAAGTTGTCACCATTCCCCAAATCCCACCTAAGAGTGTGCAATTTCTCTCCTTGGTGAGTGCATGGCCTCCCTCCCTACTCTGGACAATCTGGAGTTCTCTCTTGAATGCTTTCAGTTTGTCTTTTCCCCCCATAATTCTTTTTTTTCTTTTTGGGTCACACCTGGCGATGCACAGGGGTTACTCCTGGCTCTACCCAGGGGACCATAAGAGATGCTGGGAATCGAACCTGGGTCAGCTGCGTGCAAGGCAAACATCCTACCCACTGTGCTATCGCTCCAGCCCCTTCCCCCTAATTCTTTAATAAAGTTGTCTTGCTTCACTGTCTTTTCTTAAAATCCTTCTCTGTGTGAGCAGATAATGACCCTAGAAAAACAGGATAGAGAACGGGACTTTTCCTTTTAATACCTTGCTGAACTACAGCACCCACGATAGAGAGCAGTGACACAGGCTGTGCAGATCTAGCTGCACTCATTGCAGCTTCACAGTTGCCTTTGTGAGGCTGGTTGGTATTTAATGTCTATACCAGGTTAGCATTCACTAGTCTCATCTCCCATGTGCTTTACCGGCACTTTTGTAAGAGTGCTAAGCCATAAATAAGTCTGTGATAGGCCAAGAAAGAGGGTAATACCACTCTATTGTGGCTGCCCCCTTCCATGATATGCCTTTTAATCCATAGCCACAGCTATAAAATTGTGTGGCATTTCTGGCATGCCTACATCAGTTACTTTGTTAGCTTTATATATTTTTCCATTTAGATTACCTGCTGATTTGACCTTTAAAAACAGTGAGGTGATCCAAAGAAACAGTGACCAAAATACAAAGACAGTCTACAGAATGGGAAAGGATATTCGCCGAATACACATCTGACAAGGGGTTGATATCCAGGATATACAAAATACTGGTTAAACTCCACAAGAAGAAAACATCCAACCCCATCCAAAAATGGGGCAATGAAATGAACAGAAACTTTCTCAAAGAAGAAATCCGAATGGCAAAAAAGCACACGAGAAAATGCTCTACATCATTAATCATCAGGGAGATGCAGATCAAAACCACAATGAGATACCATCTCACACCTCAGAGACTGGCCCACATTCAAAAAACAAAAGCAACCAATGCTGGCATGGATGTGGTGAGAAAGGGACACTCCTTCACTGTTGGTGGGAATGTCCACTGGTTCAGCCCTTCTGGAAAACAGTATGGACGACTCTCAAAAAATTAGAAATTGAGCTCCCATTTGACCCAGCAATACCACTCCTGGGAATATACCCCAGAGAGGAAAAATGTGTAGTCGAAGTGACATCTGCACTTGTTTGTTCATTGCAGCACTCTTTACAATAGCCAGAAACTGGAAGAAACCTGAATGCCTAAGAACAGATGACTGGTTAAAGAAACTTTGGTACATCTACACAATGGAGTACTATGTAGCTGTTAGAAAAGATGAAGTCATGAAATTTACATACAAGTGGTACAACATGGAAAGGATCATGTTAAGCGAAATGAGTCAGAAAGAGAGGGATAGACATAGAAAGAGTGCATTCATCTGGGGGATATAAAGCAACAAAATATGAGATTAATACCCAAGAATAGCTGAGATCAGCACCAGGAGGATTACTCCATAGCTTAGTGGCCAGCCGGGCATTCTAGAGGAAAGGGCAACTCAGATAGAGAAGGGAGCACCAAATAAAGGGTGTTTGGAGGATCCTCCCAGGAGGGGAGATGCATGTCTAAAGTAGACTATGGACTGAACATGTTTGCCACTCAATGCCTCTTTTGCAGACCACAACACCCAAAACGAGAGAGAGAACACAGGGGATTGCCCTGCCACAGAGGCAGGGTGGGATGGGGGGATGGGGGTGGGGGGATATTATCCATGGTGGTGGAAAATGGGCACTGGTGGAGGGATGGGTATCTGATCATTGTATAATCGAAACCCAAGCACAAAAAATTGTAAATCTACAACTGTAAAAAAAATAAATAAATAAATAAATTAAAAAATAAAGGAAAGAAAGGGAAAAAAAAAACCAGTGAGGTGAGACTGGAAAGTTAGTGCAGCAGGTAAAGCATTTGCCTTGCATGTGGTTGACCCACGTTTGATCCCCAGCACCCCAGCATCACCAGGAGTGATCCCCGAGTGCATGGCCAGAGGTAGGCTTAAACACCACTGGCGTGGCCTAGATACAAAGAAGACCCCCTGCCCTCAGAACAACAACAAAACAGCGATGTAAGGGACATCTTTATGTATTCATCTTGGCTTGAAATATTTCCACTGTCACTGTCACTGTCCTCCCGTTGTTCATCAATTTGCTCGAGCGGGCCCAGTAGCGTCTCTATCATGAGACTTGTTGTTACTGTGTCTGGCATATCAAATATATCACGGGTAGCTTGCCAGGCTCTGCCGTGAGGGCGACATACTCTCAGTAGCTTGCTGGGCTCTCTGAGAGGGGCAGAAGAATCGAACTCGCGTTGGCTGCATGCAAGGCAAACTCCCTACCTTCTGTGCTATCGCTCCTTTCCAAATATTTCCAACAAAGAGAAATTCCTTACGCTAGCACAAGTAACACAACTCCCTGAAAGATCAGGTTATGGCATTAATTCTGGTGCCATGCAGATCAGGTGGGACTCAGGCACATCTGATGATTGTCCAGTTGAGCTGATGTGACACAAGCATCCCCATGACATAGGTGTACAATGCAAGGGGCAGAGTTTATCAATCCTGCTCTTCCTGACAACTAACTCCCCTGGATGTCCATGGTGGGTAAAGAGAAAGGAAGCCTTGTCCCTTCTTGAGCCTTCCACTTTCTCATCCCCACAGTATTTGCCGTACTCCCTATTATGTAGTGCTTTTCTGAAAGAAATATGCCTAAAAGTATTCATAAAAAAATAGTCACATTCAGTATATGACTATGTTGTTTGCCTAGTAAGACGGCTAACGAAAACAGTTATCAGAAAATTATCTGCTGATCTCCTTCACACACTTGTACTGGTAAAATATTTTTTAGCAACCACTGTCAATTTCTTAGTGATTAATTTTATTTTATCATTAATTTATGACTAAGTCAGACTATGTTTCTTCATTTTATAAATTTTCATACTATTAAGTAAACAATCCAGGACCAGACACCACCATGCTGAGACCACTCTCTGCACACCTGAACGTACCGGCAGAGGGACAAAGCCACGTGGGTTCCGGGGCCGAGATCTCCAAGCCTACTCGGATTGGAGTCGATCATCCTCCACCCAGATCCTCCAAATTCCAGTAGGCCGGGGTCACACCCACCAACTGGCTCCCTGGTGCCGTGTAATCCCATCAGCGGCCAAGACTCAGAGACTATGAAAACCAGATCCCGGAGGGAGAACAGTGCAGTCTCCTGCCCCCGGGCCTGGCTATTTCTCGCCGGGGCCCCTTGGAGGGAGTGGGTTGAGCTTTCCTCCCCGCCCCGACCAGGGCTCCGGCAGCCGAAGACCTCCAGGATCAGACACCACCATGCTGAGACCACTCTCCGCACACCTGAAGGTACCGGCAGACGGACAAAGTCATGTGGGTTCCGGGGCCGAGATCTCCAAGCCTACTCGGATTGGAGTCAAGCATCCTCCACCCAGATCCTCCAAATTCCAGTAGGCGGGGGTCACACCCACCAACTGGTCCCCTGGCACCATGTAATCCCATCAGCGGCCAAGACTCAGAGACTATAAAAACCAGATCCTGGAACCGCACAGCCGCATTTGCGGCCGCGCGACATCTTATTATGACATCTCATTCCTACTTTGACAAACTGGCAGGCTACCGAATGTAACCTGCCCACACGGCAGAGTCTGGCAAACTCCCTGTGTCGTACCCAATATGCCAAATACCAGTAAGAATGATGGGTCTCATTCTCCTAAAGAGCCTTGAATATAATCTCAGGGCTAGGATGAAGGAGACGTTACTGGGGCCTGCTCGAGGCAATCGATGAATAACAAGATGATCTGTGATCTGTGATCTGTGATTAAGTAATACACAAATTACATATATGTATATATACATATATATATAATTTGTTTGTTTGTTTGTTTGTTTTGGGTCAGTGCTTACTTCTGGCTCTGCTCAGTGCTTGCTCCTGGTTCTGCACTCAGTAAATACTTCTGGTGATGCTCAGGGACCATATGGGATGCTGGGAATTAAACCTAGTTTGGCCGTGTGCAAGGCAAGCAAACTAACAGCTCTACTACCCTAAAACCCTCATACTTATTTACATGTATTTTTCCCCATCCATTAATCTTTAGTCTTTCCCTTATATAAATTCCTTTTTCTCTGGTATAGCTATTACTTTGCCTGCAAAATTTAGAATGCTGCCTGATGTAAAATAGGCTTTCAAAGAGTCTTTGTTCAATGCAACAAAACATTTTACTTTTAAAAATATGAATGATTTTTGTGCAAAATGTGAGTGACTTTTCATGATCTTGGTGCATTTTCTTTACAAAATTTTGAGCTTATTAGGGCGGAAGAGATAGCACAGCATACAGGGCACTTGCCTTGGACACAGCTGACCCGGGTTTGATCCCAGAAACTCATTTGATTCCCCATCAGAGGTGATCCGTGAGCTCAGGGCCCTGAGTAAGTCCTGAGTACTGCCAAGTGTGGCCCCCAAACAGACAGACAAAAACCTCACTGATTTTGATGCATATTTTTTTGGGATATTAATTTATAAGAACTAATTATATACTAAAGTTATCAAGTACTAAGTGTGCACTGTGTACTGTCACTGATTTTCAGATTGTACAGGTTTGGATAGAAGCTGTCTAACAGTGCTCCCTGACCCCTGGTGTGTAAATTAAAAATTATGTATTAAAATTACTAGTACTCCACAGGCCCTAATGTGTAAATTAACATTTATGTATTAAATCTATTTATTACTATTAAACTATATTAAAAAGTTAGAATATTTCTCTTTAAGACAGTATGAAGGGATTTGGAAGGTTCTATGCCAAGCAAAAGAGTTTATGAAGAGAAACTATATTAGATGTGTCTTATATAGAGAATGCAACAAAATAATGCAATGGAACAAATGAAACCAATTCACAACTATCTCTTGGATTCAGCTCACAAAACTGAGGTATTGGAGAGAGAGAGGCAAAGGAAGCACAAAGCATATTGTCCAATACATATGAGAATTGGATTTCAGCATTATGGTTCACCAACTTACTTTTGAGGAAGTATGGAAAAACACTCCAGGAAGTAAAAATGTTGTAAAACAACAGTACCGTAAGAAAAATATACATTATTTTTCTTTCTGGTATTTTTTTGTAATTTGAAATATCTTTCCTATTCTAATATGAGACTTGATTAAATCTTCTTCCATTATAGCTAGAGTTAGAATCATTCTATTTGACATTTTGTTTGGTATAAATTTTCAAGTACACATTGATAATAGAGAAAGGGGAAAGTAAATTTTACAAGTAACAAGTTTCATTAAGGATCAGGTAGAATTGATGAGACTTGAGGGAAAACATTAAGTATGATAGCTGGGGTCTTTGGGAGATGGAAAAAATGTGATGAATGACCTGCTTGAATAAATAAATATTGGAGAATATGAGAAACTTGACATCTAAGAAAGAGGAAATTACCTTTGTTGAGTAAAAGCATTTTTAAATTGGAATGATCACACTATGCAATTTATCTTTTCAGAGAAGTAGAGGTAAAAATATCTTCTTTCAAGCAAAGATTCAGATTTGAGGAAGAGACGAAGTTAAACTATACGTCCAGGTGAGAGGTTCAAAGGTAATATTGCCATGAAAATTCTGTGGTGGTGAAAGATATATGACAAGAAACAGAAAAACACAAACATGAGAAAATACAATAGTACCGCTTAATATTCATGTTGGCGTTATTTTTATAAAGTCATTCAATAGTGGATGAGAGCTACAAATATTATCTCCAACTAAATGCATGTTTATACTCTTTGTAAAAGTTTAGCAACTCAGATAATTCTGCTACCATGTAAAAAGACCCCTATACAGGGAGATGTATAATAACGCCTTTAGAAACACAAAAATATCACCATTGTGACATATAGGGGTTTTTTTGGGGGGTTGGATATGTGTGTGAGGGGTTGGAGCATACCAATCAATGTTGAAGGCTAACTCCTACTTCTGTTCTCAAGAATAACTCCTGGCAATGTTCAGAGGAGCATTTCCACCTGGTGCTGGTGATTGAACCAGGGCTGGCCATTTGCAAGGCAAGTGCCTTACTTGATGTACCAACTCCCTAGCCTAGGTTTTAAATGTAAGAAGTAGACTATAAATAGAAAGGCATAGATTCATGTACATGTTTCTATCATTTGGTTATGACTTTTCTCTGTATTTTGCTCAGACTAATTTTGTCATGGAAATTTCTTTCTCTCTTGCCATACCTATTCTTAAACATCAGGAATATGTTCCTTGACTGACACTTATCTTTACCCTTGAATGATAAACACCAACTAGTGAGGACTCTATGGAGACATGTTCGACTGGTTTTCTTTTGGTGGCTTCTATTATGGATCCAAAGTTGATAGGTCAAAAGTTATTTACTTTATAAAGCTTCCAGTGTTCCTATAACAAGAAATGAAGTAGGTATACTACAACCAATAAAAGCATATATTTTTCTGATAAGGATTCTTTTCAAATATAGCAAGAATTGCATTTAGAATTGGTAAAGAATATCATTGATTCCTAATGGGAATTCCATATGTGGTAAATCCCCTCTCTTCATAGAGGATTCAGAGGAAATTAACTCATCATACTATTTACTGAAAATGTTTGTCTCTTGTCTAATACTGTGTCTATCCAACTGAAAAAGAGCACACTACATTATTTTCTGCTATACTGACGCCAATATTAATGTCAGTGTGAATTTCTTCATGGTCGATTTCATCATTTCTTTGGAGATGGGCCATTCTTATAAAATAATAACAGGCAAGTGGAATCAATTGCACAGTATTGACAAGGTTTATTGTCTCTTATAAAATCATTTGAAAAGACAGACATGTGAATTTCAGTAGAAGGAAATATGCTTTGGTTACAAAAGCTCTTATGCTCTATGAATCTCCCTCCAGAAATATTTGGATTATTAGGATCATAGTTTATGTGAAATATGAATAGTGCGTTATACCTGTTGAAAATACACAATTAAAAAGAAAAAATTGAAATAATTGCGGTGACTAAAAGAAGACAAATAAATGGAATGATAATTTTAAATTCTGAGGCATTAAGTGTTGAATCCTGTGAGCATTACTTTCCAATAGAAATTAAAATAACTTGATGAGTTTCAAAAAAGTTGATAAAAAATAAAGTCATCTATTTTAAGTTCCTCTGCACAAGTGAATATAGCTGAAAGGTATAAGAGCTGAAGGATATAATCATCTATAGGAATTATATCTTATATCTGTGTTAATATTATGCTATATGCAATATTTTATGCAAAAAATCAAGTGTTTAATTATGCTTAATTTTTAACTGAAAAATATAGCTTTATTTTTGTATTGGGGCAACATCCAGCAATGTTCAGCGGTTAATACTGGTTCTACAGTCAAGACTTATACTTGATGGGGCTCAGGAGACCATATGGTATGCCAGGAATCAAACTCACATTGGCTGTGTGCAAGGCAAGTGCCTTACCCACTGTACTATCTCTCTGGCTTCTTGAGAAAAAATATTTTTAAAAATAGTCAGCTCCAATCTGTGACTCCCTTACCACAAGCTAGCTCATCTAGTGTTCTAAACATAAGAAATATTGTATGGATAAAAATTTAATCATAAAGTAGTCTGGAGTGATATTTTGGAACTTCTGAGATCTTTGTCAAGGTATTGAGGGTTAAATTATAGGACATGAGTTATGATAATGACACATACATAGACAAGAGCTGCTAAACTTCAGACAATCCATTAAGATCTCCTCACTCTTAATTTGCTCTTAGTTTGGTGAAACAGATACTTAAACTCAGTAGCTTGCTTAATTAACAAACAAAAGCATACTCTTGTCCCATGAGTCAGAAGCATGTGTCATATGACAGATGAATGCTAAGACATTCAATAGTCAAACTGTCAGTATCTAGACAGGTAAGGAGTCATTGAGGGGGTAAGAAGGACTCTTCAGTGGGTGCCTCTGAGGACTCACCAACAGCCTCACCAGATTTTCCTAACATTACCATAGTCTATTACTCATATTATTCCCTTCCTTCCCCTTCTCCTCAGCCACAGACCATCATCAAAATCTGTAGGCTCTTCCAGACTCCTCTAGCTCTTTCCCATTTCCTTCACAGATGTTTTCCCTGATAACATTTTTACACATCTAATTTTGTCTCAGTAGAAGGATTCTCAGCATATCCAAATAACACAAATGGCACTGGGAAATATCCAAGAAAATAAGCAGTAGACTGGGATTTAAAACTGATTTTCTCATCAAATGTTAGGTGAAGAAGACATGTCAAGTTTGGTGAGTGGAACAATGATAATTCCTTGTACATGACAGTGTCTATTAACATTAAGCAGTTTTTATTGTCAAGTGCTCCTATATATGTTTATATATGTAAATGTTTTGCATATCCACTTGCCAAGGAAAATCAAGACACTCTTTCCTCTACATATTTCATATCTCAGAAAGAAAAGTCATTCTCTTCTCCTTATAATTGTACATCGTGTTCTTTGAGATTAATCAGTTGCTTGTTGAACCCTTGACTATATCAGATAATTACCTTGAATTTCATCCATGGTATGGAGTCAGTGGTTATTAGAGGGGGATACATATATATATATAGAGGGAGAGAGATGTATATTTATATGTAATATAGACAGAGGCTTGCCTTTTATTCTTGAATAGTGTTAGCACACACGCCAATATTTGTGGTTTTATCCTGATCAACAGTCAAAGAATCCTATGTGGTATAACACTCAGACAGTGGGTCCACCTCACAATAGAAGTGGTAGCATCATTGACAAATAATCAAGGGATTCTCCACTTATATAATATTCCACACTGTCTAGAAATAGCCAACTCTCAGAACTTGAAAACAGTCTTGAAGAATCTAGCAGAATTGCCAATCTGGAGGCAACACTCTGAAGTTGTGAATGCATTCTCATTTATACACCAAACAAGATAAATCTTCAGGATTCTATAGCCCCAAAGAAAAAAATTAAATCTGTGGATCACTGTATATATCCCTGCCATCCTGTTGGTCATTGAATTACTTGAGTGGGTGCCAATAATTTCTCCCAGCCCTGAGATTTTTAGTAGCCTCTTCTTACTCGTCTTTTCCCAATGATTGGAGGCTCCTCCAGGGTCAGGGGAATGAGACCTGTTGTCATTTAGCAAATCAAATACGCCACAGGGAGCTTGCCAGGCTCTGCCTGTGTGGGCAGGATACTCTCAGTAGCTTGCTGGACTCTCTGAGAGGCATAAATGAGTTGGAAGTATCTTATAATGTGTCTGGAAAGCAGCCTGGAGTGTGGTGGTGGTTGGGCAGTGGAGGTCAGCTGCTGGGGCTGGATTCCTCGCAGTGGGCAGGGCTCTTACCCACCCCAGAGCCTGGTGTGGAGTCCGGTGGCATGGTTCTGGGAGCCTCCTTTTATACTCTCATCTGGAAGGAGCATCCTGAATTCTCAATGGTGGCCAATGAGGAGATTATCTGGTACTGGCAGGGTGTGGCTTATGGGTGTGATCCCTGTGAATCTCTGGATCAGGAAAGAAAAATATTATATTATTATTATATTTATATGGGAATTTATCATTTCCATGGGCTGGAGCGATAGCACAGCGGGTAGGGCATTTGCCTTACACACAGCCAACATGGCTGACCCGAGTTCGATTCCTCCAGCCCTCTCGGAGAGCCTGGCAAGCTACAGAGAGTATCTCGCCCGCAGGGCAAAGCCTGGCAAGCCCCCCCCCCCCCCGTGACGTATTCAATATGCCAAACACAGTAACAAGTCTCACAATGTTACTGTGCCCGCTCGAGCAAATCGATGAACAACGGGAGGACCGTAACCGTGACTATCAATTCCATGGAAACGTTTTGTGGATTTTCTACCTTTATACTAAATGATCAGAACTTTTGGAAAATTGGAGGTCCTAGTAAGCAAAGAAAATATCTTTCTCAGGGACATAGATGATGTCCTTGAAATAAATATTAAATTTTATGCTTGGGTACCACTGATACATTGTATCAAGAGACTTCCAGAGAAGAAAATTCATTATCCAGGAAGAGACAATTTCTCCTGAGAGCAAGAGATTAAATGTTTGCCTTTCAGTCAAAAGGAATTGCAAAGAATGTTCGTGGGATTCAGGTGACTTATATGAGTACAGCCTACAACCCGTTTGACCTGTTGCAAAAGTGAGTACACATATGTAGCAACCCTTTCCCTAGAAGGGTATAATTGCTAAATAGTCATTCTTAGAAATTACTATTTGGATTTAAGTGTAAGATAAATTAACAGCCTGCTGAGGTGGTCATTGAATGTGAAGAGAATTCTGAACAGGCTGTACCGGAAGTATATTTTTTTCATGTTCTCTATGGTGAAAATATATTTCACCAACAGTATTATGTCTTCTGATGTTCTGATCAGAAAGAGAGGATCATGAGAATATGTATTAACTACATCATAACCTGGGGAGAAAAGCAGAGGGTGCAATACAATAGGCAGTTCCACCCGGAGGGCAGCGTAATTAAGCACTGGCTTCTGCTTGGGAAGTCTGACATTCATCAGCGCTGGTGCATCAAGGCTTCCCTGATCAGTTCATTTTCCCCGCCAATGCAGAGCGCAGCAGCAAGGTAAGTCATTCTGACACTTGGAGAACCACTCTAGTGGACTATTTTGAGTCCATTATTGCCCCTGAATGTTGGCCTTGCCAAATTATCTTAGCGCCTCCGTCTTCTTCCAATTAACCTTTACTCCCTCTTTCCTTCTTCTCAAGGGTCACATAAACATCTTAGTCAGAGGTCTCTCTCACATTCCTCTGTTTTCTTCTCAGTTTTCCCTTATAGGCGTTTCTCCTAATAATGCTCTTGCCCATCTGATCCTGTGTTGACATCTGCTTTTGCTTCTCTGAGAACATGCAGTTACCCATGAGTATTGATTGAAAACACAAGTAAATTTGTGGAGTTTAAGTAAACTGTATTTTAAATCGAGAGCACTTTGTAACACCAATAAGATCATGAGTTTTTTGTTTGTTTCTTGTATACATATATACATATATATATATATATAGTTATTTGCTCACTTCCAATCACTAGTGATAACCTGTTTTTCTTATCTACCCAGAAACTTTCCAATTTTTTCTTAACTCAGTATACAGAGGAATGATCAACTAACAAGAAAATATTTATATATAAAAGTTTCCCTAATTTTTAGAAAGACATTTCAATATATGTATATAGTAGACAATAGAATATTTCTAAAATAGGGACTATATATTAAAAATGAGAAAGAAATGTGTATTAGGCAAAAGTAATGAATGTTGAGACCCTCATTTGCTTTAGAATTCTGATGTCTATTTTGTTTAGTCTTTGTATTGGCTTCAAGTTCTAATAATTCATTAAACTCACAAAACTGTTTGTAGAAGGAGAATATTAGTGAAAGGATTACTGCACACTTCATCATAAGTCACTGAACAGGAAGCACATATTTTTAAATGCTAACTAATTCGATAAACAAATAGATGCTGGCAATTGGGTGGACTTACAAATTTATGTTTACATTACTAATGTCATCAGCATAAATTTTTATATCATCTGTTAAAGCAGTTTTCAGGTATTTGCTGTACCTAGAAATATGCATTGATCTGAAATGGAAAATATCTTTGAGAAATAGGTTTGATTAGATGCATGTTATAGAGGTAAAACTGCCTAGCTAAGTATGATGAAGAAATTAAGAGAACTGTCACCAAATGCATCTTTTTCACCTCAGTTGGAGGACTTCCTTATTGCATTAGAAAGATTGCCTGTGGTGATTATCATTCGCATCTATGTGGTTAAATGAGCACCATATTATGGTCAAAATATAGTTGACGATTTAGGGCAGTCACAAACTGAATGAGCATGTTTCATGGTGTATCCCATGAGGTGCCCCTTTCCTTTCAATATGAGCATGGTTTCCAGCTAAGCAGCATGTGTGTTATTTTTTGATATTGTTTGTTTTATTGCGGCAGGGGGGAAGTTACTATGGGTTATTCAACAGGGTTGGGATTCCCTCCTGGCACTTCTTAGCCAACAAGGTTGGGATATCAGTGAAGGGGCCTGAAGAATGTGTTGATGCTCAGGGTTTGCAGTACTAAGGATTACTGAGCCATCAGTAGTTGGAGGCACTTGGAGGCTTCCAGGCTGTACCCGAAGTTGCTCTAGGAACCGTGTGGTGCTGCAATTGAACCTGGGTTAGGTGTAGGTTAAGGCTATGCCCCAACCTCCCTTCTGGCTCTTGGCACCAGCTTGCAAGATTTGGACTTTTATAGATTACCAAAACCATGAGAAATAAAATGTTCTTCCATTTTATCCCGTTTTTTATTCCTCTTAGAGATGTTCAGGATAGTACAGATTAAGCAAATTAAATTATAGGGAGCTTTTATTTAATATGGAAATAGGTTGAAAATAAAAGTTGAATGATAGCATACACAGAAATGAAGGAGATGAATCTTTCCACAAAAGTGTTCTCAAAAATTCCCAACAGTTTTGTGACATTTTAGACAGGAAAAATCATTTTTATACTGAAGTAATGTAGGGTTGTGCAAACCTTCATATCAGCTGATAAAGAAAAATATTACTTTCATAGGTTCACACAAGAAGTTCAAGTATTTCATTTCAGCTTCGATTTTTAAGCCATTTTCCTGCAAACTGGCAAATTTCTGCCTACAGCAAACTGATGAAAATTCATGGGTGTTTTCATTCCCCCAGTTTAGGGAGGAATAGTAAAACTTTTGCCTTAGATCAAACTTTAGAATATTTGAGGGGAGAGAAGAAAAAAAAAAAACTGCATCATTTCTCAAATGTGAATATCCAAAGTGAAATGTGGCCGTTTCTTACATTTTAGAAACCTGGAAGTTTTCCACAAACTTCTATAACAGTCACTGTGCTGGCTTCTGCTATAAATGTTTCAGGAACTATCTAGGGAAATATTCGATTGAGAGGGAAGGCAGGATTATCTAGCAGATAGAGCGTGGAATTTGGACTTAGACAACCATCTGAGACCCACACCTGCTCTTTCATTGCCTTATGGCGTTGCACTCTATAAATGATTCAGACTCTTTGCTTATATTTTTCCCTTTGGCAATAGGGGAAAATGGACAAAGCATTAGCCCCCTCTCAACAATCAAAGACGACTCTCAAGGTAAATATGACTTTGTAAAGTTCTATGACCTGGAATCTAGAAAAAAAATGTGCAGAAGGGTGAATGCACATAACTTGGGTGGGCATTGCAGAATCTAGGATGGAGGCTTGACTAGCATTCCTCTCATTTCTAATGCAACCAGGGATGCCCATAACACATCATCAGCCAACATTAAGTATGTTCAGTTGCTAATTCCCTTAATACTCATTGTTCCTTCAGCATATGGAACATGTTGACCTCTCTGTCTAACAGTGTTAGTAAAGAGAAGATCCCTTAATAGCCAATAGACTTCCTTGATTGATAGTCTACTATGTGAAGTGCTTTCATCTGTGTATTGGATCTCTGATGAGTATCTCTGAAAACTATAACAATTAGTGAAGTGTAGTAGGTGTTTTAAAAATTTTTTTGATCATGATACAAAGAATAAATACTTGAATTACTATAGGTCTTGAAAGATAGTCAAATAAAGAGATTATGATTCTGGAGGAGGCATTTAGGAGAGGAAAAAATGATTAGGAGAGAAAAAAGAATGAAGATTCTTACTCCTTTTCCTATGAGTTTAGTTCATAATTGGG
Organism: Sorex fumeus; assembly: GCF_029834395.1. Classification (NCBI taxonomy): domain Eukaryota; kingdom Metazoa; phylum Chordata; class Mammalia; order Eulipotyphla; family Soricidae; genus Sorex; species Sorex fumeus. The sequence continues at coordinate 13,453,667 of NW_026606297.1, read as the reverse complement.
AAAAATGCACCCAGAAGAAAAATGCAAGCACAGGACTTTTACTAGAATTCAAAGCTACTTTTAATTAGATAATATGATAAAGTAACAACAAATAATTGTGTCACAAAGCAGCTATTTCAGCTTACTATGGGATGTGTTTCTTTCTTCAGATGTGAAATTTATTGGGATCTACAATAGGTTATTCGCAGTGTAAATCAGCACTGTCCAAGAGAAATACAGTGCAAGACAGCTGTGCACTTTTAAATTTTGTAGTTCTTGTCATGTAGAAGAGACACATCAATTACATTTTTTCAAAGATTTGATTTATTACAGTAAAATATATACTAACATTACTTTAGCACAAAAATTACTGCCACACTGTGTTTTAAAAAATTGTCTTCAGTCTACAGAATGGAAAAGGATATTCACCCAATACCCATCTGAGAAGGGGTTGATATCAAGGATATGCAAAGCACTGGTTAGATTCTGCAAGAAGAAGATAGCCAATCCCATCAGAAAATGGGGTGATAAACAGAAACTTTCTAAAAGAAGAAATCCAAATGGCCAAAAGGCACATGAAAAATGCTCTTCATCACTTATCATCAGGGAGATGCAGATCAAAACAACAATGAGGCATCACCTCATATCACAGAGACTGGCCCACATCCAAAAGAACAAAAGCAACCAGTGTTGTGGATGTGGGGAGAAAGGGACTCTCTTCCACTTCTGGTGTGAATGCTGACTGGTTCAGCCCTTTTGGAAAACAGTATGGTTGTTTCTCAAAAAAATAAGAAATTAAGCTCCCATTTGACCCAGCAATACCACTTCTGGGAATATATGCAGACATGCAAAAAAGTATAGTAGAAATGATAGCTGCACTTGTATGTTTATTGCCGCACTGTTTACAATAACCAGAATATGGAAAAAACCTGAGTGCCTGAGAACAGATGACTGGTTAAAGAAACTTTGGTACATCTACACAATGGAATACTATGCAGCTGTTAGAAAAGATGAAGTAATAAAATTTGCATATAAGTGGATCAGCATGGAGAGTATTATGCAAAGTGAAATGAGTCAGAAAGAGAGAGACAGGGGCTGGAGCAATAGCATAGAGGAAAGGGCGTTTGCCTTGCATGCAGCTGACCCGGGTTTGATTCCCAGCATCCCATATGGTCCCCTGAGCACATCCAGGCTTAATGCCTGAGTGTGGAACCAGGAGTAACTCCCATGCATCGCCAGGTGTGAACCCCTCTCCCCCAAAAAAAAATGGAAGAGAGGGACAGACATAGAAGGACAGAACTCATTTGTGGAATATAAAGTAATAGAATGGGAGACTACCACCCAAGGATAGTAATGATAAGAACCAGGAGGATTGTGCCATGGCTTCGAAGCCAGCCTCACATGCTGGGGGAAAGAGCAGCTCAGACAGAAAAGAGACCACCAAGTGAAGGATGCCTGGGGGCCCACTCTAGATGGGAGAAGTGTGCTGAAAGTGGACTATAGACCAAGCATCATGGCCCCTTAGTACCTGAATTTGCAAACCACAACACCCAAAAGGAGAGAGAGAGTAAATGTCTGCCGCAGAGACACTGGTGTGGGGGATGAGGTGGGGATGGTGGGAGAGATATTGGGAATATTGATGGTGGTAAATTGGTACTGATGGAGGGATGTGTGCTCGATCATTGTATGACTAAAACCTGAAACATGAGCATGAAAGTTTGTAAGTCTGTAACTGTACCTCATGGTCATACATTAATAAAAAAATAAATTTAAAAAATAAAAAAACTTAAAAAATTTTTGAAATTTAAAAAAAGCAAGTCTGCAAATTCAATGTGTGCTTTATTTGCATTGTAAGCCCATTGAAACAACCACAGTTTGGACAGCCACACATACCCACACATCCCAGACCATCTTCTGGGATGATGGTATTATACTGAAGCAAACAAGAGTGGCAGGGACACTCCCCTCAGAAAGTTTATAGTCTGCTACGGAAAACAACCTTGAACAGTAAAAAGTATAACACTGTATATGTTTTATGATTTCTAAGAAGATCACATAAAATTAATATAGTTGGATCCATGTCTTAAATTTCATTTCTGCTTTGAATTTTTCTATAAATAATGTTTCTCTATGTGAATGGAATTATTCTTAGATGTTTAAAGCAAACTTATTCTAAATGTCATGATTTTGTAGCCATTAAAACAATGTTGGGGCAGGAGCAATAGCACAGAGGGCAGGGCGTTTGCCTTGCACGCGGCCAACCCGGGTTCAAGTCTCAGCATCCCATATGGTCCCCTGAGCACCGCCAGGAGTGATTCCTGAGTGCAGAGCGAGGAGTAACCCCTGTGAATTTCTGAGTGTGACCCAAAAAGCAAAAAAAAAAAAATCTTATCTGTGTGCTTACTACTTTACCCACATCAGTATTACTTTCTAAGTTTAAAGTTAGAGAACTATTGATAAGCTAGGAGCATACTACTCCTTTGATTTCATTATAAATAATAAAAATTATAGTAGCTAGACAAAAAATAAGTTATTAATTTTTTTAGGATGATAGAAGTCATTGTTCTCTTCTATCGCTTTAAGGTTTTTGTGGTTTTCAGTTAACATCGTTAGATTTCAACTAACCTTATACTTTCTCTAGGTTAGTAATGGAAAGTCTTTATTACTTATGATTTTTTCAGTTGCAACTAATTTATACACAGATGTTGAAGCTAGTACTTTAGACATTGAATTAATAAGAATATAAGCCATTAGATTGTAAAGCTGTATACCTAAAACATACAGTTTTGCAAATCAGTACTACAAGAATAAAATAAAAGTTAAGAAAATTATGAATATAAAACAATTTTATGTAAATATCTTATGTATGAAATTGACTGTTTCACGTGATGATTTTACTTAATTGATTCCATGTGGCCAAAGTTAAATTGTGGGAATTGTTGAAGATGGTTGTATATTTATTGAGATTTGAAGAATGCCAAAAAGCACAGATTAACCACAAGTTTAATGTTCACTCATCTATCTAAAAATATATCTTTCCTGTCACTTTTCTAACTAAAATTGCTATAGATTTATAGACAGAGAGATTATATGGACTGGAAGAATCAGCTTCATGAGAAGCATTTTCCTGAACTGGAAAACTTAATGACTGAGAAAAATCTGGGGTTTTTAGAAAGCAGGAGGTCTTTCTTACTTGGAAAAGCAGTATAAATAAAGAAATAAAGTTGAACTTGGCAAAATTTTGTTGGAGACTAAAGCAGATGGCTTAAGTTTGAGACAGTGGAATTTGACAAAGGGTGAGCATCTAATGGGCAGGATAATGGAGGTTTAGAATCTTAAATTTGATCCAACATGTGAAATGGTACCAATATAGTTTTAAATCAGAGAAATGGAATAATGAAACTGCCATTTCTGAAGTGACAGGATTGATTTAAAGAGGCTGAAGGAAAAATCAAGGAAGTTGAGTGAAGAGACCAGATCCAATAATAGATTTTGACTATTTAAAGAAGCATTCTTAAAATGGGAGACCCATGCTTTTTGAGAACTTAGGCTGGGGAACTGGTAAAAAAAAGGACGAGGAAGAGAAAACTGAGAAAAATATATTAAATTCAGCATTGAGTTTGTTCAGAAAGTAGGTGCTAACAGGATTCAGGAAACTAGTTTTGGGATAGAGCAGATATAAAAAGAAGGAAAAACAAATTTTCAACAGACAGTACAGTGTAAGCAGTGAGAGTTTAAACTGTTGAGGTAGGTCCTCTCAATATTCTTTTATCTAACATAAAATATAGTGGGGTTACATCTTATGTTATTATTCTTAGACCTCATTCTTCAGAGCTAAAGTAAATTGAAAGCTGGGTGAAAAATTACCAACAGGAACATGGCAGTACTTCCATCTCTTTCCTAACAGCATACATATTTTGGTTTGAATTATTTAGGAAGTTATAGAAACAAACCAGAATTTATGTTTGCCTTATTTTGACATATGGTTTACATTTTGAACAGTTTGCCCTAGGATGGCATTGGATAAAATTACAATGATAAAATTAGGCATGGCAAGAGAAAAATCACAGAATTCAGAATAGTAATAGATTTAATAAATCATGTAATTACATGTATACAAAACCAATATGTATTTATTGATTATCTTTCAGGTGCCAAGACTGTGACAGCATTGGATATATATATGTATATACACACACACATATATATACATATACATATATATCTATCTGACCAAATAAAGTAAAACTGTCCCCTAAAATCTGGTAGAGAAATTGTCTTTGAACAAATACATAGTTGTCATCTCAAAAATGTGCATTATGTATTGAGTGTGTTGCCAGCCAAAATTAATAGGGTCAAGTCCTAACCCCTAATACTTTAGAATGTGACCTTTCTTTCAAACTAGGTCTATTGTAAATATAATCAGCTCATTTAAGATGAGGTCATATTGGAATAAGTTAAGCACCTTAATCCAATATGACTCATGTTCTTATAAAAAGGGGAATAAGTTATGAACATAAGGGAAGCACCATGTGATGATGAAAGCAAATATTAACATTATGCTTTCACCTTTCACAAGTCAGGAATGCCCAACGTCTCTAGAAAAACACCAGAAGCTTGAAGAAAGACCAAGAACACATTTCATTCTTTCCAGCTTTCTCAAGTCAACAATTGTTTATCAGCCCCTTAGCCTCAAGACCTTTGAGTAGGTATCTACTTTAGAGCTCACTCAGTTTGTGGTATATTGTTATGGTAGCTCAATAAAAGAGAGAATTCTGGAATCGTGGCAAATAAGGACTTAGAGCTTACATTGGGTCAGTAAAAGAGATTACTTATTTAAAGATGTTAGATTTAGGCTGATACCTAAAGGGTGAGAATGAGTTATCCGTCCACATGAGGTGATTAGGTAAAAGTTAGCTGGACAGAAAAAAGTACTACTTGCAAAAGTTCTGAAAGATCTTGGCACCACTAAGAAACTAGAAAACCAATGTGTTGAAAGTATGGCTAATGAAGGCGAAGTGCTATAATATGAAGCTAGTTAGACCCTACAAAACTGGAATTTTCTAAGAATTTAAGAGCAATAAGATTTTCATGCACCTGGATGCAAAAGACCTTAAAGTGTAGCTTCTATGTAGAAAGAGGTATAGAAAGTGAAGAGTATGATTAGAAAATGACCGCATAAGCCTGGTATCATGGCTTGTAACAGGGTTATGGCTGTGTGATATGCTTTATTTTGGAAAACATTCAATAATAGGGTTTTGGAAGAGTGTCATAAAGAATTGCTCTTAGAATTTTGTCTTGAGTTACAGGTATTGCTTGTTACTGTTTTCTTTACTATCTTCTTTACCAGGGCAAAATGATTGAGTAAGAGTATTGAGTTGGTGAGTAGTAGCAGGAAAGTGGATTTACTCCTGAGTTCATGGGTTCTTGAGATTGTATGAACAATTTACATATAAAACTTAGATGCTCAATAAGTTAACGGTTATTGTAAATTTAAGTAGATTGGTTTGGGCCCCTCCTCAATATTCAGGCCTCTCTAATGATCATCAGATTCTCTTTTCCTATATTTTTAAACGTTTTGGGTCATACCCCACAATGCTCAAGAGTTACTCCTGGTGGTACTTGGGGGATTATATGGGATGCCTGTGATCGAACCCGGGTCGGCGGTGTGCTAGGCAAACACCCTACCCACTGTACTATCATTCTGGCCCCTCTTGTCCTATCCTTTGATGCGAGGTCCAGATTACAATCTTCTTGTCCTGTCTCTTTCATGTGCTTGCGTCCATTGTACCATGGTCTAGTCTTGCCCCTTGGCTATTCTCTGTTCCGTGTGTGATTTCCTCATCTGAAGTCTGCAGCAGGACCGGTTCACCTGCAGTGTTTGCTGCTCTGTGACCTGCCGCTGGACCTGTCTATGACTGTCCCTTCAGTTTTGCTTAGTCCCTTCCTTAGGCCACATGCATATGGGCGAGACCCCTGCTGGCCTGCCATGTGGATGGACACAAGTGAAAGGCAAAGGAAGTTGGGCGGAGGGCTTCCTTTATCCGCTGCGTTCTCCCACCTCACCCCCTCATTACCTATTTTGATTGGCTGCCTTCTCAGCAAGTGAGGTTCAAAAATGGCCAGATAAATCGGTTTGCTCACTTGGCTCTCCTCCTTTCTGCCATCTCAGTGATGAGTGAGGCTTCAATGGCTAGGTTAGGTCTAAGATGTCTGTAAAATAACCAAGTTATTTGAGAGGCTGAAAAAAAGAGTGTTTGTTGGGTAAAAATCGAGTCTAAATAGGAGATGGAGAAATGGAAGTCAAGTGGGGTGCAGTTTAACCCCAGAGTCTCAAACACTAACAAACACAGTTGAAGTCCCTGGATTCTTCTTAGTACTGTGTCCTTGAAACCTCAGGTGGGTGTTGGTACCTTGCCCACAGCTTTACAGGATTATTTGATTAGCTTGTAAGGAGGACTTTTAGGAATCATATAGAGAATAAATAAAAATATCTGTGGATAAAGAGCCATGTTAGGACCAAAGAATCTACTTGTAGGCTTGTCACTTCCGGTTTTCATTGTGTTTCTGAAATATGAATTAATATTGTCAGATAATTCTAAGGTTTGTACTGAACCTTAGAACACTTAGGACACTACTTCCACTACCCAGCCGTCGCCACACTCCAGGACGCTTTCCGGACCCGTGTGGCAGCTCCGGCCGAGACCCACGCACGACTGAAGACCCACAGAACAAGATAAGCGGAACTCTCTGAGACCTTGGACTCCAGGCTCGGCGGACCCAGGGACAGAGCTTCTCTGCTTGCTCCCACCACCACAGGTGACAAAGGGATTCTAATCAGGAGCCCCACCCTACCCTGCCCTGTCTGCTTCCATCAACCACCCAGGGATCGAATTGTGTACAGGAGACCCACCCTACCCAGATAAATACCCCACTGGCAGACTTCCACTTTCGACACTACTTCCACTACCCAGCCATCGCCACACTCCAGGACGCTTTCCGGACCCGCGCTGCCGCAAGCGCCCGCGCGACACATCATAAGATTCTAAATACCCATCTTCTGGAATTGTCCTACCATATTTGATAGGGTTCAAATATGGTAACACCTACAAGGGTGATTAGAGGTCACCCCAAAAGCCTCTATACCTCTCGGAAAGACTGGCAAGCTACCGAGAGTATTCCGCCCGCACGGAAGAGCCTGGCAAGCTATCCGCTGTGTATTCGATATGCCAAAACCAGTAACTACAACTGGTCTCATTCACCTGACCCTGAAGGCTTCACCGACATGGCAGCACTGAGAAGGATGAGAAAGGAGAGGCTGACAAAATCTCAAGGCCGACCTAGGCTGCCACTACGAAGGAAGACAAAAATGATCGTCTGTACTTTCAATGCACGTACGCTAGCATCAGATGCATCCATCGAGGACCTGATGGTACAAGCGCGAATGATCAAGTACGACATCATTTGTCTGACCGAGACAAGAAGGCACGAATCTCACTATGCCCTTTTCGACACTGGAGAAGAATGGTTCCTCGGAACATGCGATAAAAGAGGTGTTGGAGGCGTCGGTGTCCTTGTCAACACAAACTTGGCCAAGAGCATTGATTCATTCGAATGCCTAACAACCCGAATCGGACGTTTACATTTGAATAGATGTGGCTCACTGCCTGCAGTTTCTATCTTCGTTGTCTACGCACCAACATCTCATTATGATGAAAGAGAAATCGAGAAGTTCTACATGGAGCTAGAGAAGTTCTATAAAGAAGACCACACCTTCTACAAGATCATTGTGGGTGATTTTAATGCCAAGATAGGACTGAGAAGATCAGCTGAAGAACTTCACATTGGGACTCATGGCCTAGAATGGAACGAACAGGGTGAGAGACTGTCTGAGTTCATCATGTCGATCAAGACCATTCATGGTAACTCACAGTTCCAGAAGGCAGAATCTAAACCATGGACATGGGAGTCTCCCGGTGGACGATTCCACAATGAAATAGACCACATCATATTCAATCGACGGTTTTGCCTGACCGATGTCGCTGTTGTCCCAAAATTTCGAACGGGATCGGACCACCGTCTCCTTCGTGCAAAATTCTACTTCACAGAGCGGGGAGAAAGGGCTGCAAAGTTCAAAAAGAGAACTCCCAGAATGACCACCAACTGGGAACTCTTTGGTACTATTGAGGCAACATGGGAAGATGCCATTGTTGATAACATTGACGAGGAATACGATCGACTGGTTCAGCACCTCCATGAATGTGCGAGGAATGCCAAGAGAGAGATAGCCACAAAAAATCGCCTATCTTCGAAAACTCTTGAGCTAATTCGCCAGCGTGGTTTGGCGCATGCCTCAGGCAATCGCAAGCTAACGTCCGAGCTCGCAAAGCAGTGCAGAGATGCGATCAAGGAAGACCTCAAAGAGAGAAGAGCAGAAGTACTGGTAGATGCGGCAGAAGCCGGGAAAAGTATTTGTAACGCCCGCCTGTCCTTCACCAACTATAAGACCAAGATGACTGCCCTCCGACGTCCTGATGGATCCATCACATCCTCCAGAACGGCAATGGAGAAGATTATCCATGATTTCTACTCAAATCTCTTTGATAGCCATGTCCACTTGCCAACATACCAAATTCCACAGGATGGATATGTCGTTCCCAATATTCTCCCTTCCGAAATCCGACACGCCATTTCGTCAGTAAAGAAACAAACAGCACCCGGCCCAGACAAGGTCAGACCTGAACACCTGAAGAACCTGCCGTCAGTACTCATCAATACACTGGCTCGGCTCTTCACTGGCTACCTGTCTGAATGCAAGGTTCCGTCCCAATGGAAAACCAGCAGGACTGTACTACTGTTCAAGAAGGGAGACATCCATGACATTGGCAACTATCGCCCGATCTGCCTATTGTCTGTCATCTACAAGTTGTTCACGCGAGTCATCCTAAATAGGATTGGCAGAACACTAGATGAAGGACAACCATGCTAGCAAGCAGGGTTCCGCAAAGGATTCAGCACCATTGACCATATCCACACAATAACCAAGCTCATTGAGGTTTCTCGGGAGTTCAAGATGCCGCTCTGTTTAACGTTCATTGATTTAAAGAAGGCCTTTGATTCTGTTGAGACGGAAGCGGTCATTGACGCCCTAGCCAATCAGCGCATTCAAGCCCAATACATCAGGATCCTCCGTGAGCTGTATTGCGGATTCACTACCAGGATCTCACCATTCTACAAAGAAGTGATCGTTGATGTCAAGAGAGGGGTGCGGCAGGGTGATACCATTTCACCGAAACTCTTCAGTGCCACCCTTGAGAACATCATGCGACGACTGGAATGGGAAGGAATGGGAGTGAAGATAGATGGTCGGCAACTACACCACCTCCGCTTTGCTGATGACATTGTTTTAATAACACCAAACATCAGCCAAGCGGCACAAATGCTGGCCGACTTTGACCGTGAGTGTGGAAAGGTCGGACTACAGCTGAATCTTACGAAGACAATGTTTATGAGAAACAGCCTTGTTCCTGACGCCCCATTCGCTCTCAATGGAACGACCATCTCCGAATGCAACAACTATGTGTACCTAGGTCGAGAGGTCAACATGACAAATGACCTGGCAACCGAGCTGCGCAGGAGGAAGAGAGTGGCTTGGAACGCCTTCAAGAACGTCGAAGAAATAGCTAAGAGGATGAAGAACCTCCGGCTCCGGGCACATCTCTTTGATTCCACTGTTCTTCCTGCATTAACATATGCCTCAGAGACCTGGGCCCTACGCAAACAAGATGAGAACACTATTCAGGTCTCCCAAAGAAGAATAGAAAGAGCTATGCTTGGAATATCACGTTTCACTCAAGTGAGAGAACGAATCCGGAGTTCTGACATCCGTCGACGATTAAGGATCAGGGATGCTGTCTCTTTTGCCAAGGTGTCGAAAATCAGATGGGCTGGTCACGTAATTAGATTTAAAGACGACCGCTGGACTAGAGCTGTTACTGACTGGATTCCACGGGATGTCAAAAGACTGCATGGCCGCCCACCTACCAGATGGTCAGACTTCTTCGTCAAGATCATGAATGATCGGTTTGAGGCCCTTCATGTTCCCAGAGCGAACAGATGCCATTGGGCTACACTAGCACGCGACAGGGACAAATGGAGACGTTACTGGCGCCCGCTCAAGCAAATCAACGACTAACGGGAAGTTTAGTGATTAAGTGATTAATTCTAAGGTTATCTGTAAATTCATAAATTTGTTAGCTTCTGAGAAATGGCACTACTGGAGGTATAATTTCATAATATAGTATATGAGCACATGGTAATGTCCATGCATATGGAATATTTTAATGTCACATTGTTACATTTCCAAGACCGATAAATAACACTTTAGTTTCTTTTTTCTACCTTTTTTAAATCAACAGTTTAATTCTATTTAATTCTGTCGTGGGTGCTACATTGTACTAGGCACTCACATCTATATTTTTGGTAAATTTCAGAAGGTGGTACTGGCAACTCTATTTTACAGGCAAGAAATCTGAGATTACTCTAAACTGAAAACAGTTCCCAAAGTTGCAAAGCTTTGGGAATATTGAAGAGATGAAAGTGTAACCTTAGTTTTACTCGAAGTAGCAGTAAGTCCTCTTCTTTTTTAACTTTCTGTTTATTTATTTTGGTCACACTTGGTGGATCAATATGGTGTTGGGTCTTGAACTTGAATGAGCTAGGCAAGCACCTAACCCATATACATATATTTATGTGTGTATATACCACCTGCCTTGAGTTATGTTATTTATGTTACACCTTGACGACATATAATTCAAGCTGATGACCCAGTGTGAATTCTGCTGATTGTTTAATTTCTGTAATTTAGTAAAGTTGTTTAATTTAGTTAAAATATTGTTAAAAACAGAACATAGTGTTCAGATAGTTTGCATATATATGCTTTAAAAATTCCAGGAGTGAACATAGTACATGAAGAAAGCTAAGTCACACAAAAAATTCATCTTATTTTAATCATAGACAAGTAGTTTCCCTGTTATACTCTTGGCTGGAGTGATAACAAGGAGGGTAGGGCGTCTGCCTTGCATGTGGCCAACCTGGGTTTGATTCCTCCGTCCCTCTCAGAGAGGCCAGCAAGCTACCGAAAGTTTCCCTCCCAAACAGCAAAGCCTGGCAAGCTACCCGTTATGTATTCGATATGTCAAAAACAGTAACAACAAGTCTCATGGGAGATGTTACTGGTGTCCACTTGAGCAAATCGATGAACAATGGAAGAAGAGAGCTACAGTGCTACTCTGGTTCTGTTTTTCACAGCATCTTTAGAACAAGTGCAATGTTCTTCTTTTTTGGAAACCGAATAGCATGTTAGTATTTTTTTATGTTGAAAGGACAGAGATGTTACATTATTTAGGAACAGAAGAGTTTTACTCCTAAAGAACGCCTAACAACACTGGTTGATTTTCTCATAAAGAAAAAATATGAGACATCTTCAAGAAATAAACAACAAACATAGACGTGCTTGATGGGAGGTTCACGAACGTGACTTTGCAGTCATTTAAATGTTTGCTTCTTTCTTTCTTCTCCTCTCAGTCTATTGTCCCCTTTCCTCATGTTACATTTTTGTTATACTTGAATGATGAGCCCAAAGCATGAAAAGCTGTTGTTTTCCACCTTTATTAATGTTTCCCAACTCATTTCCCTGTTTGCCTACTGACAACCTGCCAAAATCACCCTCTGGTGAATTGTAAAAAGATTGGGGGTAGCAGTCATGGGACTCAAAATGTGTTGCAGATAATTAGTAGATCAGATCTTTGTCACAGCAGATCCTTGGCTACCCACACATCTCTATTTTTAAACCTTATGTGTAGCACAATATGTATTCATTGTCTGTTTTTGTGAGAAGAACACATCTTTGCTTTCTATATAATAGAACCAAATTGAATGAGAAATTCCATTATTCCTTGTCGTTTTGTACTGTCACTGGTTAACATTGTAGGTATCTGATGAATAATTGAAAGCACCTTTGGCTTTTAAATAGTTCCAGAAAGAGGAATTAACTATTTTGCTACTTAGTGAAGTAGTCCAACTTCCACAGTGTTTATTTTACAATAAAAGCAGGAAACAAAAATCTCCTTAGATGATCACATTTGTGTCCATGCTAATTAGTTTTCACTAATTTGATTGGCAGCAGTAGAGGGTCAAGAGACAAGTTCTTGAATTAAACGAAAAAGAATCTTTTTTTTTTTCTGTGTTAGATAAGAGGTAATGAGCGAGAGTAAAAAGAAGAAATTAGATCTTAGAAACACGAACATCCAGTGTTATCAGAGAGCTTTTACAAGAATAGATAGAACAGCAGATGACTAACGATTATTTAATGACTTAATGATTTAATTATTTAATGAGTCCCCTCGCCAAAAAAGTAAAAATAATAGTATTAATGGTAAATCTTTGCATACACACGCTCTCTATGTAGTCGATGTCTGTTTGATTTGGTCAATAGATGCATTCAATATTTTCTTCATTTCATCTGTCCTTCTTTAAGTGCCAGCCTGTTTTTTAATATCAAGAAGAACATATTAGTTAAAAATATCAGTGATTTCAAAGTAAGACAATGACAGAAACAAGGTCTAATAAGATAGCACTTATCATATTGCAACCATAAGTTACTTAATCTTCAAAGACTAATAATACCAAAGTCTAGGTCACCCTTGGCCACAGAGCTTAAGGAGAAGGACAGGGATGAAAAGCAACTGAGAGGGTCAAGAAAAAAGAGATAGACAGGAAGCAAGTTATGGGATAGGGGATCTGGGGACATTGTGGGTATAGAGGAATGATCTAGCAAATAGACCACAGACTAAAATAACACTAAAAACAGGAGATACAACTTCAACAACTAAGCTTAAATGTATGTCTGTCAAGGTGGCAGACTGGAGTGGGGGGCGGGAGACAACCTGAGAACATTAGTGGAGGGAAGTTGACACTGGTGGTGGGATTGATGCTGGAGCACTGTATGTCTAAAGCTCAATTATAAATGACTTTGTAAATCACAGTGCTTTAATGAAATTAAAAAATTTAGACTATAACAACAAATTCTACTAAAAGAACAAAAATGTTCTTTCCCCTGTCACTAAATTTATGTGGAAAAAAACATCAAGTCCTAAAAAAGTTGTAAATTCTTCATTGACCACAAACACAAATGCTCTTTTCCAGGGTTCTTGGTCATTTAATTAAACTGCTATTTGCAGAACTCCTTTACAATGTCTTAAAAGTTTTACAAATATAGGGCAATATTATACCAATTTGAAATTTTGTCCCCGACTACTTTTTTATATATTAGCATTTGTTTTCTTTCTTTATTTTATTTTTTATTTAAATTTTTATTAGTGAAACACCATGAGGTAAAATTGTAGACTTACAAGTTTTTGTGATTGGGTTTCAGTTATACAATGATTAAGTACCCATCTCTCCAGCAGTGCCCATTCTCCACCACCAATGATCCCACTATCCCTCCCACTCCCACATCCCCCCAACCCATCCCGCCTCTGTGGCAGGACATTCCATTTTGTTCTCTCTCTCCTTTTGGATGCTGAGATTTGCAAAAGAGGCATTGAGTGGCAGTCATGTTCGGTCATAGTCTACTTTCAGCATGCATCTCCCATTCTGGGAGGATCCTCTAAATACCCTTTACTTGGTGCTCCCTTCTCTATCTGAGTTGCCTTTTCCCCTAGCATGTGCAGCTGGCCTTCAAGCTATGGAGTGAACCTCCTGGTAATTATCTCGAATATTCTTGAATGTTAGTCTCCTATTTTGTTAATTTATATTCCCCAGATGAATGCAATCTTTCAAAGTTTGTTCCTCTCTTTCTGACCCATTTCACTTAGCATGACACTTTCCATGTAGTACCACTTGTATGTAAATTTATGACTTCATCTTTTCTAACAGCTGTATAGTACTCCATTGTGTAGATGTACCAAGGTTTCTTCAACCAATCATCTGTTCTCAGGCACTTGGATTTTTTCCAAATTGTGACTATTGTGAACAGTGCAGCAATGAACATAGAAGTGCAGCTTTTGCTTCGATTATTCTTTTTTGCCTCTCTGGGATATATTCCCAAGAGTGGCATTGCTGGATCAAATGGGAGCTCAGTTTCTAAATTTTGAAAGTCATCCATACTGTTTTCCAAAAGGGCTGAACCAGTCAGCATTCCCAGCAGCAGTGAAGGAGAGTACCTTTCTTGCCACATCCACGCCAACACAGGTTGCTTTTGTTCTTTTGGACGTGGGCCAGTCTCTGTGGTGTGAGATGGTATCTCATTGTGGTTTTGATCTGCATCTCCCTGATGATTAATGATGTAGAGCATTTTCTCATGTGCTTTTTTGCCATTCGGATTTCTTCTTTGAGAAAGTTTCTGTTCATTTTATTGCCCCATTTTTTGATGGGGTTGGATGTTTTCTTCTTGTGGAGTTCAACCAGTACTTTGTATATCCTTGATATCAACCCCTTGTCAAATGTGTATTGGGCAAATATCCTTTCCCATTCTGTAGACTGTCTTTGTATTTTGGTCACTGTTTCTTTTGAGATGCAGATGCTTCTTAGTTTAAGATAGTCCCATTTATCTATCTCTGTTTTCACTTGCTTGGCCAGTGACATGTCGTCTTTGAAGATACCAATAGCTTCAATGTCGTGGAGGGTTTTGCCAACCTTGTCTTCAAAGTACCTTATGGAATCTGGTCTGATGTTGAGGTCTTTAATCCATTTTGATCTCACTTTTGTACATGGTGTTAGGTAGAGATCTGAACCCAGTTTTTTGCATGTAGCCGTCCAGTTTTGCCGGCACAATATGTTGAAGAGGTTTTCCTTGCTCCACCTCACATTTCTTGCTCCCTTATCAAAAATGTGAGTATATTCAAACCTGTTCAATTTGTCTGCAGCCTGCCTTTGTTCCAGTATCAGGCTGTTTTAATCATTACTGATTTGTAGTAGAGTTTGAAATTGGGAAGGTTGATTTCTCCCATTTTCTTTTTCCCAAGAATTGCTTTAGCTATTCATGGGTGCTTATTTTTCCATATGAATTTCAGGAGTGTTTGCTCCATTTCTTTGAAGTTTGTCATGGGTATCGACATGATAGTATACTTAGAGAATCCTAAAACCTCTACCAAGAAACTCATAGAAACAATAGACTTGTATAGTAATGTTTCAGGCTATAAAATTAATACCCAAAAGTCCATGGCTTTCCTATATGCAAATAATTAGAGAGAAGAAGGTGACACAAAAAAAATCCTGTTCACAATTGTGCCCCAGAAAATCAAGTACCTAGGAATCAGCTTAACTAAGGACATAAAGACCTACTATAAAACGCTATTTCAGGAAATAAAAGAGGACACGAGAAAATGGAAAGATATCCCCTGCTCATGGATCGGGAGAATTAACATTGTCAAAATGGAAATACTCCCCAAAGCATTGAGCATTTGTTTTCTTTAAAAGAATAAATAGATTCTTACTATACTTTAAAAATACACTACTCTACTGTTTTAGGTAATTATAAGACAGAAGCAATCACACATAGTGATTCTTACTTCCATAGATCTTAAACTGCAGTGATGTTAAATAACAATAATGGATAAATTTTGTCATATCTGTTGCTAATTAATACAAATAACATATGCCAAAGGGGGTACTTAAAATGAATAAGCAATAGCACAGTTGGTTGGGCACTTGCCGTGCAAGAGGCTAACCTGGAGTTGATCCACAGCATCACACATGGTCTCCTGAGCCCAGCTGATTTAAAAGCCAGGAGTAAGCCCTGAGCACATTAGCTGTGCGCCACCCCCCCCCCCATGACAGCAAATTGTAGTTTTTTTCATTACTAATAATTGTCATTTGTATAACTTACAAAGTCCATGGAAAAATAGATCAAGGCAATAACATTTTTTTAAACCCATGATTTCATATTTGTGATGGAAACTTTAAAACAAATAAAATATATCTTTTTACTCCTTCGGCATGAACAATGAAATATTTAGTTTGTGTAAAATGTGATTTCAGTATATTAAAATTATTTTGATATCAATGGGCAAGGCGTTTTGAGAAGAGTAAATCTATGTGCAGAAGAACACGATTCTGGGTAGGGTGTTTGTCTTGCATGAGGCCTACCCAGGTTAGATTCCCAGCATCTCATATAGTCCCCCTGAACACTTCCAGGAGTAAATCCTGAATGCAGAGCCAGGAGTAACCCTGTGCATCCCTGGGTGTGACCCCCCAAAAATAAAAAAAAACATGATTCATTTTAAAGTTAAAAATGTCATGGAAAATCTTATTTATGATATACATATACACAGGGGAAAAATGAAACTTTTTCCTTCTTGTTTTTTTTTTTTTTTTTTTTTTAGCAAAGGTGCCCTAGAAAACTAACCTAAGAGCACAAACTATATAACAGTTCATTAGGGAAGTAATCAGTTCATTAGGGAAGGGACTCTTTAATTCTCTAATTAGGAAAAAAAATGCCTGATGAGGGAGTGAAGGAAGGAAAGGAAATATGCTACTAAGCTGACCACAGAGTCCTAAGTCCAGATGACGCCTGTGTGGTTTCAGCAGACATCTCAATAGAGTGTTGATGAGCTTTTGAGGCTTCTCAGAGTCTTTTGAGTTGGTAAGTATTAATGAACAAGAGTATATTCATTATTTTCCTTCCCATGAGACTTCTCGGTATTTGACCATCTGGTATACCAAATACCAAAGCATCAAGTGGCCTATGAGGCCTGTCATATCTTTGTAGCCTGATATGACACACCCGATCACTTACAGTCTGAAGTCTCCTGGGCAGGCCACATAAGCCAGTACCTCCTCTGGGTGCTGAGTAGACCCCATGTCTTTCATCTTTCAAGTGGAAAAAGAAGAGGTCTGAGGTGAGAGATTAGTATTTTATACTAGGAGTGAAGAGTTGTGTAGAGGGAAAGAAGAAGACGAGGAGGGAAGTATTACCTCTCATTTTACCCTGGAGCAGTTAAAGTGTAAAATATGACCCACCAGGTGGTAATGGCGCTCAAAGAACCTTATTCCACTAGAGGTCTTCAGTCTCTTTTATGGCCTATAGGATTGTGACAACGTCTAGGGAATCCACATTAGCAGTGGGCAAGATATCATCTGTAAAAGCAAGCCTAAACTATGTACAGTCAATCCAAAAGGAAAAAAACTTGTCTGAATTCTAGTTTTTGTAGTAAACTATAAAACAGAAAGGAAGAAAAGTTTCAATCACACTGGAAATACAAATTAAAATCAAAAGCTGTCTTAAAGACGTCTAATTTGTTAAGATAAAATATCAGTGCACCATTCTGGTTAACATAGGAGAACACAGGAAAGATAATTTTTCTATAATTTTAATGATAGTAATAGTTGATTCAACTTTGATAAAAATATCTTTTTGTTTACTATTACTTACTGAAGAATAAATGACAGGAATTTCATTTTTATACAAACATGCACGTGCACACACACACCACATCCATTAAAAAAACACTAAACAACTGAGGATTAGACTAAATACCACGTTTCAAAGAATACAGTAACCACACAATGTCCACAAAACAAAATTGTGGTGTAATTTTGATAACCTATTTTGGATTCTCAGATTTCTAAGGGGAGTACATTTGTACAATAT
This sequence comes from Sorex fumeus, assembly GCF_029834395.1. NCBI lineage: Eukaryota > Metazoa > Chordata > Mammalia > Eulipotyphla > Soricidae > Sorex > Sorex fumeus. The sequence goes on along the minus strand of NW_026606297.1, from coordinate 13,436,035 downwards.
GTGAAGAGTTGAACTCTTCCATTTTGGAGGAAGTCCATTCGTTTCCTGCAGTGTTAATTTATATCAGTTGTGGACAAGCTATAGTTATAGGCTAAATAGGTATAGTTATAGGCTAAATAGGGACCACTGTTAGTATACTAAATAAAGTTTCATTGAAGCATAGCCCCATTCATCCATTTGCATATAGTCTATGAAGCCATCTCAGGGTTGAGTAGTTGCAACAGAGGTCATATAGCCTGCAACACCTCAAATATTTACTGTCTGACCATCTACAGAAAGTTTGTGAATTCTGTTTTATATTATTGCCTAGCATTAAAATTCATGAAAACTTTATAGCCACAAATAATATTCACCCTTACACAAAATATAGACATTCGAGACATTTTTGGATTCCAAGACAGATACTATTAAGAAAGCTCCATCCCTCTGGAGAGTCACAAGTTTCATATTTCCAGATAGTCAGAAAGCTCATTTTCATACAGCCCCCCTTCTAACTTTAGTCTAACAGCTGTTTATACAAGATTATATTAACCAAACAGGCACACACATTTAAAGCTGAAACATATAAAGTATCTTGTCTTGCAATAAATTGATCTCTACAATTTTGATTAAAAAATATTTATGTATAATTTTCAATATTTAGTATTTTCTCAGACAATTAAGAAATGTAAACTCTCAAATAATATAAATTTTATTATCATAATCAAGTGATTACTATTAATTGTATCATGTATTATATAAAAGGCCTAATATGTGGATAAGGTTACAGAATAATCATCGTTGAAAAGTATGTTGTGTTTAATGAAATAATTTTTTAGATAATATAATGGATGTTGTTTTCCATTTTTGATAACTAGATACTTATGTTCTAGGGAGAAAGGGTGGAAGCATCTTATAAAAAGTGATTAATTTTTTTCTTAATTTGTTGTTGTTCTTTTTGGGCCACACCCAGCTATGATGGAAGCTTTCTATTGACCATGCATTCAGGAATCATTTTTGGCAGGACTCAGGAATCATATCAGGTGCTGGATCTGTAGAATGTAAGGCAAGTACCTTATCAGCAGTACTATCTCTCTAGTCCCTCTTTATTTAGCTTTTAAAATAGGAAAATATTTCCTTTTTTTTTTTTGCTTTTGGGCTGGAGCGATAGCACAACGGGTAGGGCGTTTGCCTTGCACGCAGCCAACATGGCTGACCCGAGTTCGATTCCTCTGCCCCTCTCGGAGAGCCCGGCAAGCTACCGAGAGTATTCGATATGCCAGACACAGTAACAACAAAGTCTCCAATGGAGACATTACTGGGCCCACTCGAGCAAATCGATGATCAACGGGAGGGCCTTTTTTTGGCTTTTAAGCTCACACACCCCAACAATGCTCATATTTCTCCTGGCTTTACACTCAGAAATTACTCTTCTGGTGCTTGGGGACCATGTGGGATGCCAGGGATTGAACCTGGGTTGACTGTGCAAGGCAAATGCCCTATCTGCTGTACTATTACTCTAGCCCCAATAGAAAAATATTTCTATTGAAAAATTTCTTTCTCTTCTAGTCATTTTATTATTAAAGTAGTAAAGTAAAGGCCCTCCCGTTGATCATCGATTTGCTCGAGCGGGCCCAGTAACGTCTCCATTGGAGACTTTGTTGTTACTGTGTCTGGCATATCCAATACTCTCGGTAGCTTGCTGGGCTCTCCGAGAGGGGCGGAGGAATCGAACTCGGGTCGGCCATGTTGGCTGCGTGCAAGGCAAATGCCCTACCGCTGTGCTATGAAGGAAAAAACCTTTCTCTTAAAGTTTATTGTTTGCATAAACAGACACATTCATTTTTTGTCTATTTATTTGTAGCTTCTACTTTGCTATGTTGTTTGTATTGCTAAAGATATTTTTATGGAAGCTATAGCTTTCTCTACATAAACTAGCAGGGAATACTGATACTGAGAGTTTCACCTCTTTTCTTATATGAATCTTTTAAATTTGTTTTTCCTGCCTAAGTGCTATGGCTAGGACTTCTAATCTTAGGTTGAATAATGGTGATGAAAATGAATATCTCTCCCTTGTGATTGACTTAGAAGAGAGGATTTTCGTTCTTTTTTTAAACTATTTTAAGTATAGCAACCGTGGGTTTTATTGTATACTGCTTCTACTATGTTGAGATAAGATTATGTTTTCTTTTATAAGAGGGTATAGTAAGAAAAAGGCAATCTTCTTGAGGTCAGAGAGAGAGAAAAGAGGTTAAGGTGCTTACTTTACACCTGTCTGTCATAGGTTTGATCTTTAACACCATAGATAATTTGTTAGTACCACCAGGAGTTATCTCTGTCTGAATTTAAAGGCAAGAGGAAACCCTGAACACTTCTGTGTGTGGCCACAAATTTACCCACTCCCAGAACCCCAAGTCAGTCTTCTAACCCTGAAGAAAGCTTTCATCAGAAACCAACTTTTTAAAAAAATATATTTATTTATGTATTTATTTATTTATTTGCTTTTTGGGTCACACCCAGCAATGCTTAGGGTTTATCCTGGCTCTGCACTCAGGAATCACTCCTGGCAGAGCTTGAGGGACCATATGAGATGCTGGGAATCGAACGTGGGTCAGCTGTGTGCAAGGCAAACACCCTCCTCGCTGTGCTATCACCCCAACCCCTCATCAGAACCCAACTTTGTTGGCACTTTGATCTTTGATTTTCCAGATTACAGAATTGTGAGAAATATATTTTCTATTACAATACATTTCTTTTATAAAACTTACCTAATCTATGACATTTTTGTAATATCATACAGTGACTAAAATCATAAGGGAATGCAAGACATTTTCATAGAAATGTGTTCTGCTAGAGAAACCCTAGAAATAAATCCAAGAAAAAATTACTTGTAAGATTATGTATCTCCAATATATAATCCAAAAAAATTTACTTGTACTTGTAAGATTATATATCTCCAATTTCCCTGGACAGTTCTGATTGTCACATATTTTCTACTAGTTTGATTATAAATATCCCTCCTGTTCATTTAAAAGCATTCCATAATAGGACATAAATTATATGGTCTCATTATATTTACATCAGTTGCTACAAGGAGCTCGGATAGTAAGTTTATCCACAAAGTCCCTTCTTTCAACATGAGCACAATAGAATCTAAAATAGTGGCATCAAATATACCTGTATATATTTATGTATATTCATATATATTATATATATTATATAAGGACCTTCTCTCCATATATCTATCTATACATTACCTATAGATAATATATATTATAAATAGAGAGAGAGACAGAGAGAGAGAGAAGGTCCTGATATAAACACATGAAAGTTTGTCAAGTATGTGTTGCTGCATTAACAAATCATCCCACATCTTAGTGATTTACCATATCAACATTGGTGTAGATCTTGAATCTGTGATTTAGCAGCTTGGTCTGAGTGAGTTGGGTTTGATTTTCTGTCTGTGGGCTTCTGCCAGTTTAGCAATCACTTGCTGATGACTGATTGCTGTATGTTCTTAGATGGCCTCATTCAGAAACCTGGTAGTTGCCTGACTGTTATCTGCGACAGGACTGTTTCAGCTCAGTTCTCTCCATATGCTTCACCACCACCTAGGAGACCAAGTGGAGTTTCTTCCCACAGTGGTCTCAGAAAGTTCACCAAGGAGAGGATATTCCCAATCTCTGGGTGCATTCCAAAATCTCTACTTTGCTCTAACGTAAGTATTCAATGACCAAAGGATATCACACCTCAGAGAATGACCAAAGGATATCACACCTCACACCTCCAGTCAAGAATGGAGCAGAACCTTAAGTGGTAGAGCCTTATTACTAAAGAAAAGAGAAAAATATGTAATTCTTTGGCATGGAAAAATTAAGTTACCATGTGGAAGGTGGGAAGGTGCTGAAAGCAGTTGGCGTCACACTTTTCAGTGATCATTGGTACAACTGAATCTAGAATATGGATAGGAATTGAAGCCCAGGCACAAATGGCATCCTTGTTAGCAACTGGATACCACATCAGGGAGTTCTAAAGGATTTCTGTAGGTGAAGCTCTCACATTTCCTGACAGGAGGGCAGAAGCAATGGGGGCATGCCATCCACACTCAAATGCTGTGTCTGAGCATTCCCACTCACCTGAAGGCTGGATCTGTGTATGTTGGTCCCTCTCTTCAAACCATCTGACTTCGTTTTCTAGACTGGAGCAATAGGACAGTGGGTAGGGTGTTTGCCTTGCATGCGGCCAACCCCGGTTTGATTCCTCCATCCCTCTCGGAAAGCCTGGCAAGCTACCTAGAGTATCCCGCCAACAAGGCAGAGCCTGGCAAGCCCCACATAGCTTATTATATATGCCAAGATCAGTAACAAATCTCACAATGGACACGTTATTGGTGTCCACTCGAGCAAATCTATGAACAACGAGAGGAAAGTGCTACATTACTGCAGTGCTACTATCTCAAAATATCATAAACGGGTGTATTCTAAACAACAGAGATTTATTTCTCATGCATCTGGAGACTATAAGTCTAAGATCAGGGATGCAGCACAGTCAGAGGAATATCCTCTTCTGCATTGTAGTCTTCTACTTGCATCATTAAGTGGTGGATGGGGCTGAAGAGTCCTGAGGGTCCTCTTCACAATAATTCCATTCATTCATGATCTGATCATTTCCAAAATGTCAATCTTCTAATTGCATCATAATGGAGGTTAGGTTTCAACCTATGAATTTTGGGAGAGATGAACATTCAGTACATAGTACCATCATGCTCTGGAAAGAAAGAAAAAGAAGAAACTGAAATAGTTTGAGTTAATGTATAAGTGATTAAATAAAAACCATTATATTAAATCTTACTATGGACAACATTTTATTGCACTAAAAATGTGAAATGGAAAACTTTTGAATAAATTTCATTATGAATAAATAAATAAGTGTCTACATATAGTTTTACATACAAAGAACCAAAAATAGAGTATAATTACACAAAATTTTAGAGCAGTAACCTTAGGTTGCAAACTTATGGATGACTTCTGTATATTTTTTGGTACAGTCTATAAATACCCATATAAAAATATATATATATGCTTTGTAATTAGAAAGAAAATTTTGTTTTTAAAAAGATTCATTTATGCTTTCACCCGATCTGTTCTTGCTGGGGCTAGTTAATCTGAAAACAATTCCGCCTTGAAGTGTTAATGAGCTAATAAGTTAATTCCAGGTGAGTGGCATTTCAAAACCTACTTAAATCACACCTTTAACTGCACTTGTATTGTGCACTGGTAGGGAGGACCTGGCTATAACTCAAAGTAAGAAAACATGATAAAATATGCTTGCTGTCTACACACAGTCTTATAAACATATAATTAATTGAATGTATTCCATTTTAATAAATTGATAACTACTCTTTGAACCCACCCTTTTCTATATGTCGGACTTTGATAGAAATGAGCTTATCTTTCATAAGTTAGAAGATAGGAATAAAATTAAAATTAATTTTCATCCATTTTTAGAAACTTTGCCAAATGTCAGTGTACAGTTTTAAATCTTTCCATTAGTTAGGATTTGAGAAAGTGAATTATAAGCAGGACATTGAAGAGCTGTAGGTGAAAAACTTATCTTTAACTGATCATATGGATTTCTTCAAGTCCTATAATGTAAATATTCTATATAATAAAATAATCCATATAGAAAATTAGCTTTCAAGACACAAGATAATGTGAAATTTACCTTTGGAAACAGTGGACTTACACAATTATGTTTGTATATACATACATATAGGCATAACACCAGTGCCAACTCCATCATCACAATTTTGGCATGGAGGAAAAAGTAACTTGATTTTAAGCTGTCTATTGTACCTACATTTGTATTTTTTGCTAGAGTTGCCAGAAAGTGTTTTATTCTCTTTTCTGCTTTCTCAAATATTTCTTTGAATATTCTTACATAACATTTTTATACTCTTGAAATTTCTCTAGTGACTATTGGCTGTAAAATAAAGAACGTAATTTTATCATAATCACATACGAACTAAGTGGAGATTATATGAGATATATTAGTAAATGATAAATATTTAAAACAATAAAAATACTGGCTTGAAAAATTCATGTTTAAGAAATGTCATTGTCATCCTATATAACAATCTAAAATATTAGAATATAAGATTCTTTATATTAGAAATAAGAAAAACTCAGGGCTGGAGTGATAGCCCAGCAGGTAGGGCATTTGTCTTGCACGCGGCCGACCCAGGGTTCGATCCCGAGCATCCCATATGGTCTCCCAAGCACTGCCAGGAGTGATTCCTGAGTACAGAGCCAGGAGTAACCCCTGAGCATCACTGGGTGTGACCCAAAAAGCAAAAAAAAAGCAAAAAAAAAACCTCAACCTGATTATGATGGTTATTTATTAATTTATTTATTTATTTTAGTTTTGTTTACACAGAGTTGTGCTCAGGACTTACTCCTGGCTCTGTGCTCAGTGATCACTCCTGGCAGTGCTCAGGGAACCATAAGTTACACTGGGAATCAAACCTGGGCCTTTCATGGCAAGAAAGCTTCCTACATGCTGTGCAATCTCTCCAGCCCCTTGACGGTTTTTTCAATGTATCAACTTCAACCGGAAGGTATTCAGGTATTTTGTAACATTATTCTGTGAGGGTATATCTGTATGAGACTTTTCTTGGTAGGTTGAATAAACTAGTGTTCTTTCCCTAACCCTCAATGAAGATAGATATGAGTTAATTGAACAAAGGCCTGAGTAAACTAAAATAAGGGTAAGGGAAAATGTACTCTGCTTTAAGAAAAAGCTGAGATGAGGGGTTGGAGTGATAGCATAGAGGGTAGGGTGTTTGTCTCGCATGCGGCCCGACCTGGGTTCAATTTCCAGCATCCCATATGGTCCCTGAGCACAGCCAGGAGTAATTTCTGAGTGCATCAAAGAGGGTAACCCCTGTGCATCGCTGGGTGTGACCCAAAAAGCAAAAAAAAAAAAAGCTGAGATGTGTCCAAAAAAAGACTATAAGTCAAAGAATGGCCACAAAGAACAAAAAATTTATTATTTGATGATATAGATGTCAACAAATCAAGATGATATAATATACATAAATATATGTACAACCATCATTGGAGCACTTATGTGTATTAAAATATACTAACAGATCTGAAGGGAAAAGTAGACAACAATAGAAGGCTTAAATAAAAACTTTGAGCAATAGTTAGGCTAAGAGACAGAGAACAAGTCAGGCACGGTTGACATTGGACCATGTGTTAGGCTAAATACGACTAATGGCTAACAGTTATACAACGATTTATAGGACAGAGTGAGAAACAAGGGTAAATAAGCAGAGTAAATGTTGAAGAAAACAGAAATTTTCCATAGAATGGGATGAATGGAATGTTCCAGGATCAGACCTGATAAATGCCACAATCATCCCCAAGTCACAGGAAATATACTGTATCTCTGCTTAAAATTTCTAAGATCCTCAAAAACAAAGGAAGTCTGGGTAATTGTCACAACCAAAAGGAACCTTAAGGATGTTATAATGAATGTATGAGTAAAAACTTGGAAAGGGAAAAGAACATTAGGTTAAACTGATAAGACCTCAAAAACTGTGAACTTTCATGAATAACGTTTTAATATTTCGTTGTTTATTATAATAGTAAGGCAATATGTTAAAAATTTCTCAAAAATTGAATGCATGAAGTAAACAATAAGAATACCTGTAAACATGTTTAATGATTAAAGAAAATCAATGAATTAAATACTTTCTCCAGAAATATACATATTCTTAAAATATATTAAAATTTACCCAATGAAATTCACTTTCTATACAAGAGCTTTACTTAAAATTAAAGTATATAAAAAGATTACTGAAAAAGGGTAGAATAATGTATTGACAGAAAATAATCCAAAGAAAGAAGTTGAGAAAGTGTTATTATCAGAAAAAATGACATTCAAGGTGAATGATTTAGGATATGCAAAACAAAGTATTTCATATTGATAAAAGTAAAGATTATCAAGATGAGATTATATTCATGAACTTTGATATATACTACAAAATCATATAAAATTATTTTAAATTAGTGTAAAATTTAGCAGAAGAGAAAAAATGATATAGTAACAAAATATTTAAAGCAGTCTTTGTGTTTATATTAATTATTCTCAAAAAACATGATAAACATTACTTCTCAAACACATATGGGTTATTCAGAAACATCCAAGACACATATGGGTGAGATTTTTTTTTTTAGCTTTTTTTGGGTCATGTTCGGAGATGCTCAGGGGTTACTCTTGGCTCTGCACTCAGGAATTACTCCTTACAGTGCTCAGGGGATTGTTTGGGATGCTGGGAATCAAACCCGGGTTGGCTGCCTGCAAGGCAAATAACCTACCGGCTGTGCTATCACCCCAACCCCCGAGATTTTGTTTGTTAATCCAATAAATCTCAACTCTTCCTCTCTTACTTTCTTCTTGGCTAAATAAAAACAATAAGGGTTTTTCATTATAAAAAAAATTTTAAATGAAAACCTGAAATTTATAAACCTTTGTCTCATTTTCATACACTATAAAAAATAGAAACTTAATTTGGTCTTGTAGACAGTTTGGGATTAGGAAGATGTTTCTTGACATTGGACGATACTATAGATTTTTATAATAATAGAGTGCATAGAGAAGGCAAAATTGATGATTCATGCTTTAACACAAAATTGCTGACGAAAAATATTTAAAAGACATGTTAGAATGAGCTGGGTGAGGATTGAAACTTTTCATTAATATATGAACACTTATGCTTATTAGAATAATTAATCAGTTCATTGATCATTTTGTTTATAAATGGCAACACAGGCTGTCAAAGATACTTTCCATCACAGTTGTGACTGAACCACCAATTAAAGTAGTTATGCAACAAATAGTGATGTTGGCAAGTCAGAAGTTGTTAAATTTGGAAGAAATGTTAATTTTGATTCAGCTAAATATAATCAAATCAAATGTGTGATTTGAATGAAACTGATACTGTGTAGTGTGGCATTTTTGAGAGTTATCCGTTGTATCATGGTCGCTATTTTTTAACCTAGCAAAATGTTGTTTTCTATTGATAGACACGAGCTCTTATTTTATTTTATTTTATTTGTGGTGGGAAAGGAACACTCTGGGCAGTGTTCATAGCTTACTCCTGACTCTACGCTCAGGGATACTCCTGGCAGGGGTCAGGGGACTATTGGGGTGCTGGGAATCATACCTGAGTTGGCCATGTGCAAGGTAATAGCCTTACCCACTGTACTAGCCCTTCAGTCCCAATTCACGTTCTTTTTAATAGCTGGATGTTATGAATAAAGCTGCTATAAACAAATATTACACACAACTTTCTGTTAAATAATTCTCTCTTATGGGCCAGAGAGGTTGACAGGCTCACTACATGTTTTGCATGTCTCCTACATGCAATACCTGTCACTGTCACTGCCCTCCTTTTGTTCATCGATTTGCTCGAGTGGTCCCAGTAACATCTCTGTTTTGAGACTTGTTGTTACTGTGTTTGGCATATTGAATATCGAATACGTCATGGGTAGCTTGCCAGGCTTTGCTGTGTGGGCAAGGTACTCTCGATAGCTTGCCTGGCTCTCCGAAGGGTCGGAGGAATTGAACTGGCTTGGCCAGGCTGGCTGTGTGCAAGGCAAATGCCCTACCGCTGTGCTATCGCTCCAGCTCATGTTTGATACTGCTTGATTTGATACCTAACTTACCTGGAGTGACCAGGATGAGAGAAGAGGGGAGCAGTTGAGCAGGTGTGGCTCCCCTCCCCCCCCAAAAAAAAAGAGCATTAAAAATGTTTAAAAAAAATCTCTAGGATAAATTCCTAGAAATTGAGTATCTGGACAGTGTAAAATGTATGTATTGTTTTAAAATAAAGAGCTAACCATGACTTGGAAGCTGTCCTCACATACTAGGGGAAAAGCAGCGCAGATAGAGAAGGGACCATCATGTAAAGGGTGTTTAGAGGGCGCATTCAGGGTGGGAGATGCCAAAAGTAGACTATAGACTGAACATGATGGCCATTCAATACTTGCATTGCAAACCACAACACCCTAAAGGAGAGGCAGCGTAAAAAAGAATGTGCCTGTCACAGAGGTGGGGGAAGGGCAGGGGGAATGGGGCGATGGGAAGAATACTGGGAACATTGGTGATAAAGAATGGGCACTGGTGGAGAGATGGGCACTCCATCATTGTACGATAAACAAGCGCAAAAATCTGTAAGTCTGTAACTATACCTCACGGTGATTCATTAAAAAAGAAAAAAAGAAAATAAGAATTAATATTAAGTCTAAGATATTAATAGAACAAATAAATAAATGAATATTTAACTTCAAAAAAATAATATAAAGAGGTGGATATTTACCCCCAACCTAATTTCATTACTTTACATTTCCGCAATCAAGTTTTTAGAGTTGTTTCATCTTTCTTGTTCGTTGTTTTCAGCCCTTTTGATTTTGACCCTGCAAATGGGTTTGTGCTAAGATCCCATTATTATTTGATTTGTATATCCATGAGTCTTAATGGTTTTGAGCACATTATTTCCCTTATGAATGACTCTCTGTAAATGTTATGCTGAGAAATATCTGTTCAAAACTTTTTCCATATATTTATTTGTTTGTGTTTTTCCTCTGATATGTAGGAGTTCTTGCTACATCCTGAAATGCATTCCTTTGTCAGATCTATATTTGTTGATTTTGGGGGCCTCCTAAAAAGTGCTTATAAAGGTGAGGGCCCCCTCTGACCAACCAGACTGCAAACTGGTGGTCCCATGGATGGGTCTGAGGGGCATTGCTGCTTGTACTGTGGTGCCTACAATTACCAGGATACCCCAGCTCTTCTTTACAGATGTCCAGAAGCACACCTGGTGATGTTGGGTAGGAATGCAGAAAAGGTTTCAGGGTCATCCTTGGTGTTACCCAGTGTTCAGTGTGGCTGAGGGATTGAACCAGGGTTGGTGTGAAAGGCTTGTACCCTAAATTATTGCCTATCTCTCTGATTTCCAGATATGTATTGAAAGTGTCTTCTTCCATTTCAGCATTTTTACTGGAGCATGCATCTTAATGAACTCTACTTTATTTATTAAATTTTTAGCATGTTCCTTGAATCTAGAAAGCTATCACAAGGCAGTATTTTCATCCACATGGCTTTGAAAATTTGATAAATAAGACAAAATGATGTATTTTGTGGCCGAGAAGAGAATTTCCCAGCAAGGACTATAACATTTTATTGGAGATAAGTAGAAGCCATCTAGTTGAAGATTAATTGAAAAAACAGAGAATTGATAATGAGCTACAGATTTTCTAAACACGTTATGCTGAAGATATTTCTGGAAAAAATGTAGAAGTAGAGAAGAGGAAGCTAAGGGGAAGAGAAACATTTGTTACAGTGTGGGGATGCTAGATAATGCAAATCCTCTTCTAGTTCATTTTTCAAATGGTACTTTATTCACCTGGACAATAATGTTGAATAGGATAATAAGTCTTCCATCTTTTGGTTGTTTTTCCTTTTTATTTCAAATAAATGTGGGCAGGAGGTGTTTGTGAAAATGAAAGATAGTGAACAAAATTTTCAGAGAGTTGAAATCAAGATACTTATTTTCTAGATCTTACTCTTGCTTGCTCCATTCTATTTCTATTTCTTCCATCTCTATCCCTACTTCAGTTTAGGGACTGGTTAAAAAAATAGAAATATGTAAAATACTGGATCTGGTTCCTTTGAAATGGGGACTGCTGAGTTTAGCAGCTGAGTTGTCAATGATTTACTTATTTGGGGTGAAAAGAAGAAGAAAAAGAAAATAAGAAAACTGCAGTGGATTGATAGAAAGCCCTGGAATACAAATTTGCCTTCCATAGTCACCAGGAGAGAGACTAATCATTCATTATAATTAAACAATAGCTCAGTCGCCTCCAGCATTTCTACCTTTCATAGCTTTGATTTGTGAAAACTCACATAAAGGTGGCAAGCTTTCCAGAATTAGCTGAACAGTGTGGTTCAACATTACATTGATAGGGTTTTCTTGTGTCAGGATATTCTATAAAAAGCCTTACTTTCCTAGATGTGAAAAATTTAGTTTTTCATAAAAGTCTTTGATTCTCAGCTTTTAAAAACAGAATAAAGATTAGATAATTGATTAGAACCACCTTTTGAATTTAAGCAGGTGAGGTTAAAAGCTATTCACAATCTATAGTTAACACTTGTATTGAATTTTTCAGGGAAGAAAAAAGATAAAAGTACAGCAGAAAGGGGGAACAGTTTTAATACTGAAAATGAAATTTGAATTGAATGTAAATTGAGAAGAAGAAAAGATTGTTACTAGGAAAGGTTGACACTACCACCATAAATTTTCAGATATGTGTGCAGAAGAGCAGAATAAGAACCATCTTATTGACATAAATAAGGAAATTGATTCCCTTCAGAAGAGTAAGCTATTCCCAATGCAAGTGAACCCAGACAAAATCTTTCCAATAGGAATGCTCAATGATATTTCAAACTGTAGATGCAAAACAATAAGCTATTGGAAACTAATCAAAATTTAGAAACTGACAACTTATCACAACACAGAAGAGATGTCTATTCTCTATTTAGAAAATTATGAGATGAGACTAAAAGGCAGGTTCTCTTCAAATTATGCTTTCAAATTGTTGAAAATACATATTGCAGTAACCAACTTGAAACAATGCATGAGTTATATGTAAGCTATGTAAGAAGTGATTTGTGTTCCTTAAATCCCTTTACTTTCCATAAGTAAGCCCTTTGTGGTAGTATAAGTACCCTCCCCTCTTCCCATTGCCTTGGGCTGCTTACCCCATTTCTTGGTGTGGGATATAATTTTCTCCCTGGCTGAAGAAGGGATCTGCATAATCACTGTAGCTCCTTTGTGAACTTTGTTGAGTTAATTTTCTCTTTTTGTACTTCATACTCTTTTCCTTACTCTTAAAGTAACCAAAAAAGGACCCAGAGGATTTTTTTTTCATGCATCCTAACACATCCAATATACATACAGCATATAGAGACAATAGCAATAATCCAGAGAAGACAGATTTAACAGTAAGTCCTAGGCAGCTGTGTATTTGAACACCTTTCCTACATGTATGGATATCAACAAAAATAAAGGGATTTAAAATGATGCTGTGCTACATGGGCTTAAATTATACACAAAATATGCTATCCAAAGTTAGCCAAACAGATATTTTCACAAGTCCACTTGGAATATTCTTAAGGATGGATTATATGTTGTTATGGAAAACAAATTTTTAACAAATTTGAGAATATTGAAAATAGATAAGCATCTTTTCTGACCAAGGATGGCATTAAGAAATCAACTATAGGAAGAAATCATTAAAACAAAAAGGTCTCCAATATGTGGAAAATAAACAACATGCTGCTGAACAACTATTGTGTCAACAGGTGGTGAGAGGAGAAATTTTAAAATACATGGAGCAAGTGAAAATGGAAATGTTATTTTCCAAAGTCTTTGAAATAGAGTGAAAGTACCAATAAGAGGGATGTTTATACTACTGCAAGGTTATCGCAAGAGAAATGAAGGTATGAGAAAATATAAATGGACTGGGCAATTTGGGATCATTTAAAACCAGATGAGATAAGATTATTTTAAAATAAGACTCCTATAGCTTTGTAACTCATAGAGCTTTAATAAAATAAAATCTGGAGGAAAAGAGACTCATAATGTCCAGACTAATAAACATAAGACACAAAATGAAAGTGATCATATATCTCCTGTTTATTTTTCTTTAGCATTGTTCCTCAGGATTTGGGAATTTATTATTATTGTTATTGTTTTTATTATTACTTGTGGATTAAATCTAATTGGAATAAAAAAGGGAAGCTGAATCAACTATGTCTCAGACCTATTTTTAAGGAGACCATTTCATTCACTATCCAAATCAGAACATTTATAAAAATAAAGCCAGAACTCTACAGTTCTTTGAAATATTTTGTGGTGAGAGAATTGGTAATATTATGCTGGTAGTACTGTAGCACTGTCCTCCCATTGTTCATCGATTTGCTTGAGTGGGCATCAGTAACGTCTCCATTGTGAGACTTGTTGTTACTGTTTTTGGCATATCGAATACACCACGGGGAGTATGCCATGCCAGGCTCTGCAGTGCAGGCGGGATACTCTCGGTAGCTTGCTGGGAGGAATCGAACCCGGGTTGGCCTTGGGCAGGGCGGCCATGAAAATGTTAATTTTCTCTAGATGCTCACATTCTAACGCCCTACCCACTGTACTATTGCATCAGACCATTGAGCTGGTCAAACTAAAAAATAATTTATTCCAATTATATGTTTAAATTATCATTTGTATATCAATGAACTGATTTGATAGCTAAAAAATTGATGTGTTTTAGGTACCAGTGAAATAGTACAGCATCTAGGGTACTTGCCTTGTATGAAGCCAATCTGAATTTGATCCCTAGCACTCCATAGGGTCCTCCAACCACCTCCAGGAGTGCAAATGCAGAGTCAGGAGTGATCCCTGAAGACCACCACATGTGACCCAAAATACAAAAGTTTTTTTATAAAGAAAGGGAAAATTGGAATGTATTTCATTTGAAAAATCTGATATATTCTACACTTTGTACAATTCTTATGCTGATGTAACCAGATCTTTAATCATCACAGTTTTATTTTTAGCATATATCAATGCTAATTTCAAATAAAAATGAAAAGAATTAGAAAGGATCTCATTAATAATGAAAAATTATGTTTTGTTTAATATTAAATAAACATTCTTTTGACACTACCCATGTCACGTGGTTCCTTTTCATCTTATATAAAGTAGCTACTATCTCTTGAAATAAGAATAGTTCTTTAGCAGATTTTTGCCTTCCAGCTTTTACATCATTGTATCATATGGCTGCAGGAGAGGTGCATGTCAATATACATTTTGTGCATGTTACATGTTCATAATGATATTTCATGAGATATGGAAATTTTGTACTTAATGTTCTATTAACTGTACTTTCATTTTCTTTAGAGCTCATTGCTGCCAAAGCTCATTAAACCTTCCTGCATTTTGTTGCAAAATGAAAATGTGTGGCTGAAAAGTAATACGGATTTAGACTTACATCATCTAATAAATGGAAAGAAAACTGTAACAAGGGGACTTGAAATAATCTGTATGAACTGTACAATAGTATTATTTAGTCTCTATTGCTGCATAATAATGTACACGTTACTAATTTACTATCTTTCATTCTATCCACTGGTAGTCTCAGCACCCTGAGGGTGAAGACCAAGTATAATTCTCATCATTTCTAGAGCCATGAAAGTGTTAGTTTTCTTTAGATGCTCACATTCTAACTTAAGTTTATTGATACCCCATATTTTGCCCTTAAGGGAAGCATTAACTCATTGTACCTAAAATGGATCAGGAACCTAATTCCCACAGTACCTCTCAAGTATTATAATATATTGCACTTGAAAATTTGTTATGTATATATTGTGCTGGTAAAACTAAAAAAATTTTTTTCCAATTATATGTTTAAATTTTTGAGACTTGTTTTTACTGTGTTTGGCATATCGAATATGTCATGGGTAGCTTGCCAGGCTTTACCATACGAGCGAGATACCCTTGGTAGCTTGCTGGGCTCTCCAAGAGGGGCGGTGGAATCGAACCTGACTCGGCTGGGCTGGCTGCACGCAAGGTTAACGCCCTACCGCTGTGCTATCGTTACACACACACACACACACACACACACACACACACACACACACAGAGTTAAAATTTTGATGAAATAATAAAAAAAGCATGGTATCCAGAGAAATAAAAATGTAGAAATAATTTAGAACTAAGAGCAGAAAATGCTGAGATAAAGTCTCCTTTAAAGGACAGCAAAAAATATTCCTAGTATCAGAAAAGGTTAAATTGAAATAATAAAAAAAATGGAATGACAGACAAGGATATTCTTATGACAAATGTTATAATACAATGATCTGTCATTAATCTTTATTCTTCATGGACTATCACTTCAAAATAAATTTTAAAAATTGTAAAAATTATAATAAATAAGTCTGAAACATCAGAGACTTGAAATGACCTCTCAGATCTTATAAATCAACTTGACAGAAACGTGGAAACCTTGTTTTTTTTGTAATAAGAGAAATTCAGAAAGTGGTAATGAAGTCTAAGGTATAAGTAATGAATAAGACATTGAAATTTTTAGCAAAGATTTTAATAATTTCAGTGTTTAGGATATTACATGGAAAAGCAGGCTATCAAGTTATGAATGTGGTAGATATCAACAAGTATATGTTGATCTACATTAGATGAATATATAACATTTTTACAGAAAGCATCATCAAATTACTGATGCAATTTTTTCCAATCAGAATTTGGATAATTTTTTCTTTTCTCGTTTTATTTCTGCTATGTAATAAATGTCATTCAACAACAAAAATACGATGCCATCTTTTATTTTAACAGGAAAAGTTAAAAGGATTAGATCTTAGAACAAAATGTAGATCACTGTATCACTGTCATCCTGCTGGTTGTCAAATTACTCGAGTGGGTTCCAGTGATACCCCTATTCTTCCCAGCCCTGAGATTTTAGCAGCCTCTCCTTACTCATTTTTCCAAAGATTGGAGGTTCTTTTAGGGTCAGGGGAATGAGATATGTTATAGTTACTGGTTTTGGCATGTCGTATACACCACGGGGAACTTGCCAGGCTCTGCCTGTGCTGATGAAATACTCTCGGTAGCTTGCCAGGCTCTCCAAGAGGCAAGTTATTTCTCTTTATGACTTGTTGCCTACTGTCTGAACTCCATCAAACATGGTGTGGTAATTATGGAAAATGGGTAGGAAGTGTCTTGTGATATGTTGCGTGGCTTCACAGTCCGGAAAGTGGCCTGGAGTGTGGTGGCGGTTGGGTAGTAGAGGTTGGCTGCCGGGTTTGGGCCCCTTGGGGCAGGGAAGGACTCACTCGCTTGGCAAGGAGTCCTGTCAAAAAAATAGTTATCAAATAAAACTTACAGTTCTATTTATCTCTGTACTAACATGATATAATTGGACCCAATTCTAATTACCTACTAATCGAGATCCTCCACACACTGTCTTTAAAGTTCTTTTCATAAAAAATGTTTTATTCTCATCTTAAACCTGAACTGGTCTGTGGTTTATTTTGGCAAACAAAATAGCATGTTATTTCCAAGACCCCCTAGAATTCAGTGTTTTTACTAGGCTTTGGTTTGGCCATGAGAACATGACCGCAGTGTTCATACTCCACCACTTTCAAGAAAATGTAGAGGAGAGTAACCCATGACCAAGCCAACTTCCTAGACTTAGAGAATTCAGTGAAAGTCAGCAGAACTCCACCCCAACTCATAACTTGCCCCAAACGTCTGAGTTTACAACTCAAGTTCAGAAGAGTGACCTCAACTATGCATAATGTTGTCAGCAATTATACATTTATTAAAGTAAGTTTGTATTTTTAAAATAAAATGAGTTTGAGGAAGTTTAATACAAAATTTGATTCTGGAAAGAGATAACTGATCCTGCCAAAAGGTGTTATTATAACTGACACTTGAAATATAAGGCATTGGTTTTGTGACTGGCTGCAAGTGATGTTGGCAAATGTGTACAAACTGTTAACAAGGGTAGGGGACGTGGTAAGGAATTATCTCTGAAGTCTTGAGAAAGGTTGATTATGTATTCGTACTGAAAAATAATTGACAATGCTATTGTCAACAAGATGTTGGAGGACAGCTCAGGCACTGAGCAAATTTTTGCTTTCTCTCTTGGTGTTTAGAGATCTCCGCTCTGAACACCAAGAGTATTAGTGGGATTTTCTTAATTGTGTATGGCACAAAAAGAAAGTGATATATTGGCCCTTCTCCCACTGAACCAGGCACCCTCCAGTGGGGGACACCAGCCTCAGCTCCGCCATGGGACAACCCATCACTACACCGGCCCCTTCATTTCAGGTGGGTAGGGGGAGCCACAATTTTGGCTCCTCCCTCCCAGCCCCATGCCCTTCTCCTGAGGAACCGTACACCTTCCAGTGGGGGACACCAACCGTGGCTACGCTGGAGGAAAACCCATCACCTCACCGCCCCTCCATTCCAGGATACTGGGTGGGAGTGACCCCAGGACGGGGCGGGGGGTGGCAACTACGTAAGGGGCGTGGCCTCCGAGAAGTGGGCGTGGCCTTCTCCAGGGCAGCTGGCCACTTATGCAGCCGTAGTTATATTTCCCAGTCCGGGCACTCAGGACCTCCATCCCACCCTTTGCCACCTAACACCGACCAAAAATTTCTGGCCACCTGTACTACAATACAACAATATTCCACTCCTCTACTCCATTTCTGACAAAAGACCAGTATGAAATAAGCGGTACAAGCTCAGTATTAAAGAGCACTTCCTCCAAAGCTTCATTCAATGTCCATTATAAAACAAAGAATAATACCTGACTGAGAGGAAGGTCGGACTCTAGAAAGGGAGAAGGATGACTACCAGCGACCAACCTTATCCAACATCCTTTCCCACTATAAGAGGAACAGTACAGGGTTCTACCTCTAGACAACCAAAACAATATGAAGAAACAGCGCAAATCTTCACTACAAGGAGAATACGAAGAAAAGAATCCCGAATCCTCAGCTGAGGTTGTCCACAATTATGCTCTCTTCGATAAAGAATTCTGGGACAAAATGCAAAGGATGTTCAAGGATCTACTCAAAGAATCAATGAAAGAGATATCCAGAAAAATAAAAGAAGAAATGAAAGAAACAATAGAACAGATGGTCGAGAAAATACAGGAAGAAATGAGAGCAGAAATAAAAAAAACTACAAAGAAGTGTCACAAATAAAGGACTCCGTAGATGAAATTAAAAACTCAGTAAGTGCCCTTAGCAGTAGGATAAGTGCAGCTGAAGAGAGGATCAGCGAGCTTGAAGATGAGCAACAGAAATCCCATAGGGAACAACAAGCAATAGGAAAAGACCTCAAAATTGCTCTAAGGAGAATTAGAGACCTAGGGGATGACGCCAAGAGGAACAACATTAGAATCATTGGAGTACCAGAAGGACAGGAAGACAACCCCAATGAAAAAGCCACAGTCAAAGAAATCATTCCTGAAAAGTTCCCAGAGTTAAGGAATGCAGACATCCAGATCCAAGGAGCCAGAAGGGTACCAGTTAAAAGAGACCCCAGTAAAGACACTCCAAGGCATATTGTAGTCAGAACAATGGATGCTGTGGACAGAGACACAATATTACAAGCAGCAAGGTCAAAGAAGGAAATCACATACAAAGGAGCACCCCTTATATTCACAGCAGACCTATCAGAGGAAACCCTCAAGCCCCAAGGCAATGGTGGGATATAGTGAAGAAACTCAATGAAATGAATGCCTCATCAAGAATACTCTATCCAGCTAAACTCTCACTCAAAGTCGATGGTAAGATACACCACTTCGTAGACAAACAACAGCTCAGGAACTTCATAACTGAAAACCAAATCTGAAAGAAGGACTAAAGGGGCTCCTGTAAGATAAAAAGGAAAACACGTATAAACACAACCAACTCCTACAGAAAGATGGCACAAAACCCCATGACAATAATCTCCCTTAATGTCAATGGTCTAAATGCACTACCAAGAGACACAGAGTGGCAAAATGGATCCAGAAACTGAAACCAAAATTCGGCTTTCTAAAAACACTCATCTGAACAATCAGAGCAAATGCAGACTCAAAGTTAAAGGATGGAAAACAATCCTGCAAGCAAACAGCTCCCTCAAAAAAGCTGGGGTGGCCATACTAGTATCTGACAACATTAATTTCAGGCTGAAAAAGATTAGAAGGAACAGCGAAGGCCATTTTCTCTTCATCAAGGGAAACGTACAACAGGAAGAAATCACACTCTTAAATGTATACCCACCTAATGAAGGAACAGCTAGATACTTAAAACAACTGCTACCAGATTTTAAGGAGGATATTGCTAGCAACACAATAGGAGTTGGAGACTTCAACATCACCTTATCATCTCTGGATAGATCAACAAGAACAAAACTCAGCAAGGAAACATTGGCTTTGAATGAAGAAATAAGAGAGAAAGAACTTATAGACCTATACAGGGATTTACATCCCCCCAAAAAGAATACACATTCTTCTCCAGTGCAAACGGAACATTTGCCAAAATAGACCATGTGCTAGGTCACAAAATATACCTCAATAGAATCAAGAAGATAGAAATAGTATCAACAATCTTTCCAGATCACAATGCACTGAGAATAGAAGTGAATCACACACAGGCACAGAAAACCAAATCAAACACCTGGAAACTAAACAACTCACTGCTGAACAACGAGTGGGTCAGGAAGGAAGTCAAGGACAAAATCAAAAGATACCTGGAAACAAATGAGAATGAAGACACAAGCTACCAGAACTTATGGGATGCAGCAAAAGCCTATTAAGGGGAAAATTTATAGCCCTGCAAGCATATCTCAGGACTGAAGAAAGGATGCACATAAGCAACTTGACTTCACAGCTCAAGATTTTAGAAGAGGATCAACAGAAAAGCACAAATCTGGCATAAGGAAAGAGATCATAAAACTTAGAGCAGAAATCAACAACATGGAAACCAAAGAAACAATCCGAAAGATCAATGAAACCAAGAGATGGTTTTCGAGAAAATAAATAAGAAAGATAAACCACTAGCAACACTCACAAAGAAACGGAGAGAGA
Organism: Sorex fumeus; assembly: GCF_029834395.1. NCBI lineage: Eukaryota > Metazoa > Chordata > Mammalia > Eulipotyphla > Soricidae > Sorex > Sorex fumeus. The sequence continues at coordinate 13,415,336 of NW_026606297.1, read as the reverse complement.
GAACTCTAATAAACTGAATCAGAAATAAGAATGGAGATATCACAACAGAAACCAAAGAAATTCCAAAGATCATCAGAGACTACTTTGAAAGTCTGTATGCCACAAAACAAGAGAACCTAGAAGAAATGGATAAATTCCTGGATTCCTATAATCTCCCAAAGCTGAGTCAAGAAGATATAGAATACCTGAATAGACCCATTAACATCAAGGAAATTGAAACTGTAATCAAAAGTCTTCCCCAAAACAAAAGCCCAGGTTCAGATGGATTCACTAGCAAATTTTTCCAAACATTTAAAGAGAACCTACTGCCAGTCCTTCTCAAGCTTTTCCAGGAAATTGAAAAAACAGAAACTCCCCCAAACAGTGTCTATGAAGCCCATATCTCTCTAATACCAAAAGGAAACAAGGACACCACAAGAAAAAGATTACAGCCCTATATTCCTGATGAACACAGATGCAAAGATTCTGAACAAAATACTAGCAAATAGAATTCAACAACTCATCAAAAAGATCATACATCATGACCAAGTGGGATTCATCCTGGGGATGCAAATATGGTTTAACATTCGGAAATCAATCAACATAATATATAAACAAAAGAAAAGTTAAAAATCAGAATCTCACCAGCACGGCAGAGCCTGGCAAGCTACCCATGACATATTTGATATGCCAAACACAGTAACAACAAGTCTCATGATGGAGACGTTATTGGACCCGCTCGAGCAAATTGATGAACAATGGGAGGACCGTGACCGTGACTGTGACCATATGATGATATCAATAGATGCAAAGAAAGCATTTGACAAGATTCAGCACCCATTTATGATGAAAACCCTCACCAAATTGGGAATAGGGAGGACTTTCCTCAATATAGTTAAAGTCGTCAACCACAATCCTACAGCAAGCATCATCCTCATTGGGGAAAAACTGAGAGCCTTCCCCCTAAGATCAGGGATGAGACAAGGATGCTCACTGTTTCCACAACTGTTCAGCATAGTACTGAAAATACTAGCAATAGTGATTAGGCAAGAAAAAGAGATTAAAGGCATCCAAATAGGAAAGGAAGAAATCAAGCTCTCACTATTCGCAGATGATATGATACTAAGAGAACCCTAAAACCTTTACCGAGAAACTCCTAGAAATGAAAGACTTGTATAGTAAAGTTGCAGGCTATAAAATCAATACCCAAAAGTCCATGGCTTTCCTATACAAAAATAGTGGAAGAGAAGAAAATGATATGAAAAAAACAATCCTGTTCACAATTGTATGCCAGAAAATCAACTACCTAGGAATTAGTTTAACGAAGGAAGTAAAGGACTTGTACAAAGAAAACTACAAATCGCTCTTTCTGGAAATAAAAAAGGATATGAGGAAATGGAAAAATATCCCCTGTTCATGGATCAGGAGAATTAATATTGTCAAAATGGCAATACTCCCTACAGCAATGTACAAATTTAATGCGATCCCTATTAGGATACCCATGACATTCTTCAAAGAAATGGAGCAAACCCTCCTAAAATTTATATGGAATAATAAGCCCCCACGAATAGCTAAAGCAATTCTTGGGAAACAGAAAATGGGAGGAATTAACCTCCCGAACCTCAAAATCTACTACAAAGCACTAATAATTAAAACAGCATAGTACTGGAACAAAGGCAGAGCTGCAGACCTATGGAACAGGGTTGAATATACTGACATCTCCCCTCAAACTTATGATCATCTAATCATTGATAAAGGAGCATGAAATGCGAAGTGGAGTAAGGAAAGCCTTTTTAACAAATGGTGCTGGTAAAACTGGACGACTACATGCAAAAAACTTGGCTTAGATCTCTACCTAACACCATGTACAAAAGTAAGATCAAAATGGATCAAAGACCTCAACATCAGATCGGAATCCATAAGGTACATTGAAGACACTGTTTGCAAAACCCTCCATGACATTGTAGCTAATGGTATCTTCAAAGATGTCACGCCACTGGCCAACCTAGTGAAGACAGAGATAGACAAATGTGACTATCTTAAACTAAGAAGCTTCTGCACCTCAAAAGAAACAGTGACCAAAATACAAACACTGTCTACAGAATGGGAAAGGATATTCTACAAATACACATCCAACAAGGGGTTGATATCAAGGATATACAAAGTACTGGTTAAACTCCACAAGAAGAAAACATCCAACCCCATCAAAAAGTGGGGCAACGAAATGAACAGAGGCTTTCTCAAAGAAGAAATCTGAACGGCTAAAAGGCACATGAGAAAATGCTCTACATCATTAGTCATCAGGGAGATGCATATAAAAACCACAATGAGATATCATTTCACACCACAGAGACTGACCCAAATCCACAAGAACACAAGCAACTTGTGCTGGCGCGGATGTGGTGAGAAAGGGACCCTCTTTCACTGCTGGTGGGAATGCCAACTGGTTCAACCCTTTTGGAAAACAGTATGGACGATTCTCAAAAAATTAGAAATTGAGCTCCCATTTGACCCAGCAATACCACTCATGGAAATATACCCCGGAGAGGTAAAACAGTATAGTCGAAGTGACATCTGCAATTGTTTGTTCATTGCAGCACTTTTTACAATAGCTAGATTATGGAAAAAACCTGAGTTCCCGAGAACAGATGACTGGTTAAAGAATCTTTGGTACATCTACACAATAGAGTACTATGTAGCAATTAGAAAAAATGAAGTCATAAAATTTACATACAAGTGGTATTACATGGAAAATTTCATGCTAAGCAAAATGAGTCAGAAAGAGAGGGACAGACACAGAAAGATTGCATTCATATGGGTAACATAAAGTAACAATATAAGATACTAACACCTAAGAGCAGCTGTGATAAATACCAGGCTGTTCACTCCATGGCTTAGAAGCCAGCCACACACTGTAGGGGCAAAGGCAGCTGAGAGAGAGAAGGGAGGACCAAATAAAGGGTGCTGGGAAGATCCACCCAGGATGGGAGATGCATGCTGAAAGTAGTCTATAGACAGAACATGATTGCCACCCAATGTCTCTTCTGCAGACCACAGCACCCAAAAGGAGAAATAGAACAAAAGGGAGTGCCCTGCCACAGAGGCAGGGTACAATGGGGGATGGGAGGGGTGGGAGGGATACTGGAATTGGTGGGGTTGGAGAATGGGCACTGGTGGTGGGATGGGTACTCGATCATTGTATAACTGAAACCCAAACACAACAACTTGTAAGTCTATAACTGTACCTCATGGTGTTTCACTAATAAAAAGAAGCAAAAAAAAAAACAAGTGATATATTGAGAAAACATACTTTCTGAGAAGTATCATGAGGGAACATGAAGGGTTCAGATGTATGAGTTGTGAAGCAATATGGCTTTTCATCTCTATTCAATCAGTTCAGGAAAGGACTGTCAGAGTCAAATATAGCCCACCATCAGGCTGGTTTTAAAATCCTTTTCTAAGACCTCTGATAGAACTAAGGAAAGATTTAGCTGTTCCCTTCTGGTAGATCAAAGAACTGCTCAGAGTAACCAGGTGTTAGCTTGTATTTTCATTTAAATTTCACAATTAATATACATTCAAGTAGTGGGATTAAAAATTGGTTGAGTATAGTGGATGCAAATCAAGTTATTTGAAACTCCACAAAGGTTTTGTTAAGAAGTTGTCCAGGCAAAAGCAACATTCTCATCTTGGCTGGAAAGGCAATGAGAACAGAAAGTCAGGTGGATGTGGTATTTATAGCATGCATGTGATACCTAAAACACCCAAGTCCTTTTTAGAAAGGGTAGAGTTGTCACAGGAGGAAGGCACCAGAAAGTGGAGCTGTAGTAAATATTTGACCTGATGCCTCTCCTGAGGCAAAAACTCTCATGGAGGCCAAAAGTGACAATGCTCTTCTCCATTACCCAGGCATATGTAGACTTTCATTTTGCCTGAAAAATACCGCATAAATTGTAGTGAGCAGTATTTTGATTGATGTTTAAGACACTTTCCAAACTTGTATGCTTTCTCTTTCTCAGACCTCTGTCTCATCATGAAAGTCTCCTGGACTAGTATGCTGAATGCTGTGACAAATTATATAAAGAAAAGCTAGACTGGTTAGTACTTAACAACCTCCAAATACTTGATAGCAATCTTATAAGAATGATCTACCCATTGTAAAATTGTTAGGTGGGATCCTAGTGAGCCTAGTGGAGGTCAGAACTTTCCTGCGGACCCTAGTTTAGAGTGGTAGGGTATTTATTTGTATTATGCTACAACTGGTTGCTTGGGTTTTTTTTTTTTGCTTTTTGGGAAACACCCGGCAATGCTCAGGGGTTACTCCTGGCTCATGCACTCAGGAATCACTCCTGGCGGTGCTCGGGGGGACCATATGGGATGCTGGGAATCGAACCCGTCAGCCATGTTGGCTGCATGTAAGGCAAATGCCCTACCCACTGTGCTATCGCTCCAGCCCCTACTACAACTGGTTTTAATGGGGTAATAGGATGCACAGAATTAAGCTGATATCTGACAACTGATTGAATCATCTGTGTTAGGGAATGCACTTAAACCATATATTGCATATTTCACCTTATTAACCATCAGTGGAAGGTTTGCGAACTAGACGAATTAATTTTTAAAAGGGAGGGGATCACTCTCTTTTGATAAAAGGACATTGAATCTTGTGAAGATGAAGGTGACACTAGATTCTTATTTCTCTTATGAATTCTGTCAAGTTACTTGGAAGTGAAAAGAATGTAAGTATCATAGATAACCTCTGGAGAATTATTTCGGTAGCCAAGCAAGAAAGACATAGAGGAAAGGGACAGGTGTCACTGTGTTTGTGATGAACCCAGGCCATAGGGACTTCATTCCAGGCCCTGAAAATCTGCTGCCAAGATGGGTTATTGACAGGTGAGCGAGTGTTTTCATCCTTCTTTTTCCTTTGTTTTTTTTAATGTTTTTAAGAACAGTGATTTACAAAGTTATTGATAGTTGAGTTTTAGGCATCTGATATTTCAACACTAATCCCAACACCAGTGTCAACTTCCCTTCACCAGTATTCCCAGATTCACTCCCACCCCGACCCCCAACCCCCAACCCAGCCTGGCATGTCACCTTGACAGGCACGTTACAGATTTTCAGTGGTAGCACAAAAGACTAGTGAAATCATGCAATTTGCTGAAATATGGTTGGAACAGGAAGATAGCAGTTATGTTGAGTAAACTAAGAAGAGGAAGAGGAAAGACAAACACAAGATGATCTCAGTAGTCTGTGGTATATAGACTATTGGATCAGAAAATGTACTGTAGAAGAGGGTTGTCTAGATCACTTGATTCCAGTGTTTAGAGAGGAATAAGACAAAGAAGAAAAGAAATATAGGGAGGAAGAAGAGATTGTGACATAATGGATGAAGATGTATAGAGACTTCATTTATACTAGTGATAAAAGAGAGTGGTATAGACATACACCCCAAACACTTTTCCTTTCACTTAAAATAAAACAATACAAGAATCAACACTTACAATAATACTAAGGTTTTGTTTCCCATGAGGAACATTCATGAAGTTTATTAAAATAAAAATGATTCTATATTTAGTGCAATTTGAAAAATACTACATCAAACAAAAAATGTTTTTCCAACTGAAGGACTTTTTTTTTTTGTTTAACTGCAGGACTTGCCAGCCTCTTTCCTGCACCATTTGTACTGTGAATCCCCCATAGGAATATAGCCCCTGCAATAATCTCCAAGTTTATTTGACCATAGGATTCATTTCCTTCCACAGGGTATTTCGTAGGATTATATTTTCACCAAGTATGCTTTGGGGAATGCTGAGTTCATGCTTTATAAAATGTGTGATTTTTACGTTCTTTCTTAAAGTCTTAAAATCTGTTTTATAAAGATAACCTTTCTACCTATGTATGTTTTAAAATTCATGCTTATTTGATAAAAATCCAAATGTATACCCTAGTAAAAATTTATATAATTACATTTAAAGAGTTTTGGTTCTAAATTACTATATGATTCTATATCTTTTAATACTTGCATGGTACAGGCAAATAGATAATAAATCACATATAAATATATACATATATAACTGCAACTTAATAAAGATTTATCTCTATACATCTACCAGGTTATTATTCTAATAAGATAGTGGGTGAATGGGGCAATTATATAATGAAGAATACAACTGAATTAAGTGGTAGATGTAATAGACCACAAACATACATTGGTTTTGAATGATACTTACCTGGAAGTCAAGAAACACTACTATCAATGTTGTTTCAATTAAAAGCATTAAAAAGATAAAGAATAGTACTGGCTACTTGTAACTTCCTTAAATTCTGTAATTTTCTTAAATTTCCTTAAATTTTGTAATTCTTCTCCATCATGTCTCTACATTTTTCAAATACAAAGGCAAGCATTGAGAGTGTTTCCCCAAAAATTATTTTGTATTTTCTGGATACTTATAAACTTGTGTAATGGACGTTTTCTTGTATACAACATAACATTTTCATCTTCATCTATACTGTTATATGTATTGATAATCTATCACTTTTGTGCTGTGTAGATTTCCAGTGTAAACTCAATTTGTTTGCACATTCACCTATTTGGGTTATTTCTACTTTTTTATTTTTTAATTAAATTTATTTATTTATTTTGAATACCCATCCCTCCACCAGTAACCCTTTCCCACCACCACGGATCCCAGTAACCCTCCCACCCCCCATTCCATCCCCATCCCATCCTGCCTCTGTGGCAGGGCATTCCCTTTTGCTCTCTTTTTCCTATTCAGTGTTGTGGTTTGTAAAAGAGTTAAGCCTGATTTTCAGGGAAAAACGTCGGAGAATTTACTTTCCATTGACCACTTTATATATAAGAAGATGTCACGCGGCCGCATAAGCGGCCAGGCGGTTTGCAGTGAGAGTCCTGGTTCCTGCATAAGGGAGCTATGCTTGTAGAGGCTCATGGTCCCCGGGATTCCCTCTGGAGGAGGTAGTATGCAGCACCTACCCCATTCTACTTTTAGCTATTGCAAACAAAGCCACAATGAAGAGTCCTTTATGGTTTTCTTAAGGACAATTGACTTTTAAAAAAGTCTTGGGTAAACTTAAAAGTTCAGTGGAAGATAATATGACAGATGCTTATTTAACCTTTAAAGAAATTCTGTTTTTCCTATGTAAGTTATCACATTCACATGGCAGTGTATGAAAGTTCTTTTTCTGCGTCCTTGATAATACTTGGTACAGGCATGCCTTTTCATTTATAAGCATTCAAGTCTATTTCTAGTATAATTTCTCCGTAATTTTCATGAATGTTTTGACTAATGATACTGGGCACCCTTTTATGTGCTTATTTTCCATTCTTAGATCTTTTTGATCAAGTGTCTGTCCACTGATTTTCGTGGATTATTTGTCTTCTTTAATAAGTTTAGAGATTTATTTACATATTCAGAATATCTGGTTTACTTTATTTGGTTGTAATGAAATGTGACTTTTATTTAATTTTGGATTCACATGATATTATTTTAGTATTCAGAGAAATAGATAGGTCTGGGGACCTGGTTTGCTTCATTTATGCTTCATTTTGCCAAAGAGTTCCACAAGACCTTATCATTTGGACCTTGGACAAAACCCCAGAATGAGTCACTTTTCTTTAACTTTTGAGAGCGCGCGCGCATGTGTGTGTGTGTGTGTGTGCGTGCGTGTATGTGTTTTCACGCATGTGTGTGAGGTGTGCTAGTGTTTAGTAGCTTCAGGAAGTTCCCTATATTAAATAGTGCTCATTTCAATAATTGGGATCTCAGCACTTTCTGCCGCTCTCCCTTTGTAGACTGCACTCTCTTGTGGCACCCAGTTCTGATTAGTTGAGTTGTGTTCAGTGTCCTTGGACGCTCCATTCCATTTCCCTAATTTAGTTCCATCCTGTCCTAAGTGCCTCCTGCTGGAGATATGACCTAGAAACTCTCAAGAGATGAAGTTGTGGCAAATGTTGGGTCACCTCATTTGTGTTATGGAAGTCAGGGATCATTACCTTGTGTGATGCTGAGTGCCCTAAAAATTGCTGTTTTATATACCTTGTCCTTTTGTTTGTGTAAGATGTGTATACGTGTGTGTGTGTTTGTGTTTGTGTTTGTATGTGTGTGTGTTTGTGTGTGTGTGGTGAAAGGGGTTTCGGGGGTAAATCTTCCTTCAGTATTTCACCTTGGCTGGAAATTGATGACTCATTACTGTTTTTGTTTTTAATGGCAGTGATACTTATAAATTTTGCACATTTCTATATTTTTATTAATAATTTTCCTCTCATTAAATTAGACTTAGTATGTGCTTTGTTTGATTTCCCTTTAAATATTGTTTTAACCATCATGTGGTGCTTCATTATGTCAAAATGCATTTCCATGACTCTTCTGTGACGGAGGCAATACCTATAGACAGTTTCTGAGCTTTCTCTGACGGATTAGGTTAAGAAGAAATAAAATAAATTACAGATCACAAAGGGTTAAGTGCTTGACTTGATTTATTCATGATTCATAAGGACTCCTTTTAATTTCATATATTCATGCTCAGAGACTTTAATTTAGAGTTAAAATTCTAGTACTATGCACAGATTCTGAAACTCAGGGTGCTCAAGACAAATGAATAATTAAAAATAAAAGGAAAAGTGCTTGTATTAATTAATCCTGCTTTCTTCTCTTTTCCTCTTTTTGAGTTTATTTATTTATTTGTCTGTTTACTTTTGGCCACACCCAGCAGGACTACTTTAACTTCTATACTATCTCTCTTAACCCTCTCGTACCTATATTTTTTTATTTTAACTTTATATTGCAGTCCATAATACAGATGTCACTGGCATTCAGTTTTTCAACACCAAACCCATCACCAGAGTAGCAATCCCTTCATCGTGTTACCATTTCCCCCACCACCTCCCAACCCTTATTTTAGCAGGCATAAAATAACTTATTTAGTATTGCTTGCTACAACAAAATGGTCTAACATAGAGTTTAGTAAAAACAAATGTGAAATTATTTATATTTCACCCTGAGGTCATTATCTCATTATCTTATTATCTCATTCCTACTTTGGACAAACTGGCAGGCTTCCTAATGTAACCTGCCCACACGGCAGAGTCTGGAAAACTCCCTGTGGTGTACCCAATATGCCAAATACCAGTAACAATGATGGGTCTCATTCTCCTAACCCTGAAAGAGCCTTGAATATGGCACTTTTTAAAAAATCTCAGGGTTAGGACGAAGGAGACTTTACTGGGGCCTGCTCGAGGCAATCAACGAACAACAGGATGGTCGTGATAGTAGTCGTGAGCGTGAGGTCATTATCTTTGGCTGAAGGTTTAATCATCTGTTTGTTGCTAATTGAGTTTCTATGTCACTGTTTCTGTTTATTGAGCTTAGTTGGCATCTCTGTTACTTTCCCATCTACTCTAGTGAGCTCCTACTGGGCCGCCAGCATTGTGGAACTTGGAGGTGTCCTGTTCCAGGAACTCCAGGATCTGTAGAAATGGGCCAGTGAGTTTACATGGCAGTGGCCTTGGGATGTGGGTGTGGCTGCTGGGTTTCTGGATCTATGGGGGACAGGGTCCCTGGGGAAGGGAGGGAGATGGGAAGGAGATACGAAGGGCATCCCCTACCCCCAACTCTGAGAAGATTTGAGTTCTCAGCCTGAAAACTGGTGTACCTGAACTTTTTGTTGGTTTGATATCTCTGTATAGATTAGTTGTGAAGCAGTGGAGTTGGGTCATTGGCACAATGACAGCTATGGGGTGTGCGTGTGGCTGCTCTAGCTTTCACATGGCAAAAACTCTTGCTCGGCACCCATGCTCCTGCCCCCACTCCCTGCCAACAAGACCTCATCCCCCTCCACTACCACCAAGGTGTGTCAGAGTTTTCAACCAAAAAGATCTGTTGAAGCCATGAATTTGAGCATCTTGACTTCTCTTCCAAGATGCAGTGTTGAGTCTGTAATGCTGGGTCAATGGATGAGTTTGTTTGATGGTGCCTGTGCTTCTTCCCTTATTTCTTAAAGCTTGGTACTTATTTTCTCTTACTGTGGCTGTGGAGACTTTCCAAAGGTAATAGTTTTTATTTATAATATTCTAGGTAGTTACAATAGTGTCAAAGTTATAGTATAAACATGCAAAATTATTACATCCCACCACCACCAAAGTGGAGCCATTTATTGTAATGAAATGAATAAATATCAAGAATTTGGAATATCATATAAGGTAGTGAGTTAATCTAGGAAGTTAGGTAAAAAGAAGGAGGAAGAAGTATCTTTTGAAAAGAAACTTGAGAGATAAGTAGAACTTCTGTAGTAAGAGGAGGGCAGATAGAACATTTGAACAGTCTTAGAAGATAGAAAGAGGGTGCTTCATTGAAGAACATAGAAATTCAGAGTGGATAGAATAGAAATTTTGGGGTGTGTGTGTGTGTGTGTGTGTGTGTGTGTGTGTGTGTATGTGTGTATGCAGGAATGTAAGAGCAGGAACTTTTGCAGCATGGAAGAGTTGTAAACAGGAAAAGCAAATAGTATTGGAAAATATTAGGTGCTGGTGGTTTGTAGTATAGTAAGATACAAAGAAATCTACTTAAATCCTGAATTCAGATCTTTTTATAATATTAAATGATAGAATGGTGAATGTGTTGGAAAGCAGGATACAAAAGGAAAGAAGAACTACTAGGAGACTTTTCATAGAAAATGCATGCATTTAACCCAAATCTAACCAGAATAGTATATTAAATAGTAAACACTAACATCATGCAGTATTAGTTGTGATGTTGGTAGAAACTTTAGTAGGCCATGCAACAAAAACTAATTCAAGAGAAAAGAGCACAATTTAGATGACCGAAGAGCAGAATTATGTAATCCAATAAACAGATTTTTATTTGTATTCAAAATCCTTTACAGTCTCCATTTTAAAACTTTTGCTATGCTGGATTCTATAGGAGTATTAGAAATTAATTACCTTGTAGTACTTTCAATTTACATCTTCTTCATGCCAATGAATAACAAAACAACAACCATCCAATCCATTATGTTTTATTTGTATATGAACATATATGTGTAAGATTATTTAAGTATTTGAATTTGGTTTTTTCTATGTTCTTTATATCTTATAACATATATTTCTAACATTTATTTTATATTATAAGTTATTAGAGGAATAACTGCTTAAAACCGAGGAGACACTGCATAAATGTTGACATATTTCTGAAGATGTTCAATTATTCCTCCTCTTATTCTGACTTTTTTATATTCTTGTCAATCATTTTAATTCATGGTTATCTATAATTTTCATATTGATAAGTCATTTAAACATACTCTTGGTTGTTTTAAACAGCAAAACATATTTTAGACTAAATACAAATGAAATTTTTAATAATTTTCCCAAGATATTGTTGTGGAGACCATATTCTGCCTTATTTGCGGAAGGGCATGTGATGCTGACTATCAAACTGAGGCCACCCATATGCAAAGCATATGCTCTGCCATTTGAGCCATACTCCTGTTTATATTTCTAATAATTTTAAAGTTACAGTGCATCATACAAAAGGGTGTCTCTAAGTATAAATGGCAATTATTTTAATTTAGCTGAATTTTTATATTATGGCTTTCTGGGTGAGAGAGAGAGTACAGCAGGTAAGGCACTTGGCTTGCACATGGCAAATCTAGGTTGGGTCTCTCTGACACTCCATGTGGTCCTCTGAGCTCCACCAGGAATGATCTCTGTGTGTCACTGGGTTTCACCCCCAAGCAAGCAAAAACAAGAAAATTGTAGTTTCCCTCAAATTTACATTTTCACTTGTCTACTACTCGTAATTCTTATAAATCATCATGTAAATGGAATAATTCTAAAATTCTTCATGATATAAAATTAAATAGCTCAAAAATGAATTAGATCATTTTTCTGAACTTTCAAAAATCTGGTTCACCTGATCATTTTTATGGTAATAAAATGAAACTTTTGGTTGGAATCTTAAATTCTTGGTTCCTATTCTGGTTTTGTTTCTCTCTAGCAATAATGCAAGTCATAGAGATCCGATTTGCATCACTTTTCCCTTCTGTTTACCAAAGTGTGCCTTAGGTCCTCACCATCTGGGTGTGGAGCTGCCGAGAATATTCAGGAATTGTTACTGAGACTAGCTTACTATGGCAATGCCCAAGAGCCTTGAATTCAGGCTTAACTTTATTCTTTTGATCTTAAAACAGTCAACATCTACATATTGCTGAGAAGCTTGTTTAAACATAAGGAAGAAACTAAAAAGTAATGTTACTTTTTGTTGGTCCAAATAAACCAACAATATCATTAAAATTAAAACTCTTATTAAATGAAATCATTTGCTAAATTTTTAGTAGATATATATGATTCATATTTTATCAGAAAAGTTAAGTGGTGGGATGGCTAACTTTTGTTGTTGTTTTGGAGTTGTACCCAGCAGTGCTCAGAGTTTACTCCTAGCTCTGTGCTCAGGGTCACTCCTGGCAGTGCTCAGGAGACACTATACAGTGCCAGGTCATCTGAGTGTAAGGCAATTGTCTTACTTGCTGTATTTTCTCTTGGCCCTGGTTGTATGACTGCTGATGAGTTATAGTCTTTTTTTCTCTTTTGCTTTTGGTGTTCTTATTTTTATTTTACAAAACTTGACAAGGAAAAATATTAGTTTTAGTTTTACTTTTTATCTTTACTCAAATATCTAAACTTGCTTATAAGTAGCCATTACATCATCTTAAAGATTTGAATCTTGACTCAAGAATTAATAAATGTAGGCTTTTAAAAACAAACTCATTCTTTTGATTTCTGTATCAGAAGTCTTTTGAGAAGTATGTGTTCTAGGGGAGAGCAAGAATAAAAAGGACTAAATTTCTTTTCACCATATTGTGGCATTAACGTGCAAACACCATGTATTTCAACCATCAATCAAACAAAATCAGGCTGCTCACAATGCATCAGATTATATGGTATTGTGTGATATAAATATAGCACATGCTACTTTCTCAGAAAGACTTTTCTTTTTATACAGATTCTTATACAAGTAATATATAATCCAATTAAAAAGTTGTCAGAGGGGAGAGTCTTTCCCAATCAGTTAAGTAGATGGGTTTGAATTACAATGGCTCCTCTTTGTTTCCTATGTTTGTGAGAAACTGCATCATTCAAGGGTTATCTTTGCTTTTGAAAACTTCCATACTTTGCCCTGAATGTTCTGTTTCTGCTTTGGGTGTCAAGTCATTCAGTGTCACCATCAAGAATCAATTAAATTCAGTCAGAAATCTTCTAAGGGAGATGGTAATAAAGGAAAAAGAATTGGAAATTAATGTTTGCAGAATTCATGTTTTCAAGTGCCTATGAAATATAGTTTTTAGTGTTCTGAAAAATGCATATTTACACAGGCCTGTTCATGAATAAATTTATGGTCACATTTTATATTTAAAACAATTTCTGGGTGTTATGCCATTTTAAAAAGAAGGTGGTTTATTATGGCTGTAGCAAGAGGTGATTTCGATTATGTTTCCTGCTTTTTCCTACTCTGAATTATTTATTTTTATTTTTTATTGATTTAACATTTGAGGGGGTGTAGGGCTATATCAGTCATTGCTTGGGGCTCTTCCTGGCTCTATGCTCTCATGTCACTCCTGGTGGCATTCGCAAGACCCTCTTGGGTTCTAGGGATTGAACTTGGGTAAGCCATATACAAGTCAAATGCCCTATTTACTCTGACCTGTCCCTCTAAAGTATTTTTAGTAAATTTCCAAAATTCAGTTTCTTTCATTTATTTATTTTGTTTGCCTCCCAACTGGCTCTCAGTCAGTCTTGGGTACTGGGGAGGCAGCTCCCAAATCCTTGAAATAATCTGGCTGGATAGTTCAATAATAGGGCATGAGGATATGATAGAGCTTAGGCATTTTTGTATTGGGCACTACCAGGTCATCTTAATTTTGTTTGGGGGCATCCACCGGCAACATGTGGAGGTGCTAATGGCATCTCTAGGGCTCCACCCATTGATCCTTGAAAGGATATGTAGTGTTTGGGGATAGAACCAGAGTTGATTCATGTAACAAATAGCCTCAACATCTGTACAAACTCTCTGGCCCCAGAATTCATTGTTCTGAAAGAAAATTCTTTTTATTAGCTTTTTCATAATTGGATATACATTAAATATTCCATTTAGTATTCCTTTTTTTCTTCCTGGGCCACAGGATTTTATTAACTTTTTAAATTACACAATTATCTAGCAAGCCTTTATTGAGTATTATTTACAAAACACTTTTAGAAATTTTAAGAAGGTGATCACTATGGTGTGTAATAGACTGGACGTGCTCATGGAATGTGTTAGACTTAAAGAATGAAATGTGTTTAGATTGGTCAACCAAAAATACCAATTCCAACTCATCAGGAGCATAAAATAAATTTCTGGGTGGAGAGCACTTTTACAGTAGTGGCATAACAATAGGAGACATGTTGAAGGCTGGATGCAATTTGTTTTGTTTAAAAACAAAGAGCCTGTGATAAATGACAAGGCACATTATTTCATGTATCATCAAAAAAGTTTAGAGTTCATTTCTGCTTACATTATTTCAATGTGATAGAGCAAAAAATGCAAATAAGTAGTGAAGTGAATTTATGAAAGTATGAAATAGTTTCAAACAATTTAGATGAAATTAAAAGATGGAGAGTGGATTTAAGAAATAAACCTGGGGTCATGGTCTTGGTTTTAGAATTTCATGGACCTCAGATAAATTGTGTTCTGATTGTAGTAATTCTGACCATTGGGTTGTAATGAACGATGAAGATAAAGAACAAGCAATCTGTTTTTCTTCAAAATTTGCAAAACGGATATTCTTTGATAGCAAAGATAACTGTAGGAATAAACGGCATTCAGGAAGTGGTTAACTAGCGGTCATTTTGGCTTAGAAATCTGCTAAATACTTTAACTTTATGCTTAATTAAAATATGAGAGTAGATTTATTGCCTTTTGATAGGAATCAAACATGAATATTTTCTCTCAGTGTTTGAAGGAAGTACCTATTTTTAATGTTTTGTGTAGTGATCAGTTAATTCTCAACATTATTACATAACTCATCCATTCTTTGATTTAAAATATTGTTCCAGCCTATACTGATTAATATTTGTTTGTATATTTATCCACTATTTTTAAATTATTAAAGTTAATTATTATGGTTTCTAAGTCAAAAATGGAAATCTATTGACTTTTTGAGTCATTAAAATGCATCTAGTTAACTCAAAAAACTTTCATAGTAATTTTAATGCTCTACTCAATTTTCTTGGGTTTTCATAGCAGCATCTCATAATTCTTCATAAAAAATAATCTTTTCTACAAAATATAAACTTGTTTTTTTCTCTCATTAGCTTGAGTAGAACTTCTAAAACTATCAAATAATAGAAGTATTAGTATTTTTTATGAAAATGTGTTTCAAAACAGGTTATTCTTTAATTTAATGTATGCCAATCATATAATAATTAATAAATACTGAGTCATAAAATTCTGTTTTGTTTCAAAATAATATTTGTTTTTATTATATGACTTGTTGACAATTATCAAGTTGACCATGTTCCTTACTCATTTGATAAAATAGTGAATAATTGTAAGCGCATTATGTTTCAGACTCTGAAATGAAGACAGCTTAGTCATGGGGCTTTATTATTTCAATATACTCCTTGGATGGAATCTCTATGGCTGAAGTATTCTGTCATTGCATTTTACTTTCGGATAATGTTATCAAAAGTCACACTAGTGAACTGAATCACAAAGCTTTCACTTTTCTTACACATTCTGTAACTCCACTGTTCCTTGACGATTTTGAAAGAAATCATTGATAAATGCTTTTGTGTCTTACATTTTTGGAGTGAACACTTCGGTGAAACTTCTTATGGCTTTCAGCTTTTGAACTTATTGAGACACTTTTGATATTTGTTCAGAAGATTCCCATGATATATTAATATTTAAATATGCTATTGTGATATTATTGCCTTCTTTGCATACAAAATGTTTAGTTTAGTTTCTCTTATTTATCAATGTGAACTTTCTTCATTTTTGTGTTGTCTTTATTGAATTTACAAATGCCATGCTTATTTTGTCTGTTCTATATTTATTTAAAATGGTTTTCTAAAGTGCTAATTCTACATTATTTATTTAGATATTGTTTTCAGAACATTACCCAGCAGTTCTCAGGGATTCCCAGCTCTGTGCTCAGCATTTGCTCCTGGCACTGTTTAGGGAACCACCACAGGGTGCTACCAGGGAGTGAATCTGGGCCTTCAGGATATAAATTGCTCCAAACAATTGAACTATCTCTCCAGCTCAAATTATACTTTTAATTCATGCATGTCTTTGAATTTTCATTGTTCTTATTCTAACCTCTTGACTTTAAAATGTAGTTAATCACTTGTATCACTGTCATCCCATTGCTCATTGATTTGCTTGAGTGAGCACCAATAACGTCTCCATTTGTCCCTGTCCTAGAGTAGTGCAATGACATCTGCTCACTCCTGGAATACAAAGGGCATCAAACCGTTCATTCAAGGTCTTGAGGAAGAAGTCTGACCATCTCCTAGCTGGGCGGCCAGGCATTCCTTTGACCACCCGTGGAATCCAGTGGGTAACGACTCTAGTCTAGCAATCGTCTCGAAATTGCATTACGTGTCCAGCCCACCTGATTTTCAACGTGTTGGCAAACGAGGCAGCATTGATGGAGGTTGGAACTATGAATTCCTTCTCTCGCTTGAGTGAAATGTGATATTCCAAGCATAACTCTTTCAATTCCTCTTTGGGATACCCAAATAGCATTCTCATCCTGTTTTTGTAGGACCCAGGTCTCTGGGGCATATGTTAGTGCAGGAAGAACAGAGGAGTTGAAAAGGTGTGCCTGGAGCCAGAGATTTTTTGTCCTCTTAACAACTTCTTTGACGCTCTTGAAAGTGTTCCACGCTGCTCTCTTCCTCCTGTGCATTTCTGGCACCAAGTGATCCATCATGTTGAGTTTTTGACCCAGGTACACATACCTGCTGCATTCGGAGATGTTCGTTCTTTTCAGAGCAAATGGAATGTCAGGAACTAGTTCATTTCTCATGAACATTGTCTTCGTGAGGTTCAGCTGCAGCCTGACATTTCCACACAAACATTTGAAGTCAGCCAGCATTGGTGCTACTTGGTTAATGTTTGATGTTATTAGAACAATGTCATCAGTAAAGCGGAGGTGATGTAGTTTCTGACCATCTGTCTTCACTCCCATTCCTTCCCATTCCAGCCATCGAATGATGTTCTTGAGGGTGGCACTGAAGAGTTTTGGTGAAATGGTAGTTAATCACTACCTTCTTTTTAGTCTTTTATTTCAACATCAATAGATACAGTTACGGAGCATGTTTTCACAGAACTCCTTACATTTTAATATATAATTACCATTTTTTAAAGTCTGTGCAATAAGTAGCCAGAGGTTCTGAGGCATTATTGAATACCAGAGTACCCTGGAGGGATTGTTTAAGCACAATTTGCTGGACCAGGAAGAGCTCTTAAAGGGACAAAGTTCATGCTTCACAGGTGGAGACCCCAAATTTAATCCTCTAGAGTACATGACCCCCACCAACCCATGCACCCATTGGTAGCCAGTTATCACTGGGAGTGACTCCCACATTCTTGAGCACAGCTAGAGTGTTCCTCCTCCCCCACCCCACCGCCCAACAAGAATGATTGCTGTCTTCCCCAAGGCTTCTTATTATCTGTGGAATAAGTCTTATAATTTTAGTATATACCAAATATTGTATTCCAGTACTGCTCATACACCCAATGTGTGTGTGTGGGGGGGTTCATACTTTGCAAATCAAAATTATAAAGGCCTTTTATTTTAATCTGAAAATATTGTAGTTAATAATTCAATACATTGTTGCTAATGCAGATTCTGTTTTGCTATTTTTAAAGTTTTTTTTTTTAATTGAATCACCGTGAGCTACAGTTACAAAGTTTTCATGATTGAGTTTCAATCATAAAATGACCGAACATCCATCCCTCACCAGTGTACATTTTCCACTACTAATGTCCCCTGTCCCTCCCGCCACCCCAACCTGACCCTATCTCCTGCCTCTGTGGCAGACAATTATCTAAGAATCTGGTTCTAGTAGGTCACTATGGAAGGAAAGAGTGAATACCAGAAGAAGTTATCATCACAAAAATCAATGGATCAGGTGGGGGACTCAGCTTCAATCATGTCTCAAGCAAAATAAAAAGGAGTATGTTGGGAAGAAAGCATGATGAAAACACTCAGCCTTAGAACCAGATGAAGAGAAAAGCCAATAAAAATGAACCACAATATGGTTTAGGATATTGTAGAAAACAAAAAGAATACAGATAAAATAAGGGACCAGAGAAATGATACAGAAGGTTAGGTGTTCACCTTGCTTGCAACTGACCCCAATTTCATTCCCTGTACGGCACATGTTCCTCCAAGCGCCATGGAGATTGACCCTGAGCAGAAATCCAGGAGTTATCCCTGAGCATACTATTGGGTATGCCCCCCAAAACACGAACAAACAAAAGAAAACTGTCATCTGTAAATGGACTTGAGCACCAACTTAGTCACTTTCAGCCAAACAGCAAAGGGCAGAATAATAGCTGAGATATAAACTTTGCTTTCCACATCCTACTTAGTAAATCATTCCTTCAAACATCACAATAAAAAAAGCTACATTTATGAAAAGAAAACCAAAGTTGTTGTCAAAGGACATGTCTTCTGTGTGTTTTATGTATGTGAATAAAATTCTTTGCAGTAAACCACCATTCATGTTGATATTATCCCTCAGCAATCTTTTACGTCTGAGGATATGAGCCTAGTAAGAAACATTGAAACAATGGCTCATGCTTTACAAATCACTTCATTCTTTCTTTGGGGGCCAATTTGGATCCAAAGGCCTCCAATGGAAAAAAGAAATAAAAAGTAAATGAAATTAAAATAAAAGGGGAAAGTGGAAAAGTTAGAAAACATAGCCCCAACGACAGTAAATGTTAATGGTCTGATCACACACACAAAAATTGTCCTTCACACTGAAGTGTATATTAAATAGTAATGGATAGATATACTTCTCTGGGAGATCTGATTTGTCTAGCAAATCCTTACTGACATATACTCTCATTTACTACTATATAGCCTTTTGAAAATGCCATTCCAGCAGAGCATAAAAAAGGTTATTTAGATTAAGTATAGTTACAAGATAAGCAGTATACTGAGTTCATTGGGCTTCCTGCGCACTCATTTAATTTCCACCGCTCCATTACTCTGAATCAAACTGTCCCTGAAAGAACAAGAGGAAGGAAAAGGGCATTAAAAAACACAAATCACAAAGTTGAGAGCATTCTTCTTAAAAGCAGAATGGTCTCCATGTGTTGCCCATTTAATACCACAGAAATACTTTCTTAACTTTTATAGCATGCAGAGAATTTGCACCAATCTATTAAAGAATGCAATTAAAAAAAGACTTTGAGGTGGATTTACATTTTCCAGGTCTTTATCATGCTGCATGGGCTGGGAGCTTCCAAACACTGTAAAATATTATAAATGGTATCCATTTGCATCTGGGTGCAGCTTATGGCCTAATGAATGCACGACCACTTAACCATTTATGGAAATCAGGGAGATATATGATGAGAACTTCAGTGATATGTTTTAAGAAGAGGCCCAAAGCCAGGCTTTAAAGAAAGACAGAGTGCCAAAACAGTTTATCTTCTTGTGCTTTTAACTTTAGTGCCATTCAGTGCCATTTGAGGCTTTGGGGACTTTATTTGAAATTCAAGTAATTAATAGAACTGGAGGAAATAATTTTTAGAGGGCTCAGGTACTGTGATAAAGCATCAACGAGGAAGGCCTGACGTTTAGAGGACAGAAAATGACAGCCGTTAGCACAGAAGTTATACTGTATGATTTAAGTAATTGTTAAGACCTTTAGCATGTTCTGGTTGCATTTGACAGTGGCTGAACTTTATTAGCCTTTAATGGCCTTCATTAAATTATATTTGGTATCTAAGAGGTTATGCTTTGAATGGGGATCAGGAGGACCTTCTTTTTTTTACTAGCATTAACACCTCAGCTAAAGAATTATGGCTCTGAGCAGTTTCTTTTAGGAAATAATGTATTTTCATCCTATTTCAGACAATGGACAAATGGCAATTTTTATGGATATTTTTTAATCCATAGTTTCCTTCTCAATAATATTTTTAAAATATCTATCCTAAAAAATAAAATCTAGGGACTAGAGAGAGTACATTTGCTTTGCCCAAGGCCAACCACAGTTGGATCCCTGGTACCACTTATGGGCCTCCAAATATTACTAGGAGTGATACCTAAGTGATGAAATAGGAGTAAAGCATGAGTACTGTTGGACATAGCCCAATACCTTCTCTCTCCAAAACAAATTCTGCCATTGACTCCAATTTTCCTAACATTACCACCTAGTTGATATTATTTTAATACCCTTCTCGCAAATAGGAGAACCTTCTCACAGCACCTTCTCACTGACAATTCGCCCCAACACACTCTAATCAGGGTGGCAACAGAGGAGCAGATTCTGGACAGTGGGGGCTGAATTGGACAATTGGAGATGGTGTGATGTTTATGTATGAAACCTTGTTAATGATAAACGGTATTGTAAATTCTGGTGCTTCAAACAAAAATAAAATCCCAACTTATCTCTCCCTTATTTTCACTTTGACCAGTTGCTGTTATGAAAATATATGCTACTCATGACAAAATTCTTTTCTTCAAATTTCCTATCTAGTCTGGAATATACTAGTGTTATTTCCATCTATCGCATCATTTTTGTTATTGTTGAAATTTCGGTTCTGATAAACATCCCCCACTGCCCACCTCCTCCGAGCTATAAACTTCCTTTTTTTTTAGGTCTAGAGCATTATGTGCCTTTCTTTTAAAGCAATATTGCTATAAAACTAATATAATAAAAACAGGTATTGCAATTTCTTCTTCATTGTATTTCTTGTACACCATAAGCACAGAAAGTACAGAAAGTTTTGCTTGTGAGTTTTGCTAGATATATTTGATACAAAAGTAATGTATTGTTATACACACACACACACATACACACTTAGTAACGATTTAGTTTATAAGAAAATATTGAACACCTTAGTAGTGTTGGAAATCCTTTGGATCAAAACCAAGCATTTTATGGAAAATATTAATAGGCTTTTCCTTTCCTGTTACATTCCTCAATTTTTCACAAAATGAGGAATTTTGGTTTGAAGTCTATGTATAGAGACTTGGAAATTGCTGTATGTTTTCATATTTATCCTTGTCAGAGTTTTCTCACATAAAATGATCTTAAAATTTCCCTTTGTTATGCCCTGCCCACAGAAACTTGTAATTGTCACAAAGCTTATGTGAACTAACTGACAGTTTATCATAGAAAAATTGTTAATTTGCCTAAATTACTTGGTTTTCACTTGGACTTCTTTAGAATTTACATTTCTTTGCAAATAAATCCTTTACTTTGAACTCAAACTCTTCTTAATCCTAAAGAGTTGTGCCTTTTACATATATCTTGGTTTTTCGTAAAAGAAAACATTTTATACAATATATTACATAAACAGTGATATGCAAACTTGTCAGACACTTTATATACTCTTCTTTTTTCAGAATTCAAGAATTCTGTTACATTTATTTTGCTTTGATTTCAAAATTGACACATTCTTATATATATATTTTGTTGCCTTCATCTCTTAATTTAAATAACCATCTTTTGTCTGATTTTTAATTTTTGTTCAGATTTACAGTGAGGCTGGATGGCTTTAAGAGACCATTAGAATATATCACCATATATAGGTTTTGTCATTATGTTAAAAACTGTAATGTGGCCAATATATGTTTATTCTAGTTGTCTAGTTATTTATGCATAGTGTAGGACTATGACTACTTTACTTTTTCATCCTTGTGCTTTAAAAAAAGTTATTTTTCAAAAGATGGCGGCCGCACGGGAGCCTTGTGGAAAGCAGGTTTGATCCGGGGCTGGCGGGAGCGGCAGGGACCTCATGGGAAGGGGGGCTTTGTGGGCCGTCCCCCACGCCCCACCGAGGTCGCCAGCTGCCCCCCACGAGCGGCTCTCCGGCACGGCCACGACTCCAGGGCACAGAAACCAATCTCTTAACTAGCTAACTTTTAATAGAAATTCTTCCAGGGTCAATAAGTAAAATAGCAGAAATTCAAAACCGTGCGGCCGCTATTGCGGCCGCGCGACATCATTTTATTCTTAAACCAAGTTGTAGAAAGCAAATCATTTCACAACGCTATTTCAGCATGTCTGATTGTGGGGGGTGGGTCGTAAACTCTAAACAATAATTGTGCATCTTCTATCGAAATAATCTATCTAGTCAAAGTAGATAGAGTATTAACTAGAACTCATCTGCCTCACAAGAATTGGGAGGGGTGGGAGGTGGGGGTCTATTGGGGTTCGGGGTTAAAAATGAGTATTGGTAAAGGGAAATGTGTTTGGTATCTACATGACTGAGACCTAAACCCGAAAGCTCTGTAACTTTTCCCACAGTGATTCAATAAATAAATAAATTATAAAAAAAATAAAAAATAAAAAAAATTAAAAAAGTTATTTTTGGCAGTGCTGGGAATCAAAACCAGGACTTCACAATGCAAGGCTATTCCTTTATTACTAAGTCACATTACTGGCCTCTAATGCTTAGCTTTATCTCTATTCAATGTATATTGTTAGTTTAATGTAGATTTTCTAAAATGGGTTACAACGAACCAAATACATTCTTTATTCTTAAGCACATGGGGGAAAAATGTATTTTTTCCAGTGCGACTTTCATTGAAAGAATCTAAAGAATATAGTAGGAAAAACTTTTTGAAGTACATAAAACCTTGAATGTAAGCTATTTTATATTGAACATAGTGTGGCAGCATAAGAAAGAAGAGTCTGTTTTACACGGTTTATGTTGTTTAAGAACTTGCTTGTTTATTACAATGGACTTTGGACAAGATTATCTGTGCATAAGCTTGTAAATAACATTAAAATTTTAATACTAAGAAAATTTTTCCCCCACACCTAGTGGTGCCCAGTGCCTCTGTTGGGGTCGGGAGTCCCCTGACCCTGGGAGATGCAGAGAGACCAGACAGACACAATTCCTGCAGGAGTACAAATGGGGTTTATTTAAACCAGCATGCTGGGGCTCCACAGCATACCCTAGAGTGGGCAGTGGCTGAGAGCCCCGAGCTTCTTCAAAGGGGGTCTTATATAGGCCTTCGTCAACCGTTACAGCAGAACCCGCACATTTCATAGCCAATAGATTTGTAATAACCCATATTTTCCTGACCAATCCAATTAAGGGTACATCACTTCTTAGCCTATAGTTTAAAGATCAGCATTTTGCATCAGTGCTTAGGAAGTGACAGGTTTTTAGGGTAGTCCTGGGTCTTGCAACATGGGTCTTGTGAGAGACATCCGGTTAACTGGTCTGACCCCTACCCTTCGAGTATCTGAATTCCTTGCTCAGGGGCAGAAAAACCAGTTATTTTGCAGTGCAGGCTCCTGTAAAGTGGATCTGAAAAAGCTTATCTAGACCTATTCCTTGAAAAACCAGTTATTTTGCAATGCAGATTCCTATTAAGCTAAGCTAAATTAACTCTGGTGGTAGCCCATTTTGGGCCTGTCCCTCACACCTCTTCCTGTCCAGGAAGATACTCCTAGAGGTTCTCATGGGAACTTGCAGGACAAGGCTGGGACTTGAGCCTCCTGCCACACAGAGTATGTCTTCCAACTCTTTGAGCTTCTCCTTGATTCATATCAAATTTTTTTTTTTGCTTTTTTTGGTCACACCCAGCGATGCACAGGAGTTACTCCTGGTTCATGCACTCAGGAATCACTCCTGGTGGCACTCGGGGGACCATATGGGATGCTGAGAATCAAACCTGGGTTAGCCGCGTGTAAGGCAAATGCCCTACCTGCTATGCTATTGCTCCAGCCCCCTTATCAAGATATTTTCAATGTGAAAATTTTTTTCTTCCAGACGAAGACCTAAACTACCAGGATGTACTTCAAATCCTTGTTTGTGTGAGCAGAGAGAACTTCTAAGTTATACATCAGATTGTCCCAAATGTCTTTTTTCCCCTAAAGCTGAATCCCAGTTTATTTTCCCAGTATCTCCAGGGCCTTATGGTGACGAAATATATTTCCCTTGGTTTTCTTTGGTCTCTAAGAGAACTGTCTAGCTAGAATGACAAGCAACATGCAGATGCTGGTCTATGTCCATCACACACAAACCTACTGTTTATACAGTATACACACCATAAAATCACTCCTGCCAGAAAATGACACTATAGGTACCCAATTTTACTAACCTTTTAAAAAATGTTGAATCATTACCATTTAACAAATAATTCAAAGCATTTTTTCTTGATGTTTTGGGGTCACGTGCAGCAGTGCTCAAGGTTTACTCCTGGTACTGCACTCAGGAATCACTCCTGGCAGGTTCAGGATACCATATGGGATGCCAGGGACTGAACCCAGATTGGCCACATGCAAGGCAAGTGTCCTACTACAGGATAACACTGTTCTGTCCTTCCTGCATAGCCTCAGATAGTTTAGGTTTATTGGGTTGCTCTCATCACAGTGCTCCCATTCCTCTGTGTTTATTTGTAATTTCTTTCTTTGTGTTCTGTTGACTTGTAAGTATTGTTTTTTCTCTTATCTCAAAGTTTTTTGCATAATCTATTCAGGGCAATCTCCATTTTGTATGGACATAAGAAGACATGCTTTTGTAACGTGACTCTCAGTGATATTTTCTTTCTTGGGCATCTGTTCTCTCACCTAAGCCTCAGCTGCCTTTACTTCCTACTGCCCCCAAAAGCAGGGTCCCGTGGAGGGACTGGATGGAACCAGGGCAAGCAGTAAGTTATATGCTACCCTGGCATGGAGATGGGCCTGGCCAAAGCACCATAATGCTTAACTATAAGTTAAGAGCTTGGTCATGGACAAATGCTGTCATGATCCAAAAGTAATAACTAGATTTGGACCCTGCTATGGTTAGGAATGATTCATCTGACCTGAGAGCTGTAGTCTGAGTCTGTGGCAAGATGTCCCCACGAGAGCTGCCCTGTTATGGCTTACTGTGTCTATACAAAAATAGCTAGTATTGATACCTTGATAGTTATTGGACTGAGGAAAAGAGAAAAACACATTAGGAGGTATTTTGTCCTTGGGCAGTCAGGAAGGGCATTGGAATGCCTTGTAGGTGGTGTTCCCTTTGAACTTGGTGGGCCCTCAGGAAGGCTTTCTTATGTTGATTTCACTACCTGACTGGATTCAGCATCAGCCCTGACTGCAGGGGAGTTGGAGGCAAGAGAGCTGGAGAGAGGAGAGAGCAGGGCAGCAAGATGGACCAGGGAGAGGCTTGTAAGGGGGAACGTGTGCTTGAGAGAACTTGGGCCCTCCATAACATAAGTTTCTTCTATGGCATAAACTTCCTTGTAATAAACTGCTACTAAGCGATAGCACAGTGGGTAGGGCATTCGCCTTGCACGCAGCCAACATGGCCGACCTGAGTTCGATTCCTCCGCCCCTCTCGGAGAGCCCGGCAAGCTACCAAGAGTATTCGATATGCCAGACACAGTAACAACAAAGTCTCCAATGGAGACGTTACTGGGCCCGCTCGAGCAAAGATCAACCAGCCTGGCTCTCGCTTTTTCCTTCATCTGTCCTTGGCCAACAGCCATCCCAATCCAGGCCACACACAGCGGCTCTAGAGCACCAAACGCGGGCGGTGAGACAGAGCCATCCAAAGAGCCCGCGGACACACAACCTTCCGCGTGCATGGTTTTTTACATCCTGCCTCCTGTATTATCTCTCCAGTCACTGCAAAGTATTTTTAGTGAGTCTAGGAGTCACTGATTAGGCAGCAATATAGTTCATCTTAGCATGGCTCTTTATAAACTGTTTATTAGAACACCATGCTTTGAAAGTTGTTCATAGCTGAGTTTTGGACAAACAGTATTCCAGCCCTGATGTCACCACCAATGCCAGGGTCTCTCTGTTTGTGTCCCAAGTGCCATCCCACCCCAACATTCCTCTTTAGCAGGCATAGTTTTAGGTTTGGTTGTTACAATTTGGATCTCATGCTTTTAGTGTTGATTTTGTGGTTTGTATTCATAGCCCGTTTCTCTAGAACCCTGGTCCATCTGAGGCACTCAACTTCTGCCCCCAATCACTTCCCTTCAGCTTCTTATTTTTCCCCTTAATTTCTTTCTGTCTCTGTCTTTCTTAATGCTGTTCTCTGGGGTCATGGGTAATCTAGACAGTTCCTCTTTGTACATTGCATTTCCTCACCCAATTATTCTATGTATATCACAGGTAAGTGAGAACACCCTGTGTTCATTCTTCTGACTTAGCATGATGTCTTCCACTCCCATGGATCTTTTTATAAGCACAAAAAATTAAATGAGTTTATAATTTTATCATTTGCTTTCCCCTCCTCTTAGTTTTAAAACTTGGGACCTGGGAATATCAATTTTTTATATAATATTAAGCGCTGGAATTAAGTTATAAGAGCTTGTCATTATAATAGAGCTAGAGACTCCATGATCATAGTGTCTAAATAGTATTTACCAATGTTTGAACTGTTGGTGAGATATTATTGAATATGAGGGTTATTTGAAGAGAAAGAACTATGAGCCTGAGAGAGACTTAAATTTCACAGTTAGATTAATTTAATGATATTTTATTACATATTGATTTAGCTGCTAATTTTATTTGCAATGTTCCTCTTTCCATTATTTTGGGCCCAGAACTCCTGCTTGGGAGAAACTCCTTTGTCTGTCCCGTGGAGTTCTTCTTTATTGAGTTGCAAATCACAGCTTTTTAGCTCCTGTGGACTTGCAGGTGAGCATGTGACTCTTATCTGTGCAATCAAAATGCCATTATTCAGGCTATTACTGATTAGCTCAGAAATAGACATAAAACACTAGAAAAATATATTGTAAGGGTTTTCTATGTAGACACTGGAAACTACTTCTTTCCTTAGTAGTTTTCAGAGAATTAGTAAAAGTTTGACGCTGTTTCCAGTTATTTTCTTCAACTCTTTAATGAAACAATGAGCTCAACACAGACATGAAAACTGCATAAAATGATATTAGAAAGAGAGAATGAGAAAGAGAGAGATACAGTGAAACAGAAACAGAGAGAGATAGAGCTTTAATAATCCCCAAATTGTTTCATCTTTGGATTTGTCATATACAGGCTTAATGAAATATGGTTTTGGTTATATTAATTTAGATAAGAGTTATGACTAAGTAGTTGTGACTAAGTATTTGGATATAAGCTTAAATTCAATAGACAATAAAATATGTCTTGAACAATTCCTGTTTCTTTTCCTTTATGAACACTTTGGAAGGAAAAGGAATGGAAATGCAAATTTCATTGATATATTTTGAGCTTGCTTCTAAATAGGTATAAAAATTATTTTATACTTATTTAAGACAAGTCATAATGCTTTTTGAACGATGCTAAAGTTTTCCTTAATGTACTTTATTGTATAAAAATTATATATTTACATTAAAATATTGGCACTAAAATAAAATGTTCAATTATATTAGTGAAATTTATTAACGTTCATTAAATATCCTCAAGATAGTCAAAGCCATAGACGACAAACCCATGGCAAGCATTATCCTCAATGGGGAAAAACTAAGGGCCTTTCCTTTAAGATAAGAGACAAGACAAAGATGCCCACTATCACCACTTCTGTTTAACATAGTGCTGAAAGTACTTGCAATAGTGATTATGCAAGAAAAAGACATTAAAGGTTTTCGGATAGGAAAGGAAGAAATCAAGCTCTTTCGAATCCTCTTTTAGAGACCCAAATAGTGTTTTCATCCTGTTTTCATAGGGCCCAGGTCTCTGAGGCATATGTTAATGCAGGAAGAACAGTGGAATCAAAGAGACGTGCTCATAGCTGAAGGTTCTTTGTCCACTTAGTTATTTCTTCAATGCTCTTGAAGACATTCCAAGCCGCTCTCTTCCTCCTGCGCAACTCAGGTGCCAAGACATTCATTATGTTGATTTCTCGACCTAGGTATATATAACTGTTGCATTCGGAGATGGTGGTTCCGTTGAGAGCCAATGGAGCGTCAGGAACGAGGCTGTTTCTCATAAACATTGTCTTTGTAAGATTCAGCTGTAGTCCGACCTTTCCACACTCACGGTCGAAGTCGGTCAGCATTTGTGCCGCTTGGCTGATGTTTGGTGTTATTAGAATGATGTCATCAGCAAAGCGGAGGTGGTGTAGTTGCCAATCATCTACTTCACTCCCATTCACACACTTGGATGAGCCTCACGCATAAAAGAACTGGCAGAGGAACCCAGGTGTGTGGGACCCGGGACTGAGATCTCTAAGCCTGCGTGGTTTGGGACTGGACCTGCCAGTAGCTAGACAGTTACACCCCCCAATTGTCATGTAACCCCAACAACGGCCAGGATCCAGAGATTATCACACCAAGCTCCCAGGATCACGCGGCCGCATTTGCGGCCGTGCGACTTTTTATTTACATTCATTTAATTTTTCAGGGCACCTAAATATCCCACCCACACAGCAGAGCCTGGCAAGCTATCCGTAGTCTATTTGATATTTGATATGCCAAATCCAGTAAAAAAAATGGATCTCATTCCCCTGATTTTCTCATATTTTCAAAATTTTCATTTGCAAAACAGTAGTCAAAATATGACAATTACTGAAGGTGTACTGATTATTTATAATATTTTATTAAATTCTTAGTAAAAGGTAAAAGGTAAAGGCCCTCCCGTTGATCGTCGATTTGCTCGAGCGGGCCCAGTAACGTCTCCATTGGAGACTTTGTTGTTACTGTGTCTGGCATATCGAATACTCTCGGTAGCTTGCTGGGCTCTCCAAGAGGGGCAGAGGAATCAAACTCGGGTCGGCCATGTTGGCCGCATGTAAGGTGAACACCCTACCCGCTATGCTATCACTCCAGCCCTTTTAAAAATTGGTTTCAAAATAAAATGAGTGGTAAACTTATAATATAATTGCAAATAGATCAAAATTCGCATACAGAAAGATACATGTATACTTGGAAAGGTTTTTTTTCAAAAACAACTATATATATATATATGGTAAATGGTCGTTCCATAATGTTAATACTGAAGAATGATGTTTTTTCTAAACTTGAATTCTCACAAAGGAGTCCTTACTGGGTCCGCTCGAGTAAATCGATGAACAATGGGAAGACAGTGACAGTGACAGTGATTCCTATAATTGCTGTATAAAATATCAATGCTTATTACCAAAGAGTCATGAAATTAAAACTATAACATGTAAACTAATGTTATGTTATGGAGTAAGGGTCACGGTCCTCCCATTGTTCATTGATTTGCTCGAGCGGACCCAGTAACGTCTCCATCCTGATACTTCTTGTTACTGTGTTTGGCATATGGAATACGTCACGGGGAGCTTGCCAGGCTTTGCCGTGCGGGCGAGATACTCTCGGTAGCTTGCTGGGCTCTCCGAGAGGGGCGGAGGAATCGAACTGGGGTCGGCCATGTTGGCTGCGTGCAAGGCAAACGCCCTACCGCTGTGCTATCGCTCCAGCTCATGTTATGGAGTAATACCTATTCTTATAAAACTTCGGACACAATATGAGTTGTGTCCCTGTTTTATAGTAAGAAACTGCATTAAAAAGTAATCACAACAGGACAAATGCAAGTTTTGAATTGCACCGGCCTTCTTGATGATCATATTCTTAACTTCTAAACAAGTTAATAATCTTGTATTCCAGATTTCAGAATTTGGAAAGATAGATATAGCTATTATTCACTCCTGTACTTCACCTATTTACAAAAATTTATTCTATAATATTTTTAGAGGTAGAACTATATATGCATATGTCATGGCGAGTACATATCTTTAATATACATGATTAACATTTAAAATGTATATCAAAGAGTTTTTCTCATGTATAGGAATAAAAATTGTGACATTGGCCATTATAAGGTATTAAAAAATTCATGGTAACTTTTGAAGAAGGAAGAATGTTATTAACCTTGGTGTCTTGACCAAATTACAATTTGGGTAATTACATTTGTCTTCCCTAATCTCCCTTTCAACTTTCAATTGGGTAGTGTATTCTTAATGGATTTCATTACCAAGCTTCCCTTAGGATTTAAAATAGGACTTATCTTCTAAAACTGGGTTCACTCCAAATTTATGTTCTCTTACTTCAATTGAGCTGTCACTGAAACTCTCCAGTTGTTGGTCTTTGTGTTTGATTCATTCCTCTTATTTATTCATTTGTTTGCTTTCTCTTTTTAGCTCTTTCAAACCACTTCCATTGTTCTTCAGATATAAGCACATAGGTGAGTTCAGAAATTATTTTTTAATACCAAGAATGTCACCACTCTCACAACTCTGAAATACCAAGATCAATTACGTATTGCTTAAAACTTTCCATAAGCTTGCCAACAGAAAACGTTGTCCTTTTTATATGTAAGAGATACACACTCAATTCTTAACTTACTGGAAACAAAATAATAGTTATTTAAGTGCACATATATGATCTACCTATTTTGTGGAAAATTATCTTCTTATGTTCATATACTTGACTTGAAATTTTCCATATCATTCTGCTGTTTCTTCCTTCTCCAATTCTGCAGTTTGGAAGGGGATGCCTTGCTTGCAATGTACTTTTCTTTCTAAGTGTCTTTACCTGTACGCTTTATTCCTCCTTCTTTTATTAAGCTCTCTCACTTTCAAATCAATTAAATATTCTCACTATATTCTCTAAATATGTAAAAACATTTTTTTATCTTCTTGGAGGAAAAAATCTATTTTGTCTTGCTTTCTCTAGCCCTTGGGAATCACATATTTCTTTTTTTCACTCTTTTATCTCTATGTCCTAACTTCCCATTTTTTCATCAATTCCACACAATATGATTTCTTCTTCTGCCATTCATTTAAGCTGATCTTGAAAGAAATCAGCAAATTTCAAATTGCAAAATCAATACCCTTTTCCTAGCACTCAAAATGTGTATTTCTCTTTTGGCTTTAATATTGACTGCCTCAATTTTATAAACTCTATATTCTTTTCATTTTTGTCCATTTTGTTCATGTGATATTCTTCTTCTGAACTTACAAATTTAACTTTTATGATGTTTTTTTGAATTTTAGTATCTTTCCAGTGTTTTGTCTTTGATCATCTTTTCTTTCTAGAAACCCTTTATTTATTATCAGTATTCATCTAATATTTTAACAAAGAAAAACTGACATGAAAACATACATTATATATATTATATTATTTGTATTCAACATGTACCAGTTGTTGGATTAAATATATTATACAATTTTGTTCATTCAAACATAAAAGTCTTTGGTATTATCACCTTTTTTTATAGACTATAAAAGAACACTGAATCAGAACAAAACACATTAAACACAACTTATAGTTTTGTATTTTCTTCATTTGTTCATTAAATGATGCATGATTTAGATATCTCTTGTTCTTGGCTGCAGTCTTTTAAATTTATTTTGGGGGGGCTGGGGCATACCCAGCAGTGCTCAGGCCTTACTCCTATCTTTGAACTCAGGGATCACTCTTGGTGTGATCATGGAACTATATGGGGTGCTGAGGATCAAATCCCTGTTGCTGACTAGAAGGCATATGCCCTACTCCCTGTACTAAGGCTCTGGACTCCGTATTTTTAAAACATTTTGATGAACACATTATTCTTAATTTAATGACAAAATTTTATAGTAGACTCAGGATACATATTCAAGTACACACAAATCCAAAGTTTATTCTCAGTACCTTGTAATATCCTGCTTTGGAATAGATTATTCGGTCTTGTACACCATCCCTTAAGAATTCTATCTAAACAGCTGAAAAAACAAGTTCTCTAAATTTCACTGCCATACGTAGATGCTGCCTTGTTATACTTACATATCACACATGCATGTAAATCATCTAATTTAATTCTAATTTGTTTTTGGCCCAACTGGATGGTTCCTATGGGCAATTCCTAGAATAATTCCTGGTAGTACTTAGGGACCATATGTGATTCTAGAGCTCCAGCTGGGGACAGTTACATAAAATTCAAAAACTGTCCCTCCTTTAAAGACCTCCAGTCCTGACTTTAATCATTACTCTATTTGATCTTGCTAAATTCTTTTCCAGAACCACTAGTTTTTTTTTCAAACACTGTCCTCCCGTTGTTCATCGATTTGCTCAAGCGGGCCCAGTAATGTCTCCATTTTGAGACTTGTTGTTACTGTGTTTGGCATGTTGAATACATCACAGGCAGCTTGCCAGGCTTTGCCGTGTGGGCGAGATAATCTTGGTAGCTTGCCAGGCTCTCTGAGAGGGGCAGAGGAACTGAATCCAGCTCTGCCCGGCTGGCTGCGCGCAAGGCAAATGCCCTACCGCTGTGCTATTGTTTCAGTTTTTTTCATATTAGCATGTATAGTTCAACTTTCAGTTCTTCCCCTATCACTTTATTTAAAAACTGAAGTAAGGGGCTGGAGAGATAGCACAGGGAGTAGGGCATTTGACTTGCCCACGGTCGACCTGGGTTCAATTCCCAGCCTCCCTGAGGTCCCCTGAGCACCGCCATGAGTGAGTCCTGAGTGCATGAGCCAGAAGTAACCCCTGTGTATGGCCAGGTGTGACTCACAAAAAGAAAAATAAAACCTGTGATGGCACATATTCTAACACAGAACCCCACGAAAGATGTTGGGGGATAGGAAGAGAAGAATTATGAAATATTTAACTTAGAAGTTTGAAGATATGCAAAATAGAGCAGAAGAGTCAAATATATAGGTGTGTCAAATAGGTAAATTCAGTGATGCTTGCAAATATATTGACATTAATGGATTATATAGAAATTTATTGAAATCCATCTTAAATTCTCATTTCTAATAGTCTTTCTATTTTCACAAAGAATCAAAGTGTGAGGGACTGAATTATTTGCCCTTAAATTCATATGTTAATGTCCTAAATCCCAACATGACTATCTAGACATGATCTTTTAGAAATAACTGAGGTTAAATGAGATATAAAATAGGATCCTAATCTGATTTGTCTTTGTCTTTTAAGGAAGGATAGATATCAATATCCCCACCTCACTCTTCTGTGTCTGCCTGTCTTTCTCTCATCTCTCTCACATAATTAAAAAGTTAGCCTACGGAAGTCCAGAAAAAAGAGCTTTCAGTAAAATCTGCCCAGGCTGGACTGTAGTGTTGGATTTCCACCCCAAAATCCGTAAATTTCAATGGTTATTAATATTTATTATTATTATTATTATTATTATTATTATTAGATTGGGGTGATAGCACAGCAGGTAGGGCATTTGCCTTGCACGCGGCCAACCCGGGTTCGATTCCTCCACCCCTCTCGGAGAGTCCGGCAAGCTACCGAGAGTATCCTGCCCGCATAGAAAAGCCTGGCAAGCTACCCGTGATGATTTCGATATGCCAAAAACAGTAACAAGAAGTCTCACAATGTAGACGTTACTGGTGCCTGCTCAAGCAAATCGATAAATAACAGGAGAACAGTGCTACAGTGCAGTGCTATTATTATTATCATTGTTGTTTGTTGTTATTATTTTATTTGTGGCCCTATAAAACAGTGCTCAGGACTTACTCCTGGTTCTATGCTATGGGACCATTCCTACTGGTGTTCCCTGAGTTTATAGCCAAGGATTGGCCACGTGCAAGGCAAGCACTCTACCTGCTGTACGTTCTCTTCAGCTCCTAATTGTTTATTGTTGCTTTTTGAAGTAAAACACGTTTATCCAGGAAATAAATGTGGGAAAGAAGGGACATACTAAAGGGAATGCTGGCTTCTCTAGAGTGAAAAAGCTATAGATTTTTGGCGGGGTCACATCTTGCTGTGCTCAGGGCTTACTCCTGACTCTGCACTCATCCCATTTGGTTGAGCTGGGGAGACCATATGTGATGCTTGGGATTGAACCAGTCAGTGTCCTGCAAGGCAAGTGTCTGGCCCACTGTACCGTCTGGCAATTTCAATTATTTAGACTAGTGTTTTCTTAACCTCTTTCTTGTAATGGCTCCTTTCCAAACTTGTTCTTTGACCTCTGCTTTTCCACTTGGCCTGCCTAATATTGTGCCATATCTTCTCCCGTTTTACTTGATTTCCACAATATGATATGTAAAAAAACAAAAAAGGACATCCGGGGGACACAGGGAGCCCATTAGTCCCCACCCCATCTTTGAGAATCATTAGTTTAGACCTCAAGTCTATAGCAGCCTGACAGACAGAGCATCAATTGATACATTTACTTAGCATTCTACAAAGGACAAAAGTAGCCAGATAACTAAAATTATAAATACTGGGAGAAATGCATCAATCATATTCATCTTATAGATGGATTTTTTACTGCCTTGAGTGGCACCATTATGTCTGACCTCAGGAAAGGATAGCATATTTATTTCATCTATTCAAAACTGAAGATGCTCAGTTGTTTTAAAGACAAAAAAAAGAACACTCCAGTCCATATTCAAATGTAAGTTTCAAAAACTTGAAAACCAATAACCATGAACATGTATCAACTACTTATTCTGTCTCAAACTCAGTTCTGAATTTTTCTGTTTAATGTTATCTAATTCTTACAACAGCTAAGTTCAAGGAATTATCTCCATTTAAACCTACTTTGATAACATGATATGCTAGATTCCTGGACAAATTTTCCTGCTGAAAATAATAATCTCAAACAGACTTCTAAGCATTAATGTTATCATAAGAAAATGAAAAAAAATTATATCCTAGCGGTTGGAGAGAAGAGTAAGTGGGACAGGTGCTTGCATATGTCTATAGATCCTTTTATCACAATGAACCTGGGCTTAGAATTTCGTGATCCTTATTCATGCCTAAAATGTTCATATGCAATCTCAGTAATCCTCTCAATAAACTGAGATCCGAAAGAGCAAATTACTATCAGAGTAAATTCACATCAATTGTTCCCTCTCCTTGCTGAGGACTATCACATAAATAGTTCTCTTAACTCCGGGAAGAAGAGGGTGAGTTGTCAAGGCTCTGAAGCCTCTGAAGAATGCTAAAGAATGTTGCTGAGGATATGAAACCGGCAAAGAACACTAAAGAAGGTTGTCAAGGATCTAAAACCAATAGCGTCCTCTTGAGACTTCTCTGCTTTGACTCACACTCTAGTCTTAAAAAGAAAAATAAACTTGTCTGTGGATCTCTGGAAAACTCTTATCTCAGTCTTAATTTCCCCTTTATATATTTCTCCCTCTCTGTTAGAAAATGGAGAGGTAAAATTAACTCAAAACAGAAGGAATAAAGGGACCATGAATCACGCCAACAACTGGTAGAATAAATTGATCCAGAAAATTCATGAGACACATAGATTTTGGTTTTTGCTTGTTTGGGGGGGTCAACAGCTTGCAGTGCTCAGGGCTTACTTCTAGCTCTGTATTCAGGAATTACTCCTGGTGATGTTTAAGGGACAATATGTGGTAATGGGAATTAAAATGGGTCAGTTGCATGCAAGGTAAGTAATTTTTTCACTATGCTAACTCTTTTTACTAAATATAAAGCTTTTAAATTATTGATGTTGTGCTGAAAGACATAAGACCTAAACCTGAAATATGTGCAAAAAGCTGAAAGGAAGAATTATAGTAAGATTTAGAAAAGAACTTGGTAAAACTTTTAGAAATAAAATCTCCTCATCCCCAAAAGGAAACAGATCACAGAGGACCATTTTCTTTTTTTTTTCTTTTGAGTCACACCTGATGATACTCAGGGGTTACTCCTGGCCTCTACACTCAGGAATCACTCCTGGCAGTACTCAGTGGACCATATGGGATGCTGGGAATCAAATCCAGGTTGGCCATGTGCAAGGCAAGCACCCTACCTGCTGTGCTATCACTCCAGCCCTACAGAGGACTATTTTCACCCAGAAAAGGTATAAAGCCAGTGAATCAGACTAATATATATAAAGAAGATAGTAAGATTAAAGATAAAGTTTAAAAAAAGTATTAATATATGAATAAGAAGCCAAACAGTTTTAAACAACTTAAATTTAGCTACAGACAAGAAATAATATGGCAGAAAATATATTTTAATGTATTACATAAAGAACTTTCCTGAACTGAATGATGGAATCACAAAACTGCTAATTCAAGTCATCCAATGAGGCTCCAGAAAACTAATCAAAAAAATGTCTATTCCCTGTACATGCTTGTGAAACTACATATTATTCAACAAGAATAAACTTTGAGAAAAGCTAACATAAAGCAGACCCACAATTAGGCAGGGAGCTGTGAACCCACTTTGTATTTTAATTAGACAAATACTGTCCTCACGAAGTGAAAGCCCAAAACAGGTGGTATCATGTGTTGGTATGAAAAAATATTCCCCAAACAGTGTCCTGTAAATGAGAAAAAGTCAAGAAAAAGAACATAAAGAAAGGAAATAAGAGTCTATCAGCATTTCCACAACAAAATTAATTTTAATATTGTGTTTAAGAAAGAAGGAACGAGATCTCAGGGAAAAAAAGGTTTGCCAATCAATAAGTAATGAAGAACATGGTAGAGGATGCATATCTGAATGGATTTCAAAAAGTCAACTTGGAAAAGAACACCACTACGATTTTGTTCAGATATTTTTATTTATATTTCACAAATGTGGAAAGGCAATGACAAAAAGTTTGTTGTTTTCTCAATGTCATGTAACCTCTGAGTAATGGGTCTCAGTTTGTAGCCAAGAGTACTACTGGTTCCTAAACCCTCCGATTAACTCCTCTGTTCAACATTTTTTCTGAAAGTATGAAGGATGAGCAGAATAATAGCATAAACACCAAAGAATAATCAACCTTAAATAGAGTTAAGAAAATAAAGAGTGTTGGGGACATAAAGAGTGGAAAGTTTATTACTCAAGATTTGTGGGTCCCTCAAGAAGTTACCCACTTATGAGATTTGTGTAAAAGTATATGTTCCTTAATATATCTGACTTCAGCTTCATTATCTATAACATGCTGATGGTATCAGTCCCCGCTGCTAAAGCTTTGTAAGGACAAACTGCAAAAATGGCCTTAGGGATTGGAATGAAAAATTATGAACCATGTTAGTTCTTTATCTATTTTACCATCATTTGACTCAAAGGGATGTACTACTGAGGAAAAAGAACCTGTGGAAGATTGGGGTCCCTTTCTCCATTTTGACTTTCCAAGAATCTCTGAGAGAGGGATGTCAATACTCATTGGGTAATGATTCTTTTGGGAATATAATTTAGTTCAATCCTTAATAAGGATTGAACTGAATTATATCAGTGCTTAAAAATTAACTTCAATGTTTACAAGCCAATATATTATTGTGTTTTAGGGACACAAAGCCTGATAAAATTCTGACCTCCCCAATGCCCATATTTGTCCATTACTGTCTATAACCATCCCCTTTAGTTCTGTGCTTTCCTTAACCTTTAAAGGACCACCCGCCATCATACTGGTGTCATTGTGATAGACGTAGCTAGGACACATCATCTCAAATGATCCTTTCCCCCTCTGCCCTCTCCTAAGTTCTTGATGCAGAAGAAGTTTGTCTCATGTCTCCAAGCACATGGATGTGAGTGTGGTTCTCCTAAGTCTTGACACAGTAACATGGATCTAGTTAGGGAAAGGGTTGTTCAGTACCTATGGGACTCTGGCATGATTCCTTCAGGTGATTGGTACCCAGAAGGGCTAACACCAGCCAAGAGACCTACCTACCTGCATTCCAACAGACCTGGAAGATGATGCACAAGATGGATGAGTAACGCTGTTATTAATAGAACTCTGTTTGTTTAGATGAGAAATAGACCAAAGGAGAAAAAGGAATCCACAATATTAAAAAGGAAAAGGAAAGCTGGGGTCGGTCCTGACTTCTGTAAATCATGTGTTGACTGGGTTAAGCCTCAAGAGCAATGTTAAAAATGCTTTTACTTTACTTTTTGAAATCAAGTTCTTAATAATTCAGTTCTTCCGAATCATATGGTACTACAAATTCAAAGTATTAATTTTTTCCTGACTTAACATTTTTGTGTGGAAGAAAACTCAAAATGGATACAAATGCTTCTGACATGATTTTATTTCTATTTTTAAAGAAGAGATAAGAGTAACAGTTTTCCATGGCGAAGTTCCCACTCTCACAGAGACTTGCTTCCCGGTTTCACTCATTGCCACAAGGCTAGATAATCACAAATAGAACTCGAGGAAAATTTATGTATAGAATCAAAGGAAATGATTTGGGTTTAAGTGTGCTTTGAGAGAAAATATCTATAAATAGCGGCAAAATGAAAATATACTTTGATCTATAAAAAATCCTATATATATGTATCTTTAAAATTTAGTTAGGGGCTTTTAAGATATATATATATATATATATATATATATATATATATGTTTATATATATGCATTAAAACCACACTGACTAACTTAAAAAATTATTATCTAAGAATTTTGTATCCATAAGTGTTTATAGGGACCCATGCTTGAGGGACTCTGAGAATCCTTCCTTATATGTTTCAGTTTCTCCTGGGTGTCAGAATTTTGTGATGCTCCTGGCTTGTGACTGCATTACTTTAACTTCTGCATCTGTCTTCACATAACTTTATTCTGTGTGCTTGTTTCTTCTCATTTGCCTATATGTTTCTTTTTGTAGAGTTGGGGTTAGGCCCAACTGGTTCTCTATACAGGTGAATAACCACTACCCTTATACCACTGAGCCACATCTTTGACCCTCCATATGTATTACATATGTAGCTATTTATTGTATTAGAAGTTATCCAAATGATGCAGGAAGATTTGATCTTAAGATCCTTAATTTAAATACATTTGAAAATATTTGCTCAAGCGGGCCCAGTAACATCTCCATTGTGAGATTTGTTGTTACTGTGTTTGGCCCGCTTGAGCAAATCGATGAACAACGGGAGGACAGTGACAGTGACAGTGACAGTGAAAAGATTACTTTTTTAAATAGAAAATATCATAAAGCCTGGGATTAGAACATGAGCATATCTTTTGGGGGATAGAAAACCAATTCAGAGTACTATACCTGGTTTGATTATTACTTGTTCTTCATATTTTTATTTCTTATTTTTAATTGAATTATCATGAGATACAGGGTTACAATCCTACAGTATGTTTTTATTTCAATGGCCTTGTTTGTAGCTTAGGATCTTAGCAAGGGTTGCTAATTATAACTATCCTGTCCAATCAATATAATGAAATGTTTTAGAGAATAAACTATTGGATAACAATGTACATTTTTAAACAGCAACATATACCATCTTGAAAATATTAACCTTAATAATATAATTTTGAGAGAATAATTGATTCATTTTTTGTGAAAACAGGAACATAGCTTATGTAATCGACTTGCTCCTCTTTGCTCCTGCCGTGGATCCCATTAGTTACTTAGACAACCTCGGATTTCTGCATGAAATTAAATGTTATAGAAAATGTCAGTAGGAAGTAAAAGGTCAGAATGATACCTTTTTCTTTTTGTCACAAAAACCAAAATGCAGAAGGAAAAGAACCAAAAAAATATAGGGAGGGGGTACTGATATTAGAAAAGAAGAATAAAATAAAACTCAAGATTTTTTTTAGCAATATTAAAAATAGCAGAAATTGCATAAAAACATGTCACAGTAAAGGGACCCAGGGAAATAGTTAGCTAATTATTTCATTAGCTTCCAAGTTGGTGAACGTCTAGGTCATACCTTTGGCTTTTCTGGTTTGTTCTGCTTAACTCCTGACAATCATTTATCTGTCCTAGCTGCTACAGAGAAAGCTGGGCATTGGACCATTCTTTCCACTTTGGACTTGAAAGACATCTTCACAGGGGTCAGAGCGATAGTACAGGGGTAGAGCATTTGGCTTGCAAGCTGCCAGCCTGTGTTCAATCCCCAGCATCCCATATGGTCGCCCAAGCACTGCCAGGAGTAATTCCTGAGCATGGCTGAGTATGACCCAAGAAAGAAAAAAAAAAAAAGACATCTTCACAACATTCATATTTAGTATGAACCAATGGCAAATGGTTAGTAAGAATATGGAAGACCTCCAGACCATCTACTCACTGCTCTTAGCTGATTGATTTTACTCTAAAACTTGCCTTTCAGTGCTACCCCGAATACTATTTTCCTCTTTCAAAGAAGCTGTAATGCCCTTGATTAAGAATTTCCTTTTCTGCAAATGACCAGGGTAGATTTATTTGTTTCTCCTCTTACTCTTGTGTAAGATTTGTAGAAACGTTTCTGTTTCAACTATGAAACAGCACTGAGTCTTGTCTATTTTCTCTATTCTTGAGCAATTATAAAATATGTGATATCAATCCAGTAATTAATCAAAAACAACGCAAAAGAAGATTTGCTAATTTCAGAAACATCATTTTTTTCTGTGTTCTTTTTTTAAAACATGTTTGTCAAGTGAGAAGAAAATTTCTCTGGCAGAAAGTAGGTGATTCTAAGGCCACATAAAGCATTTTAATGAAATCAGTGCTGTTTGATCAATTGGCTTCCGTAATTGAGAGAAGTTTCGTTATTGGTCTCACTCAGCTTTTATGATGGCTTGAAAACACGTTCATAAAATTATATAGCCAAAGCCATACCTATCACTTTATTCTGAGTTCAATAAAAATTTAAAAGACAAATGAAAATATCATTATTCACTTTTCATTCTCACATGAAGTCATTTGCTGGTGGAAAAATCAGTCAATGTGGCAGGGATGAGTTCTAATGAAGATTGGCATCAGCTTGCTGGGGGGACCACTAAATCAGATGCAATTGACTACGTTTTACATCTCAAGCTTGATTTTTTTTCTCCCAACTTTCTTGTCACATAAGATTTTCACTCCTTTCTTAATCAGCAAAGATGGGGGTAGAATTTGGTAACGTGAGTATACAAAATATTCAATAAGCTCCCAATGGTCCAGAAACTTAGAGTAACTTAATTTTATATTTCTAGGAGAAATGTTTTCTGAGAGTTTGGGTCAAAATTTTGACAGAAGATGCTATGACCTTTAGAAGCAAAACCCAATCCATATTCAAGCGGCTATCTTGGGCTGGAAATTCTTTGCAGTTCTACTTTAAATATTTAGCTATTTTGTTAGGTAATAAGAGTATTATAGCTTTAATCTCAGCTGTGATTTAGGAAGGAAAAGAGAAGTAGTGATCTGTTTACAGTACATATAAACTAAATGCATTCATTTGCATAATACGTCTTTGGGGATGGACTCCATTATTCAGAGATTTCTATATGTGGAACTGCTGGGATATTTTAGGCTTCAGTGACACTGAGGTCTTAACTTAAAGTCTATTAGATTAGCACGACAACATTTCCTGATTAAGAATTCCCATTAGAGTTGAAAAATTTCAGAGAAGCACTTTTCACCTTATGGCACCGACACTGGGGGAGAATAAATACTCCTGTTTAAAAGTAAATTCCACATAGAAAAAACCATAAGGGTGCTTTTAATGATATGAAAAAAGAACATTTCTGATGTCAGAGGAGTTTAAAGGTTTGAAAGGGAGAAAACTTCACATATGATAAGATTTTTTTTCAAATATTCAAATTCTAGATCTCCAGTGGAAAATCTACCAATGGGGTGTGGGTGGGGGAGGGGGAGGAATGCTAATCTTGTGGCTGCTCTCAATTCGATAAATTCATTAAAGAATGGAAAGTGCTTATACTTAGTTAGATTGCAAACCACTAATCTTTCTTTTAATTGTGTAGGTATTTGAGATGGACTTAATGAGAATTTCCAAATGTTTCCTTCCTGGTGAGAGACAGCTCCTGCCTTTCACCATCGGGCTCCATTGTGTGATTTTCATTGTTTTTCTTTATGAGAAAATATTTCATCCCTAATTTATCTTTTTTTGTCTCTATTATGGAAATTCAATCCTCAATTCAATCACAAAAAATACTTCAAAATAAATAGCATATATAATGTTTGGCAGATGATTATTTGTACCAGGAGTAATTCCTTAAACTCTAGAATTCCAGTTTGAAATATGTATAGGCCAGATTGTCTACATATCAGTACATATACATATATACAGATGTATATATATTTATACATATATGTATATATACACATATGTATGCAGGCACACACATATATTATTATATATATATATATAGAGAGAGAGAGAGGAAAGAGAGACCTACATTTTTGGAGAAGTTCATTTGCACTGGAAAGTACAGGAATAAAAACAAATATTTGCTCTGGTATACTTTTAGATACTCTGTATTTAAAAAATATGTTGTATTATTGTTCTTTTGTTTTGTTTTTGGGTGCCATACCTGATGATGCTCAGGTTTTCTCCTGGCTCTGTTTCAGTAATCACCCCTAGAAGCCCTGGGAATTGAACCCCAGTTGGATGACAGCAATAAAAGTACTTTAACCTCTGAATTATCTCCTCGACCTTGGTTCATGCTTTAGG
The DNA here is from genome assembly GCF_029834395.1 of Sorex fumeus. Taxonomy (NCBI): domain Eukaryota; kingdom Metazoa; phylum Chordata; class Mammalia; order Eulipotyphla; family Soricidae; genus Sorex; species Sorex fumeus. The sequence continues at coordinate 13,372,876 of NW_026606297.1, read as the reverse complement.
ATGACTAGGAATGAGACAGCAAGCTTAATAACAAGTAGCTAAAAAATACTGTATGAAGCAGCTATATAATTTCAGCATCTGGAATAAAATAGAAAAAAAAAATGACCACCTTGAAAAAAGTTTGAGTTGTGTAAATGAGAATAAAAATAAAGCAAGTTATAGTCATTTATAAAAAGTTCTTTTGATATAATCATTCTAGTATAAAGATGAGTGTTTTATGCACATATCACTAACCTCTATTTTAATTTATTTGTGTTTCCTCTGTCCTCTATCCATTCTTGCTTCACTCTTTACCTTCACTTGTATAGAAATACTCTCACTGGTCACTTGCAACTCCTTCCACCCTGAAATGTGTCTCTGCTTATCAGCCACTAGGTAAAGTGCAGATAGTTCGTGAGTGTTCTAGTCAAGTATTCTTCAAGAAGGGGAATTAGAGGACTCCTGGAAGGTAGCTGGGTTCTCAGACATTCTGGAAATCAGGGAGTAAAAAAAATATGGTGAAGCTGGATATTAATAAAGTGTGTTTTTTTAATATATAAACATATTTTAATTGTTTTCCTTTTAAGTAGTTATGATATATTATTCTAATTTGAGATATTTCCACTGGTTATTTCTTCATTTATTATTATTATTTCCTTGAAAAATAAAATCGATTGATGCTGGGAAGATGATAGTACAATGCCAAAACATATGCCTTGGGTCACAGAGATGACCCAATTCAATCCATGAAATAATCCATGGAGCACATAGCATGGATTAAGTTCTGAACCACCAAGTATTACCTCCTCCAAAAGATAATAATAATAAAGTGTGCTTGCATGAGTATATTTTTTAAAATGAAAATTAGGGGACAATATAGGGCCTTAGTACTCTTGCATTTTATGCCCTCAAACCAGAGTGAATACTAGTATCTCAGGGCAAGCTGAGCACCCTAAGTATCATCTTGTAGAGTCTTGGAGGCTCCCAGCACCTTCTGGGAGTTCTGGTGGTGTCTGGACCACGTAGCCTGAATAACTTTGCAGTGATAAGCCCAAGCACTGAACCACTGGCCCAGTTGGTGGAGTGTGTCACACTGGGAATGACCCAGACTCCTTGAATACCACTTTGGTGCACAGGTCACTCAAAAAAGTCAGAAATAAATTAATTTTCACTTAGAATGAGGAAACGTAGTAAAAATTATTTTTTCACTATCCCTAAAACTTAAATAACGAAAGCTATAGAAACTTATGGCATTAAAATTAATATTTATCAACTTTTTCTATTTTGATCAAGTCATAATTTTAGAGAAAGGCATCCTTTTCTCTTAAACATAATTCAGCTACGAACATACAAGTTAATATACGTTCAATTTCCAATTTATAATGTACTCTTCAAGAAATAAGATCTGGGGCAGGTGGTATATAGTACAGCAGGTAGACCTTGCACCAGCACTTCCCCCCTGCCCCCCACGCCCCATTTGATCTCTCGCATCCCATGCGGTCCTCCAAGCAATTCCAGGAGTGGTTCCTGAGTGCAGAGCCAGGACTAACCCTTCACTGTATATTTATTTTGCCCAGAAGTTGCTGCTTTCCAAGCATAGAGACGAGCACCAGAGGGATCATCTGTTGCTTCCTTAAGAGAGCTTCCCTCTTCAGCAGGAGGAAGTATCAAATCCATAGGACCCTGAAATCTATTGCTGCACAGACGTGGCATATGACTTACTGAGATTTCCCCTTTCTAAGATGTCCAGGACAGTTTGCCTACCCAGTGTGCGCTAACCATTGCTTCTTAATGCCTACCCTTTCTTTTCTTTGTTTCCGTCTCAATATTCGAGTCATTTACCCAAGGACCAAGTCCTCACCAGTCTCTCAGTGCTTGCGGGCCATCTCACCCGACAATGCTTTGGTTAATTAAACACTTATTTTACAAAAAAAAGTCCCAGAAACTCAAAATGCACCAAAATAACTTTGGGTTATTTCTCCAGGAAACTGAATGTTGCGCCGCAGTATCAGTATCTATGGAAACTCAAGTATTTAAGTAAAATCTTAACACTTAAAGTATCTGAAGAAAGGTAGAGAGATCTTAGAAATGTTTTCTAGTATTGTTTAAAGTAGGACTTCAAAAGGAAAAATATCAACATTTGAAGAGCTCTTTGATAAGTCAGTTTAACTTAATAGACTGGCTTTGTGTTGACAGAAGATTAAAATATGTATGAAAATTAAAATATTGTGTAATCTGCATTAATGACTGAAATACTTAAGGTAAAGAAAGGTAAGGGATACCTTTAAAAGATGCTAAATTTTGTCAAAAGAAAAAATATTAAGAGCAGCAAGATTCAAGGGGAATTCTGGAGAACTTCAGACAAAAAACAAAAGCATTATTATAAAAGTTTTGTGTGGTTAAATTGTTTTTTTTTCTTTCTCAAGTTAACTTTCCTAAGTAGGAGAGTATATGAAGAAAAATTGGAGGGAGAGATTACTCAGCACTTCTAATGAACCCCAAGTTTGTGAAGTCATGAATAGTTTGTCTTTTAATTATCTCTCAAACCCTAAGCAGGTTGAAAAATTAGAATCAGTATTTGAGATCATGTCAGAAGCTGGAAGTAAATCCTGAAAGCAAACTTCCTTTTCAAACTCTTCTGAACTTCTCAGCATGCAGTCCACCAGTGAAGAGTATATGATTATCAGTAGGATTTAATGTGATTTAGAAAAACTCTTATGCATGAAGTTTGGGTATTCAACAAAAGCAGCCGTGGGGAGGAATGTTTAAAAACACATCCGGGTGCCAAGAAGCGGTACTGCAAAGTAGGAACAAAGGGCCAAAGGCAGAATTAATCTACCACATTTGACTTAAGAGTTGGGAAAGGTGAAAGAGAGGGGTGTGGGGGTCCTTAGGGAATTGGGTGTGTTGTTGAAATTATGTGTTTAGGAGACCATCAATAACTACTGTAAACCACATAACTATAATAAGCATATTTTCAAATTAAAAATAAATAGAAATTAAAAATAAAACTACAGCCAAGCCAGAGAACTAAGGTAAGGCACTTGTCTTGTATACCAAGGTTTGATTCCCCAGGACCTCACACACAGGGTCCCCTGAGTCCACCAGGGGTGATCCCTGAGCACGAAATGAGAAAAAAACCCTGAGGAAAGCAGCATGTGCCCAAACCAAGATAAGTAAATAAATTTATCAAGTGAAATGTAGGCATACTTACTGTAGAAGAAGCATACCAGTATTATATAACCACTGAATATTGTAAATTTTAATATATTGTTTTGTTCATCAGGAAGTAGCTAAGATCCTAAATACCTTCTTCAAATTTGGCAGTTTCCCACAGGCAAACTTATTTGCATATTGGCATCTTTTTACATGTATATTCAAATAAAGAAGCAGACAATAATAGTAACATTTAATTAAAATGGCAAATTGAAATAGTATTCATAAAGACAAAAATTACAGGATTTTTTGTGCTTTGTTCCTAATTCCTTGAGGTAGATTCAGATTTTTGTGAATATTTGCATTTTATCTTTATTTTTATAGTTGAGAACTCTCAGAGAGCCCGGCAAGCTACCGAGAGTATCTTGCCCACATGGCAAATCCTGACAAGTTACCTGTGAGGTATTCGATATGCCAAACACAGTAACAAGTCTCACAATGTTACTGGGCCCACTCGAGCAAATCGATGAACAACGGGAGGACAGCAACAGTGACAGTGACTGAGTGTGTGTGTGTGTGTGGGGGGGGGTATTTGTGTGTATGTATCACTCCTTGTTTAACCATTCTTCTATTGATGAGCACTTAGGATGTTTCCATATCTTGGTATCTGTGCTGTACAATTTTAAGATTACATTTTAATTTGTGTTCTTTTAATTAATCTCACCCCCCTCCCAATTCAAGTAGAATCCCTGATTTACTAATTACTGGCCAATGAGGCACAGAGAAAATGAACTTTCCATGGAAATAAGCTATAGAATATATTTTTGAAAGTATTTTTGAGAATAACTAATAGGCATATCATCTACTGTTAACCACTTTGAAAACTACAAAAAGGTTTTTAATAAATATAATTCATGAAGAGATTAAATGTGATTTTATTTTATTATATATTTAGTCTAAATACACAAATGTTTACACTTAATCATCCCAAATGTATTTAAACTTTATGATTGTAAATAACATTCTTAAAAGCAATCAGAAGTTAAGAATCATGATCACAATCATCCTGTTCATCGATTTCCTCGAGCAGGCACCAGTAATGTCTCCTTCTTCCTAGCCCTGAGATTTTATAAGAGCCATTTCGATGCTCTTTCAGGATTAGGAGAAAGAGACCTATCATTGTTACTGGTATTTGGCATATTGAGTATGACACGGGAAGTTTGCCAGACTCTGCTGTGCGGGCAAGATACTTTTGTTAGCCTGTCAGGTTCCCCAAAGGAAAATAAGATAATAAGATGTCGCACGGCCGTGAATGCTGGATTTTATAGTCTCTGTGTCTTGGCTGTTGATGGGACCAACCTGGCGCTGGTGGCAGCCGGTGGTTGTGACTCCTACCTACTGGAAGATGGGGAATCTGGGTGGAGAAAGCCCAGTCCCAATCCGAGTAGGCTTGGAGACCTCAGCCCCGGGACCCGCATGCCTGGGTTTCTCTGCCAGTTCTTTCATGCATGAGGCCCGTCTGGACATGTGGAGAGTGGTCCCCGCATGGCCGTGGCTGGCTCTGGAGGTCCTAAGCTGCTGGGGCTCTGCTCAGGGCGGCGGCGGGGAGAGAAACTCAACCCTCCTCCCTCCAAGGGGCCCCTGTGAGGACAGCCAGACATGGGGGCAGGAGACTCTGAAGTTAAGAATGTGTTTAATAATATCTAACATCTAAATACCTAAAAAATAATACAAAATATTTGCAAATAATATAAGGAACATTATAATTAATCAAAGGAAGTTAATACAAGGAACATTATAATTAATTAAAGGAAGTAGGATTAGAATAGATTTTGAATCACAGTTATAAAGGGCATGAAGCAAAATATAAATTGTGGTCATAAAATTTTTGAAAATAGAATGAACAGAAGCATAGACAGAAATGGGTGGGTGGGTGGATGGATGGATGGATGGATGGATGGATGGATGGATGGATGGATGGGGTGATTTATCCATGAATAGTTGTATGGTTAAAACATAACTACTCAAGATTATTAGCTACAAAGAAAATGAGTAAGTGAACAATGCTAGAATCAATGATGTGTTCAGAGTTATTCAGAAGTAGAAGTATTCCAAAATAAATCACATGGTAGAGGAGAAAGTAAAATAGTGTTTCAAAAAGTTAGAGATTTGGGAAAAAAGAATGACCTTTAACATGAGTACAGCAATTACTTAAAAACGTATGTAACAGAAGTGGTGGAGGGTAACTACTATTTATTCTCTACTATACTACCATTTGCATAGTGTTTTCTATGTTATTTTATTAGTTATTATAAGCACACTTGAAATAGGTGTTGACATATGCATCCCTCCACCATTTGACAGAGGTAAAAGTGGTACATAGAAAACATAATTTGTTAAAATTTAAACAGAGTGTTGAGTGGCAGATTGAATATTTGAGATCTTGTTTTTCTGGTCCAAGAATTAAATTATTTTTTCTATAGCTGTTTCCTCTCTCTAAAGCATATAGTTCATCAAGATAAAGAAATAAGGAAACAACATATGAACCCTTCCCTTTGTTTCGGTAGAATGCAAGGATTTAGATGGGCTGAAGAGGAGTCTGCACAAAAAGATAAGACTTATTCAGTGAAATTTAAAAAGAAGCACACAGTTTGTCCAGCAATTCTTGGAAGGAAGAAGAGAAGCATTTGAACTCAATGGAGTGACAAGTTATAGAGATATAAATATATATATATATAGAAAAGATTACTTAAGTGGCAGAGTGCATTTTTGTGTCCCTGTTTGGTACTGGTGCCATCTTCCACAACCCAACATAGCCAGTTGTGGCCCTGGTAATTCCAAGAACCTCTGTCCAGAGAATCAAACCATTTATCCTGCCCACTGAACAGCACAAGGAGTAGCCCCTGTTCATAAAAAGAGATACAGATGAAGTGAGAGAAAAGTTCACAGATGTGGTAGCACAAATGCTGTTTTGATAAGTTGACAGATATCAAGATATCAAAGTTTTATTCTGTGTTAGGGAAATTTGTTGATGGGGGCTGGAGAGATAGTACAGGGGGTAGGATGCTGGTGTTGCATGCAGCAACCATGGTTTAATCCTCAACACCCCATATTGTTTCCCAGCCACACCTGGAGTGACTCCTGAACACAGAGCCAGGAGTAAGCCCTGAACACCGCTGGGCATGGTTTAAAAACCAAAAGGAAAAACAAGAAGAAATTTGTTGATAGATGTGTTCTCATTTTTAAAGAAGTTTCTAGAAATATAGATGTCAGTTTTAACCTTTTATAATAGAATAAACCAGAAAAAGATAGACTGCAAAAAAGTTAAGGACGGTATGATATTGAAACCTTGACTGTGATGACATTTAAAATCAGTAAAATGATAAACATTTTTCAATTTGAGTAGGTTGTTTTATCCTTTAGAAAGAAACCTTGAATCCTAAATAATTTTACAAAATGATCCTTGCTTTATACAACAAGCTCATTTATAAAATGACTTGTTCTGAAACATTTATTCCAGTAAATACAGAAACAAACAGACAGGCACCACACACACACGCACACACACACACACACACATGCACACACTTTTAAAACTGTGGCAAACCTCTGTCTCAGTTGTATTTTTAATACTTCATTTATTATTAAAGTTGTCTTGAAATTACGGCTCGTGTTTTGGAATTTGTTGGCCCTTCTCTCCTCTAAACTGTGGTAATTTGGACCCAAACAACAGGTAGATTATAATAATGGTTGCAACAATGAAATCTTAGTAAAAAATCTGAACTTGATTCCCTTCTTCTTTGCTAACTCATTAACGTAGACATAATTTCCATTCACTATTGCTCAATTCTTTCAATAAATGGAAACTATATTGCTTATATTGGAGTGGAGTTGTGGATCAAGTCTTTGAAAATCTGACATAAACAGGGGAGGATTCAAAAATGCATTTTTGTTACTATTTCTGCATGCTAGTTTGTTTCTCCCCTTCTTTGGGAAATGATGGCATTTATATAATCAAACTACAGTCTTAGAGTGAATTTTGAAAAATACCACCCATAAGAAGAAAGTTCTATCTTGTTTTAACTTTGTTTTGCTTTGTCTAATCTAAAATATCCACCAAAGGAAAAATGAGTCAGCTGGAGAATATAGATATTTATTAAAGCAATAACACATCATAGGAAAAACACTTAAGGGTTATGTGGTCATTTTTCATTCTCAATCAAGTTTTAATTTCATGTTTTATTTTTTTTACTATTTTCTGAATAGACTACTCAAACAATAATATTAAAGCTGACATATCACCGTAAGTTATAAATCAAGAGTATAATTTGGAGTGTTTTTTTCTAAATTACGTGCATATTATATTAAACCTTATCCAAAAAATCACTCTAATTAGTGTTTTTTCTTATGTCAAGGGGAATAAGAAGCCCTTTAAAAAACAAGCTTTCACGATTTTCTTCTGAAAATTCTCTCCAGTGTTACCATTGAATATTTCTCGCCTGCAGTAGTCAGCACATGATGGAAAATTTCAGTGTTTGACTTACTCTAACATTCGACTGAAGACAGTCCTCTTAATCTTTGCATTTTACAGATGAGATAAGGCTTCATCTTTGTGCTTTTTCTTATCCTCCAGCAATTTAATATTGTGGTTGTTTTGCCCACGTGTAATTAAATGATGACTTAATGAACGTGTATCCCAAACAAGATGACTCCACCCCTTAGCAACCAGTGATGGAAAGTAGATAAAATAATGAAATGTCAAAGTAGTATGAATATAGTCTGATGGTCTTGCTATTATTTCTATTTTTCTTGGAAAAATAGTTAAACATGCAGTTCCACTTTACAGCTCAAGGAAAGTGGTAACTGAAGCAGAAGTGTTCTCATCCTCTGCAACTTTTCTTGTTGGGTCAGAAAGAACATCCTTCTATGCTTACCTCTTTATTTATCTCTTCACCTGTGCTGCCAATTTGTTTTCACGACTTTTTAAGGTAAATCATTCCTCTTGAGTAGGGGGTGGAGTGATACCCCAGCGGGTATGGCGTTTGCCTTGCACGCGGCTGACATGGCCAACCAGAGTTCGATTCCTCTGCCCCTCTCAGAGAGCCCTGCAAGCTACTGAAAGTATCTTGCCCTCATGGCAAAGCCTGGCAAGCTGCCTGTGATGTATTTGATATGCCAAACACAGTAACAAGTCTCACAATGTTACTGGGCCCTCTGGAGCAAACCCATGAACAATGGGAGGACAGTGACAGTGACAGTGACATTCCTCTTAATAAATGTGCTTCCCCAAATGTTATGGGACTGCAGTGAATTTCAAAGAAGTGATGACTCTGAGACACACCAAGCAAGCAGCAGCTCTGACTCAGTATTGTTAATTAGATGGAATTTGTATTGAAGGTTTCCTAGTCCTTTTTTCTATGTGGTTTTCCTTTTCTATAGCTCTGTTAACCCCTGGAAAGTGTTCCAAAATGTGACATACAGTATGATATTTTGAGACACATTCAATTGATTCTTATTGCAGTTTAAAATAATTGTGTGTTTTATTATAGTTATTGTAATGAATTTCCGACTACTTTGTAAATTCAACTTTGTCATAGGTATGCATGTATTAGAAAAAAAACAACTATTTAATAGGGTTTGTTACTATTTGTGTTTTCAGGCATACTCTGGGGAAGTTTCAAACACATTTCCTATGTATATGGGGATAACTACTCTAGTCAGCCATATAAGGGTTTTAGAATCATAAAATTCTTTCATAGCAGTAAAATTCCTCTATTTCTTTTCAGTGTATATGCACATATATTTTTTCAATTGTATGCAATCAAGTGTCCATAGAGTTTGTTCCTGAAAGTCACTATTATGCACCTATAACTTTTTCATGTGTGGATTGGATCCTGAGAATAACTAATTTCATTTATAAAAGATCAGCCCTGTCAGGACTTAACAGTTCTAGGAAAACAGGATTCAGAGAAGGTCTGATTTGGAAAAGACAGGATGAGCTCATCTTTGGAATAAGTTCTTATTAGTATCTTAAAAAGAAGTTGCAAATTAAACTTTAATATTATAATCCAACACTTTGCTAAAAAAGAATCAAACTTAAATATGTCTAAAATTGTTAGTGGGATCGAAAACTTCATTTTCACTCTCCTTTGGAATATGGTTGTCAATCAGCATGGAAGGAAACAGCTAAAATATGAAGTGTGAGATGAAAGTACTACATCAGGGCAAATGATACAGAATCTGACCTTTCAAGGTATGTTTCTAGGGCTTACATCTGACAGAACTGAGAAACTTTTACAGACAGAACCTTGCAGTTAAAATGTTTCCAATTTGGAGTAAGATGACAGAGCACGGGAAGGAAGAATTTAAGAAATTGTCAAAACTTGGGAAGCCATAGTGAACTACCTCCTGTGTTAATTGTGAGTGTAGGCATCACTTTTGAACATATCAAAACTTGGCTGACTGGTATTAAGGGATCAAACTGGGATCCCCTGCCAGAGTAGGGTGAGGCAACAATTAGTGATGACACCAGGACACTAGCATTAGTAGGGAATGGTAGTAAGGAGTAACATTCTTTTTGTTTGTTGGTTTGCTTTGATTTGGCGACCACACAGGGTTGTGCTCAGGGCTTACTTCTGGCTCTGGGGATTAAACCCAGGTTGAAGGAGTGCAAGGCAAGTGCTTGATCGGCTGAATTTAACTTCAGGTCTCTAAGCAGCAATATTCTAATTGGCTGCAGCCTAGGCTGAGGTGAGAAGCTAAACCCTGGCTTTCATCTTGTCCTTTCTGCCTTTCCTCAGTGCTGATCAGGCTGTTTCTATGTCAAGAGCGCCTTGAATACCCGGGGGAGGAAGAGAACAATGAATTAGGACAATCACAGCTGGCGGGTCTTCCCTTCACACTTCAGGAGACCCTGCTCTTTGCTTCATTGTCTCCTCAAGCATGAAATTCTCTAACATTTCCACTGCAGAGCTAACACAGCAATTTGCTGTTTTATATTTAATTAACTATATAGAATATAATTTACAGTAACAACAAAGTCTCCAATAATTTACTAACAATTAAATATTTTAATTTGGGGCTCCTGGTGCTGTGAGCTTTGGCAAATATACACAGTACTATAGGCACACCATTGCAAAGAATGTAAAGAACATTCCCAGCACTTGGAACTTCATTTCCGTGCACCTCTTGTTCTTTCTTCTAGAACTATTGTTATTTTGCTGAAATGAACTTTAAAATACAGATACTTTGTGATCTTGGCATATGTTCATAATGATTTTGGATTGCTCTAAGTTACTGCATTAGTAATTCACTTTACAGTTCAGTAATTTTCAAAGATATACCACAATACACTTAGCCATTTACTGTTTCTAAGATATTTGGTTTAAAGAATTTGACTACTATCAATAAAGTACCAATAAAAAGTTTGTCTGCACATTTAATGTCGATATATGTTTGAATTTATCTTAGCTAAATAGTTTGGGGTAGAATTTTAGGTATTAAAATATAAGAAGCTGTCTGTTCCACTGTACAAAGTACATAATGTTTATATTTTCACTACCAAATCACGAAAGAACCTGTTACTACACAATCTCACTAGCATTTTTTTTTATCATTACTCATATAAATTTTAGCCAATTTTATAGTTCTGCATTGGTTTCATGTTGAACTTAATTTCAATATTTCTGATGAATAATCTTTATACAGCTTTATATATGCTTGCTTTGAACATCTTTTGCAAATTCAGATTGAAATCTTTGTTCGTTCTTTGAAAAGCGGTCTTATAATTTTTCAAACATTTGACAAATTTAAAAGAATTTTGCATTTAGTATGCGTCACTGGTAGCCTATCATCACACAACACTGAAGTTCTTGTAAATCACGTTCATTTATTTATTTCTCTATCTAACCAGCAACAACTTATTTTTGTTTCAAAGTGAGCTGCACAGAAGACTATGTTCTGAACTGAAATCCTGAATATAAAATTCTACCAACGGAATTTAATCTACTCACAGTTTGATGTATTTTTGTAAGAAATTTTTCTAATATACCCATATCACAATATAGATTGTTGCTTTCATTCTTAAAACAGTCCTTTATCCCTTATCTCTCGGAGTTCTGACTCTTTCAGAGGCAATAACTTTTCTTATGTGTTCTGATGGATTAGTTTTCCTGTTCTGAAATTATTTTATCAGTTATAGAGAATTCAGGATTTTATATTTAGTTTTATTTTATCCTCTTCGTATTTAAAATGTTATTTATGTTATTTTATTAGATAATTTTTACTATTATTATTTGGGGGTTGCTCAGGGGTGGAGAAAGTACTTCTGATGATATTAAGCCGTCTAGGCCAGCAGTTCCGTGCTAAGGTCTGAAGATTCAGTACTTCTCAGTCCCTGGGATACATGGGACTTACTGACCACCCTGGTGGTACTCAGAGTCCTCCCACGCTACACCTGGTGCTGCTCTGAGGCCAGGAGGTACTAGAATATACTATTGTTTGTGCATGAAAGGCAAGTGACTAACCCCCAAACGTACTCACTGGTCTCTTGGTTCCCTCTAATTATGGAAGACTAGTGGATTAAGTATTTATTCATTGTCCTAATGATGAATACTTTCCCAGTTGAGTCTGTGATACATAAAACTGATGTAAGCATTAATGTATGATGCTTTTTGCAAACAATGCGTCATTTCTCTCGAATAAAACCCTGTGGAATACTACTGCCAGGCTATGGAGTAAGTTTACATTTATTTTTGAATAAGAAACCATCATAAATTTTTCCAGTTGGCCCGTGCCTTTTCACATTCCCAGCAACAATGTATGAGTTCTTAATTTGCTGGGAGCCCTTGCCAACAATTGACACTGTTTGTCTTTTTCTCTTAATCACTCTGAGTTCTGTGCAGTGCTATCATGTGTTATGAATTAGCTTTTCCCAGATGACCAGGGACATTGGTTACCTTTTCATGAGTTTACTGAGAAATAGTTTTAAAAATAAAATGTCAGTTTAGATCTGCTTGCCACTTACAAAGTATTTGCTTGTCTTCATTCTTGTTTAGCTGGGATACATCTTTATATAGTAGGAATAACAATCATTCAAGTGCCTTACCCAAACCTTTGGCTTGTATGGCTTCTTTTTCTTTTCCTTGTGATGTCTTTGCTGATCAGAAGATTTTACTGATGTGTGTGTGTGTGTGTGTGTGTGTGTGTATGTGTGTGTGTGTGTGTGTGTGTGTTGCCTAGGAGGCCCAGGGGTCCCATAATTCTCAGTCAACCAAGGAGACACTTCAAAGATCAGAAGAGTTCATGCTGTTTGGGCCCTCAGGTCCGAGGATTCCTAGGCCATCCCAGTCATGCTTGGGGCCTCCAGAGACCCGCTGGCAGTACTTGAGGGACTCTAGGACTTACTAGGTTTTTCACTGGAGATTATGTAGTGCTGGAATTTGAACCACTGTATTTTCTTCTGGCCCCAGAAGATTTTACTTTTGTTGAAATACATCCGATTATTTTTTTCCTTGCATGATCTATGTCTGTTGTGTGCAATTTAATAAGTTTTGTGACAATTTCAAAGACAAGATTTTCTTCAACATTCTATTCTTAAAATTTTACATGTTTATTTTTTTATTTTTCTACCTGTGGTCCATTTCAAGTTTATTTTGTCTTTGGTCTGTGATAGTGATCAATTAAATTATTGCTTTCCGTTAAAAATTGTTTTGAGGGCTTCACCTCACAGTTCTCAGGGTTTATGTCTTGCTCTGCAATGTGGGATCACTTCTGGCAGGCTTGGGGGACCACATGTGGTGCCAGAATTTGAACCAGGATTGTCTGTGTGCAAGACAAATACCCTATCCATTATACCATCTCTCTGGTTACTAATTATTTCCTTTTTGGAAAGCATGTGGTATTTTTTAAAGCAAAAATGTTAATGATTAAGAATTCTGCATCAGGGATGGGGAGACAGTTTAAAAAGCTAGAGCTCATGCTTTGCATCCTGGGCTCTTGGACTTGATCCTTGTCCCCAATTGGTCTCCAAGCACTACCAGATGTGACTAATAGTTATGGCCAAAAAATAAAAACTAAAAACAATTTACTTAGTACATGCATATATAATCATCCTCTAATTAAAACTGAGGGGTAAGTAGGTGAATTTTACTTAGAGTATGATTTATGTATCTCAAGTACAGAATAAGTTAAGTACTTATTTTTAATAAATCAAAAGTATAAAACTGCATATACCACCTGACAGCATGAAACATCAGTGAGTATTGATTGGAAAAGATGTGTTCAAAGTGCTCTCTTATATGTTGCCTGCTAGTTTATCAACATGGCTGCCATATACTAGATTTGAGATTTGAGCTATTTTTCCCATCTAGTTCTCAGACTCTTTTTTATAGCTTGCTTTCATCCACCTGCTGACAGTGCTCATTAGTAATAGCCAGAATCCTCAGAGTCTAAGCCAATGCTAGAAAAACCAAAGAAAATAGGAAGTTTTTCTTTCCTACTCCCATTCTCAGTTCATATTCCAATGATACAAATATCTTGCCTTCTTTTTACTTATATTTCAAAAATTTCTAGTTAACAGACACTGTGGTAGTGTATTTTCTTTGATGGATTCTTCTACAACTTTTCCACATAGATGCATTCTACTTTCTTCCAATCAGGCAATCATATTAGGTAACAACATTTCAAGTGGCACACAGGATATGGACATATACGAAGATGGATAATGTCTTATATAAGAATATTTTTATTGTCTTATTTTTACCTTGTTTTAAAAAAAGAAGAGCTCCATATTTAATAGAGACTTTGTTGGATTCTGGTTATTTGATCATAATCTTAATTTGTCTCCATTATGAAAAGAATAGAATAGACATGATCATATTGTCAATTCAGGATAATTTTTATTCTAACCTTGCATCAACGTAAGGCAAAGATCATTGTCTAAACATTATTTTTGTGATCTCTGGAGCTCAGCTTCCTGTGCAACAAATTACATAAGATAAAGTTTACATTTCTGTAAGAACACAGAATACTTTGGAAATGAAAATTAAATTAATGGTAGTTTATAAGTTCAAAATTGTGTTTGTATACTATGCCATTTCCATCAATATTTAAAAACTCATGGCCAATTTCCTTCCAAAATTTGCATTCTCAAGCTATCATTCCTTCTTCATGCCCCAGGTTTACTGAAAGAAGGAAGTTTTCTTCAAACACAAAACCAGAAAATGAGAGTTCAGTCTTAAGGGGATACTTGAAAAATATCTACTTTCTTCTTTATGTGACTTGAGTAATCAGGACCTTTTCTTTGTATAGTGAAAATCTTTCAATTTTACTAAGTCACTATACAATTTTCTTATGAATTCCTATTAAACTGTTTACATAAGCATTTATGCTGTCAAATGATGACAATGAAATTATAACAATTTAATCTTTATTTATAATCAGTGAATTGTTACTGATGATAAGAAAAACACTAGAAATGATAAATTTTGACTAACTTTGTCATTGAGATATATCATTTACATTTATTCATTGAAACTTGAGAAATAAAGATTATTGATGAGTGGTAAACTTGAATAATGTAATCAGATTAAAAATATTAGGTTTGTATTCCATGGAAAACTTTTGCTCAGCACATACAAGCATTTAATCTCTTTCTTTATAGAAATAAATATAAGCTTACAAATACTCATTCTTTCTAGTATATATCATATATAGCCATATATAAAGTTTTGCAAACCGAATCTTTCAGCATATAAATATATATTATAAATATTAAATGAATACATACCATATACATATATAGCTTTATATATATATTTGCTACCATTTACATATAATGGCATGACCTTACTTCTTAAATGTTTAAGTTCCTTTGTCAAAAGGATGTAAATAATGTAGTCAAGGAGATTTTTAGAAAGTGTGAGGGGACTGGAGCAATAGCACAGCGGGTAGGGCATTTGCCTTGCACGCAGTCAACCCCAGTTCAATTCCCAGCATCCCATATGGTCCCCTGAGCACCGCCAAGGGTAATTCCTGAGTGCATGACCCAGGAGTAACCCCTGCACATCACCGGGTGTGAGTCAAAAAGCAAAAAAAAAAAAAAAAAAAAGTGATAACTTCTTATTATAGCAGCCAAAGTGTGAAACAACCCAAATATCCAGCTAAAGATGAGTGAATCAAGAAATGTTAGTACATATACACAATGGAACACTATGAAACTCTAAGAAAGAAGAAAACCATGCAATTTGCAACAACCTGCCTGGAACTAGAGGATAACATTCTAGGGGAAGACAGTCAGGAGGAAAGGTTTGGATACAGAATGATGTCTCATGTGTGGGCCTTAAATATACATAGCAAAGTAGCATCAGAGGTTTGTATGCCACATTCTGGGTGAACTGGTCCACACAATTAAATTTGGCGGGAATTTGGGAAGGAGGGGTTTTGCTGTAAGGCTTTACTGATGATGGGTGGGGTATTATAATTATGTGCATGAACAACCATTATTAGTAGCTTGTAAATCACAGAATCTGAGTGAGAAATTTGTCTTTTTAATTCCTAGGCCTAGAATTTTGTAAGAGAAAAAAATGATCAGGAAAATTTTGACATCAGCATTTAATAAGGAGATCATGTATTCCAACACACAGATACACAAAGGTTTCATTGTTAATTTTCTTTGGTGTTGCATATCTCAGGATTGTCCATGGAAAACTTCTACCCAAATATGCTTTGGATACCCAAATATTCAAATATATATTCCTATTCCTTAGCCACATTTAGACTCTATGAGTCAGAACTTCTAGATAATGATATTATCACCAGTACACATTCTCTTGAAATAAACACTGATAATTTTGTAGATGATGTGTATATAAAATTTTGTTTCATTTTAGACCTTACTGTTTCCTTTCATTTCTGCTCTCAGTCTTAGCTTTATGTTGCCATGAGAGGTAAAAAGAAGTTCACTGGGCATGAGAAGTTCAGCTAAGTTTAAGGTTTTCCAGTTACTTGAAAGATGTAGGACCTGGTATCTTGAATGATGCTAATTTAATGCAGGCAAAATTGATCGGATGAGCAATAGGTTTAATTACAGTTGTCTCTTAATGAATGAGACAGCTCTTTAGGGGTAACCTTGATATTTTGTAGAAAGGAGGAAGATTACAGGTTATTCTTAGGTGAAAGATGTATCTCTAAAGAGCAGGCAAAAAAGAGACATAAGCACATTTGCCCTGTAATTTTTGTATTGGGGCCACACCCAGCGCTAAACAAGGCGTATTCCTGGCTTTCCATTCCAGCATCTCTCCTAGTGGGCCTCTGGGACCATAATGGAGTACTGGGGATAGAACTAAATTCAGCTGTGTGTAAAGCAAGCACCTACCCACTTAACGTGCTATTGCTCCAGCTCGGCAAGCTACTGAGTGTATCTCGCCCACACGGCAAAGCCTGGCAAGCTACCCGTGACATATTTGATATGCCCTTGGTGTTCTATCTCTCCAGATTCTAATTTGTATTACATCAGTGTATTCATAATATAGGTATAATTATTTATATATAAATTTCTAATAATTTCACACAGACAAAAACTAGGCAGGGCAATAGAACAACTAAGAGAAACTTACTAGGGAAACTAACACTGCTAAGACACTGTAGCAAGGTAGCACTGTCCTCCCTTTGTTCATCGATTTGCTTGAGCGGGCCCAGTAACGACTCCATTGTGAGACTTCTTGTTACTGTGTTTGGCATATCAAGTATGTCATGGGTAGCATGCCAGGCTTTGCTGTGCGGGTGAGATACTCTCGGTAGCTTGCAGGGCTGGAGTGATAGCACGTTAAGACACTATGAATTGCAAACCAGTGGGAAAAGAAAAACAAAACATTGTCATAAGATTTTGGATCACTCAGAAGAAATGGAAGCAGAGGTGAGTTTTCCAAGAGAGAGCTGCAACCATTTAGAAAACATTGGCCCTATGTAAGACACTTTCACTTTTTTTTCTTTTTAGGTCACACCCAGAAATATACAGGGGTTACTCCTGGCTCTACACTCAGAAATTACTCCTGGTAGTGCTCAAGGGACCATACGGGATGCTGGGAATGGAACCCAGGTTGGCCGCATGCAAGGCAAACGCCATACCCACTGTGCTATTGCTCCAGCCCCAGAAGCTACTATTTCTAACACAAAGACAGTTTCAGTTAGGCAATATGAAACTGGAATGGATCAGTTGCTTGGGGACAAAAAAAAAAAAACAGAGGAATGATGAAATGCACTTGAGGCCAAACAAGTCTAAGATTAATGTAGTTCTTATTGCATTTGGTCAAAGAAAATAAGGGTTCATTATTCAGAAATTGCTTCATTTCTCATCACCATTCTCCTCTTCATTAAGAATTGCCACTCTTTTCTATAAATAGAAACATGGGAAATAGCTAATATGCAACTACACTAGAATTATAAAAACCACATGGTTCAGTGTAGTATCTTTCCTTGTTATACAATAAACCCACACTAAGGGAATTCTTAGAGTAAAATTAAGCATGTTTACCCAGGATTATTCCTGTGTCTTCTTTCAATAAGCTGTTAAGATCTTTGATGACTGGAATGTCACTTGTTTAATTTTGAAGCTTTAATGGCAAGAATAGAAACTGGTACAAATTGAAAGTTGAAACATATTTGTAATGAAATTAGAAAGGGAAACTTTTCTGCATTGTGACCTAAGTAGTTAACAAAAGCAAAATATTAACAATTCAATGAAAATATATTTCAGAACGATATTTTTTGTAAAAAGACTCAAATGTAGAGATATTTATGAACTCACTAAATTATATATTTAGATTTTACTTGTATGTTTGTGCTATGTACTCAAAAATGTTTTTAAGTAATGGGGATGTTTAAAATTCAAGTTTGGTGTGCAGGTGCATTGTACAATAATATTTACTGTGAACTCCTGTACATTTGTTGAATTATTTTAACTCTCTCACATATTTTGTTTTGCAAAACATGGTGAACTATGTGTCTCTTTATCAAGAGTCTAACACTTAAAATTTATTGTCTTATGGGTAAAATTTTAAAATCACTTTGGAATTAAAATAGAAAACAAAATAAAATATATGCAAAGTTTTGCTTATAATATATTAATATTACCTTAATCTAAGGTTTTGAGTGAACAAATAAAATCCTACTTATAAAATCTTATTGGAATTTTGTATATGTACATATAAACAGACAATATTGAGTATAATTTGATAAAAATCCATTCAGAAAGATTTGAAATGACAAACTTTATGTATATAAAATGTTAAGCAAGAGAAATATATTAAAATATGTTAGAATTTTAATTTTGTTTAAATTTTAAAAATGTGTTTGTTTTTGAGTGGAGCAACACCCAGAATTGAGTAGGCCATACTTCTGGGTTGGTGCTTAGGGATCGCTGCAGGTGGTGCTGTGAAGAATTTATCAGGTGTAAGCCACATGCAAGGCAAACACCTTAACCTCTGCACTATCTGTCTAGCCTTGGAGGTTTTATTTACTGGACAAGAGCATGATTTTTATGCCAAGGAGGAAAATAAAAATGCATGAAGTGGGATTTTCCATAGGAAAAGGCAAGAAGATGAAAATGCTAAAGCAACACTTTATTTTTATTTTATTTATTTTTTTAGTGTGAATTCAGTAACTTTCCTTTATCTCAACATAGTTATACCATTTGGCCATAATCATCTTTTTTGTTTACTATGGGAAGTCATTGAGCCCATGATTATTTCCTAATCCCAGGAAATTTGTAAACTCATTTTATGTATCCCCAAAGATTTCAAGGATTCAAAGATGAATGAAATTCTATCCTTCAATTTCACTTACTCATCAAAGTTTTATTTGAAAGCTTCTATATGCAAAAGTTCACTTGGTCAAGCTATAGGAAAGGAGGAGAAGTAAATGCTATATGAATAGCAAAGAGATTACTTTCCTTGGTAACTGGTACCTAAGCACCCGATGTGCCTTGCCACTCAGCTAACTAAAATACTGCATTTCTCTTTTGTTACAGAAATGAGATCACCATGGGCAAAGGCCTGAGATCAGGTAAGAACAAGTGCTAGTATTTGAAAGTTGGAAAGGATGAATATATTTATACATGAAAGGGATGAGATGGGCATGCTGGATTCAGGGTGACGTGAGAAAAGTTAAAGCAGGAATAATGAATGAGCTGTAGATTTTTTTTTTTTTGCAAGTTTGAACACTAAAGTTCGAGTGTTTTGTTAAGTTCAGGGAAAGTCATTGAAAACTTGGGCCAGGCTCTGTGAAAGGAGACACAAAAGACTTGGATTACATTTCCAGCCCCCATCAAAGCTATAAAGTTGTATTTTTATGTGATTTGTGAATGTTTTAATGCAGGTTTTAGAAGAGTTGGTCCGAAGAAGGTCTGGCTATTAGTGCTTTCCTGGATTCTATTCAATGCAGTCAGGAGTAGGGAGCAGGTGTGAATGGTTGGAAAGAGCTTTTCTACTAAAATGGAAACTAAAATGGCTGGTAAGGATACAATATTGTATTTTATAGGAGAAAATATAGTTGGGCATTCAGATCTCTTGGCTCACAGTTCCCAAAGCCTTAGGAGTTTCCTAGGAGTTGAGTGTGCTAAAGAGGGCTTTTGCTGTATTCTAATGCTTACTTAACTGCCCCAGCCCCCAACCCCCCACCCCCACTTGACACTCTGACAATGGTAGTTGGAAATGATCATTCTGGACAAGAACTGAGTGCTGAAAGTAGGTAAAGGGACAAACATGATAACCTCTCAGTACCTGTATTATAAACCATGATGTCCAAGGTGTGTGTGTGTGTGTCTGTGTGTGTGTGTGTGTGTGTGTAGGGGGGCAGCAGAAGAGAGAGAGAGAGAGAGAGAGAGAGAGAGAGAGAGATTGGAAGGAGGGAAAGCAGGGACACTTGGTAGTGGGAAATATACATTGATGAAGGGATGAGTGTTTAAGTATTGTATGAATGAAATCCAATCATGAACAACTTTGTAACTGTGTATCACATGGTGATCCAATAAAAGATTGAATTAAACAGATTGATTATAAAATTGGTTACCAATTAAGATAAACTAAAGTTTTTAGTGTTAGAATTTCCAGTCTCTCATCAGCCCTATCTTGGGAGAGGGGGGAGGGAATGGCAATGGAGTAATAACCAGTGGCCATTGATTTAGTAAAGTCTCAATTTTCAATAAATTCTCCTTAAAGTCCCCAAAGGACTGAGTTCAAAGAGATTCTGGTGGTTAAACAAGTGGAGATTTGGAGAGAATCTAGTGCCTGAAGAGAGAATGAGACATGAGATTCCTGGACTTTTTCCTCATGCTTTGCTTCATGTGACTCTTCCATTGGTTGTTCCTCAGTTATAATCTTTTCCTTGGAGTGGGGAGCATTATTCCCAGTGGTATTTGGGGCTAACCCCTGATTCTGGCTGGACATAGTCACTCCTAGTGGGGCTCCAGGAACCATAAACAATATGAGAGATTGAATTTGGTTTCCTTGTGCAATGCAAGACCCTTACTTGCAGTACTATATCTTTGACTCATATGCTTTTATAAGAAGTGGTGATCTTGTAAGAAAATGGTTTTTGTTCCCTCAGTTCTGTGACCATTCTAGCAAGTCAATAAAACACAAGGGGGGGGGGGGGTCTTAGAAATTTCTAATTTATAGTCTTTTTATTACAAGCACAGGTTAATTGGGGCTTGTGGCTGACCCAGAATGATTGGGAGGGGGAAACAACTTTGGGGGGCTAAGTGTTGTGGAACATGACGCTCTTAGTAAATTATTTCAAAATTCAACTGAATTCTTGGATGCCCTGCTGATGTCTTATCCTCCAAGTAGAAAAATTGTTCTGGGTTTCCCCAAAAGGCTAAAGGTTTCAGAAAAGCTAAAAAGTTCTGCTGGCAAGTTAATCATACTTATGGAAATTGTAAATTTAAATAAAATGGGGAAAAGGAAGTCACCTTTGAATTTTCAAGTTTAGATATGTTGATTTTGAGGCACTGGCAACACATGTCGTTTTGAAACTTCTCAAAATGCAGTTGATTCTGGCTCACACAGTCAACAAGATGATTGACACAATGAAGGGAACTCCTCCTCTTAGAGTTAAACTGGTGAGAAAACAGACTTGAGCAGTGAACTGTTAACTCTTAGTGAGAACCAGAATCCAGATCCCAATTTGCTTTATCATTGCCAGAGCATAGTATAAAATACTAAAGAAAGTGACTTTTAATGCATCATTGTGAAATGAATTTTGAATGTGTTATTCCCATGCGGTCCATTTTTTAAGTCAGATGCCCTTTAAGAATCTACATCTGCAATTCTTAAAGAATCATTAGTAGAATTTTGGAAATGGAAAGAAAGTTCATCTATTATAACTATTCGCTAGGATGCTGAGTTAAAATATGCAGACTCAGTTACTGATAAGGACTTCAACAAGGTGTTATAATTATAGAAATTCTTAATGAAGAGTTAGATTCACTTTATAAGAAAATAATCTCATGTCAGAAAAAAAATATTTCATTATTTCATCCGGTGACATTATTTATAGAAAACTGCTACATTTTTAGTGATGATCAAATAGAAAAATGGATGGAAATATCTTTGTATAATAGATGGAAATATACAGTTTATTAACATAACTTGCCAATTATGATATTTTGTGATTCCAGATTATACAAAGTAGGCACCAAGTATTATTAAAGAGAATTTCATATTGTAGAACTGGTAAAATCTGTCCATCAACAACAGTTTCTCTTTTGCCCTGGCTGGTTTAAAATTCCTCTGTAATCAGTTTAAAATAATGACACTTGGGGGCTGGAGTGAGTGATAGTACACCGGGTACGGTGTTTGCCTTGCATACAGCCAACCCGGGTTTGATTCCCAGCATCCCATATGGTCCCCTGAGCACTGCCAGGAGTAATTCTGAGTGCAAACCCAGGAGTAACCCTTGTCATCGCTGGGTGTGACCCAAAAAGCAAAAATAAAAATAAATAAATAAATAAATAAATAAAATAATGACACTTGAAAAATGTAGGAAATATCTTTGTATATACCTAGTCATATGCACACATATATATTTGTTTCAATATATAATTTTAAATCAAGAATAGCCAATTTTATGGCAACAAAATAACAGTCATTCAACTCCTGCTTTAACAGTTTATTGTGTTAAAATTTCTATGTATTTCAAAGATATTACCCAAGTCAGTAGGGGAGCCAACTTAACACTGAATTACTAGTGCAATGTCACATAGCAAACATTCAGTACATGCTTTTTCTTCAAGTTATTAATATTCATAAAAGTACAGATATGCAGTGAAAACATTATTTTGGAGTTAACACATTATTTTGGAGTTAACATCAGGCCAGGTCTGGATGGTAAAAGAGGAAGCCCTGAATTCTCTTTAAAATTGTCCTTTGTGGGGTTAAAATGCATGTTGCAGATCACAGGGCTGTCTCCCTAGTTCTATTCCTGACACTGCATTGTCCCCTCTGGTGTATCCCTAGAGGCATCCCTACTCAACTGGGTGTGGCCTTGAAGCTCTGATGTTAATGAGGCCCCCAGCACTCAAGTTCTCTCCTCAAGCAGTCAAGCTTGAGAGCAAGGGTACAGAGATCAGAGTGAAGAAATTCAGAAAAGACTATATTTAAGGCAATGAAAAGGAAGGGCAAAGAGTACAGGGAAGCTCCCTGAGGATAAGAAAGGTCTTTAAGGAAGGGTTCTGGAGAAAGGCAAAGTCTTTCCTTCCTTTTTAACAAAGGGGAGGTGGGTGAATATGTCTTTATAGTGTTCCCAGATTATGGGCCATTATAACGGGGAAGATGCTGAGATGATCATTTTCTGGTCTGTTTCTGTAGATTCCCTAGATTATCCAGCAAGGTCTAAATCATCCAGATTATCAGGCACAATCTAGGCCACCCAATCTAGGAGCCATTTAAATGATTCCATTTCTTTAGTGTTTATGGGTCTGACCCTGCAGTCTCCTACATCACAGTGCCTGAGTTCCACCCTCTGACCCTTGCGCTGAACCTCCGAACAGAACAAAGGCCAGGAAAAAACCTAGACCTACTGAGCACTGTTTGAAGAGACAAAAAATAGACCCATTATTGAAATCCAGAAATGAATTAGAGACTTCTGCACACAGAGAAACACTAAAAGCAGACCAAGTCCAGCCAATTTTAAGACTGTGTCCAGAACTCTATCCCTGACACAGATGATATAATCATAAAGAGGTCCAGTAGCTCCGAGCATCTCCAGGTGTGAGAACGTTTCCTCCTATGGACCAAGCACTCAACATTTTAGGAAGTGGCCTCCCCGGAAATTTCTTATTGTCAGTCTAGGAGCTCTAGTGGAAGAGTCTAGTTATAATCTAGGAGAAAGTAGTTAGAAATTTGTAACCTCCATGCTTTCTTCCTCATTTTTGCCCACTTAGCAGAATGATATATATATATATATATATATATATATACATATATATGATATATATCATGATATATGTTGCAATGATATATATTGCAATTTTTATACATTTTATTTTCATAATGTAGTCCACGACACTACTTCCACTACCCAGCCGTCGCCACACTCCAGGACGCTTTCCGGACCCGCGCGGCCGCTCCAGCCGAGACCCACGCACGACTGAAGACCCACAGAACAAGCGAAACTCTCTGAGACCTTGGACTCCAGGTTCGGCGGACCCAGGGACAGAGCTTCTCTGCTTGCTCCCACCACCACAGGTGACAAAGGGATTCTAATCAGGAGCCCCACCCTACCCTACCCTGTCTGCTTCCATCAACCACCCAGGGATCGAATTGTGCACAGGAGACCCACCCTACCCAGATAAATACCCCACTGGCAGACTTCCACTCTCGACACTACTTCCACTACCCAGCCGTCGCCACACTCCAGGACGCTTTCCGGACCTGCGCAGCCGCAAGCGGCCACGCGACACATAATAAGACACTAAATACCCATCTTCCGGAATTGTCGTACCATATTTGATAGGGTTCAAATATGGTAACACCTACAAGGGTGATTAGAGGTCGCCCCAAAAGTCTCTATCCCTCTCAGAAAGACTGGCAAGCTACCGAGAGTATTCCACCCGAATGGAAGAGCCTGGCAAGCTATCCACTGTGTATTCGATATGCCAAAACCAGTAACTACAACTGGTCTCATTCACCTGACCCTGAAGGCTTCACCAACATGGCAGCACTGAGAAGGTTGAGAAAGGAGAGGCCGACAAAATCTCAAGGCCGACCTAGGCTGCCACAACGAAGGAAGACAAAAATGATCATCTGTACTTTCAATGCACGTACGCTAGCATCAGATGCATCCATCGAGGACCTGATGGTACAAGCGCAAATGATCAAGTACGACATCATTGGTCTGACGGAGACAAGAAGGCATGAATCTCACCATGCCGTTTTCGACACTGGAGAAGAATTGTTCCTTGGAACATGTGATAAAAGAGGTGTTGGAGGCGTCGGTATCCTTGTCAACACAAACTTGGCCAAGAGCATTGACTCATTCGAATGCCTAACAACCCAAATCGGACGTTTACATTTGAATAGATGTGGCTCACTGCTTGCAGTTTCTATCTTCGTTGTCTACGCACCAACATCTCATTATGATGAAAGAGAAATCGAGAAGTTCTACATGGAGCTAGAGAAGTTCTATAAAGAAGACCACACCTTCTACAAGACCATTGTGGGTGATTTTAATGCCAAGATAGGATCGAGAAGATCAGCTGAAGAACTTCACATCAGGACCCATGGCCTAGAATGGAACGAACAGGGTGAAAGACTGTCTGAGTTCATCATGTCACCAAGACCATTCATGGTAACTCACAGTTCCAGAAGGCAGAATCTAAACGACGGACATGGGAGTCTCCCAGTGGACGATTCCACAACAAAATAGACCACATCATATTCAATCGATGGTTTTGCCTGACTGATGTCGCTGTTATCCCAAAATTTCAAACGGGATCGGACCACCGTCTCCTTCGTGCAAAATTCTACTTCACAGAGTGGGGAGAAAGGGCTGCAAAGTTCAAAAAGAGAACTCCCAGAATGACCACCAACTGGGAACTCTTTGGTACTATTGCGGCAACATGGGAAGATGCCATTGTTGACAACATTGAGGAAGAATATGATTGACTGGTTCAGCACCTCCATAAATGTGCGAGGAACACCAAGAGAGAGATAGCTACAAAAAATCGCCTATCTTCGAAAACTCTTGAGCTAATTCGCCAGCGTGGTTTGGCGCATGCCTCAGGCAACCGCAAGCCAACGTCTGAGCTTGCAAAGCAGTGCAGACATGCGATCAAGGAAGACCTCAAAGAGAGAAGAGCAGAAGTACTGGTAGATGCGGCAGAAGCCGGGAAAAGTATTCGTAACGCCCGCCTGTCCTTCGCCAACTATAAGACCAAGATGACTGCCCTCCGACGTCCTGATGGTTCCATCACATCCTCCAGAACGGCAATGGAGAAGATTATCCATGACTTCTACTCAAATCTCTTTGATAGCCATGTCCACTTGCTGACATACCAAATTCCACAGGACGGATATGTCATTCCCAACGTTCTCCCTTCCGAAATCTGACACGCCATTTCTTCGGTAAAGAAACAAACAGCACCCGGCCCAGACAAGGTCAGACCTAAACACCTGAAGAACCTGTCGTCAGTACTCATCAATACACTGGCTCGGCTCTTCACTCGCTACCTGTGTGAATGCAAGGTTCCGTCCCAATGGAAAACCAGCAGGACCGTACTACTGTTCCAGAAGGGAGACATCCATGACATTGGCAACTATCGCCCGATCTGCCTATTGTCTGTCATCTACAAGTTATTCACTCGAGTCATCCTAAATAGGACTGGCAGAACACTAGATGAAGGACAACCATGCGAGCAAGCAGGGTTCCGCAAAGGATTCAGCACCATTGACCATATCCACACGATAACCAAGCTCATTGAGGTTTCTCGGGAGTTCAAGATGCTGCTCTGTTTAACGTTCATTGATTTAAAGAAGGCCTTTGATTCTGTTGAGACGGAAGCAGTCACTGAAGCCCTAGCAAATCAGGGCATTCAAGCCCAATACATCAGGATCCTCCGTGAGCTGTATTGCAGATTCACTACCAGGATCTCACCATTCTACAAAGAAGTGATCTTGATGTCAAGAGAGGGGTGCGGCAGGGTGATACCATTTCACCAAAACTCTTCAGTGCCACCCTCGAGAACATCATGCGACGACTGGAATGGGAAGGAATGGGAGTGAAGATAGATGGTCGGCAACTACACCACCTCTGCTTTGCTGATGACATTGTTTTAATAACACCAAACATCAGCCAAGCGGCACAAATGCTGGCCGACTTTGACCGTGAGTGTGGAAAGGTAGGACTACAGCTGAATCTTACGGAGACAATGTTTATGAGAAACAGCCTTGTTCCTGACGCCCCATTCGCTCTCAATGGAACGACCATCTCCGAATGCAACAGCTATGTGTACCTAAATCGAGAGGTCAACATGACAAATGACCTGGCACCCGAGCTGTGCAGGAGGAAGAGAGCGGCTTGGAACGCTTTCAAGAATGTCGAAGAAATAGCTAAGAGGACGAAGAACCTTCGGCTCTGGGCACATCTCTTTGATTCCACTGTTCTTCCTGCATTAACATATGCCTCAGAGACCTGGGCCCTACGCAAACAAGATGAGAACGCTATTCAGGTCTCCCAAAGAAGAATAGAAAGAGCTATGCTTGGAATATCACGTTTCACTCAAATGAGAGAAAGAATCCGGAGTTCTGACGTCTGTCGACGATCAAGAATCAGGGATGTTGTCTCATTTGCCAAGGTGTCGAAAATCAGATGGGCTGGTCACGTAATGAGATTTAAAGATGACCGTTGGACTAGAGCTGTTACTGATTGGATTCCATGGGATGTCAAAAGACCGCGTGGCCGCCCACCTACCAGATGGTCAGACTTCTTCGTCAAGATCATGAACGATCGGTTTGAGGCCCTTCATGTTCCCGGAGCGAACAGATGCCATTGGGCTACACTAGCACGCAACAGGGACAAATGGAGACGTTACTGGCGCCCGCTCGAGCAAATCGACGACTAACGGAAAGTTAAGTGATAAGTGAAGTTCACAATAGTTCATTACAGATTAACATTCAAACACCCACCCCACCCACCACCAAGAGAAGTGTGTGAAGGTTGTTGTATTTCATTCTGGAGCCATTTAAGCCCATATATAAGATAATACAAGAAAGTATGTAAAACAGAACAAATGTGTGTTACTTTAGGTACATCAGTGGACTTGAGTGTAAGAGGTTGCATGCCGCCAATGTTGTAGCACACTCCAGGAAATACTGTATAGCTCTCTTCCGGGAGCTTTAGTTGATAGTCTCTGGGTCTTGGCTGCTGATGGGATTACATGGGGCCAGGGGCAGTTTGTGGGTATGACAGTCAAGCTACTGAGAAACTGGGGAGCTGAGTTTGAGCAGGCTTGGAGATCTCAGCCATGGGTGCCACATAACTGGGTTCCTTTTCTGGTTCCTTCATGGATGAGGCTCATTTGAGCATGCGGAGAGAGACCTTGAGCATGGCTGTGGCTGGGTTCTGGAGGTTTTCAACGGTCAGGGTTCTGCTTGGAACAGGGAGAGAAACTCAACCCGCGCCCCCTCTGAGAGGCCACAGTGAAGACAGCCTGGCACAGGGCCAGGAGATTCTGCATCACTCTCTTCCAGGAGCTTTATTTTATAGTCTCTGGATCTTGGCCGTTGATGGGATTACATGGTGCACAGGGGGTGGCGGGGAGTGGAGGGGAGTTGCGGGTGTGACTACCAAGCTACTGGAAAACAGAATGAGTATATTTTAAAAAGGTAAACATTGTTAGCTTTCCCTAGAACTAAATTATGCATCCAAATTTGAATTTTTGGGGAGCTAAATAGCTAGCATTTATCTTGTCATTCCTGGATAGCTGAAAGGTCTGTTTCGGTCTAGTCTTCTGGAAGAAAGAAAATATGGCACCATGGAATAGTAAAAAGCATCGGTCCTCATGTATCCTTACTATGGGATGGTCATAAAATAAATAATACCTACAGCATTCTACTTCTGCATGAAGAGAGAAAAATAATCCTAGAAACCTCCAGAATCTCAAGTTAGGTTGACTAGGGAAGTTTTCCTCTGTACAAGGCCAGCTGAAAGAAAATATAGGAATAGATGCCTTTTTATCTACTCTTCTGGCATCAACACAGAAATTAAAAGACAATTAGGAATTACAAAAAATTTCTGAACAAATTTTATAGCGGATGATTACAAATTTCCAAATAAATGTTAAGAAAGTAGAGGCATACATTTCTGTATTTCAAATGTACTGTAGAAGTAAAATAGCAAACGATATGGTACTGGCATAAGGAGTAAAAAAGTTTAATTGCTATATTTTAGTCCTCTGTAGGAGGATCCTAGTAAGAAATTTCCAGTCCAAAGAGATAGTATAGTGAGTAGGGTGCAAGTCTTGCATGCAGCTAACTTGAGTTCAATTCTCACCTTCCTATATGTTCCCTGATCCCCACCAGTAATTATCCCTGAGCACAGTCTCAGGAGTAATCCCTAAGCACATCTGTGTGTTGCCTCCCCCGAAAAAAAGAGCAAAACTTTCTCATGCTTACATATTTGTACATGGAGATGGAACCAGTGTCATATTGTTCTAGTCTTGCAATATGCTTCCAACATATGCTATTTTTTTAATTTTAGTTTATCCTAATTCATTGAAATAATATCCAGTTATGGGGCCGGGATGATAGTTCAGTGGGTAGGGTGTTTGCCTTGCATGTAGCCAACCCAGATTTGATCTCAAGCATCCTGTACAGTCCCATAAACACTGCCCATAGTAATTTCTGAGGACAGAATCTAGATAACCTCTGAGTATCACCAGGCATGGCTGCAAAACAAAATAAATAAAATCTAGTTCTGACTCATCTATAGAGATATGCATGCATATTTTATATGTCATATTGTAGTATAACAGAAAAGATAACCCCAAAATAAATCTACACATTTCTGGTTAAATGATATTTGTCAAGGTTTCAAAAGTTGTATGATGGTGAAGAAAGGTCTCAAAAATGGTTCAGGGAAAATCGAATATCTTCAGAAGAATGAAAGCAGACACATTGCGTTAGCTCTTTTTGTTACCAGCATTGACTGAGTCTAGGGGACTTCGTTTGCAACCTGAGAGCTTTTAGATTGAGAATTACATTCTGCCTTGCTTCTGAATCACTGTTGGATCATTGGGGCAAAGATGAAGAGCTGCCTTACAGAAACTGTCTGAATCATCATTCAAATTGGAATTGATTTTGTCATTTGAGAATAATAGTTTATGTTTGCTTCTGCTTTTTCTAGGCTAGTTCTGAAAGCATTCAATGATTTACACTAATAGCAAACAAGTTACTACCCAGAACCATTTCTCCCTAACATCCTGTTATTATAAGGGCAGAAATTGGTCTAACCCAGATATACCTTAATATTTTACATTCTCCCAAGATTTTGGCATAGAGAGCTGATAGTTTACTGACTTACTGACAGAGCAGAGATATATAGCATCTGACACTTTTGAAGGACCTTGAGCATTTACATTTTATATATACAGTACTTTATATTAAATCCAGTTAAAAGACAGGCATGTATTATAAATAGAATGGTTAGAGGCACATAATTAAATTCCTTGCCCAATGGTAAATTGTCAATCAGAAGTAGCGCATGATTTCCTTAATCACCAAGAGTGACTTTCAAAATTGTTTGTGAGTATCGCAGTTTCATGTTTTATTAGCTTTACGTTCATAAACAAGATAATCACAGGTATTACAGATTTCAATTTTCCTGAAAGTTAAAATGATATATTTCATTTTATAAATCTGATAATGAGGACCAAGGAAATAGCTCAATGGATTGAACCACATACCTGCTTGCTTGAGACCCTGAATTTCAGATTCAGCCCCACGTGGGCCCCTAAGTGGTATCGCATCTCTGGATGAGCAGTGAGCCATCCATCCTCCTTGGCTTGGAATCCCGTGAAATAGCCCCAAGGCTCCCAGAACATTGCTTGGCAGGCTCCCCGGGAAATTCAATGGCCGTATTATATTTTGCAATCCTACTATGAAAAACGTGTGATGTAGAGGTGTGATTTATGTATATTGCTAAACTACAGAGCCAGCAATACTGGAAGCAGGAGCTCCAAACTACAACAACCAAATTTAAAAATATGCCTGTCAAGTGGGCAGGTGTGGGACAGGGAGGGAACCTGGTAGATTGGTGGGAGAAAGTCAATATTGGTGTGATGAGATTGGTATTAAAGCATGGTGCACATGAAACTCAACTATGGTTAACTGTGTGCATCATGGTAGCTTAATATTGAAGATAAATTAAATCAAAATATTTAAAAATTAGTAAAAAAGAAAAACATGCAATTTAAGGTTGGGAAGATTTTGACATATATATGTGCATGTATCTACCAGTTTTTAGTACCATAGCACTGTCCTCCCATTGTTCATCGATTTGCTCGAGGAGCCCAGTAACGTCTCCATTGTGAGACTTTGTTGTTACTGTGTTTGGCGTATCGAATACATCACGGATAGCTTGCTAGGCTTTGCTGTGCAGATGAGATACTCTCAGTAGCTTTCCCGGCTCTCCGAGAGGGACAGAAGAAACAAACCCAGGTCAGCCGGGTTGGTCGCATGTAAGGCAAAAGCCTTACACTCTGTGCTATAGCTCCAGCCCACCAGTTGTGTAAAATGTAAATTTTTTAAAAGATTTTTATTGTTTGATGCACGAAATAAAATGCAAAGAATCTTTTATACATTGCTAGTGGGACTGTTAGGACTATTAATTAATTTAGTGTCTCTGGTAGATGGTTTAGAGATTTAGAGAAAAAAAAAAGAAAAGGGTTTCCCTTTGGGTCTGAAATTCCACTAAGGGGCATCTTTCCAAACACAAAAACATTAAGCCTAAGAGAATGCATGCATGCCCATGTTTATCACAAAATGATTATTGTAGTCATGATTTGAAAACAACCCAATTGTTCAATAATAGATAAATGGTTAAAGAAATCTTGGTATTTATAGAAACATGATGAAATACTCCTGAGTTGTAAGAAAGTATGGAAATGTGAAGTTTTTGGCAACATGGATAGAATAGGAGAAAGTCAGAAAGAAAAAGACAAATATAAGCTCATCTCATTTATTGGCACACTATAAATAAACCAAATAAAAGATTAGATTATCCCCAGTGGATACAGTTCTGAGATGTGATCTACAGAACTGTGATCTTAGAGTTTTGGGTTGTGAGGCTGGGGAAGGCATTTAGTGTAATAGTGGAAGGATCCAGTAGTCTGGGAAGGGCCCAATGCAGCAGTAGTGCATGTATAAAACAACAATACTGGTACTTTTGTTAATAAATGATTTGTTATTTTTGTTGTGGGGCCACACTTGGAGGTGTTTAAGGTTTACTCCTGACTCTGTGTTTAAGGATTATTCCCTGCAGGTTCAGGGGAACATACAAGGTGCAGGAATCAAACCTGGGTCGCCTGGTGCAAGGCAAACACCCTACTCACTATCCCACTTCAACCTGATGATTGTTTTATTTTAATAGCATAGGACAAAATGTGTGCTGTCATATCAATTAGTGATTCATCTACAGAGTGTCAGGATTTTCTTATTTCTCACATTATTTGAACTACTCTATTTTGCTATTGCAGGGATTCTAAGTGCTGAAGAAACTAATATTAACATGTTAACATGTTATTGACTATCATAAATAAAATAAAGGCAACTGAAGCTCCTTATCATGTGATTACCTTACCAAACATGCACAGTTTGGGCATCTTAAAGACTAAAGTAAACAAAAAAATAATAGAAATCTCTAGGTGATACTGAATTTCAATGTTAATAATGCATTTACCTATGAATGCAGGGTTAAAATGAGGATATCACTAAAATATATATGTTTTATATTATGCATAATGTAAAACATAAAAAATGACATATATACTTTATATATAATATATTATGTAATATATTGTATAACATATATAACTCATATATGTGACATATAATATATATTAATTTTATATAATATATAACATATATAATATATTTATATATGAACATACACAGATTTAGTGATATCCTCATTTTACTCAAGGGACTTTGGTTGTAAAATGTAAAGGCCCTCCCGTTGATCATCGATTTGCTCGAGCGGGCCCAGTAACGTCTCCATTGGAGACTTTGTTGTTACTGTGTCTGGCATATCGAATACTCTCGGTAGCTTGCCGGGCTCTCTGAGAGGGGTGGAGGAATCGAACTCTGGTTGGCCATGTTGGCTGCGTGCAAGGCAAACACCCTACCCGCTGTGCTATCGCTCCAGCCCTAATTAAATAAGATGCTGATTCCAGAATGCCATGTCAGGAATATCTAGAAATAAATAAAGTTGAATATAGCCTACCTAATTTTTAAAAGAAAATTTATAAGCACTTTATTAATAATTAAAAACTATGCATTAAAGTAATTTCCTAACTGGACTAAGAAAGGAAAAACTGGAAAAGCTTTTGAAATTTCAGTATTAAGACTTTATATATGTCTAATGAAAATCTTAGCCTAATATAACATGGCAGACAAACTGCTCTTTCAGGAATGTTACAAAGGACCTTCATTATCTATTACTACATAATGGAGAAGACTGTAGATAGTTTTCTGAAACAAGGAAACCATTTCAAAATTACATAGTTTAGGTTTAGAATAAAATGTCCTAATTTGTTTGTTTAAGTACCTGCTTAAATTTTTTCTTTTCCAAACCAAAAAAATTTAAAGTAATGCTGAACAAATTTCAAAATAGATATCATAAGTTTATTAAAAATAGGCCTATCTAAACAATTGGGTAACTTTGTTAAACCATAAAGTAGTTTCAACACTTATTTCTAAATATTGACAACATTTTTTCAAGCACTTTTTTACTGATTATTTCAAAGATGAATACAGGCAATTCTATTATAGAAAACATTGGTTCTGCTGACTGTTTTTTACTTACTCATTTATTTTTATTTTGGGGGGGGGTCACACACTCAGCGATGGTCAAGGGTTACTTCCTGGCTCTGCACTCAGGAATTACTCCTGGTGGTGCTTGGGGGACCATATGGGATGCCGGGGATTGAACCCAGGTTGCCTGTGTGCCAGGCAAACACCCTACCTGCTGTACTATTGCTTCGGCTATACAGTTTCTACTGAATGTTAATTGGTGTATTCTTTAAAAATCTTTCAGAATAAGTTTGAAGAATTCATATTTGAGAATATCACTGTATCACTGTCATCCTGTTATTCGTCAATTTGCTCAAGCAGGCACCAGTAACATCTGCATTCGTCCTAGCCCTGAGATTTTAACAGCCTCTCCTTACTCATCCTTCCCAACAGTGCTGCACTGGAGGCTTTTTCAGGGTCAGGGGAATGAGACACATCATTGTTACTGTTTTTGGCATATCGAATACACCACGGGAGCTTGCTGCTCTGCTGTATTTGATTTAAGAAAATGCTTGAACTAAAACTTACATAATCACAACTTTGTTTCCTCTTGAGAAAAATCACTAATGTTGAATAGATTGGGAAGGGGTGTTTTTAACAAGGTCGACAGAAGAAAGTCTTATAGGGAAAAATAGAATGAGCAAAGAAGTAAAGGCAGAGAACCCGTGTCTTGCTCCATGAAAGCTCAGTAGAAGAGTGTTCCTTACATGTTGAATACCTACGAGTGCAGAGTAGTGAGAGTCCACATCCCTGAACAGAACATCCTTTGATAATGAAGTGACCCTATCACCTAATTACTAAACAGAAAAGGAAACCACAGAAGATGCCACTTAGAAGACCAATGACACCCTGAGAAGATGTTTCCTATTACCCAGAGCTGTTGAGTGATCTAAGTATATCCTACAACCATTAGGATGAAAATGTTGATTAGAAATTATTGTGAGTAAAAGAAAATTATAAAAACACACATTATTTTCACATCCAAATCTCTGGCTTGAAATTTGTTTTGTCTGTAGGAACATTTCTTTGGATAGGATTCCTAGGAATGTACTTCGGAGAACAGTAATCAAGCTAATTAATTCCTGGCAGTATATATATTTCATACTCACTGAGCTGAACAAGTTTATCTTAAAAATGCAAATAACTCAATAGGTCTGATCTACTTAAGCCTCATATGCATGTATGAGGGATATTGATAATCAGCTTAATCAATGAGGGAAAAGCAACAAGTTATGTATAAATGATCTGTGAGATTTTTCAATCTTGACCTTGGCTTGTCTTAGACCTTGACTCATACTGTTTTAAGCCTTTGGATTTTTGATGTGGATGTAGCTTACAAAAATAATGCATTTTTGATCTAATAGTACACATTTTTTATTTTTTAGTTTTCCTCTAAAGTAATCCACTTTTGCTTCTTCTAAATATTTTTTTAATCAATCAGGACACTATTTAAACATTTGAAGTTGTTTTATAGTCTATGATAAATATCATATTTTATTACTTTCCTTAAGAAACAAAAACTTTCTTAAGGAAAACATAAAATATCATGCATTAGACCATACATAATATTTTCCAAAGTCATCACTATATAGGGTCTAGTGATTTTTGGAAGGTTAATGAATTGTCTCTAGCCTTAAAAGCTGAAAATCAACTTTTTTACAAAATTAATCTTATTCTTCGTATAGATGCATTCACTCTTGTGAGAATTCAGAAAAGTGTTTGTTTTTTTCCCCCATCAATGTGTATATGCTGAAGAAAGCTTTATAGAAGAAAAGAAATAAGCTTGACCTCGATCAGAAGTTTATACAGGATCAATGCATACACCATTCTGGAATAGAGGCCTCAAATTAACTCTGCATTTTCCAGTCATAGAAGTCATTTTCATTTATGAATTTAATATCCTGGGACTAGTAATCAAGAAAATGTTCTACTGGAATAAAGACAGACTCTCAGATAAGTGGAATAGAATTGAGAGCCAGGTTACCAAACTTCAGATGTATGAACAGCTAATCATTGATATCAGAGCGAAGACTATCAAAGTGGATCAAGAAATCCTCTAACAAATGGTGCTGGGAAAACTTGCCAGCCACTTATAACAAAATGAACTCAGACCCCTCTCTCACTCAATACATAAAAGTCAATTCAAATTGGATTTAAGACCTCAATATTATACCTCAATCACTAAATTATATTGAAGAAAACATAGCCAGAAACTCCATGATATTAAATCTAAAGGCATTTTCAATGTTCATTTCCAGTAACCAAACAACTAAAAGAAAATATCAAAAAATGGGATTACATCAAATTGAGAGGGTTCTGTACTGCATAGGATGGGGAGGATGTATTTGCCCACCACTTGGATATAACAGGATTAATATCCAAGATATATATGCCACTTCTTAAAATAAATAAGAAAAAAACCTAGACCTTTGGAAATGGGGGAAAGAGGGAACAAAAACTTTCTTAAGAAAACATACAGATAGTCAACAAGTATATGAAAAGAAATGCTCTGCATCATTGTTCATCACGGAAGTACAAACCAAAGTAATAATCAGATATCACTTTATATCAATGATACTGGCACTTCTTTTCTTAATTTTTATTAGTGAAACACCATGAGGTACAGTTGTAGACTTAAAAATTTTTGTGCTTGGGTTTCAATTATACAATGATCAAATACCCATCTCTCCACCAGTGCCCATTTCCCACCACCACGGATCCCAGTATTCCCCCCACCCCCCACCCCCCATCCCCCCATCCCACCTTATTTCTGTGGCAGGGCATTCCCTTTTGTTCTCTCCTTTGGGGTGCTGTGGTTTGCAAAAGAGGCATTGAGTGGCAATCATGTTTGGTCCATAGTCTACTTTCAGCATACTTCTCCCATCCTGGGAGGATCCTCCCAACACCCTTTATTTGGTGCTCCCTTCTCTATCTGAGCTGCCTTTTCCCCTAGCATGTGTGGGAAAAGGCCATGGAGTAAGCCTCCTGGTAATAATCTCGGCTATTCTTGGATGTTAGTCTCCTATTTTGTTACTTTATGTTCCCCAGATGAATGCAATCTTTCTATATCTGTCCCTCTTTTTTTGACTCATTTCACTAAGCATGATACTTTCCATGTAGTACCACTTGTATATAAATTTCATGACTTCATCTTTTCTAACAGCTGCATAGTACTCCATTGTGTAGATGTACCAAGGTTTTTTTAACCAGTCATCTGTTCTTGAGCACTCAAGGTTTTTCTAGATTCTGGCTATTGTGAAGAGTGCTATAATAAACAAACAAGTGCAGATATCACTTCGACTATACTTTTTTGCCTCTCTGGGATGTATTCCCCCAGGAGTGATATTGCTGGGTCAAATGGGAGCTCAATTTCTAATTTTTTGAGATTCGTCTATACTGTTTTCCAAAAGGGCTGAACCAGTCGTCATTCCCACCAACAGTGAAGGAGGGTCCCTTTCTCGCCACATCCACACCAGCACTGGTTGTTTTTGTTCTTTTGGATGTGGGCCGAGACTGGCACTTCTTAAAAAGAATAAAAACAACCACTTCTGGTGTCTGGATTTGTGGGAAAAGGAATCCTCACCAACTGGTGTTGGGAATGTCACCAGGTTGCAATCCTTTTGGAAAACTATATGGAGTCTTCTCTAAAAATTAATATTTGAGCTTCCAGGGGACCCAGCATTCCATTTCTTGACATATATCCCAAAGGTCCAAAGACTCTCTTCTAAAAAGTCATTTTCTATACATGTATTCATTGTATCACTGTTTATAATAACCCAAATCTGGAAACAACACAGGTGTCTAAGATCAGATGACCAGATAAAGAAACTATCCCGTCATCTGCAGACTTGATTGCCATTCTCCCTAAGAGCACATACAAATGACTAATAAGCACATCTAGAATGCTCACTGTCACTGTCACTGTCCTCCCGTTGTTCATCAATTTGCTCGAGCGGGCCCAGTAACATCTCCATTGGAGACTTTTGTTGTTACTGTGTTTGGCATATCGAATACATCACGGGTAGCTTGCCAGACTCTGCCGTGTGCGCGAGATACTCTCGGTAGCTTGCCGGGCTCTCCGAGAGGGGTGGAGGAATCTAACTCGGGTTGGCCATGTTGGCTGCGTGCAAGGCAAACGCCCTATCGCTGTGCTATTGCGGGCCCCAACATTATTAATTATTAGAAGAATGAAAATGAAAATATCATGCAGATAAAAGACAGTAAGAATTGTTATGGGATTTGGCCACATTAAACAGTTCTTAGGGTTTGCTCCTGGCTCTGTGATCAGGGTTCACTTCTGAAGGTTCCCAGACAACTATACACTACTGAGAATTAAATAGATGCACTACCGAGGATTAAACGGGGTTGGTCATATGCAAGGTAATTGCCGTATCCCCTATACTATCTCTCCATCCCCTGAAAGAGACTAAAAATAAACTATTTTTAATAATTCTAGCAACACAAAATAGTGGACAGATTTCCATCAAACAAATACATTCATAGGAAACTACTTGACACTACATTGAACACTCTATATTCCTAATAATAAATTTTCTAATTTATTGAGTTTTAACACTTAAAATCAAGTAGAAAACTAAGAAAATCTAATGATGCAGCAGCATATAAATTCTGTTGTTACTATTGTAAAATATTGATGGTAATGATATTTTTTGCTGACATCATTATTTTGTAAAATGTCTTTATCAGTGGAATATAAAGAGAGCACCACATCAGAATATTACTTAGAGATATGAAAGTAGTCATCACAAAAATAACAAAACCCACAAACAGTTAACAGTGATTTCTTAAGTGAAAACAACAGAACGTTAGCAGTGTAGAAGAAAATCATTGCCTTTAGAAACTCTATTCTGAAAAGACATTAGCGACAGTATATTCATCACAGAATATGGAAACTATTCACAACAGCCATAATATGGGAACTGTCCAAGCATTTAAGAACAGATGACTGAATAAAGAAATATTGTATACACACAATGGAATACTACTCAGCTATAAGAAAAGATGAAATATTGAAATTTGCTCTTTGTGGATGAAACAAGAGAATATAATGCTCAGTTATTTGGAAGCAGAGGAATAAATACAGAATGATTTCCCTCATATGAGGGATATAAGAAGCATAATAAGGGAATAATAAAATGCGAGAAGCAGCAGAGTCTGAGAACTAGTCAATAGAACTGAGCTAACCTTGGTAGGGAGGAGAGTGAACTGTGTGATTGGGCATGTGGTTTTGGAATGCTGTATGCATTAATACCTATAGTTGACACTATAACAAATAGCAACCCAAATAACATTTAAATAGAGCATATGTACTTTATTTTAAGAGATAGAAATTACTTAATTTCATCTTTCTTGTATTCAAAATTTTCAGGTTTGTTGCATAGTGAATTTTGAGGGCACATATATCCCATAACTTTCTTCGTGTCTCAGACTATAGTAAGTATTTGCTACAGAATAGCTGTTTAGAAATTGGCAATGTGCATTTAAAAAAGCATGGCTGATATACTATCAACATTTATTAAAATTATATACTTTAAATTAATAATCATGATACATGACT
Organism: Sorex fumeus; assembly: GCF_029834395.1. NCBI lineage: Eukaryota > Metazoa > Chordata > Mammalia > Eulipotyphla > Soricidae > Sorex > Sorex fumeus. The sequence goes on along the minus strand of NW_026606297.1, from coordinate 13,334,098 downwards.
AGATGTGTACAATATCCCTTTTTTTTGCAGACACACCAGAATATAGTCAAATTGGTATTGTGTGTGATATAGATTTAAAGCTTATTTTATTTTTTTATTAAAGTTAGTCACTCATAATTTTTAGCCTCAAGAGAAGGCAATTGTCCTTATTTGAAATTTTATTGGGGCTTACTTCAAAGTATATATGTAGTCTAAAGCTTACCTGAATTAATTATTAATATTTCTCTTTAATTTAAAACAAAGATAAACGTATCAATAGTGGTTGCAAACAAGAATTCTTAAAGTTAGACTGTATTATCTAAGAAAAGTGGATTATTTTACATCTTTAAAATACATCCTAATTAGTATTTTAAATGCATGCATATAAAAGATAAATGCAGACTTATTTATTTTAATTTGCTCTTTTGGGGATGGCATGTGTTACTGTGTTTGGGGAAAATGTGTTACTTAGATTAACCTTTATTACTGTTATTAGTCGCTTATTTTCTTATGTAGAGCAATATTTATTGTCCATCTGGACTATTGTTTCTCTGTTCTCTAATATTAGACACCGGGGATTACCAAATTCTTAAGGCATCCTTTATTATGATATTAAGCAGATTTTCTACTTGTGATGAATCACAGATATTTCTGTCTTTTAATATAAATGCTACATTTGCTCAGCAACCCACTGACAGGACATATTTTAACATAGTGAGATTAAGAAAGATAATAGAAAAAATTCTGTCAGGATCGAAAGAAAAAATCATTTTCTCACTAACCCATCAAACCTAGAAGAGTATTGCATGCAAATGAGGTCACTTGCATTAACTTTTATTTTCCTGGAGATCTGCTTGTTTGACTTGTAATTCTGTACCCCTGCAAGGCTTTGACTTCCTGAAGGAAATTTCTGCCTCTTGTTTCTGGCTCTTGGAAGAATTGAAGTAGCAAAATAGTTTGTAATAAGAAAGAAGCCAACCTTTGCCCTGAACACAAAATAAAACTTCAGCATACCTTCCCAGCTCAGCAAAAGTTAGGGGCATTGTTTAAAATAGTATATACAGGTGAAACTTCATAACTTTTAATTCTGTCTGCGTGTGGAGACAATCAGTTTGAAAAAAAAAAGTATGAAAACCTATTCTGGAAGAAATATTTTTTTCTGAGGTAGGAATGAATACACAGCAATGTTGGAATGCCTGTTTAGATTCCATGGGAGTTCGAGTTTTCTAACTGCTTTGTGTGTTTAATAAAAGAGTAATGTAAGATGGACAGATAACTTTCTCTTTCAATTTCAAGGTCTATTTAAGATATGTAAAAATAGTTAAACATTTTAAAGCAACTGTTGACTAAACAGACTTAGGTAGTATTTAAATCACCACATGCATTCTTACCTTATATTAGAAAAGTAAAAGTGTTATTATATTATAGCAAAAATCTTATGCAATTTTCTCAAATGTGTATGTAAACAAATTTAATATTTGAGAATAGTTGCAAATGAGTAGAAAATAATATGTGTGGAAAAGCTCTACTTAAATCTTTAAGAGATGTAAGTAAAACAGATTTAAGTAAAATATTCTAATATATGAAAGATATACCATAATTTTTTAAGTATTTAAGTGAAGCTTTTCATATATATTGTTTTCTATATTTTATATTTGCAGCATATAGATAGGTAAAAGGTAAAGGCCCTCCCGTTGATCGTCGATTTGCTCAAGCGGGCCCAGTAACGTCTCCATTGGAGACTTTGTTGTTACTGTGTCTGGCATATCGAATACTCTCGGTAGTTTGCCGGGCTCTCCGAGAGGGGCGAGGAATCGAACTCGGGTCGGCCATGTTGGCCGCTTGTAAGGCGAACGCCCTACCCGCTGTGCTATCGCACCAGCCCCATAGATAGATACATGGGGACAAAATGTTATCTAGAACATAAGCTGAGCAGTCTTTTTATTAAAATAAAAATTTAATTTTTCACAGGCATTTTATATGCAGATGACACTGATTAAATTTATAAAAATGGCTCTTGTCTATACTTCAGGCTGTTTAGAAAAAAAGAATAATTAAGAATAGTTTGACATAGCAAAACTAGTAGGGACATTTAAGTAAAAAATTAGAACCAGCAATATATTAAAAGTTTAAATAGAAAAGCAATACAATTACAATTAACAGAAATTTTAAAATTTAGGGCTGGAGCGATAGCACAGCGGGTAGGGCGTTTGCCTTACAAGCGGCCAACATGGTCGACCCGAGTTCGATTCCTCCGCCCCTCTCGGAGAGCCCGGCAAGCTACCGAGAGTATTCGATATACCAGACACAGTAACAACAAAGTCTCCAATGGAGACGTTACTGGGCCCGCTCGAGCAAAATCGACGATCAACGGGAGGGCCTTTACCTTTTACCTATAGCTTGAATCACCAACAATCTAAATTTTTTTCACCTCCTCATCTCTAGTCTCATCCGTAAAATCATATAGCATATTCTTTGTGCTTTGTTTCTGTGTCTCAGTAAAATGCATTACATTCACACATTTTTTCATAATAATTAGCTTTCTTGTGTGCATTGCTGAATACTACTCTATATTATGACTATAAATACATTCTTATTTATTTTCTAATGGATATTTGAATTAATTTTTAGTGTTTTAGCAAATAACAATCTTTTAATATTAGTATGCATTTGTTTTTGTGACCAAGTCTCTTTCTCCACCCCGCTCCCCTTTTATTTTAACATAAATGTCTTAATGGAAATGATTGAGTTAACTAAATAGAAACTTTTTTTAAAAAAAACTTGCTAAAATTATCATCCAAAGTGGTTGAGTTACTTAAAATTTCACCAAAACTATATAGGACTTCTAGTGGTTTTATGCCCCCATCTAAAGTTGAATGATCAGTCCTTTTAAAAATTTAATTATAGAGTGCATGTGTAATGGTCTACAATTTTGTTTAACTTGCATTTACCTGAAGCTTAGTAATATAAATACTTCTGCGTACGATACCTTTGTTTATGTTATTCTACCTTTTATCCAGGCTGGAGGGATAGCACAGCGGGTAGGGCATTTGCCTTGCACATGACTGACCCAGATTCGATTCCTCCATCCCTCTCTGAGAGTCCGGCAAGGTACCCAGAGTATCCTGCCCCCATGGCAGAGCCTGGCAAGCTCCCTGTGACCTTGGATATGACAAAAACAGTAACACCAAGTCTCACAATGGATGCATTACTGATGCCCACTTGAGCAAATGGATGAACAATGGGAGGACAATGCTACAGTGCTATCTTTTATACACTCAAATGTTTCTTTACACTTGAACCATAATGTTTCTTTTATAAACACCAGATTCTACCCTTGAAAACTTCTCGGCGCAATACCTGGTTATGAGGGCTCAGGGAATCTAACTCAAGACTCACACATGCCACCGAACCTTTGACCACTTGAGCTAACTCCCTGAAAAGCTGATTGTTATTTAGTTACATATAAGATATTGATTCCACGGGATGTCAAGAGACCGCGTGGCCGCCCACCTACCAGATGGTCAGACTTCTTCGTCAAGATCATGAACGGTCGGTTTGAGGCCCTTCATGTTCCCGGAGCGAACAGATGTCATTGGGCTACACTAGCACGCGACAGGGACAAATAGAGACGTTACTGGCGCCCGCTAGAGCAAATCGACGGGAAGTTAAGTGATTAAGTGATTAAGTCATCAAAGTAGCCTACTAGGAAGTTACCACCCCCTTGGCAATGAGTAAACAGCCGTAAGAGTCCCAGAATACCTTAGTGTGGACATAAGATCAGCTGATGGTTTTTTTTCCAGTTTCATTTGAGAACAGTTGAGAAGATACAGCTCTCAAATCACTGACAAAAAAAAATGGGAGATTCTAACACCCAGGCTACAGTATTGTGACACATGGTAAGTGTATCTGCTTTTGTTTCCTTTTTGGGAAGGAAGGTTGAGGAGGTGAGTGGACACACCCAGTTCTACTCAAGGGTTACTCCTAGCTCTGCACTCAGGAATCACTCCTGGTGGTTCTCACGGAATTATATAGGATATAGAGATTGAAACCAGGTGGGCTGCATGCAAGGCAAACGCCTTACCAGCTACACTCTCGCCCAGCCCTATATCTTCCCTTATTTAGCCTATCTATCTATCTATCTATCTATCTATCTATCTATCTATCTATCTATCTATTTTGGGGGGCCACACCAAGCAGTTCTAGAGCTTACTTCTGGCTCTGTGATCAGGGATCTCTCCTGGCTATGCTCCGGGGATCATATGAGATACGGGTATTGAACCTATTTGGCTGTCTGCAAGACAAGCATATTACCAGCTATACTATCACTCTGGCTCCATCTGTCTCCTTATTTGAAAGGTGTTGAGCTGTCAATAGGAAGCCTTCCACAATGGATGAAAGCAAAACAATTATCATCGGTCCAATATTTGGAGTCATCTTTAGGCTATTTAAAGGATAGCAAAGCTGCCCAAAGCAGCTGAGCATCATATGCCCTGAAAATGTTGCGAGTTTTCAAGTCACCAATTGGACTAAGTGGGTGAAGGTCTTTACTATACAAGGACACTGGGCAAAGGAAGTGTGTGTGTGTGTGTGTGTGTGTGTGTGAGAGAGAGAGAGAGAGAGAGAGAGAGAGAGAGAGAGAAGAGAGAGAAAGAGAGGGAGAGAGAGAGAGAGATGGGGTGTTTAACTGTGTCTCCCAGAGACATCTATATTGTTTTTCTCCTTCCCTTGCTACTTAATACTTGCATAAACACTGTAAGAGGTATAGATTCCAAAACGTAGTTCTCCAGGCTCCAAGAACAAGCAAGACTCTTATCATAAATACAAGACTGGGTCCTCAGGTGGGTTTAGCTTTCCTTCCCCATGGGGCTCCTGTCTCTTAAGTCATAACGGCTTTCATCAAGACCATGCTTTATAGACTGTCCCATTTACATACCAGGTTGCTTTGCTTCTCTCCCTGGGTCCATACAGGTCCCAACATGAGACCCCCTTTTTTGGGAGTGTTAGAAACTACAGCAACTGAAGCCCAAGTCAAATAATTATGATTACTATACAAGGACACTGGGCAAAGGAAGTGTGTGTGTGTGTATGTGTGTGTGTGTGTGTGTGTGTGTGTGTAAGAGAGAGAGAGAGATGGGTCATAGGAGTAGATATATTTCAGAGTCAATCAACTCCCAAATATTAGGAGGAACATTAACATTATAATTAACCTTATAACTAACACCACAGACAGAACAATTAATTGTGAAACTATTCTAAACAACTGTAGGTAAAACAACTGTAGATAAAAACAAAAAACCTGGATAATCTAGAAATGGACAAATTGTTAGAAACATAGTACCTGCCAACACTCCATCATAAAGAAACAGAAAATATGAGCAAATCAATAACAAGTAAAGAGACGGAATAATCAAAACCTCCCAGCACAGAAATTCATAATCTGATGAATCTTTGGAGAATTCTATAAAACATTTAAAGAATTAAGCATATATTCCTCAAAATTTTGCAGAAATGAAAAAGAAATACTTCCATTCATTCTATAAAATTAGCATCACACAAAAATCAAATGCACTGTATTAAAAGCATATTGATACAAAAATTCTCAACCAATATTAGTGAGCTGAATTCAGTAGCACACTTAAAAGAGCATACCACACTTCCTAGTGAGATATTTTTCTGAAATATTGAAATATCCATGGATAACTCTGAAAATTAAATAAAGGTAATATATGGCATTAATAGAAAGAGGAATAAAAAAGCACAATAATCCAAAATAAGCAGATAAAAGCATTAACATTTTTTTTCAGCAATTTTTTCATGATCAAAATGCTGAACAAACTAGGAATATAGGGAAAAGTACTTCAACTCAGTAAAAGTTATTTAGGTCATTTAGTCCATCACTGTTATGCTCAGTAGCTCAGAGACGAAGCTTTTCTACAGAGACCAAGAATAAAACGAAGATGCTTACTCTTGCCACTTCTATTCAACCTAGTACTGAAAGTTAGAGAAATTATGTAGGAAGTTAAATAAAATTCACTTAAATTGGAAAGGTAGAAGAAAACTATTCCCATTTGAAAATGGCCTGGTTATATATATAGATATGTGGGTATTAAAACATAAATATTTAAAAATAGAATTTATACACTTAATAAAGTTTCAGGATTCAAGTTACATAAAATTTAGTCACTTATCAACATAATAGCAATGAATAACCCCCAAAAATGTGACATAAGAAATAAAGCCATTTACAATAGCATCATAAAATACAAAATACTTGGGAATAAACCTAACTAAGAAAGCGAAAGAAGTATATTGAATAAAACAAGCATTGATGAAACAAGTAAATAAGTGAAAACCATTGTGCATTCATAGGTCAAAAGACATGATATTGTGAGATGGTTTTAAAGATTGTAATTTGCAGATTGAATTCAATTGCGCTCAATATCCCTATGACTTTTCTTTTTTCAGAAAAAAATATACCTTGATAGGGTTTTGCATTCTGAAAAAAAAGAATACACATTCTTTTTTCAGTGCACATGGAACATTTTACAAAATAGACTATGTGCTGGGTCACAAAACATACCTAAATAGAATCAGGAAGAAAGAAATTGTGTCAACTGCTTTTTTCAGACCATGGTGCATTGAAGAGAGAAGTTAATCATGCACAGACATGGATAAACAAATCAAACACTTGGAAACTAAACAACTAAATGTTGAACAATGAGTGGGTCAGGGAGGAAATAAAGGAAGAAATCAAAAGATACCTGGAAACAAATGAGAATGAAGACATGGACTACCAGAACCTATGAGATGCAGCTAAAGCTGTGTTAAGGCGAAAATTTGTAGCTCTGCAAGCATTCCTCAGGAAAGAAGAAAGGGCCTACATAGATAACTTGACTTCACAGCTCAAAATATTAGAAAAGGACCAACAAGAGGAGCCCAATCCAGGCAGAAGGAATCACTGTATCAGTGTCATCCTATTGTTGGTCGATTTACTTGAGCGGCGACAGTAACGTCTCTATTCCTCCCAGCCCTGAGATTTTTAGCAGCCTCTCCTTACTTGTCTTTCCCAATGATTGGAAGCTCTTTCAGGGTCAGGGAAATGAGACCTGTTATAGTTACTGGTTTTGGCATATCAAATACAACATGGGAAGATTGCCAGTCAGTCTCTGCCCATGTGGGTGGGATACTCTCAGTAGCTTGCCAGGCTCTCCGAGAGGCATGTATATATATATATATATATATATATATATATATATATATATATATTTCTCTCTATGATTTGTTGCATACTGTCTGAACTCCATCAAACATGGTGTGGTGATTATGGAAAATGGGAAGGAAGTGTCGTATGATGTCTGGAAAGCGACCTGGAATGTGGTGGCGGTTGGGTAGTGGAGGTTGGCTGATGGGGCTAGGCCCCTTAGGGTAGGGAAGGCTCTCGACCGACCCCCTCTGGAGCACCCTGGGTGAATAAAGCCTGGCTCGGAGTCTGGTGGCATGGTTATGGGATTCCTCATTTTTGTACTCACCACAGGGAGGAGCAGCTGTGAGTTCTGGAGGGTGGTCCATGAAGAGATTATCTGGTGCCAGCAGGGTGTGGCTTATGGGTGTGACACCTGGGTCGCAGGAGACTGGGGGAAGCAGGCAGAGGATTTCTGCTCCGGGGTTCCTTCTGAGTCCAGAAACCAAGGTTACAAAGTTCTGCATTATCTGGGTATCGTGGGACTTCACTCCTGTGTGAGGCTTGACCTGAGCTTCTGGAAAGTGGCCTGGAACATGGCAGTGGTTGGGATGTGGAGATTGGCTGTTGGGGCTGGATCCCTTGGGGTGGGGAGGACTCTATCCTGCCCCACTCTGTGGTACCCTGAGTGAAAACAGCCTGGGCAGAAGAAAAGAAATAAAATTTAGAGCAAAAAATAACAACATGGAAACTCAAAAAACAATCCAAATGATCAATTAACCAAGAGCTGGTTCTTTGATAAAATAAATAAGATTGATAAACCACTAGCAAAGCTCAAAAAAGAAAGAGAGAGAATCTTAATAAACCAAATCAGAAATGAAAAAGGGGACATCACAACGAAAACCAAAGAAATTGAAAAGATCATCAGCGACTGTGTTGAAAGTCTGTATACCAAGAAACAAGAGAACCTAGAAGAAATGGATAAATTTCTGGATTCCTATAATCTCCCAAAGTTGAACTAAGAAGATCTGAATACCTGAATAGACCTATTAATATTAAAGAAATTGAAACTGTGATCAATAGTCTTCCCCCAAACAAAAGCCCAGGTCCAAATGGATTCACTAGCAAATTTTTCCAAACATTTAAAGAGGACATATTGCCATTTATTCTCAAGCTTTTCCAGGAAATTGAAGACACAGAAACTCTCCCAAGCAGTTTCGATGAGGCACATATCTCCCTAATACCAAAAGCAAACTAAGACACCACAAAAAAAAAAAAAAAAACTACAGGCCGATATCCCTGATGAACACAGATGCAAAGATCCTCAACAAAATATTAACAAATAGAATCCAACAACTCATCAAAAAATATCATACACCACTATCAAGTGGGATTCATGCCAGTGATGCAAGGATGGTTTAACATTCAGAAATCAGTCAACATAATTCATCATATCAACAATGAAAAGATAAAAACCATATAACCATATCAATAGATGCAGAGAAAGCATTTGACAAGATCCAGCACCTATTTATGATGAAAACTCTCGCTAAAATGAGTATAGAAGGGACTATCCTCAATATAGTCAAAGCCATCTACCACAAGCCTACGGCAAGTATCAACCTCAATGGGGAAAAACTAAGAGCCTTCCCTCCCAGACAGGGACGAGACAAGGATGCCCACTTTCACCACTCCTGTTCAATATAGTATTGGAAGTACTTGCAATAGCAGTTTGGTAAGAAAAAGACATTAAGTGCATTCAGGTAGGAAAGGAAGAAATCAAGCTCTCACTATTTGCAGATGATATGATCCTATAGTTAGAGAACCCTAAAACATCTACCAAGAAACTCCTAGAAACAATAGACTTGTATAGTAAAGTTGCAGGCTACAAAGTCAATACCCAAAAGTCCATGGCTTTACTATATGCAAATAATGAGAGAGAAGAAAATGACATTAAAAAAGCAATCTGGTTCACAATTATGCCTTAGAAAATCAAGTAACTCGGACAGCTTAACTAAGGAGGTAAAGGACCTGTATAAAGAAAACTACAAGATGCTACTTCACAAAATAAAAGAGGACATGAGGAAATGGAAAGATATCCCCTGCTCTTGGATTGGGAGAATTGACATTACAAAATGGCAATACTCCCCAAAGCATTGTACAAATTCAATGTGATCCCTATAAGAGTACCCATGACATTTTTTGAAGAAATGGAGCAAGCATTCCTTAAATTCATATGGAACAATAAGCCTCCACAAATAGCTAAAGCAATTATTGAGAAAAAGAAGATGGGAAGTATCATTTTCCCCAACCTCAAACTCTACTACAAAGAGGTAATAATTAAAACAGCATGGTACTGGAATAAAGGCAGAGCCGCAGGCCAATGGAACAGGGTTGAATATCCTGACACACACCCTCAAATATATGATCATCTAACATTTGATAAGGAAGCAAGAAATGTGAAGTTGAGCAAGGAATGCCTCTTTAACAAATGGTGCTGGCAAAACAAGACAGCTATATGCAAAAAAAAAAAAAAATGGGCTCAGATCTCTACCTAACACCATGCAGAAAAGTCAGATCAAAGTGGATTAAAGACCTCAACATCAGACCAGAATCCATTAGGTACATTGAAGACAAGATCTGCAAAACCCTCCACGACATTGAAGCTAAAGAAATCTTCAAAGGTGACATACCATTGGCCAAGTAAGTGGAAACAGAGATAAACAAATGGGTCTACCTTAAACTGAGAAGCTTCTGCACCTCAAAAGATACAGTGACAAGAATACAAAGACATTCTACAGAATGGGAAAGGAAATTAACCCAATACCCATCTGATAAGGGATTGATATCATGGAGTTACAAGGCACTAGTTGAATTCCATAAGGAGAAAACATCCAATCCCATTAGAAAATGGGGTGATGAAATGAACACATACTTTCTAAAAGAAGAAATCTGAATCGTCAAAAGGCACATGAAAAAATGCTCTTCAACACTAATAACCAGGTAGTTGCAGATCAAAACAACGAGATATCATCTCACACCAGAGACTGGCTCACATCCAAAAGAACAAAAAGCAACCAGTGTTGGCACGGATGTGGGGAGAAAGGGATTCTTCTTCACTGATGGTGGGAATGATGACTGGTTCAGCCCTTTTGGAAAACAGTATGGACACTTCTCAAAAAAAATTAGAAATTGACCTCCCATTTGACCCAGCAATAACACTTCTGGGAATATATCCCGGAAATGCAAAAACGTGTAGTAGAAATGACATCTGCACTTATATGTTAATTGCAGCACTGTTTACAACAGCCAAAATATGGGACGGGGGGAACCTGACTGCCCTAGAACAGATGACTGGTTAAAGAAACTTTAGTATATCTACACAATAGAATAAAATGAACCTGTTAGAAAAGATGGAGTCGTGAAATTTTCATATAGGTAAGTCAAAATGGAAAGTATTATGTTGAGTAAAATGATTCAGAAAGAGAGGGACAGACATAGTAATATTGCACTCAATTGTGGAATATATAGTGACAGAGTGGGAGACTAACACCCAAGAATAGTAGAGATAAGTACCAGGAAGATTACTCCACAGCTTAGAAGCTGGCCTCACATGCTGGGGGAAAAGGCAGTTCAGATAGAGAAGGAACCACCAAGTAAAGGGTGCTAGGAAGGCTCGCACTGGATGGGAGATATGAGCTAAAAGTAGACTAGAGACCAAACTTGATGGCCACTTAATACCTCTATTGGAAATCACATCACCCAAAAGGAGAGAGGCCCTGCCTCAGAGGTGGGGTAGGGTGGAGAGAACGGGGTGGGGGTGGTGGGAGGGATGCTTGGACCATTGGTGGTGGACAATGGACACTGGTGGAGGGATGGGTACCCCATCATTGTATGACTCAAACGCAAGCACGAAAGTTTATAAGGCTGTAACTGTACCTCACGTTGATTCACTAATAAAAAAATTTAAACAAAAATATACTTTGATAGTTTCATGGACTTTTTTTCACAGAATGCTTTTAACCAAAGCAATTTAGTAAAATAAGAACTTACATGCAATATTCAAAACATAGAACTATCAAACAAATCAGTAATGAAAAATTGTGGCACTTGCGTAAAGATGAATAGCATGAATCTTCCATGAATAAACTTTTAATATTTTTCAAATGATCTTTGAAAAAGGGACCAAGATAACTCAGAGAAGTAAGTCCAATATTTTCAACTATTGTGGGTAACTTAGACATATTAACACAGAGGAGTAAAATTGAACTTTTATGGTATATCATATTTTAAATTAAAATAGGAGACAAACATAAGACTATAGAACTCCTACAAGGGTAATTATCAGAATATATAAAGCCTGTTACAACTCAATGACTATATATGTGTATACACAAACATATATTCTGAACACATGTTACATTATGGATAAACTTAAGGACTTTACATTAAGGACCAATAGACTGTCCGATTTCTCTATGTAAGAGCTATCTGGTGTAGCAGTACACTCATGAAGAGGTACTGGTCTAGTTGAATTCAAAGAACATAAAAGTTGAATGATTAGTACCAGTGGTTGGGGGATGAAGGAACAGGAATTGAGATTTATTCACATTAATTTACAAATTAACACTACTGAATGCATACTTAAGAATTACCGGGAAGGTAAATTTCAAGTTATACATTTCCCTCACCCCTGCCAGGGGCCACAGTGCTCAGGATCAACCTTGCAGTGTGCAGGCGTTAACCCTGGCTCTACATTCAGAAATCACTCCTGCAGGGGCTAGGGGGAAACCATATGGGATACCGGTGATTAAACCTGGGTGGGCCGTATGCAAATCAAGAGACCTTCCTGCTGTACTATCACTCCAGCCCCAGGTTATAAGTTTTTTAATATAGCCACAAAAGTAAAACAGATAAAGTAAAATAATTTTCTAAGCCAAAGTTCAAAAGTCTTTTAAAATTATTTATTTGAGGAATAAGTTTTGGAACTTTTATAGTTATAAGAAATTTTAAGTTGTTTTAAGATACAGTATGATGAAGGTTAATCAAGGATTGCTTTATGTAGGTTATTACTTAATCTAACAATATGCATCTTGAATTTTAACTGTTTTCTATTAGCCTCATAAGTTTTACTTATTTCCCCTTTGCCTTTGTTCTTTATAACGAACTGAGGATTTTTTTGTTTGCGTAATTTGATTTTGTCTCCACTTCTTTATTTTAGTAGTTATTTTTGGCCTTGCAGTATCTAAAATAACTTATTATAGCTTACCTTTATTAATATTATAATCCCTTCAAGTAAAACATATGACTCATAGAACTTTTCTCCTCTGTTTTGGTGTTTGTTAACATATATTTTACTACTGTGTATATTAAAGAATTCAAGTATATTATTATTTTTACTTTAATCATTAAATTGTGTTTTAAAGAAATATAAGAAAAAATATTTTACACATACCTAGATATTTATCATCTCAGCATTCTGCATATGAGTTATTTTCTTTTATAAAAACCCTACTTTATTGTTTTCTCTAAGTATAGTCCTTGTGAAGGTGAATTCTTAGTTTTTGTTTCTATGAAAATTTATTTGTCCAACTTTTATTTTGTAGACATATTTTCCCGGATATATAATTTTAGGTTTACAGAATTTTCTTCTAGCCTTTTAAAGAGATCACTCTTATATCATCTTTGCTTGCACAGTTTTTTGTAAGATATTCTTTGCTTCTTTTGCGTAATGTGCCGCATTAAGGATTTTACCTTTTACTGATGGTTTTCAACAAGTCAAATATACTATTTGTTTGGGCTGTTTTCTTTGCATTTATATTCCCTAGGGTTCACTGAGGTCTTGTGTCTGTAGATTTATAGTTTTCATCATAATTGAAAAAATTGGTTGTTGTTGCTATAAACATTTTTGACTCCAATTCTCCCAAGTTAGGAATCAAATTATAAATATATATGACACATATTTTCCTATCATTTATTGAGCTTCTTGTCACTTTCTTTTCTTTTCTATACTCCGTCTCATGTATATACTGCTAAGCTATTATATTATTTTCTCTTCTAGGGCTCCATCTAATCACACACAAAAAATGTCTGTTCTCAGTAATACAGTTCTCTTCCTCAAATTTCTCTTTAATTCGGCGCAGTCCCCACCTCAACTGAACTCGGAACCCAGAAACCCAGCCGCCACCGCCAGGCCCGGGCAGGGTCACCTCCAGCGGCTCCAGCCACTTCTGCAGGGAGCACCGGTCCATGTAATCGCCACGCCCCCCACAATAGGTACCACTGGTGCTTACTCCCCAGCCTAACTCAACTCGGGACCCAGAAACCCAGCTGACACTGCCGGCCCTCCGGGCAGGGGAACCTCCAGCAGCTCCAGCCACTTCCAGGTCCATGTAATCTGACCCCCCCCCCCAACAGGTCTGTGGACTAGCATGTGGACTGGCTGGGGGCGTGGACATTACTCTAGGGGCGTGGTCTCCATCGCAAGTGGGCATGGCCTCCCAAAAGTGAGCATGCCCTTCTCGGGGTGGCCGCAGTTATATTTCCCACACCCAGCACTCTGAACCCTCGCCCCAGCCCTTGCCATCTAAGTCTGTGGGAAAAAATTCTGGCTACCTACACTACAATACAATAATAATCCACTGGCCTACTCCAATTCTAACAAAAGACCAATCCGCAATAGAAGCTGTATAAACCCAATATTAAAAGAACACCTCCTACAAACCTTCATTAGATGTCCGTCATAAGCCAGAGAAAAAATGCCAGAAAAGATGCTCAGACCCTAGAAAGAGAGAAGGTGTCCACCATCTACCGGCCTTATCCAGAATCCTTTCTCACAATAAGAGTGAACAGTGCTAGTGAATTCCAGGGTTTTACCACTAGACAAACAAAACAACATGAAGAAACAACGCAAATCTCCACTACAAGGTGAAAACGAAGAAAAGATTTCCGAACCCTCAACCAGGGTCACCTACAAATATGCTCTCTCCGATTAAGAACTCCAGGACAAAATGCAGAGGATGTTCAAGGACCTACTCAAAGAATCAATGGAAGAGATATCCAGAAAACTTAAAGAAGAAATAAAAGGAACAATAGAAAGATTAGTCAAGAAAATACAGAAAGAAATGAGAGCAGAAACAAAAATCTACAGAAAGAAGTGTCACAGATAAAGGACTTGGTCGATGTAATTGAAAACTCAGTAAGTGCCCTTAGCAATAGGATAAGTGCAGCTGAAGAGAGGATCAGTGAGCTTGAAGATGAGCAACAGAAATCCCATAGGAATAAAAAAGTAATGGCAAAAGATCTCAAAATGGTTCTCAGGAGAATCAGAGACCTAGGGGCTGACACCAAGAGGAACAACATTAGAATCATTGGAGTACCAGAAGGGCAGGGAGGCAACCCCAATGAAAAAGCCACAGTCAAAGAAATCATTGCTGAAAAGTTCCCAGAGTTAAAGAATGTAGACAAACAGATCCAAGGAGCCAGAGGGTACCAGCAAAAAGAGATCTAATAAAAACACTTCCAGGCATATCATAGTCAGAACAATGAATGTTGTGAAGAGACACAATACTACAAGCAGCAAGGTCAAAGAAGGAAGTCATGTTCAAAGGAGCACCCCTTAGATTTACAGCAGACCTATCAGAGGAAATCCTCCAAGCCCAAAGGCAATGGTGGAATATAGTGAAAAACTCAATGAAATGAACGCCTCACCAAGAATACTTTATCCAGCTAAACTCTCTCAAACTCAATGGAACTATACACCATTTTGTAGATAAACAACAGCTCAGGAACTTCATAGACTCAAAACCAAAAGTAAAAGAAGAGTTAAAGGAGCTCCTGTAGGATAAGAAGGAAAACACTTAGAAACACAACCAACCCCTACAGAAACATGGTACAAAATCCCATGACAATAATCTCTCTTAATGTCAGTGGCCTAAATGCACCAATCAAGAGACACAGAGTGACAAAATGGATCCAAAACCAGAAACCAACATTCTGCTCTCTACAAGAAACTCATCTGAACAATCAGAGCAAAAACAGACTCAAAGTAAAAGGATGGGAAACAATACTGCAAGCAAAGAACTCCCTCAAAAAAGCTCGTGTGACCATACTGGTATACGACAACATCAATTTCAGGTTGAAAAAGATTAGAAGGGACAGTGAAGGCCACTTTCTCTTCATCAAGGAATACGTACAATAGGAAGAAATCACACTCTTAAATGTATAGCACCTAATGAGGCAACAGCTAAATACTTAAAACAACTGCTAACAGATTGTAAGGAGGACATTGCTAGCAACACAATAGGGCTGGAGACTTCAACATTGCCCTATCACCTCTAAATAGATCATCAAGAACAAAACTCAGCAAGGAAACATTAGCTTTGAAAGAATAGAAGAGAAAGGACTTATAGACCTGTATGGGGCTTTACACCCCCAAAAGAAGAATACACATTTTTCTCCAGCGTGCATGAACAGTTTCCAAAATAAACCATGTGCTAGGCCACAAAACATACCTCAGTAGAATCAGGAAGATAGAAATACTACCAACAATCTTTTCAGACCACGATGCACTGAGAATAGAAATGAATCACACACAGACATGGAGAACCAAATCAAACACCTGGAAATTAAACAGCTCAATGCTGAGCAATTAATGGATCAGGAAGGAAGTCAAGGACAAAATCAAAAGATACCTGGAAACAAATGAGAATGAAGACATGAGCTACCAGAACTTATGGGATGCAGCAAAAGCCATATTAAGGGGAAAATTTATAGCTCTGCAAGCATATCTCAAGACAGAAGAAAGGATGCACATAAAAAAACTTGACTTCACAGCTCAAGATCTTAGAAAAGGATCAACAGAAGGAGCCCAAAGTAGGCAGAAGGAAAGAGATCATAAAATTTAGAGCAGAAATCAACGACATGGAAACCAAAGAAACAATCCAAAAGTTCAATTAAACTAAGAGTTGGTTCGTCGAGAAAATAAATAAGATAGATAAACCACTAGCAACACTCACAAAGAAACAAAGAGAGAGAACCCTAATAAACCGAATAAGAAATGAGAATGGGGATATAACAACAGAAACCAAAGAAATTATAAAGATCATCAGAAGCTACTTTGAAAATCTGTATGCCACAAAACAAGAGAACCTAGAAGAAATGGATAAATTCCTAGATCCCTATAATCTCCCGAATCTGAATCAAGAAGATATAGAGTACGTGAATAGACCTATTCACATCGAGGGAATTGAAACTGTAATCAGAAGTCTTCCCCAAAACAAAAGCCTAGGTCCAGATGGATTCACTAGCGAATTTTTTCAAACATTTAAAGAAGACATATTGCCAGTTCTTCTCAAGCTTTTCCAGGAAATTGAAAAAACAGGAACTCTCCCAAACAGTTTCTATGAAGCCGATATCTTCATAATACCTAAAGGAAACAAAGACACCACAAAAAGAACTGCAGGCCTATATCCCTGATGAACACGGATGCAAAGATTCTGAACAAAATACTAACAAGTAGAATTCAACGACTCATCAAAAAGTTCATACACCATAACCAAGTAGGATTCATCCCGGGGATGCAAGAATGGTTTACCATTCGAAAATCAATCAATATCATCCATCATATCAATAAAAAGATAAAATTCATATGATCATATCAATAGATGCAGAGAAATTATTTGACAAGATCCAGTACCCATTTATGATGAAAACCCTTGCCTTGCCAAATTGTGGATAAAGAGGACTTTCCTATATAGTTAAAGCCATCTATCACAATCGTACAGCAAGCATCATCCTCAATGGGGAAAAATTAAGAGCTTTCCCCTTAAGATCAGGGACGAGACAAGGATGCCCAATCTCTCCACTACTGTTCAATATAGTACTGGAAGTACTTGCAATAGCGATTAGACAAGAAAAAGATATTAAGGGCATCCAAGTAGGAAAGGAAGAAATCAAGCTTTCACTATTTGCAGATGATACGATACAATACTTAGAGAACCCTAGAACCTCTACCAAGAAACACCTAGAAACAAGAGATCTATATAGCAAAGTTTCAGGTTACAAAATCAATACCCAAAAGTCCATGGCTTTCCTACAGGCAAATAATTAGAGAGAATAAAATGACATGAAGAAAGCAATCCCGTTCACACCTGTGCCCAGAAATTCAACTACCTAGGAATTAGCTTAAATAAAGAAGTAAAGAACCTGTTCAAAGAAAACTACAAAAGGCTGCTTTAAGAAATAAAAGAGGACACAAGGAAATGGAAAAATATCCCCTGTTCATGGATCGGGAGAATTAATATTGTCAAAATAGCAATACTTTCCAAAGCACTGCACAAATTCAGTGCAATCCCTATTACGATACCCATGACATTCTTCAAAGAAATGGAGGAAACACTCCTGAAATTTATATGGAACAGTAAGCCCCCACGAATAGCTAAAGCAATTCTTGGGAAAAAGAAAAAGGGAGGAATTAACCTCCCTAACTTCAAACTCTAATACAAAGCAGTAATAATTAAAACAGCATGGTACTGGAATAAAGGCAGAGCTGCAAACCTATGCAACAGGGTCGAATATACTGACATCTCCCCACAAGCATATAATCATCTAATCTTTGATAAGGAGGCAAGAAAAGTGAAGTGGAGCAGGGAAAGCCTCTTTAATAAATTGTGCTGGTGAAACTGGATGGCTACATGCAAAAAAGTGGGCTCAGATCTCTGCCTAACGCCATGTACAAAAGTAAGATCAAAATGGATTAATCACCTTAACATCAGACCAGAATCCATAAAGTTCATTGAAGACAAAGTTGGCAAAACCCTTCATGATATTGAAGCTAAAGTATCTTCAAAGATGTCACGTCACTGGCCAAGCAAGTGAAAACAGAAATAGACAAATGGGACGACCTTAAACTAAGAAGTTTCTGCACCTCAAAAGAAACAGTGACCAAAATACAAAGACCGTCTACAGAATGGGAAATGATATTCTCCAAATACATATCCGAAAATGGGTTGATATCAAGGATATACAAAATACTGGTTGACCTCCACAAGAAGAAAACATCCAACCCCGTCAAAAAATGGGGTAATGAAATGAACAGAAACTTTTTCAAAGAAGAAATCTGAATGGCTAAAAGGCACTTGAGAAAATGCTCTACATCACTAATCATCAGGGAGATGCAGATCAAAAAAATGAGATACCATTTCACACCACAGAGACTGGCCCACATCCAAAAGACCAAAAGCAACTGGTGTTGGCGCAGATGTGGCAAGAAAGGAACTCTCCTTCACCACTGGTGCGAATGCTGACTGGTTAAGCCCTTTTGGAAAACAGAATGGGTGATCCTCAAAAACCTAGAAATTGAGCTCCCATTTGAACCAGCAATAAAACTCCTCGGAATATATCCCAGAGAGGCAAAAAAGTATAGTAGAAGTGACATCTGCACTTGCTTGTTCATTGCAGCACTCTTTACAATAGCCAGAATCTGGAAAAACCCTGAGTGCCCAAGAACAGTTGACTGGTTAAAGAAACTTTGGTACATCTACACAATGGAGTACTATGCAGCTGTTAGAAATGATGAAGTCATGAAATTTACATACAAGTGGTACTACATGGAAAGTATCATGCTAAGCGAAATGAGTCAGAAAGAGAGGGATAGGCACAGAGAGATTGCATTCACCTGGGAAACATAAAATAACAAAATAGGAGACTAACATTCAAGAATAGCTGAGATTAGTACCAGGAGGATTACTCCGTGGCTTTGAGATCAGCCGCCATGCTACGGGAAGAGGCAGCTCTGATAGAGAAGGGAGCACCAAATAAAGGGTGTTGGGTGGTTCCTCTCAGGATGGGAAATGCATGATTCGAGTAGACTATAGACCAAAAAGATTGCCACTCAATGTCTCTTTTGCAGACCACAGCACTCAAAAGGAGAGAGATAAAAAAAGGGAATGTCCTGCTACAGAGGTAGGGTGTAATGTGGGAATGGGGGGTTGGAGGGATACTGGGACTGGTGGTGGTGGAGAATGGGCACTGGTGGAGGAATGGGTATTCGATCATTGTATAATTTAAACCCAAGCACAAAATTTTGTAAGTCTACAAGTGTACCTCATAGTATTTTACTAATAAAAATTTAAGAAAAAAAAAAGAAAAAAAGAAAATGGGAGGAATCAACCTCCCTAACTTCAAACGCTACTACAAAGCAGTAATAATTAAAACAACATGGTACTGGAACAAAAGCAGAGCAGCAGACCAATGGTACAGAGTTGAATATACTGACATCTTCCCACAAACATATGATCACCTAATCTTTGATGAAGGAGCAAGAAATGTGAAGTGGAGTAAGGAAAGCCTTTTTAACAAATGGTGCTGGCAAAACTGGATGGCTACATGCAAAACAATGTGCTGAGATCTCTGCCTAACACCATGTACAAAAGTAAAATCAAAATGGATTAAAAACGTCAACATCAGACTGGATTCCATAGGTACATGAAGACAAAGTTGGCAAAACCCTCCATGACATTGAAGCTAACGGTGTCTTCAAAGATGTCATGCCACTGGCTAAGCAAGTGAAAACAGAGATAGATAAATGGGACTACCTTAAACTAAGAAGCTTCTGCACTTCAAAAGAAACAGTGACCAAAATACAAAGACAGTCCACAGAATGGGAAAGGATATTCGCCAAATACACATCTGACAATGGGTTGATATCAAGGATATACAAAGTACTGGCTGAACTACACAAGAAGAAAACATCCAACTCTATCAGAAAATGGGTGACGGAATGAACAGAAACTTCCTCAAAGATGAAATCCAAATGGCTAAAAGACACATGAGACAATGCTCTACATAATTAATCATCAGGGAGATGCAGATCAAAACAACAACATCATACCACAGAGACTGGCCCACATCCAAAAGAACAAAAGCAACCGGTGTTGGCAAGGATCTGGTGAGAAAGGGACCCTCCTTCACTGCAGGTGGGAATGCCGCCTGGTCCAGCCCTTCTGGAAAACAGAATGGGTGATCCTCAAAAACCTAGAAATTAAGCTCCCATTTGAACCAGCAATAACACTCCTCGGAATATATCCCAGAAAGTAAAAAAAGTATAGTCAAAGTGACATCTGCACTTGTTTGTTCATTGCAGCACTCCTTACAATAGCCAGAATCTGGAAAAACCCTGAGTGCCCGAGAACAGATGACTGGTTAAAGAAGCTTTGGTACATCTACACAATGGAGTACTATGCAGCTGTTAGAAATGATAAAGTCATGAAATTTACATACAAGTGGTACTACATGGAAAGTATCATGCTAAGCGAAATGAGTCAGAAAGAGAGGGATAGGCATAGAGAGATTACATTCATCTGGGAAACATAAAATAACAAAATAGGAGACTAACATCCAAGAATAGCCGAGATTAGTACCAGGAGGATTACTCCATGTCTTTGAGATCAGCCGCCACGGTAGGGGAAGAGGCAGCTCAGATAGAGAAGGGAGCACCAAATAAAGGGTGTTGGGTGGTTCCTCTCAGGATGGGAAATGCATGATTCGAGTAGACTATAGACCGAAAAGATTGCCACCCAATGTCTCTTTTGCAGACCACAGCACTCAAAAGGAGAGAGATAAAAAAAGGGAATGTCCTGCCACAGAGGTAGGGTGTAATGTGGGAATGGGGGGTTGTCTGTTGTCTGTTGTCTGTTCATTGCAGCACTGTTTCCAATAGCTAGAATCTGGAAAAAAACTGAGTGCCCGAGAACAGATGGTTAAAGAAACTTTGGTACATCTATGCAATGGAATACTATGTAGCTGTCAGAAAGGATGAAGTCATGAAATTTACATACAAGTGGTACTACATGGAAAGTATCATGCTAAGTGAAATGAGTCAGAAAGAGAGGGATAGACATAGAATGATTGCATTCATCTGGGGAACATAAAGTAACAAAATAGGAGACTAACACCAAAGAATAGCCGAGATTAATACCAGGAGGTTTACTCCATGGCTTGGAGGCCAGCTTCACACTCTATGAGCAAATGCAGCTCAGATGTATAAGGGAACACCAAATGGGGGATGTTGGAAAGATCCTCCCAGGAGAGGAGAAGCATGCTGAGACTAGACTCTAGACTGAACATGTTGCCACTCGATGCCTCTTTTGCAGGCCACAGCACCCAAAAGGAGAGAGAGAACAAAAGGGAGTGCCATTCCACAGAGGCAGTTTGGGATGGGGGATAAAAGGGGTGGGAGGTGTTCTGGGATCAGTGGTGGTGGAAAATGGGCACTGATGGAGGGATGGGTACTCGATCATTGTACAATGGAAACCCAAGCACAAAAATCTGTAAGTCTACAACTCTACCTCATGTTGTTTCACTATTAAAAAATTTAAAAAATTTTAAAACTATACTTAATTCCTTTTAATATTATCAATTTGTTTCTTCATCTTGTTTATTTTATTTTAATCCCTGGAGCATGTTATAATTTTTTTTAGTATTTTTGTCAGATAACTGTAACAGTTATTGATGGAGCTCTGAGATTTTTTTTTCTGCTTATTATTATGGGCCATGCATTTCTGCTTTTTGAACATCTTGTATTTCTCATTATCTGAATGTCTATGTTCTTTACATTTTTAAAATTTGTATATAAACTAATGTATTATATTATTTATTTTCTACTTATTTTAATAAATCACCATGAGATACAGTTACAGACTTACAAACTTTTGTGATTACATTTCATTCATACAATGATTCAGTACCCATTCCTCCTCCAGTGCCATTCTCCACCACCAATGAACCCAGTATCCCTCCCACCACCCCATTTCCATCACTTCCCTGCCTCTGTGGCAGGCACATTCCCTCTTACTCTCTCTCCTTGTCAATTCACTTATATGCAAATTTCATGAACAGCTGCATAGGATTCCAGTTTCTTTAACCAGTCATCTGTTCTTGGGCTCTCAGGTTTTTTCCAGATTCTGGCTATTGTAAACAGTGCTGCAATAAACATACAAGTGCAGATGTTATTTCTACTGTAATATTTTGCATCTCTGGAATATTATTCCCAGAAGTGATATTGCTGGGTCAAATGGGAGCTCAATTTCTAGTTTTTTGAGAAATGTCCATATTGTTTTCCAAAAAGACTGAACCTGTTAGCATTCCCATGATCAGTAAAAGAGAGTCCTTTTCTCCCCACATCCATACCAACACCAGCTGTTTTGTTATTTTGGATGTTTGCCAGTCTCTATGGTGTGAAATGACATCTCATTGTTGTCTTTATATGCTTGATTGTTATATTTTGATGAATTCTTTAGAATCATGTATTTCATTATTCAATTTATTTAGATGAACTAGGGATAAGTTTGATCTTATCAAATCTTAAAGCTATGATTATAAACTTTTAATTATTATAAATACGATAGCACAGCGGTAGGGCGTTTGCCTTGCACGCAGCCGACATGGCCGACCCGAGTTCGATTCCTCTGCCCCTCTTGGAGAGCCCGGCAAGCTGCCGAGAGTATCTCGCCCGCACAGCAGAGCCTGGCAAGCTCCCCGTGACGTATTCGATATGCCAGACACAGTAACAACAAAGTCTCCAATGGAGATGTTACTGGGCCCGCTCGAGCAAATCGATGAACAACGGGAGGGCCTTTACCTTTACCTTTATATATTTCATCATTGTTTAGTATTATATTACTGTCCTAATCTTGATACTTAGTCCAGTTTTGTTACACAACTCAGATTTTCCTTTCCAGTGGGTTCAATCACAATCATTGTTCACTCAAGATGTATGAATGAGAATTTAAATTCTTATTGAAATTTTCAGTGTGGCCTCTTAATTTACATGCACTGTCCTCCCGATATTCATTGATTTCCTCAAGTGGTCACCAGTAACGTCTCCATTGTGAGACTTGTTAGCTGTTTTTTTGGCATATTGAATATGTCACGGGGAGCTTGCTAGGGTCTGCAGTGCGAATAGGATACTGTCTGTAGCCTGGCAGGCTTTCCAAGAGGGATAGAGGAATCAAACCTGGTTCTGCCATGTGCAAGGCAAACGCCTACCTGCTGTGCTATCGCTCCAGCCCATAAATTATATAAATTACAGATTTTTAGTTTTTCTATAATACTTTTGACCTAAAGGTAGTTGTTTGTTCAGCGTAATGAAATTTCACTTTACAGATATTCAGATTTGTATTTGTAAAAGATTTCTATGGCTCTATATACACAGAGGTCGTTCTTAATATTTTCTGCTTTACTTCATCTGATTCTACAAATTCTACACTTTGAATATTATGGTCCTCAGAGACTATTTCAATGTTCTTATTTCCTTTATATGCCTTGCCAGAGAGCTTTTCTTCATTACCAGATGATGACTATGTTTTTCAGATTTTTGAGGAAATTTGAGACAATAAAAAGAGAAGTTTAGTGAACTTCTATTACCATAGCTTATTACTCTCAGGCACCAGAACCCCTATAGTCTTCACTATTATTACCTTGAGTAAAACATCTTGGCTATTTGCATGGTATATTCCTTCAAATATGCAGTAGGAATCATCTTCTCTCTCCTACTCAAAGGTATTGCTCAATAATTTCTTGATTTTTCACTTGATTAAAATTCCTTGTTTTTCTCTTGGCAATTGATTGTTTTCTTAACCAATTGATTGCTTTTATTTGGGGACTCCACCCAGTGGTGAAAGGGGCTTACCTTGAATATGAGGCTGGGGATCAGTCTTGAAATGTTTTGGAGGGGCCATATGTAGTGCTGAAAATTGATTTGGCCTGGTTAGCTGTGTGCAAAGCACGTATGCTACCCACTGTAGTATCTCTCTGCCCTTCCTACTCGAGTGAAGCTGTGCTCAATTTATTTTATTACCCCATTTCCTTCTTATATTTTCCATACTATTTCTACATTGCAGCCAGAGATACATATACCTAAAGATGACATCATCTTTATATCATAGAAATTTAATAAATTATTCTCTTTTATTCCAAATGAAAACCCCAATTTGATAGTTTTATTACTCCTTGTTTTATTTTGCCACTTTTTTTTGTTTGATTCTTTTCTATACACAATTGCCTCTCCAATAGTTTTTATCAGAAGACATGCTTTTCTTCTAGAACCTCTGAGACTTAGCTCTGTGGCCTTGTTAAACCTATAGTAAATATTGACTTATTTACTAATTTAAATTAAGAAACCATTAAGGATGGCTATTGGATAATGCAATGCATTAAACAGAATAGTATTAAAGCCTTGTATCTTTTTCCAAATTTTTTTTGTAGATTATCTAGAATTTAAAATTCACAATACAGACATGCATTCAGACAGATATGGGACTTCTTTTTATTACTTTTATTTTTATCTTGAAACCTATTTATTTTCAAACATGATTTATAAAATTTTGGCATTTAAAAATTATACCTGATAATCATGTATGTGTCTGCCAGTAGATTTTTGAAGAAATTGTAGGTGTGTTCATTTGCTATTAAAAATAATCAACACTACAAAATTTAGCTTGCTACTGAAAATGTTACTCAGAAAAAATACTCAAAAAATAAATATGTGCATATTTTTATAACGTTGGAGTACATTATAAGTAACACATTCAAAAGGACTAGTATAATCTTGGCAGACTAGCCATTAGATGTTTTATTCTTTAACATTTTATGAAAGACAGTGAAAGTCTGCTTGTTTGGCTTGTACCACAATTATTTCATTGAGCATTCCTTCCTAATTCCATATCGCCAGCTGAAAAGAACAAATTGTGTTTCAGTAAGAAAGAAATAGCTACATTCTTCCTCAATTCTGCCATTATTCAATTTCCTTTGCTGGCTGCTCCAGTCCACTATTGACTGATGGTAGGCAGGAACATATGGAAGCATTGAGAGAATTTATAAAAGAAGTCTGTTAATGGTAACAAACAAATAAACAATCAGGAAGACCTGACATTCAGGAAGAATTAATAAAGTTGGCAAATGCTTGGTTAGCAGAGCTTCTCACAGTGAACAAAGCCAACTGTCTGTAAGTATCTTGGTTGAGCATTTTTCTCACCAGGCAAAACACATTCATTTTTGAGCATGTACTGAGTTTCAGAAAGTGGTAGGTATATTTCTTGTGCTCTGCTGTTACTAACATTGACCTTCCCAAAACTAAAAAAATAAGCTGTGATAATTTTAGCAGAATACAAAATTTAATTATTTCTGCCTTGAAATGCAGTATGAACTGCCTTGAAATGCAGTATGAACTGCCCTTATGAACAAACTCATACAAGACCCATATTTTGTTAAACACTTAGAGATAAAATGACCAGAATGTATATTCTATGTCTTATTAATCATAAGGAATTTTAGGCTTGAATGATTTGGTGTACAATGAGAAAAATCTAACTTAAAAGTATATTTGCTCCTATCAAACAAATTGCTATGTCTTTCTTTTTTAGTATTATGTAAATGTCTAACTATTTTTCTAATATTTGCTAACATAATACTTAACAAAAATTTAAAAAATCCAAATCAAAGAGCAGAAGAAAGCAAAAACAATCAGTATTTTTAAAATAAGTATTCTTCATTAATGTTACTTCGATTTTAACTTAATGTAATTATTCTTAGTTGTACCCATTAAGAAAAATTTATCTTTGTTTTTATCTCACATATTCCACATCCATCTATTGTCTTTTAAGAATCATGATGCCTATTCTCTTATGGTTCTTTGCAATATAGAATTGTCTCCCCTGGCTTTATACATTTTTAATATACTTTTGTGTCTATTTAAAGTTATTAGCTTCATATTTTGTACTTCAATGACTTTATTCATGAGTGTTTTACTGTGTTGAAGATAAGAACTAACATCTGCCATTCATGGCAGATGAAGAAAAAAATGATCCGTTCTTGAAGTCAGCTTCAGAGGCTAATCACCAAAGGAATTTAAAGACAACATTATTACTAATCGCAACAAAACAGAGAAAAAAATGAACTTTGGGCAAATAGTTGTAATAATAGACTGTGATGAAGATAAAATGGGAATATTTGAAGCTAAATTCCACCACATAGCATGTATTTTTAAGTTTCTGGGTGGTGTAGGGAAGGCAAAGGCTAAAATCTCTGAATTATAGGTTGTAGCACTAACCTTCATCTATCTCATTGATCGTACTGATGAGGACACTTTTGAGATTTGATTTTTAAGCTTTTTACAGTGTATTAGCTTTTCACAGTACTCATGGATAACCAATTCTTGTAAGTCTACTACCCACTTAAATTCCCATGAATTAAGAGTTCTCTGTTTCTATAAACTAGGCATAGTTATAGTAAGGAAAAAGGAACAAAGCATCATAATAAGATTTGTAAAGATCCTTGGACAAAAGTTCCAGAATTTTAGACTTAGTATATGTGAAACCTTGAGCTAAGTCTTTGGAAATTTGGGTGGTACTTACTACTATGTGGCATCCTGTATAAATTTTCTTTTTTTAAGTTTGTACTCTTAAAGAGACTTTATTTAATGTTCTTCTTCTGTACAATTGTTCTTATGCAATTAGATTTAATTTCTAGCTGCATAAGCTATGATGTCAATAATTTAGACAGAAGGAAAACCTGCTGTGAGGTATCTGTGAAATTTCTAGCTTAATAGAAGAGAGAATATTTCATGCACAGTGCTAGGTCAAGGATTTGAGACCGGAAAGCTGATTTCCTTTCTAATCTTCAGTCATATACAGGATGAGGAATATATATCTTTTGTAAAGCAACTTCCTCTATCCTGATTTTTTACCTCAGTAGATATTTCATTGTCCCCAATACTACCAGAGTAAACTTTTCACTAAAACTGAAAAATCTTGTGGCTAACTTAATTGGAGATTATTTCAGGTCTTATATACTCTCTACTATTTTCACATTTCATCTCCTTGAATGAGTCATGTGAACATATTGGAAGTTTATGATTCTACAGTATAGTGCACATGAAATCACTTAACATGAAATGACCACCTTCTCTTCACCAGGCCCTGTTCTAGGCAACTAAGAAATGTTGATTATAGTCTAGTTATTAACTGAAAATAGAATGCTGTAAGTGAGCAACACTCAGATATAAGTGGTGGTTTCATTATTATTCATTATATTTTACCTAAACCCTAAGTAAATCTTTGTTCCATGCCTAGATTTGAGTGCATTTCCTAGCCAGGAAAGAAAGAAAAAACTTTAGTGAAGCTATGGACTTTTATGTCAATAACTCCAAATTTTCCAAGAAAAAAAATTATCTTGTCCATTTTCAGATTGGTAAAACCAAATTAGTTTAAAGTAGCATGCTGTACTTTATAATGTCTAGAAAGGTGGGCCAAAGAGCGGCAAAGGATGTTCAGAGCAAATCCTCTTTCGCAGAAGTAATTCTACATGATGGAAAACTGAACTCTACAGTAAGTCAATGTCAAGTTAAAATTAGAGCTATATTTGCTATTTCAATTACCTAGGTATGGTGATGTAAATCAATCAAATCTTAGGATCAGGTATTTTTCCTCTGTAATGTGCCACAAATTGCATCAACCACACAAGATGTAGAAATAACGTTGAGCCTTTATGATTTAACCAGAAAGATATCTTCATATGTGTATGAAGAAGAAAAGAAAATGATATATTTGCATTCCACTCCTTTGGTACAATGCAAATATTAAGTATTTGGTGGAGTGCAAATGTTATTAAGAATTATTAAAGCGCTTTACAAGAAGAAAGTCAATGTTAGTCATTACAGTCAGTCATGACCTACACCCATTACAAAATGTTGTTGGGAACATACAGTTATACCAAAGGGTTTCTGTACATTTTATAGCAGAGATATGCAAAGGAAAATGTAAGTTTTCGTTTGAGAGGCAGACACAAGCCTCAATGCTGCTATTTTGTAAGGACACAAATCCGTTGCTCTGATTTTTATGTTCAATCCACAGCTACCTTCTTTCAATAGAAAACACCCAGTAAATTCACCAGTGTGATTGTCTGACTTTTGTTAGCTGGTATAATCCTAGACAGCAGGTGGCCTTTATGAGGCTTTATAGCCTTTTCCAGTATGTTGCACTTTTATCACTCATTTCCTGCTATCACCAATCCATCAAGATTCTGTTTCTTAGGTATAAAATTTTTTATATTTTCTATTAAACAAAAAAAAGGTCATTTGATAACAGAAATTTGGACCATACCCAATACTATTCCCTGAAAACTACAAAAATTATGGGAGAGGCACTGGGTGTTTATGGTTCTTTTATAGTCTGTGGGTTATGTGATACTTAATACCATTTACATTTACATAAGGGCTTGAAAACTGGAAAGTCACAGACTTTGCAAACTTTACCTGTCGTGAAGGTGAAAAACACACCTGGACCTCACAGCCATCCACTGCCTCCTAGGGATTTGTTTGATAGGCTGAAGTGTTGCACTTAATTGAAAATATAAAGGAATATTAAGTAGGAAGAGTGAAATTATGAGAACTGGATTAGTGCCAGGCTTCTTATTCTTTCCTGGGGGCATTATAGACTCCCAAGATGTGACGAGATTGTCAGTGCTGAGGTTTACATGTGAAGGACACTACAGGGTCAACTGGTCACTGGGGACAGTTATAAAATGAGAGTAAGGATTTTATTTCTTACAGTGAAATAGCACTTGTCATGATGACAATACACACCTAGGATGAAGTGACCTACAGAAACGTTCCTTGCATAAGCAATTTTGATATTTTCTTCTTTCTTTCTTAAAATATATCAACTCTGAATAAGAACTTTGCATAATTTTACAAAGTCAGTTTTGGGCAAAGTATAGAAGATATTAGGATAAAATAAAGGATTCTGCAAAAATAACCACTTTAAATGAACTATAAATCACTGTTTCTAAAAGCTGTATATAATCTATTACTAATTAATGTGTATAATCTATTACTAATTAATGCTGGTGTGACAATAGGTAAGATTACTTTATATTATGTGGCTGAGAGAAATGCATATGGAAAAGGATAGGTATATGGTAAAATTTCAAATAAATGTCTTCAGATACACCATGTTCTCCATGACAGTTTTATTGTTACTCATTTTTCAATGTGCTTTCACTTTAAAATTTGTTTTGGTGTGCTAGTGTTTCCTTTTCAGCTCTTTGAAATGGTAATTTGATTTGCACTTCACATGGACTGAGTAGAAAATTGATTGCATTGCTACAATTATTTATTTCTATATCATTCATAAGAAGTAGTAAGAGAAAGTGATTAACTGACAGGTGGAATTGTGATGACAAGTACCCCAGACTAGGTTCTAGCCACTTCATATTCTGTACATTTCCTTTCAAACAGTGTCCTTGCATCTAGAGGTATTTATTATCTTATAAAATTTTAGGGGTGGACTAATAAAGTCCACAGTACAGCAGGTAAGGTACTTGCCTTGCATACATCTGACCTGGGTTTGATACCTGGCACCCCATTTTATTTCCTGAATACTGCTAACAGTGACTCTTGATCAGAGTCAGGAGTACCTCTGAGAATTTCTGGGTATGACCCAGAAGCAAACAAAATCTTAGATGTAGCCACAAGATACACGTCTAGAAGTTCATGATCTCCCAACTTCCCGACTTTATGTTATGTTATAGTGCTGATCTGAATCTTGGTTCATAAGCACCTTTTTATTATTCACTGACTTTTGCTTGCTGTAGCCCCAATTCCCTATTGTGACTATTTAGAAGAAATTTCCTTAGGAGGTAAATAAGATTAAATGAGATCATAAGATGACACCCGACTGCAATGGAACTGCTGCTTGCTCAGAATAAAATCCATGTGGGATAAAATAAAAGAAAGATCAATGTTTTTGGAAATGACTACAGGCTTGGAAGAAAATTTTAGTAGAATTTGAGCCTTGTCAGAAACTTGGACTGGGACTTGAACTTTAGAGTTTGCAGAACTATGAGAAAATTCTCTGTATCACTGTATCACTGTCATCCCGTTGTTCATCAATTTACTCGAGGGGGCACTAGTAACATCTCCATTCGTCCCAGCCTAGAGATTTTAGCAGCCTTTCATTATTCATCTTTCCCATCAATTGGAAGCTCTTTCAGGGTCAGGGGAATGAGACCTGTTATTGTTACTGTTTTTGGCACATCAAATACGGCATTGGGAGCTTGCCAGGCTCTCCTGTGCGAGTGGGATACTCTCGGTAGCTCGCCCGGCATTCCAAGGGCACACACACACACACACACACACACACACACACACACACACACATATATGTATATACATATATACACACATATATATCCCTCTATGGTGACGTGTCACAGAGCTGCAAAGTGTCCACACAGTACAGAAATATAGTATGGGAGCCTCACTTTATGCTCCCTTCTGGGGGAAGCAGCCGTGAGTTCTGGAGGGTGACCCATATATGAGAAGATTATCTGGCGCTGGCAGGAGGTAGCATATGGGTGTGACCCTCAGGTCGCCAAAGACTGGGGGAAGCAGGCAGAGGATATCTGCTTCCAGTTCCTGCTGAGCCCAGAGTCTAAGGTCACAAATTTCCTCCTTACATGGGTTCCATGGGAGTTCGCTCATGCATGAGACTTGGCCTGACCTGAGCATGTGAAAAGTGGCCTGGAGTGTCACGGTGATTGTTTAGTGGAGGTCGGCTGCTGGGGCTGAGTCCCTTGGGGCAGGGAGGGTTCTCATTCACACCCCTCTGGGGCACCTCGAGTGGAAATTGCTTGGCACGGAGTCCCATGAGAAAATTAATTCTGCTAATTATGTCATACAATATGTGGTACTTTGTTGTTATTGAGCCACACTGCCCAGCTGTGCTTGAAAATTACTCTTTGTTCTGTGCTCAGGGATCACTCCTGGTGGACTCAGGGAAACATAAGGTCTATGAGGGATTAAACCCAGGTCAATCTCATGCAAAGCAAGTGCTCTGCTCGCTGTAATATTTCTCCATCCCCCACAATGTTCTCTTTCGATTTATAAGTGAATTCCATTCCATCCATTCATAGGTGAATTTCATAACTTCATTTTTCCTAACAGGTGCATATTCTTCCATTGTGTAGATGTACTATAGTTTCTTCAACCAGTCATCTGCTCTCAGGCACTTGGGTTATTTCCAGATTCTGGCTATTGTTAATAGTGTTGCAGTGAATATAGAAGTGCAGGTAGCATTTCTGCTGCCAAAAGAGAGAGAGAGAGAGAGAGAGAGAGAGAGAGAGAGAGAGAGAGAGAGAAGGAACGTGCCTGCATCATAGAGACAGTCTGAGGGTGGGTGTGGTGGGAGGGAAACTGGGGACATTGGTGGTGGTTACAAATATACACTGTTCGAGGGATGGATGTTGGAACATGGTATGACAGAAACACGGCCATGAACAGCTTTATAACTGTGTCTCATGGTGATTCCATAAAAAAAAAAAATAAAATAAAAAGAAGAAACAAAGACTACAAAGTCCTCAATGAAATTAATCTACATCTAGTAGGTGGATTAGTGGCAGTGTTGAGCTTATTTGAAAATGTGGGGTGGGTGCTGCCTTGATTCCATTGCACTCTTCTTGTATAGCCGCAGATGGATCTAGGCCTATGAGCTCATGCCCCAGATCTGTGCACATTAACTTACAAAGAACTCCACTGGTTTCTGTTATGGGTTAAATTATGTATTATGCCCCAGGTTATTATGTTAACACTCTAACTTTCATGACCTCCGAAAGTGACTAGATAGAGAGACGGACTTTAAAAGGGTCATTAAATTAGAATGAGACTCTTTGAATGGGTCATAATCCAATCTGACTGGCTTCCTTATACACAGAGAAAATTAGAACATCTAGAGGACCAAAATTAGGTCACTGGAGAATCAAGGGGATATCCTTGTGAGCACTCAATGCAAAAAGGGCACAATGGGGGTCAACAAAGAGGTCTCAGGAAAAGTACACACTGCAAATACCTTGATATAGGCATTCTAGGAAATTTCTGTTGTATAAACCACTCGGCTTGTACTAGTGTGTTGTATTGCAAACTTAGTCTCCTGATAAACTCTTAGGCCTGGTCAGATAAGGAGCTGGATATGCTTAAGGGGTTAGGAAATTGAGAATTAGAACATGGGGTGAAAACATTTAAGCTTGGAATCTAATATCACTGTAACACTGTCACTGTCATACCATTGTTCATCAATTTGCTCAAGCAGGCACCAGTAACACCTCCATTTGTCCCAGCCCTGAGATTTTAGCAGCCTCTCCTTACTCATCCTTCCCAACAGTGCCGTATTGGAGGCTTTTTCAGGGTCAGTGGATGAGACCCATTTTCTAACATAGATAAGTTAATCTTGGGGCATATTTAGCACACTGATTTTGTGATATGTACTCTATTGAACTTGGGGGCTTATTCTGAAAACTTCCCCTAGTTTGGCTTTGTTCCCTTCACTTCTCTATTTTCTCCACTTCCTGGAGCCTACCTTTAATAAATCACTCATTTTCAGAGTTTGATTTCTAAAAATTATGTCTAACCTAGGTTGTAGAGTCTCATGTTTTATCTTTCGCAAGACAGGCATTTTAAAGAGGGATAGAAAAGCATTTGAAATTCAGAGATGCTACTAAATAGAGCCTTGGTCGTTGGTGTATTTTGAGTAGAAAAAGGATAAGTATATAGAGAATTTCATTTGAGAGAACTCAAGAAATGTATTTGAAATTAAAAAAATCACTGAAATCTGCTTTTCCAATAAATCTTTAGCTATTGCTACCCTCTAAAACTCAGCTGGACACCTTTTTGTTCCTGACTAAAATTCTGGATATTTGAATTCTAGTGGTTATCATCAATAAAATAAGCATATGATAAAGTGTGCTCAATCCCTGAGTTCTAGTAATTATCATTACTAAAGCAAGTATATTGCAAAGTCTGCTTCAGACCTGCTTTTTATTTATCAAACAAAAGATCACAAACTTCAGATACAAGAAACTTATTGAAAATTTCTCATGGCATCTAAACACATACTACTTCATTTCCCTTCAGGACATTAATCTTTCTACTTATCATTTTCACTTTTTCAAATGTTCAGATATCAGTACCTTATCACAAATGCATAAGGACACAGCAAAGTAATTCTTGTTGGTTCATGTCTTATAACAAATTATTCCCACCTCCCCAAAGACAAAACGTTCAAATTCTACTTCAACTATTTGTTCAGTAATATCCACTCTTGCTGTTACCTTCCCGCAAATTACCTCTCAGTTCCACTGATATAAATACTGTTACCTGCAGTATTTATAGTTTTGTATGGAGTTATTAATCCTGCTGTTTATTCAGGGTCTAAAGCTACTTCCTGCACTCTCAATTGCTTCTGTGAGAATTCTAGGACACTCATACCATTGAATGCTAGACTTCAAAGAAAAAGGGGTCATGTGTTTCATTTCTACCTTCTCTGAACGTTTCATCATGTGTCTATATATTATAGCATAGACACATGATGAATGCATAATTGTATTCATTAAGGATGGGTGTCATGATTCTGTTCTGTTATCACACAGACCTTCCACCAGCCACATATCCCACCCGACATGTGATCTATTCTTAGCAAAAGTTTATGACTCGCATATAGTGCTGAAACTGAGGGCAGCAGTGTTCAAGAGCCATATGAAGGTTGTTGGTGGAGACTCTTCTGTAATACCTTAAACTGTCCACCTGGTCTGCTCAGATGCATATTTCTATAGATGATGAAAGCTGAGATAATGGAATGGTCCTCTTGTTTTCTACTTATCTCCCTCACCTATGTTTGAAAGATTTCTAAAATGGGTTCTGGTTATAGGGTTAAGGAAACCACATTTATTTCAAAAAACAGTGTTTGTACTCTTTTCTTAGATTACAATCATTTTTAGTGTGTTTTTATTCAGAGATAAGAACAAATGCATGCTAAGTCTTCTTATATGGAAGAAACCTATCGTTATTGACAAATATACAAAGTATTAGAACAAGGGATAATTTTCTTCTTTGTAGTTATTACATGTAATTGTAATTAGAGGTCTGGGACTTGTGTGATCTAAGTCGATTTTATATCTGCATCTCTCTATAAGTTGGTACACCTGAGTATTTACAGTTCCTAAACAAATCTTTGTTAATTCATATCGACCTCATTTCTTTCTAGATGTTTGAAGTTCTCCAATGCTTATCCATTTTATTCTTTATCTAGTTCACAACAGAAGCAATGTCAAGGTAATTAACTTTGATAACCTATTTAGCTAAAGTTATTATAAGCAAACAAAGAACTCAAAATTATTCCAGAAAATGCCCCCCAAACTTTTATTTTTATATTAGTGCCCATTCACTATCTTCGATCCTCATTTAATATTTATTTTGAGTAAACAAATCAAGGTCTAGGTAATTTCTTAAGAAAGTTACATTCAGATTTATTTTTGAATGAAGAAATATCTTGAATAAGTTATGATGAAGAAAAATGTTCCAGAGATAGCCTTAATCATCACATTTTAATTGCCTAGATTATAAGTAAGTGCTTTTCAGCCAAAGATCATCCATAATTTCAACTATGCTAATGCTTTCTAGAGTTGTGGAGGATTTGATGATGCCAGGTCTAGCAGGAGATAACAACTCTTTATATTTTTAAAATCCTTAGCTTTTGGTTATGACTTGTTAGACATTTCTATTTCATATTCTTTCCTTCTTAATATTTTAATTTATCGAGGGTATGGTGCCACCAGCAGGTCAATCTGTACCTGTGAGGCGAGTGCATCAGCAGCCTGACGGCGCCTTCAGACTTCCAGATACCCCAAAATTGCTGCTGTGCCTTTGGCCAGAACTCAAAAACTTGGGGCAAAGTTTACCAAGAAAGTAAACGGCCAAAACTTAGGTATGTGAGAGACACATCCACAAACCACCTCCAGCTCAGCTATATAATTGGAGGCAAGGCCTCTCTGGTTCCTAATAGAACTGCTTAATGACCATGATTCCAAAGACTCAGAAACAAATCTCGAAACCCAACAGCTTTTGGCAGAAATGTGTCCAGTATCTGCAGTAGGTTACAGGCGCTGGGCTACCCCAGGTGAGAATAGGTTTCATGCCTTGGCCTGTTCCCCCTGTTGGCCTGGTGGCCGCCATCCTCCAGAGGCCACTACACAGTCAGGTTTGGGCTCACAGTGATGAGACATGTGGGACCTCATGGGATGGGGGGTAGAGTCGGCCCTTTCCTCCCTGTCCCAACAAGACCCTGAGTTGCTGCCCACGAATGGCCTCTCTGGCCATGATCCCAGAGACTCAGAAACAAATCTTGAAACCCAGTGGTTTTTGGCAGAAATGCATACGGACCATGCAGTAGCTTACTGTCACTGGGGCACCATAGGGGGGAAAAGGTGCTGTCCCTCTGCCTGCTCCCACTTGGTGCTTCAGTGGCCTCCATCTGCCAGAGGCCATTGAACAGTCAGGTTTGGGCCTGCAGTGCCGAGACACGCGGAGCATCACGGGAAGGGTTGGAGCCAGTCCTTTCCCTCCCACCCCAATGAGAACCCGAGTTACCACCAATAAACAGCCTCTCTGGCTCTTGATCAAGCCATTTAATGGCCATGATCCCAGAGACTCAGAAACAAAGTGTGGAACCCAGCAGCTTTTGACAGAAATGCATCCAGTGTCTGCAGTAGGATACAGGCGCTGGGTGACCCCACATTAGAATAGGTTTTGTGCCTCGGCCTGTTCCCCATGGCGGCCCAGTGGTTGCCATCCTCCAGAGGCCATTAGACAATCAGTTTTGGGCCCGCAGTGATAAGATACGTGGGGCCTACCAGGATTGGGGGTGGACCCAGCCCTTTTCTCCCCATCCCAACAGGACCCTGAGTCACTGCCCACGAACAGCCTCTCTGGCTTCTGATCAAGCTGTTTAACGGCCATGATCCCAGAGACTCAGAAACAAATCTTGAATCCCAGCATCTTTCGGCAGAAATGAGTGAGGCCCCCACAGTATGTTACTATTGCAGGGCCATTCCAGGGGGGAAAGGGTGCTGTCCCTCTGCCTGTTCCCCCTAAGTGGCTCAGTGGCTGCCATCCTCCAGAGGCCATTGGACAATCAGGTTTGGGCCCTCAGTGATGAGACACATGGGATGGGGATGAAGCCGGCCCTTTCCTCCTCGTCTCAATGAGACCCCGAGTTGCCACCTATGAACAGCCTCTGGCTCCTGATCTAGCTGCTTAACGGCCATGATCCAAGAGACTCAGGAGCAAACCTCAGAACCCAGCAGGTTTGGGTAGAAATCCCTCCAGATTCAATTGTTAAAATTTCAGAATTTCAAAATCGTGCAGCCACTAGTGCAGCCGTGCAACATCATATGTTATTTATAACCAGCAATAGAAAATAAATTGTCTACTACTGCCTTTTTGGAAGATCTGGGTGTTGGGGTAAAATTCCAAATAATAATGGTGGGTCTGGTGTCAAAATATTGAATGTAATCAAAGTAGAGAGAGAATAATGTGGAAAACATCTGCCCCACAGGTAGGGGAGGGTATGGGAGGGGGATATACTGGGGGTTTTGGAATTGGAGAATGAGCACTTGTGAAGGTATAGGTGTTTCATTGTACGAACGAGACTTAAGCTCGAAAGCTTTGTAACTTCTCTCATGGTGATCAATAAATAAAATCATAAAAAATAAAAAAATTAAAAGTAAGGTGGAGTTCATGCCCAATTCAATCAGCTAATCAGTGGCTGAATAAATAGCAGTACTCCTACATAGAAAAATTAATTTATGTATGATGGGAGTCCTCCCCAGGGAAAATTTGTGTTAGAAATATTAGCGAAATATTAGTGAACAGATTTCTCAAAAATTGGAAGAAAAGAAAATTTTCCCACCTTTTTAACTGTAGTTTGTGTAACCTGGTTACAATAAGAAAATTTTTCTCTTAAGCACATTGTAAACAAAGTTATTATTTAGAAATGCCAGGGGGGCTGGAGCAATAGCACAGCATGAAGGGCATTTGCCTTATTGGCAGCCAACCCGGTTGGATTCCCAGCATCCTATATGGTCGCTCAAGCACTGCCAGGAGCAATTCCTGAGTGCAAAACCAGGAGTAGCCCTGTGCATGGCCAAAAAAAAAAAAAAAGAGAGAGAGAGAGAGAAAAAAAAGAAAGAAATGTTATTAAAGTAATGGCTAAGAGGCTAGAACTGGTGAAACATTCTAGATAACATCTAGCCATCTTTTTAGACTGTAATTTAAGTTTTCAACATAGGGTTCCACAAAAGCTTTGAATATCAGCATTTTCTTCTTGAATTGAAAAAAAGTTATACTTTGTTTATAACTACTGCAAAATGAATTAATTCTTCATTAAAGTATAAGCCAAATCAAAATAAAATCTTCCTCCCTTGTCCTTCATGTTAGAATGTTGCTAGAGCTTTTAAATGAGATGAGATAGTTTCCAAGTGGCAGCAAACAAGACTGATTAGAAAATTTAATCTGAATTATCTTATCTTAGATCTTAAACTAGACAAGGGAAATTGATATTTTGTAATGAAATTCTCTAGGATTTCTCTTTCCCCTGACTTTCAAATACTAGATTTGTTTTCTTGAGGAACAATGAAAGATCTAATGATAGTTCTACAAATTAATCAAAGGTAAAGATATGTACAATTTTTTTAAAACTATAGCAAATATTATTTGTGACTTAATTATTATACAAGGCTGGAGCAATAGCACAGTGGTAGGGCATTTGCCTTGCGCACAGCCATCCCGGCCGAGCCGGGTTTGATTCCTCTGCCCTTCTCGGCAAGCTACCAAGAGTATCTTGCCCGCATGGCAAAGCCTGGCAAGCTGCTCCTGATGTATTTAATATGCCAAACACAGTAACAGGTCTCAAAATGGAGATGTTATTGGGCCTGCTCGAGTAAATTGATGAAAAATGGGAGGGCAGTGCTACAATTATTATACAGATCTTATTATACATACATTTGATACATTAAGGCTTAATATAAAAGTTTTTAAAAATTCTTCTAAAATAATTTTCACTTATAAAGTTTTAAAATAACCAAAATATAAGACATTTGAATTATCTCCACTGATTTGAATAATTGAAGTTAGTCAAAGTCAGCTCTAAAATCTAAGAGTGCATTTTCACACCCATTCAACTGATTAATCATTATGAATGTATGTGAAATGAGAGCAAATATATTGTTTGAGACACAGTGTTTGAAGTTTTAGCTTTTTATTAAATGAAAAATGTGATGTTCTGTTTTAGCTTTTCAGTATGAAATACTGCCATTTGGGTAAGGAAGAAGGAAATACACAAAATTTATTGCTAGCTTGTGCCAAATTGAGGTCTAGGTCTCTGTCATTTTTGTCCAATGCTGTTCCTGTTAGGCTAGAGCGATAGCACAGCGGGTCGGGTGTTTGCCTTGCAAGTGTCCAACACGGCCGACCCAAGTTTGATTCCTCTGCCCCTCTCAGAGAGCCGGCAAGCTTCCAAGAGTATCTAGTCTGTGCGGCAAAACCTGGCAAGCTCCCTGTGACATATTCGATATGCTAAACACAGTAACAATTGTCACAATGGAGACATTACTGGGCCCGCTCTAGCAAATTGATGAACAACGGGAGGATAGTGACAGTGACAGTGACAGCTATTACTGTTGAAGTCATGAAATGAGTTGGATGTATAACTTGAAGCTGCTACTTCACAGGCAGTCACCACTATATTAAACAGCTTTGTGTGTACTTGTTTTTTTGTGATTGTATTTCTCAGTTTATGGATGCTAATTTATAATAATCTTTGTACAGAGGCAAAATTAAAAAAATGATTCAACTTGGAAATTATGCGTGTATTAGTCATATTGATATTAATTTATTGGAAAATTGAAATCAATTTCTAGAAAAAAGTGGGTGGGAAAAATTGATAAATTGAAAGGAAGAAAGATTAATCGGATATGCTTGAATGTGGCTGCAATTCAATAGATAACTAAATAAATTAACTGAGTAATAGAAGCTTGTTGTGTAATATATAAGAAATTATTATGAGAAAAGATAACTTTCCATGTTAAAAGCAATCAATATTTCATGGCTTTCCTCGCCTGATCTATGAGAGTCATACACAGGTCAGGAATTTCCACACTTGATGTCTTCCTTCATTTAGGGGTTCATCATGGTAGATGATGGACATGGCCATTAGACTGGATAAGCAGATAATAAGAAATAGGAAAGTAACACAAGCATCTCTGCATGTGGAGATGCTAAGAGGCTGGTGTCAAGGGGAAGAATTCACGGGTGAAAGGAAATTCAGAGAGACAACTGAACATGCTGTATGAACCAGCTGTCTAGACAGATACATGTTCATAAAAGCTTTGCAGATAATTTTTTGTACGTGGATGATAGATCTCATTTTTGAACTCTTTTGTGATACTGATTTTTTCTGAAATTTACTATGTGTCTCTTAGCCTTCCTCCTACTTCTCTGAGTTTTGCCTCTCAACTAAGTCCTTCATTCTGCCAATCTCCTCTTCTTTAAGACAGATATGATCTATTGTCTATTGAATCACCTCTAATCTATTCAAGCCATATTCCTCTCATATCAAATTCCCTCCTTCTCCAGAACTCTACGTTAACTATACCCTTAGGCAGACTATATATAGCAAATTATTTAAGTAATTTTATTCTTTGCAAGTATGGAGCGATAGCACAGTGGGTAGGGCGTTTGCATTGCACGCAGCCAAACTGGTTGGCCCAGGTTTGATTCCTCTGCCCTTCTCAGGGAGCCTGGCAAGCTACTGAGAGTATCTCGTCCGCACAGCAAAGCCTGGCAAGCTACCCGTGATGTATTCGATATGCCAAACACAGTAACAACAAGTCTCAAAATGGAGATGTTACTGGGCCCGCTCGAGCAAATTGATGAACAATGGAAGGACAGTGCTACATTCTTTGCAAAAATTTATTTTTTAACTGTGGTATATTATTGTTTTATTGTGAAAAGTTGCTGTATCACATCCTTCAAAGTTTATCCAAATTCCTTCATCATTATTTCAAGATACTTCCCTGCCCCACTCCTATATCCTTGGATCACAGTTCTATTGATCACATCTAAGTGTTTTTTCCCACCGAGGATTGTTGAATCCCTTTACTTCTTTATACTCCACAAATAATCATCTGATATTTATTTTTTTTCTTTGACTCACTTCAGTTAGCTTGACTGCTCCAAGGCCATACAAAGTGCAAGATTACTTATTTTCTCACAACTGAGTATATATATATATATATATATGTATATATATATATATATATATATATATATACCACCATTTCTTTATTAATTCATCTATTGTTTGGAACTTGGACCATTTCCAGATTTTTGACTACTGTTACTGTCACTGTTCTCCCGTTGTTCATCGATTTGCTCAAGCGGGCCCAGTAACATCTCCATTGTGACAATTGTAACTGTGTTTGGCATATCAAATACGCATGGGTTGCTTGCCAGGCTCTGCCATGCAGGAGAGATACTCTCAGTAGCTTGTCAGGCTCCCTGAGAGGGGTGGAGGAATCGAACCTGGGTCGGCCAGGTCAGCCACTTGCAAGGCAAACGCCCTACCTGCTGTGCTATAGCTCCAGCCTGTAACCAAGTAAAATTTGAAAAATGCTATGGTGAACATAGTTTTGTATTAGATACAAAGACATTTATTCTTTTTCTTTTTGCAGATTGTATTTGGAGATTTTGAAGGTGTGAAGGAGAGGGGGAAAAAAGAAGGGAGAGAGGGAAGAAGGGAGGCTGGGAAAGAAGGAGGGAGGGAGCGAGGGAGGGAGAGAGAGAGAGAGAGAGAGAGAGAGAGAGAACATGGGTTTCTTCAAGGGAGGAGAGAGTCAAGACATTTTTCATTTAAGGAATTTTTTGGTAAACTCTAAGCAGAATTGCTTTCAAGTTCGTGCAAGTTGTTCACGCGATTCAGAACCATGGCAGTGTTTATAAGACTGAGGACACTATTTCCTTGTAGGTTGTTGGCCAAAGGATTTTATTTCTAAACACCCCTATGTTCCACAGTAGATGGTTCCACTCCTTCAACTTCAATGCAATGCCAACTTTGCATCTTTTCTGTGAATTTATTATCTCTGATTTATTCTTCTGTGTTTCTCTTTTAGCATTATCTGGGTAGTTTGCACTGTTTTTAAGAATGTACATTAGTTTGGGCTCTCCTGCACAATTCAGGGCGATCTCTCTATTTTAAGTACTACTGGTTTGTTTCCATATCAAGAGTATTGTGAAAAATGATCAAACAAGCATGAAAATACAAATAGCTCTTTGAAATCTTATTTTATTCCCTTCAGTTTTATTTCCAGAAGTGGACCTGATTGGACATATGGAAGATACATATTTCTTGGAACTACCATATTGTTTTTCACAGAGGTTGAATACATCAACAATGAATTAAGAAGACCTTCTGAATATATACAATGGAATGTCACTCGATTTGCTGGTCATGTGGGAACAAGTGGCACACAGGCTCAGGCAGCCTATGCTATGCATGTACTTCCTTTGTTCAAGGTGACTTTTATAGGTTCTCTACAATCTGCCCACAGGGGGCTTCTACCTACGTAAGTTTCCATTGCAAGAGTGGTTGCCAAGGGGTTAAAGTTGGAAGAGTCTTCTTTGAGACTCCTTTTTTTTGACTTTTGTTCCTGCTGAAACTTAACTTGGATAGTTGACCCAGCCTTCTCTGGTCTGTGCTAGTTCCAGGTAAAGGTCTTATGATGTCTTAGTTCCTGTATTTACAGGGGTCCTGAGAGCCTTAGGTCCCGCTGGTTATTACTTCCCAGGAATTCCATTCCCATCAGGACCTTCCTTATCTACACAACTCTATCACCTACAAAACATCAAGTAGTATAAAAATGAAATATTTTTTTCCAACCTATTTGAGTTTTTAATTCTGCTAAATACTGCTGTCTTGTTTATTAACTCAGGTCCATAGTTAATTTGGGGGTAAACCTTGAAACAGTATTTAAGTGACTCAGGAACCACTTTTAGTGATATTCAGTCAATTGGGCCAGAAGATTTATTCAATACCAGGGTCCCACTAGGCAGTACTCCTGGGACTCAGCAGTTATAGTTATCACTGGGGTCACTGTGAATGAGTTTGGAGACCCACATTTATCATACCTGGTGAACCTTAAGATGATCATAGGATGCCAGTGGTGAAACTCAGAGCCTTTTGCATGCCAGGCTTGTATTCTTGACTCTTAAGTACTTTTTGAAGTCTGATAGTTACTATATATTTTCTTCTCTGGTGTTTACATTTGAGTTTTGTTTTTTATTTTAATTCTATGGGATGTTTCATATAGTCAGGAAGAGATAGCCCCTATTATCCCATGCTTCTAGATTCCCCGAAACAGAGAAGCTCACCTCAAATCAAAGACACTGTATACCTTTAGAAGAATTGAGTGGATTTCTTACATGGGTGTGATATGGGAGTGATAAACAAATGGATGTGAGAAAATGGATTTGTTGCAAACAATGTGTTAATTTTTATTGTCTGTATTCTAAAATATGACCTAAAAATGGTATAAATATTGTAGCGTAAATAAAAGATGCTGATTTGACATATTTCTGCTTAGTAATTTCAGAGATTCATAACCATGTTCCAATTTTTTAGAACTCTTGCTATATTTGAAGTGTTTTGTAATAGAATGCCTATATACCAATAAAAATAATATTAACTTATTTTTTCTTTTCTTCAAACAAGGCACACAAGTAAAGACAAGGTCCTGTTACCTCCTTGAGTAAATGAAGCAGAATAAAGGATCAAGATACATATTAGGATAATGATGGGAACACAGTCCAATGGGAACATAAAAGGGACTAAAAGAATCATTAATTAACTGGCAATGTTAAGAGAAGATTGAGCAAAGGAGGCAATGCTTGATAAATTATGATGGGGTGCAGAGTGATAGTATAGCGAGTAGAGCTCATAACTTGCACTTGCTGCACTGTTGATTCCCAACAGGAGTGAGTTCCCCCCATCCCCCCTCGAATGATTTGAGAAGAGCAAACCCTAAGCGCAATCAGATGTGGCTCCAAAAACCAGAAAAAGAGATGGCGGCTGATGTCCTTATAGGCAGAGTGCCCCCTTCCCAATTCTTTTATTTGCCCCAAACAGGATTTTATGAGCAGCACGAAATAGTGAAAACAAGCATTTGTTTTAAGTTAAAGGAGACTGGTAAAGGAAGATAGTAACCAGCAAAGAGAGAGAAGTAAATTGTTCATTTGAGGAAGAGCAACAGTAGAAAAGACACTAAAACAAGTGTTAGAGGGAAGATGTGTGTGTGTGTGCGGGGGGGGGGGGGCGGTAAATGGAAAATATCATCAAAACTCTCAGACTTTTAGCCTTTCACATCCCCTTCTACTTTCCACCTAAGTACTTGGCATCTGAAGTTCTGACCATATTTGCCCATATTTTGTTGCTATGAGGAATGGTAAACTGTGATGGCATTGCCAAGGGTTGTGATTTTGGTCAGTTTAAGAATTATAATGATTGATTATTTAATATGGTTGATTATTTAATCTCTTAATGATTAATTAATTAATGATTGATTATTTAATCTCTTCAAATCCTTGAAGAAATTACAGAAGGTTGATTTGTGTTTGTTCCCCTAAATTGAAGTTATTAGGATCAAAGAGACACACATTGCAGGATGGTTTAATAGAAGTGGAATTTTTTTCTTACTATAATTTTTTTCCTTGGTGTTGTTCTGCCAGACAACTCTTTTTCACTTGGGCCCATAGGGTCATAGAGATAGCACAGCAGATAGGCATTTGTCTTGTACTTGGTCAATGGGGGTTTCAATCCCCAGTACCACATATGATTATCAAGCCCCAAATCGTGTGATTTCTAAGCACAGAGCCAAGAGTAAGATTAGAACATAGCTGGATGTGCACCCCCACTCACACATACAAAAAAAAAAAGATGAAAGTAAACAAAACACACTTATGTCCTTCATTGCTTTTCCCTCTTTTTGCCAACAGTCTCATCACCTCCCGATACCATTTATAGCTACCTATCATTAATTAAGAGCTAGAGCGATAGCACAGTGGGTAGGGCGTTTGCCTTGCACATGACCAACCCAGGTTCAATCCTCCGCCCCTCTCGGAGAGCTCGGCAAGCTACTGGGAATATCTCACCTGCACAGCAAAGCCTGGCAAACTACCTGTGATGTTTTTGATATGCCAAAAACAGTAACAAGTCTCACAATGGAAATGTTATTGGTGCCCGCTCAAGCAAATCATTGAACAATGGGAGGACAGGACAGTGCTACCATTAATTAAATACTATTAATTAGCTTACACGATGCATAAGAAAAGTTAGGAAGGAGAAACAGATCTTGTATTTTGAGAGGCAGAGAGGATACTGTCAGAAGAATAATCTATGCAGAGAAATTTGGGGAATCAAAGCACAGATTAGTCTAACCTATTGGGGTGAAGAAAGGGTATCAAGTTATATGCCCAGGAAGTTGTATTTTTATGTATTTTAAGAAATGCAATCACATAATCAAATGTAGTTCATAATCAAATTTAACCACAGCTCACGTGCCAGGCAGCACCAGATACCAACATTTAAAGATATCTGTCATTCACTGAACTGAATGACTAAATTAAACTCA
Source organism: Sorex fumeus (assembly GCF_029834395.1). NCBI lineage: Eukaryota > Metazoa > Chordata > Mammalia > Eulipotyphla > Soricidae > Sorex > Sorex fumeus. Next base: position 13,289,370 of record NW_026606297.1, on the reverse strand, counting down.
AGGAGAAAAACAATCCCTTGATTTCCCCATGTTTTTGCTGTTGAACCTTATGAGTAGGGCTAAAATCCCAAAGGAGTGGATGCATTTTCCATTCTTTCCCGGAGTCCTTGCTTAGTTCAGGATTATTATTTAGTGGGGGAGAAAGAATTGTTGATCAGCATCAGGCTGCCTTTGACACAGCTGGCATCTGCAATACTTTGGTGCGTGTCCAAGAGCCATGCAGAGACAACTGACATACCAGGGGCTAAGATGTGATTTCTTCACTCCCTGGAGAGGCCGCTGCCCAACACAGTGGCATGGGGCTTGAAGGGGAGCTGGAAAGAGGCATTTCTTGGCACATATAATTCTGCACCCAGTTCCCCATGAAGAGTAAGCGAGTTTTGTGTCTGATTCGCTGGGTGAGAATATGTCAGTTTTCCTTCTCTAACTAGGATTGTGACGGTAGCGTTTGCTGGAGGATTGTATTCACAGCCTTCCCCTGCCTTAGGCGAATCTATGGATCTGTTTATTGATGGCTGTTTAGAGAAGGGCCACAATCCCTCTGCACTCAGGATTGTGGTTTGTAAATGTTGTAGCATTGCAATTCATTGCTCTGGAGTTCCCCTGGTGAGGAAGAAATTTCATTTGGGTGTAATTTAGTCGGAGCGCTGGGAAGTGCTTACCACTTTTGACATGAGAGACATCACAGCGCCAGGAAAGAACTGATTACCAAGTCATATTTGTTATGGCTTTCCAGGTGGCTGGGTATATCGAAAGCGTCCTGCATCTCCTACAGCTGTGCTCACACTGTTTCGTTAGAGGACTGACGCTCCACTCTACAGCCTCCTGGAAAGAAAGGCTGCTGGTTATGCGTATAATTTATGCTTCATAATGAGGAGAATCAGAAAGGCAGCAGAGTGTAGTGGTTCCACTCGGTGCTTATATAAGGATTATCCTTGCTCTAGTCATTCTTCAACAGTGTTAGTTTAGGCAATTTACTAAACATTTAAAAGCTGATCTCCATCTTCTGTAAAATGGGGTTATCAAGCCTTCTCTCGTCAGCACCATTGTGTCTTGATTTTTGAAAAAAAGTTTTAGACCTTTTGAAAAAGTTCTTTTGTTTATCTTATTCATTTATTTTGTTTTTTGGATCACACCCAGCAATGTTCCAGGGTTACTCCTGGCTCTGCACTCAGGAATTACTCCTGGTGGTGCTGGGGGACCATGTGGGATGCTGGAGATTGAACTCGGGTTTGCTGGGTGCAGGTAAACACCCTACCTGCTGTACTATCGCTCTGGTCCTGAAAAAGTTACTTTAATAAATGTAAAGCTTATTATTGTACTTGGTTATTCAGTATTGGGTAATTCATAATATCATTGATGAATAACCTGTTGAAATATGAATCTTGCCACCAAGTTTCTGATCTAGTCTAGATCTAGTTGTGTGTAAAGAAATAATTCTTGTGGATGGGAGGTGTCACTTCCACCAGTATCATTGTGTGTGTGTGTGTGTGTGTGTGTGTGGTGGGGGATGCGTTCCTGGGGGCCTTATGTGAAGTGCAGAGCAGAGAGGCAGCAGCCTTCAGAAGGATGTCAACCCCTTCCCTCTCTACATACCTGCATCCCATGGGGATGCACCTGAGAAATCTAGGATGACAGTCTGGGATTAACCCCTGTGTGGTACAGACCTCACATTCAGCAGCCCCAGGAGGCAATTGTCAAATGTCATATGGAGTCCACTTGTTCTGCCCAGCTTAGGATATGATTCCTGTCACCTGAATTTGCAAGGAGCTGTGGCCTCAGACTGGAGCATGGAACTGGAAAAGGAAATTTGATCCTAAACTTTATCTGCCTGTTTCAGGCTCATCACCACCCCCACAGGAAATAATATCAAGAAGTGATGCATAGTGAAGTACAGAAGTTTATTTCGGAAAGGAAAGGAGGCATGGAGAAAGGTGGATAAAGAGACAAAGAACTTGGGCTTCCCCAGAGTGGGGGAAAGCACAGTATACATCCCAAGAAGGAATGTGTGGCCATTTGCCCAGAGTGAAAATGTGCTTTAAAGTAGGAAAGTCCACAATTGAGGCAGGTGTAGGTCAGAGAGGTCCGATTTCCTCTGACAAGTTAATTTCTTTACTCTTTACCTAAACAGGTCCTCACTCCAATTCATTTCCACAGTGATTGCTAAGGGAGCAGATGATGGTCTTTTGATATTCGTTACTTGGTCTTTTCCCCTTCCAGTATGGAGCCTCCCTTCCCAAGGGTGCAGCCATCTTTATTCTCTCAGGAAGCATCCTTGGACATATCCTGGAATTCTGCATTTCAGTGGCTTTCCTGGCTCCAGAGAAGGGACAGAGGCCTTTATGTGTTCGAGTTGGTTTTAGATTTAGATTCTAGACAATATTTTCCCCACTGTGCCTTACCAGGACCTCCCTATCCTTCTTCCAGGCAAAAAAAATGGGTAACAGACATTTGGAATCCCTATTAACTTCCCTTGAATGGTCACTTTTCGTTCCTTTGCAGTCTTCATTTCTTAAGAAATGAACATATCATATCTGCAGTCTCATTGGGGATCCGGGTTTCTACATTATTGGTCTGATTCAGGCAAAACTTTTTAGACAACTGGAAAATGTTTGTTTGCATCTCTTGCTCAAAATGTACTCTTCAATTAGTTTTAAATTGCTTCTTTGATAAATAGAAGAGTAGATAACTAAAATTTTAGCAAAGAAATGTGCCAATTCTAATCCATTAAAAGAAGCCAGAGCTTTATTGAAACAATCCCTTGAAGACCAACAGTGAAGTATTTGTTAAATTGCTATCATTACTATTAATTTTGATCTCATTTTGACATATAGCATGGGGGGATCTGGGATTTGACTTTATTGATGGAGCCTGTGGTAATTTACTTCTCTCAGAGCTTTTTCATAATCAATGAGTTTAGAATTTGAGAGTTTACATTTTCTTTTATAAGCCTGTAAATCTGATCTTTGTGTTTAAGCTTGAACATTTAAACACAATTATCGTGGCAAGAACTTCACAGGCTTTGATTTCAACAGTCATTTGTTTGTGTGTATTCAGTTGGAGTTGTACTGTATCACACTGGATGGTATTGATCAAGTCTGTTGGGTGACTGACATGAACCCTCTGGAAATAACTCAGCTCAGACTCAGTACAAAGTAACTCTAGATCATTTATCACTCTGCACAGAGCATGGACATCTGGGATTATTTTGCTGCTTTTTTTTTTGAGTCCAAATATTCTGCTTGAGTGAATAGAAGAGGAGATGATCAGAATTTCCTCTCAGACAATCTTGATAATTATTTACAAAATTACTGATCAGTCGATAGAGAAGTAAAAGTTATGGAAATCATGATGAAGATGATATAACTAAGGGATATTTCAGTTTTGAAATTTATTCTGAATGTTTTATCAAATGAGGAGAAAGGATTGAGGTTATATAAAAAATTAACCTAATAGAAATCTCCAAATAATTAGTGTACTAATACAAATTACTTCATATGCAAATATCTGATTTTACCTAATCATTGGGTAGAATATTGGCATTGGAGGAAAATCTAAAGAAAATAATTATTAATTGTCTTCATCTAGAATGTAGTTATGCTCAGCATTTTAACATCAACATATAATTTTCTTCTTTTTCTTAAAAAAGTGTTCTTGAGCTTAAATGTTCATCATCAACACTGAAATTATAATTAACAACTGTTGAGTATTTAATAGGAAAAAATCTACTAGGTGCCAGAGATATGGGTACATCTTTTTCCATTTCTACTGATGTACCTTCTCCAGATAACATAAGAATTTATTGTATGTGTTTAAAACTTATATCATCACCCAAAATGCATACTACCCCCCAAAGTGAAAATGAAAACAAAAATTTTATATTAGTATATTAATAACAAAAAGAAAACTTTTGTTCTACAGGTAAGTAGAAAAATGCAACTAAAGTATAGCTGTTCTTTCTCTTATGTTTTTAGTTTTTTGCTTTTTGGGTCACACCTGGCAATGCACAGGGGTTACTCCTAGCTTTGCACTTCCTGGCAGTGCTCAGGGAAGCATATGGGATGCTGGGAATTGAACCTGAGTTGGTCGCATGCAAGGCAAACACCTTACCCATAATACTATCACTCCAGCTTCTCTTATGATGTTCTTGGTATGAAAAATTTCTTTCAAGAAGTTCAATTTTATATGAAGCATTATTAGTAAAAGAGGATCAACTGGACAGAACCTGATTTTAATGTGAGAGTGGATCTTTGATTCATTTTTTATTGAATCTTCTCCCATGCCCTTCCATTAAATGGTGATTATTGGATGTTGAGACTTAGAGACATTTTAAGGAAGTCCAATTAGTTTTTCAACGAGGGCAGTCTTGTAAACATAGACTAAGTGTCATTTAAAATAGAGAACTATGTCAGTGATCATTTGGCAGCTAAGTAATTTTTTTTACTTTCTTAAAGAAAGATGTAGTGATAGTACAGCTGGTAGAACATTTGCCTCTTAGATTCCCAGAACCTCATATGGCAACTCAGTCACTACCAGGAATGGTTGCTGAATGCAGAGCATTCATTCAGCTAATATTCATAGCTTAAAAACACAAAGTTATTGTGTGTTTTCAAAAAAAGAGATTGTAAACTGCTATGCTAGCTACATTTGACCTTAAGCTGATTTTATTTTTTGAATACCTATTAATGCATTATAGTTGTTTTTCTCTTTTTTTATTGTTTGGGGGCCATACCTAGTGGTGCTTCAGGCTTACTCCTAGCTTTGTGCTCAGAGATCACTCCTGGCATTCTCCAAGGACCATTCGGGATGCTGGTGATCAAGCCCTGCTTGGCTGTACACAAAGCAGTTGCCCTACCTGCTGCGCTATTGCTCTGGCTACATGACAGTTATTTTTCTATGGGATAGAATTGGGTATTTATAGGAAGGCTGAGTCATAGCTGTGAGTTCAAAATGTGGACGCGTGACAAGTGCATTCAGTGACCTAGGGCCCCTTGCAGGCCTCCCCAGTAGAAGAACAAAGAGATGGGGGATCACAGACTGATGGTCAAAGTGGTCCGTTTAGTGCAGAGCTGTTGGCATCATTATAGAACATCTGAGGGGATTCAAGCTATAGGACTGCATGCAGGTGTGACTGATCATTTATAGAGGTAAAGCATTTTGATAAAGGCAGTTAGTTCTCTTGGGGGCATTAACTCAAGGATACACTCTGTCCCTCAGGGACATCTATATTGCTTTTCTTTTTTCCACTGCTACATATTAAACAATTAAGTTTACTTCCTATTAATACTTGCAGGTTTTTTTTATAAACACAGTAAGAGATATAAATTCAAAAACTTCATTCTCTGGGCTCCAACAGCAAGCAAGGATTTTAATCATAAATCCCAGACTAAGTCCTTAGGCCGGTTCAGCTTGTCTTTCCCCATAGGGTCCTGTCTCTTAAGTCATAATAGCTTGCATCAAGATGTGCTTTCATGCTTTCTAGATTGTCCAATTTTGATTAGGGGGTAGCTTTGCCTCTTGCCTTTAGTCCATCCCAATCCCACAGCGAGACCTCCCTTCATGGGGTGTTGAGAACTATAGCAACTGAAGCCTGAGTCAAGTAATTATGACAGATTCCCAGGAGTAGATATATTTCAGAGTCAATCAACTCACAAATATTAGGAGCACAGCATTAACAGTCTTTCTGTGTTTAAGCAAAAAACGTTGCTCTATAGTAAAATTTGAAAAGTCATAGGAGAAATAGAAAAGCAAGTGATTCACTATAAATACAAAATCCAGAATCACCAGAAGTTCTGACTTATAAGTAAGCAAGACTGATTTGGGGAATATAGCAATGAGAATTAATACATAAGGTAAAGGTTAAAGATAGACTCAGGGTATTAGGGATGCTGATGAATCCTAAACACTTTGGGTTAATATTAAACAATAACTCTCAGTGCTCCAGTTCTTGAAAGAAATAATTTCTCCATTTCCTCTACTTCCAGAAAGTCCTATAACTTGGGAGGGATTTTCCACCTTCTTAGGGATTTGCTTAAGTTATGAGCAATATCTAAATTTATAGTAACATGAAAAGAAATGTTAATTTGTTAATAAAATGTCTAACATGAATATCAGTGTTGTTCTTCATTTATCTTTTACTGCTCTGTGAGCCAATTCAAGGGAAATTTCACTATGTATCAATCAAGTCAGCCTTCCAAAGTTGACTAAATGCTGAAAATAGATTTCACTGTGGTTAAATTATGTTCTGTTAATGAGTGAAATATGCCTTGCTAATCACATCATTTTAAAATTGTGTATATTTTCATCTATATGAAAGTAAAGTTAAAATAACAAAAGTATTTTTGAATTAAGCACATATAATCCCTATAAAAACTGTGTATCTGTGCATATCTATATTCAGAGCAATCTCTTGATTTAAAATTTCAGGCCAGATTATGGACCACCTCACTAGTTTTTTAAGGAAGTATTTAAAATATGTAGAGCTGTTTGAATAGTCAGAACAGAAAAGAGCCTGAATTTCTCTTCAAAATGTGGGCAGTTGTTTTGCTTGTAAAGTGATGCTCTGAAAGGGTTGAGTAGAACTGCCAGGACCATTTGAGAAATCTCAGGGGAAGCCTCACCCTCCAGAGACTTCTGGTTACTTTTCACTTCAAAGCAGCCAGGTTCAGCATGTTAACAATAAGTCAGTGTGAATATTCCAAACATCTCCCGGTTCTTCCTTAATGCACTTTGGTCTTTTGCTTGGTATATCAGCACATGGTGAGCTGAATCACGGAGAAAATTTTGCCCTTTCAGTCATATGCTAACTGCACATCTCTCGCTGAACAAATAATCATATTCCAGTGACATACACGTGGAGTCAAAGAAGTTAGTATTTGAAACTGGTGGGATACTAGATGCTGAATTTAATGATTTACTTAGCACAAATGGGAGTTCAGAAAGATTCAGCAATTGGTCCAATGGCACACTGGGTACGCTTCTCTACCTGTCCTCTGTCTACCTGTATACCTGTCTACCTTGCCCCTCTGTCCCTTGAATCCAGAGTGGAATTGCTAAACCATATCATAATCATTCTTTAAATTTTACAGGAATCCTAAAGTTGTTTTTCAAAAGTTTTAACAATTTTACTTTTACAGTATCATACACTTTTTTTTTCTTTTTTTTTGAGTCACGCCCCGTGATGCACAGGGTTTACTCCTGGCTCTGCACTCAGAAATAACTCCTGGTGGTGCTCAGGGGACCATATGAGGTGCCGGGAATCAAACCCAGGTTGGCTGCGTGAAAGGCAAATACCCTATTGCTCCAGCTCCACATCATACACTTTTAAAAAAATTTTTTTTATTAGTGAAACACCATGAGGTACAGCTATAGACTTATAAATATTTGTGCTTGTGTTTCAGTTATACAATGATCAAGTACCCATCCCTCCACCAGTGCTTACCCTCCACCACCACGGGTCCCAGCATCCCTCCCACCCCCAATCCCCCCATCCCACCCTGCCTCTGTGGCAGGGCATTCCCCCTTGTTCTCTCTCTCTTCTTTTGGGTCCTGTGTTTTGCAAGAGAGGCATTGAGTGGCACTCATGTTTGGTCTATAGTCTACTTTCAGCATGTTTCTCCCACCCTGGGAGGATCCTCAAAACACCCTTTATTTGGTGCTCTCTTGTCTATCTGAGCTTCCTTTTCCCCTAGCACGTGTGGCTGGCCTCCGAGTCATAAAGGAAAATTCCCGGTACTAATCTCAGCCATTCCTGGGTGTTAGTCTCCCATTTTGTTGCTTTATCCACATCATACACTTTTATTATCTCCACATCTTGCTATACTTTCATTAGTTGCTCTTGTTTTTGTTATTATTATTATTATTATTATTATTGTTATAGTGCTAGTAGGTGTGAAGTGTTATCTCCTTGTGGTTTTATTTAAATACCTTAAATATTTTAAAATATTTAAATACTCTATTTAAATATTTTATTCAAACATTACTAACATTATACAACTTTTCCTTATAGATTTTTAGCATTTTTTGTGATCTTCTTTGCAAATAGTTTTATTCAAATTTCTGTTCATTTACAGATTTGATTTTTTCTGTTCTTGAATTATAAAAGTTCTTTATATTTTTTGATATTGTGATTTATCAGGAACATGATTTTCAAGTATTTCTCATTTTGTCAGTTATTTTCTCACCCTCTATGATATCTTGATGTAGAAATGTTTAAATTTCATATGGTATTTAAAAAAATGTTTTTTATTTCTTTTGGTAGCGTATTAAATCTAATGAGTGGTCCTCATTCCCCTGACCCTGAAGGAGCCCCAATATGTCATCGGGCTACACTTGCATGTGACAGGGACGAATGGAGACATTATTGGGCCCATTCGAGCGAATTGAAGAACAATGGGGTGATAGTGATATTTAAGTCTTTATCAAATTCAAAATTATTCATCACTGTCTCTGTCACTGTCCTCCCATTGTTCATCAATTTACTCGAGAGGGCCCAGTAACGTCTCCATTTTGAGACTTGTTGTTACTGTGTTTGGCATATCGAATACATCACGGGTAGCTTGCCAGGCTTTGCCATATGGGCAAGATACTCTCCATAGCTTGCCGGGCTCTCCGAGAGGGGCAGATGAATTGAACCCGGGTCAGTGGGGTAGGTCGCGTGCAAGGCAAATGCCCTACCATGGGGCTATAGCAATTTTTAATGCATACTATACTTTCTTCTAAATATTTTATGGCTTGGGCTCTCATATTTAGACCTTTGATAGATATAGTGATCATTTTTGTATGAGTATGAATTGGAAGAAAGACTTATGTTTTTATTTATTAATGACAATAGGATATTAATATTATAGAAATCATCTGACTCTTAAAAATCACATGGTATCTGTGCATCTACTAGCTTCTTATGGCAGATCTGTTGTTTTTCAGTCAGGTCCTTCATGTCCATAAATTCATCAATTAGAATATCCATGTCTACTCTCTCAGCAGCATAAGGTAAACTACTCTTTCTAAAGGAAGTTGTTTTAAAGTACAAAGGTAATTTGAACTTGTGAAATTGAAAGTAGATTTCAAACAAGTTATATTTTTAGTAAAGAAATTGAGAAAGATCTTTTTCAGTTGGCTGCAAATTTTTTCTTTCTTGAGTTCTGCAGCAATCTTATTTCCAAAAATTGAATCTTTTTTTTCTTTTGCTATACAATTTTGTTATAACTTACACATAACATGGAACAGCCAAGATACACTCAGTTCCTAATTTTCTAGGATCCTTGTAACCTCTTCAAATAATATCAAACAATATTGGAGAAGCAAAACAAAGTTTTGTTTTCTTGCTATCCGTTTAGTGACTCACATCCACAATGTTTTCTAAATTAGAAAAGGTAATTATTATTAATTTTAATTTTAAAAATATGGTGGTATAATAGGCAATTATATATAATCTGTATATATATTTGTCTATACAATTATATATAATCTGTATATCTATTTATCTATCTATATATATATATCTTGATCCAATGATTCACAGTATGAAAATCCCTGAAATATACATGTATATACACACACACATATATATGCATGTGTGTGTGTATAAATATATATATATATATATTAGCACTGTAGCACTGTCCTTCTGTTCATTGATTTGCTCCAGCAGGCACCAGTAACATTTCCATTGTGAGTCTTCTTGTTACTGTTTTTGGCATATCGAATACGCCACAGGGAGCTTTCCTGACTTTGCCGTGTGGGCGTGATACTTTCGGTAGCTTATCAGGCTCTCCAAGATGGATGGAAGAATCAAACCCGGGTTGGCCTTGTGCAAAACAAACACCCTACCCACTGTGCTATCATTCCAGCCCATATATATGTATATATGTATGTATATATATGTATATCAAGAATTAACACTGGTGCCAGGGATAAAACCTAGGTCCCAACTTCTGCCGGACCATTGCTCTACTACTGAACTTTATCTTCAGTCCTTATGTCAATATTTTAACTCTTAAAAAGTGTCTTTATATGAGTAGTCATCTTGTGAGCACATGCCTAAAAGTGATTTCTTCTTCAGTCCCGTATGTTTGAAAATTGTAAAAGCTTTAATGTCAATTGAAGCTATGTAAATTTATCAGAGTTAGATAAAGCATACCCATTTTAATATTATTGTGTGCTAGGCATGCCAGACATATAGACACACATAACATTTTCTCAAAAATACATTATAGAATTTTTGTCAAAATTTATATTTCTACTGTCAAGTAACAAGAAGAGGAGCACTTTGATTTTATCTGGGCATGACTCAGTTATTTGGTTTTGATTTTCTAAATTTTTCTTGCCATCTTTATAACATTCAAAATATCTGATTTGTAACTTCATTTGAAATATCAAAATACTGAATAGAGGGGGCATGGGGGTGCAATTTTTGGTTTTGCATGAAGATATGTAGCACTTAAGAGATAAACACATGGGACAGAATGAATGAGTAATGCAGTGTGCAGAGCTAACCCATCTGCTATCAAAGTCTCTCCTCTTCACCCAAGGACAATTCAGTCACAAGCTCTGACGCAGGAAATTTAGATTTACATACTTGCAAAGATTAATTGATGGAACAATACAATAATATATTAGTGTGTTACGCCCAACTTGGGCAATGGAAAAAAAAAAGAATGATTTAGAAAACCTTCCCTGCCTTATCCCCTGCTCAATCTTTATATGTGGGTTCACTGTTTCTCCACTATGCCCACACCCAAATTATTTTCTACATATTGGGCAATAAGCTCTCTGTTGTTAATTCGCTTCCCCAATTCATGCATATTTGTCCTTTTGTCTTAGCATGGTAGGTAAATCTTATTAGTAATTGTACATATGCCATGCTGGCATACATATTATAATCATTATCATTTTTTTAGATCAGAACACTTAGAATCTTGATTCCATGATTCAGAATATGAAAAGCTAACCAGAACTATCTGAATACAAATCACAACAGCTAATTCACAGGCAATGTCAAAGATCTGTTATTCAAAGATCTGTTATCATCATGATTACAATACACATACTGCACACATTCATCACTTCATCCAGACTGAGGCAGGATATGTAATGAATCACACAGGCTCACAATTGAGGGGTCTCAGCATCAGTGGTCACAGGTAAGAATAGTAGCATCAATGACTATGGAAGGAGGAAAATTTTTTTAATCTATTTGACACAAAACTGTTATTTTCATCATCTATTTGACTTATAGCTATGGTTTGTATAATGTTCTCCAAGACTCCTGTCCTGTTCTCAAACACAAGATGTCTTTTAATTTTTTTTGTGTGTGTGACAAGGGAAAGCTTTCTAAAAATAACAGAATTTTGATGAGAAAATGGCTGCTTCTGGGCATTTTAGGACTGATATTTAGCCTACCTCTAAATAAGGTAAATCTTGATAGTATGCTACCAATGCACACATTTCATGCCGTATTCATCAACTATATATATTATATGTATATATATACACATACATATATAAATGTATTATATATACATATGGGCTGGAGTGATAGCACAGCAGTAGGGCGTTTTCCTTGCACACAGCCAACATGACTGACCCAAGTTCGATTCCTCCACCACTCTCGGAGAGCCTGGAAAGCTACCGAGAGTATCTCGCCCGCATGGCAGAGCCTAGCAAGCTACCCGTGATGTATTCGTATGCCAAACACAGTACCAACAAAGTCTCCATTGGAAACGTTACTGTGCCCGCTCGAGCAAATCGATGAACAACGGGGTGACCGTGATATATATATAAATATATAAGTAAGTAAGTAAAGTAAAGGCCCTCCCGTTGATCGTCGATTTGCTCGAGCGGGCCCAGTAACGTCTCCATTGGAGACTTTGTTGTTACTGTGTCTGGCATATCGAATACATCACGGGTAGCTTGCCAGGCTCTGCCATGCGGGTGAGATACTCTCTGTAGCTTGCCGGGCTCTCCGAGAGGGGCGGAGGAATCGAACTCGGGTTGGCCATGTTGGCTGCGTGCAAGGCAAACGCCCTACCGTTGTGCTATCACTCCAGCCCGTGCAATCATATGTAAAGGTAAAGGTAAAGGCTCTCCCGTTGATCGTCGATTTGCTCGAGCGGGCCCAGTAACGTCTCCATTGGAGACTTTGTTGTTACTGTGTCTGGCATATCGAATACTCTCGGTAGCTTGCCGGGCTCTCCGAGAGGGGCGGAGGAATCGCACTCGGGTCGGCCATGTTGGCTGCGTGTAAGGCGAACGCCCTACCCGCTGTGCTATCGCTCCTTTATATATAAATATATTATATATAAATATAGAAAATATAAATATAAAATATAAAATATATAAATAAATTTTATGAATATTTATATATATAAATATATAAATATAAAATATAAATATATATTTTATATATATAAAATATTTTTTCTGTATTCTGGATTTACTCCATCAAGAGTACCTTGTATGGCCCTAATTATGGCTCAAAATAATTGCTCATAAAATTTGTGTACTAGTATATCTATAGTTAACTTATAAATTTGCCATCTAGTCTACTGTAGTACAAATTCCACCTACCCTCTTCTTTCATGACCTTGACAACTTAATTATTTTTTTTTCGTGATCATGCTTAAGGCATGCAGTATTTGTGGGAATGCCATGGAACTAATGCTGTGTTAATCTCACTGTATCTAGTTAGAAGTGCACATTGCACATCCACCCAGCTAATAGTGATTTGGATATTGATTATCTGCTTAATTTTATATATGATTAGTCTCTTTACCAGTCTACTATTTTCAAATCTGTAGTTGGTATGTATCTTCGTGGAACTTAGTCTAGATCAGAGTATTAGTCTGCTTAGTCCTAACCTGACTTACTGACCTAAGTAAACATTTGGTATAAACACTTGACTACACTTGTCAACTGGTGAGTTTTAATTCCATCATTACCTCTGTAGCTCTTTTTACTTGTTTTTTTATTTTTAGTGAATCATTGTGAAATAGTTACAGACTTACACACTTTCGTGCTTACATTTCAGTCATACAATGATGAGTACTCATCCCTCTACCAGTGCACATTCTCCTCCACCAAAGTTCCCAGCATCCCTCCCATCTTCCGCAGCTCTTTATGTATTCAACAAGCAGATATTTTTCCCTTATGTAATAGTGTTTAGTTTTTGTTTATATAAATATGGATTGAAGGATTCTTGTTTTAAACAGTGATATATTTTTGTTACTGTCATTACTTATTTCAACACAGATAATTTCCCAAATTTAGCTTACGAGTTCCTCCAGAATCTTTTTTATCTATCTCTATAGTTTTTTGTGGAGACTAATTTTTTTCATCACAAGACATTCCAGGTTCACCTCATACTTTTTATAATTTATCCATGGGGGCAGCCATTTCTCTTACAAGTTATAGATTCTTTATTTAGTAAAAAATGGCTGGAGGACGTTATGAAACATAGGTCTGAAGACCCATTATATTTATTAATTTCAGGGTGTGGTTGCTCCTAAATATACACAGTTAAATAAAGGTAAAGGTAAAGGCCCTCCCGTTGATCGTCGATTTGCTCGAGCGGGCCCAGTAACGTCTCCATTGGAGACTTTGTTGTTACTGTGTCTGGCATATCGAATACTCTCGGTAGCTTGCTGGGCTCTCCGAGATGGGCGGAGGAATCGAACTCGGGTCGGCCATGTTGGCTGCTTGTAAGGCGAACGCCCTACCCCGCTGTGCTATCGACACAGTTAAATATATCAAATATTTTATAAATATATATATGCATACATATATCATAATTTTATCTATTTTTTGCTTTTCAATTTATAATATATTTATAATTACAACCATAAATCATTTATTACTCTGACACTTTCAATTCCTGAGTTTGTTCCAGTGCAGTGGTTTAATAATATATTTGTAAATCCTTCTCCAACATGGAAGTACCTGATTTCCATTGCCAAGACTTTACTGGCATATTTGTTCAATCTCTTCCTCAGCACTTTGGCTATGAAATATCCCTTTACTTCTTCTTACTTGTCCCATCTGTGCTGCTTTGGTTTCAATTTTCTCAGGTTTGGGGTGAACGACTTCCTTAGTATGGACACTCAGCTGTCCCACAATACACTTTTTTAAAATTTGTATACTTATTTTTGCTTATCTTCACTTATTCAATTAATCTATACTTTTTAGTTTGTTCTGGGAAGTAAGATAATGCTTTGAAAACAATCAGGGTGTATTTATTCAGAAGTATTTACATTATGACTGATATTCAGTTAATAATCAAAGAACGTGCTTCAGTTAGCATGCATTCTTTACCACCTGTGATGAATTGTATTATTTACTTACTTATTCATTCATTTTTCATGTAAGATGTTCTTTCCTTTCAAATTTAGAGATAGGAGGAAAGTCATAGAACTAATCTTTTAAAGAGTCATATTTTAAAGTTTCCTCTGGTCCTTTAATCAAAGAAAAAATATCTCTCTAAGACATAAAAAAAATTTAAATAGAAACCAGTAAAAACTTCATCTTGAATTTTTTCTAACACTTTAACCATAAACAACACCCCAAAAAACATATTTGTAAAGAATACTTATCTTAGCACTGTTCAAATCTATTTTGTATATTAAAAGATAAAAACACTAAAAATAATTGCTCATAAAATTTGTGTATTAGTATATCTATAGTTAACTTATAAATTTGTCAATAATTGTAAATGGGAATTCCAAATAGAACATTTTAAAAGAAATCCATATTACTAAAATTAGGTACTTGTAATGGCATAAGAAAATTGCCATAGTGCATTGTTGCCATAAAGATATCTATGTTTAAAGTATCATACTGTAAATTGAAAGGAATTACAAATAATTTTAGCTGAATCAATTTAGTATAATGAGTGACTTCATAGGATGTATAGCAAATGCTTTTAAATTTATAAGAAATAAATTTTTCCCAAATTAAGTATATTCCTTATATTCACTATTGATTCAATAATGGTTTAATCAAAATATCCTTAAATATAATTAGGGATATTATAACAACATTACTATTCGATTATGAAGTATTAGAAATTTAAAAAGTTTTAAAAGTTAAGCGTTGTATTCAATCTATCAATGTTTTTAATTCAAAGTAACTAAAAATAACATCATTTGTGATTACATTTTTAGTCACAACAGAATGTTTAAAGACCCTATTTTTCCTGTTGTCATTCTAACAATTACCTGCTTTGCTTCATTAACTTCTTCCTGGACTTTCTGTCGAAATTGTCTTCTTAGCCTGAAGGCTTGGAGTCAGTTCACACAAAGGAGAACTCATTAAATCATTTGGCCTAAATTTTGCCAGGGTTAAGAACATTTGCATAACCTAAAAATTTCTTTACCATCATTGGAGGATACTTTGGTCTATATTTTAATCAATCTAAGCTACATAAATTTGTATTATTAAAACCAAATATGATATAGCGTCCTCCCTGGTGGTCTAGTGGTTAGGATTCAATGTTTTCACCAAATATGAGATGGAGTAAAGTTGAGCATATAAAATTCAGTAAGATGATTATTTAATTGAAATTTTAAAATATCATTGATGTCTTTTTTTTGTCTTTAATCTAAATCTCACTATATGTGTGTATTACTGTACATAGATTATAAACAATACATATTATAAGTAATACATTTTCTACGGGCTGGAGTGATAGCACAGCAAGTAGGACATTTGCCTTGCACTATGCCAACCTGGATTCGATACTTCTGCCCCTTTTGGAGAGCCCGGCAAGCTACTGAGAGTATCTCACTCTCAGGGCAAAGCCTGGCAAGCTCCCTGTGGCATATTTGATATGCCAAACACAGTAACAACAAGTCTCACAATGGAGATATTACTGGGCCTGCTTGAGCAAATCCATGAACAGTGGAAGGGCAGTGCTACAGTGCTACATTTTGTACATGTCTATCACTTTCAATACAACAGTATATAGCATGCAACATTTTTATAACTGTGCTCCATCAGCTACTAGAATCCAACAACTAGTTCTCTGGTCTTTTGTTGCTTAGTATACTGTCACTTGATTTCCAGTGGCCAGATATTGCTTGTCTTCACCTGAACATCTACTCTGGTGGTCAAAGTTTCCTTGGTTTCCTTGTAGTAAGTCTGGGAACTTGGAGAAATAGTTTTCGGAGAGCAGTTCTCAATGAAAATGAGTAATGATCTATTAATGCTTTAACTTTCTTACCAATTGGCTGATATGCTTTATCTTTATTCTGAAAATGAAAGTGTTGTTATACAACAGTTGTAACTTGATGACTTACTCTTCAGTGACATTTCTTTCTCCATGCCCCTTGTCCTCTTTCACTATTCTTATTTATCTCTTTCAAATCAGCTGTTTCTAATAAACCTTTGTGTCTGAGTTCGTGATGAAGATAAGCAAAACTGAGATGAAGTCATTTGTTCTGTCCACCAACATATCTGAATAACCTACTATATGAATAAAATCAATTAAACAATTCCTGCCTATTAGGGTTTTCATTCTTTAGAGAGAAGTAAAAAATGCAATGTCCTTGCCCTAGAGAGATAGTTTAACAGATAGGGAACATGACTTCCAGGTGACCAAATAGAATTTAATCCTTGGCACCTTCTATGGTCCCCAAGTCCTAAGCACAAAGTCAGGAGTAAGCCAGACTGAAACAGCCAGGTCACCGTCACTGTCACTGTCTTCCCGTTGTTCATCAATTTGCTCGAGCAGGCCCAGTAACGTCTCCCTTGTGAGACTTGTTATTGTTTTGACAAAGCCAGGCTTTGGTGTGAGGGCAAGATACTCTCGGTATGACCCCAAAAACAAACATAAAAACAATCCAAAAATTTGATGCTATAGAATATTACTTTGTATTGAAGAAAATATCAAGACAAAGATGAAGGCAAAGGCAGAGGAGAGTAATCGCATGTATAAAAATTCACCATAGTGAGCAGGCAGGCCCTCCTCTTGGTAATCATTTGAAGAAAAATGGGATGAGAAGAAGGAGAGAATGTTGAGGATTGAGATTGGTTATATAGATTTGTGAAAGAATTCACTATGAATAATAGGCACGCAAAACTTTTACTAGGGAAATAGATTGCAAATGCACACAAAGAATGGGTATGAGGCCATTATGACCCAGTATTGTCCTCTGTCAGGGGATTATATAGCCTATTTTGGATTTGGGCCCAACTGTGAGGGTCTTTCTAGATGAATGAAGCCTGGGAATGTGACTTAGAGTCAGGCCTTGGAGTCAGGCCTCACATAGTGTCTTCATTATCACTATAAGATGAGACTTGCTTCCAAGTATTTTTCTCAGCTGCTGTGAAGTTCATGTCTAGCCTTGCTTCATGAGAACAGAAACCTGCTGAGACATCTTGAACAGACCATAGCAGGAATGCAGGGATTTACTTCCTCATTGAGGTTAATCACTTAATCACTTAACTTCCCGTTAGTCGTCGATTTGCTCGAGCGGGCGCCAGTAACGTCTCCATTTGTCCCTCTCGCGTGCTAGTGTAGCCCAATGGCATCTGTTCACTCCGGGAACATGAAGGGCCTCAAACCGATCGTTCATGATCTTGATGAAGAAGTCTGACCATCTGGAAGGTGGGCGGCCACGCGGTCTTTTGACATCCCGTGGAATCCAGTCAGTAACAGCTCTAGTCCAACGGTCGTCTTTAAATCTCATTACGTGACCAGCCCATCTGATTTTCGACACCTTGGCAAATGAGACAGCGTCCCTGATTCTTGATCGTTGACGGATGTCAGAACTCAGGATTCTTTCTCTCATTTGAGTGAAACGTGATATTCCAAGCATAGCTCTATCTATTGTTCTTTGGAAGACCTGAATAGCGTTCCCATCCTGTTTGCGTAGGGCCCAGGTCTCTGAGGCATATGTTAATGCAGGAAGAACAGTGGAATCAAAGAGATGTGGCTGGAGCCGGAGGTTGTTCGTCCTCTTAGCTATTTCTTCGACGTTCTTGAAGGCGTTCCAAGCCACTCTCTTCCTCCTGCGCAGCTCGGGTGCCAGGTCATTTGTCATGTTGACCTCTCGACCTAGGTACACATAGCTGTTGCATTCAGAGATGGTCGTTCCATTGAGAGCGAATGGGGCGTCAGGAACAAGGCTGTTTCTCATAAACATTGTCTTCGTAAGATTCAGCTGTAGTCCTACCTTTCCACACTCACGGTCAAAGTCGGCCAGCATTTGTGCCGCTTGGCTGATATTTGGTGTTATTAAAACAATGTCATCAGCAAAGCAGAGGTGGTGTAGTTGCCGACCATCTATCTTCACTCCCATTCCTTCCCATTCCAGTCGTCGCATGACATCCTCCAGAACAGACGCATGACAGTCGACGCATGACATCCTCCAGAACGGCAATGGAGAAGATTATCCATGACTTCTACTTAAATCTCTTCGATAGCCATGTCCACTTGCCGACATACCAAATTCCACAGGATGGATATGTCGTTCCCAACGTTCTCCCTTCTGAAATCCGACACACCATTTCGTTGGTAAAGAAACAAACAGCACCCGGCCCAGACAAGGTCAGACCTGAACACCTGAAGAACCTGCCGTCAGTACTCATCAATACACTGGATCAGCTCTTCACTCGCTACCTGTCTGAATGCAAGGTTCTGTCCCAATGGAAAACCAGCAGGACCGTACTACTGTTCAAGAAGGGAGACATCCATGACATTGGCAACTATCGCCCGATCTGCCTATTGTCTGTCATCTACAAGTTGTTCATTCGAGTCATCCTAAATAGGATTGGCAGAACACTAGTTGAAGGACCACCATGCGAGCAAGCAGGGTTCCGCAAAGGATTCAGCACCATTGACTATATCCACACAATAACCAAGCTCATTGAGGTTTCTTGGGAGTTCAAGATGCTGCTCTGTTTAACGTTCATTGATTTAAAGAATGCCTTTGATTCTGTTGAGACGGAAGTGGTCATTGAAGCCCTAGCCAATCAGGGCATTCAAGCCCAATACATCAGGATCCTCCGTGAGCTGTATTGCGGATTCACTACCAGGATCTCACCATTCTACAAAGAAGTGATCGTTGATGTCAAGAGAGGGGTGCGGCAGGGTGATACCATTTCACCGAAACTCTTCAGTGCCACCCTCGAGAACATCATGCGACGACTCATTGAGGTTACCTGAGAGAGTCAGGGTTTGTAGTTCCTAGTGGGTCCCTTGCATGCTGTTGTCCTGTACCCTGCTTTGTGCCTGGAATTCAGAATTTGTAAAAATTGTTTCATTCCAATGTCACCCCTTATCATTATAATGGAGGTTTTACTATCTGATACTGATAAGAGGCAAGCATGATCTTAGTTCTGATCTGCTTAAGTACAAGTATTTTTTTTTGAAATCACTTCACAATTCTTTTTTAGCATGAATGATTTGGGGGGGGTAAACTCTAAATAATAGTGGTGAATCTTTTATTGAAACAATTAATCTAATCAAAGCAGATAGAGTGTTAACTAGAATTCATCTGCCTCAGAGGGACTGGGAGGGGTGGGGGGTGGGGTTTTATTGGGGTTCTTCATGGTAAAAAAATAAGTATTGGTAAAGGGAAATGTGTTTGATATTTGCATGACTGAGACCTAAACCTGAAAGCTTTGTAACCTTTCCCACAGTAATTCAATAAATAAATAAATAAATAAATAAAATAAACTGTTATGGATATGTGATGTTATTTTTTTTTGTTTGTAGGAGTACTTCTATTTATTCAGCCACTGATTAACTGATTGAATTGGGCATGAACTCCACCTTAATTTTTTTCCTTTTTTTTCTTTTTATATTTATTTATTGATCATTGTGGGAAAAGTTACTAAGCTTTCAGGTATAAGTCTCGGTCATACAATGATCAAACCCCTTTCCCTTCACCAGTACTCATTTTTCACCACCAAGAACCCTGTTATACCCCTCTCCCACTCCTCCAAATGCCTGTGAGGCAGATGATTTCTACTTACCTCCTCTCTACATTGATTACATTCATTATTTCGACAAAAGATGCACCATTATTGTTTAGAATTCCCCCCCCCCAAAGAATCAGAATTGCTGAAAAGTCATTGTGAAATATTTTGTTTTCTATAGCTGGTTATGAGAATCATATAATGTCATGCAGCTACAATTTTGGATTTCTGCCAAGAGCCAGATAATTACAAGACTGGTTTATGTGTGTCTGGTGTTATGGCCGTGCCAAAGAGCCACTCATAGAGGGTAACTCGTGACCTGGGTAGGGCACAAAGGATGTGCCGGTACCGCCCCCCTTCCCATGAGACTGCAGTTACCCCATCACCGCCAGCTTGTACCTGGCTTTCCTGTAAGCTCTGAGGCGTCGGCCACCTTGCTGCCAGGGGGGAAAAAGACAGACGGGAGCAACACCCCTACCCTCCTGGGGAGACATGGCACCACAGTTTAACGCATGGTCCGTTCACTTTTCTTCTGCAAGCTGCTGGGCTCTGGTCTAAGTTCTTTTGCCTCTGGAGCCATGGCCATGGCAGAGAGCCACTTGTGGGGAACAAACCATGACCTCAGTAGGGCGTGAAGGACGAGCTGGTAATGAGACTAAAGTTGCCCCGTCACCGCCGGCTCGTACCTGGCTTTCCTATAAGCGCTGAGGTGGCAGCCACCTTGCTTCCAGGGGGGGAAAAAGGCAGAAGGGAGCAACACCCTTTCCCTCCCTGGGAGGTATGGCGCTGTAGTTTAATGCATGGTCCATTCACTTTTTTACCCCAAGCTGCTGGCTTCTGGATTAAGTCCTTTTGCCTCTGGAGCCATAGCTGTGCCAGATAGCCGCTTGTGGGAGGCAACTCGTGACCTTGGTAGGGCGTGAAGGACAAGCCGGTACCGCCCCCTTCCCATGAGACTGCAGTTACCCAGTCACCACCAGCTCATACCTGGCTTTCCAATGAGCTCTGAGCCGGCGGCCACCTTGTATGTAGTCCAGATGCATTTCTGCCAAAAGCCGCTGGGTTTCAAGATTTGTTTCTGAGTCTCTGGTATCATGGCTATTAATCAGCTTGATCAGGGGCCAGAGAGGCCGTTTGTAGGTGGTGACTCAGGGTCTCGTTGGGATGGGGAGAAAGAGTTGGCTCCACCTCCTTGTGGTGAGGTCCCGTGTGTCTCGTCACTGCAGGCCCAAACCTGACTGTCCAGTGGCCTCTGGAGGATGGTGGTTACCAGGCTGCCAGGGAGAACAGGCCAAGGCACGAAACCTATTCCCACCTGGAGTGGCCCAGCACCAGTAACCTACTGCAGGAACAGGACGCATTTCTGCCAAAAGCCTTTGGGTTCCGAGATTCATTTCTGAGTCTCTGGGATCATGGTTAAGCAACTCGATCAGGAACCAGAGAGGCCATGCCTCCAATTATATAGCTGAGCCGGAGGTGGTTTGTGGGTGTGTCTCCCACATACCTAAAAGTTTTGGCCATTTACTTTCTTGGTAAACTTTGCCCCAAGTTTTTGGGGTCTGGCCAAAGGCACAGCAGCAATTTTGGGGTATCTGGAAGTCTGAAGGTGCCATCAGGCTGCTGATGCACTCACCTAACAGTTACAGATTGACCTGCTGGAGGCACTATACCCCCAAATGTGATGTTATTTTAGCTGAAAAGTAAAATCTCCATATAACAAGAGTGAAAGGCATAAAAGTCAAACATATTGCACCTTGAATGAGACATTTTAATGCATTACTGGGTAAAAATGTCTTTCTCTCCCTGACGTTAACTGAGGCAGATTAAAATGCCCTCCTTTGATTATAATCCTGTTCCTTCCCTCATGAGACTGTATTTTAGACAGGTAAACAAACTAATACATGTGGTGCATCATATTTCAATAAAAAAAAAGATTTTAGAGCACTAAAGAATTTATCAATGGGAGAGCAGATCAAAGAAAGTGTTTGAGAGAGGCTGATGCCTCAATAGCAAACTGAAGATCAGACAACGCAAGGCTGGATAACCTGGATTCAGAACAATAGGAGTGATGCTTATAAAACCACGTGGTGAAAACTTTATCTTTGCTAAGCACTTCAAGAGCAAGTATCTCAAAAATCACAATATGGAAGCTAAAGATGAAGAAAAAAGTCAGGATCCCATTATAAAAGAATTGCATTTCTAAATAAAAGGATTTAAGTATTCGGAGTGGCAAAAATGGTATTGTTGGGCTAGCATTATAGAAAACTTCTTTCAGTCCCAAATGAATGCCAATGAGATCAGAAATGAAAAGTTTAGGAATCCAAATGCCTTACTGTTGACTGAAATTAATTAGTACTCACATGAGTAAAAATACAGCTGTTTAGATCAGTATTTCTCCAAATGGGCACTTTCCCAGGTGAGTCTGATTAATTGTTATTTTGCTTTTTTTATGAATAGAGCACAGTATTTGGGAGCTTTAATCTAGACGGTATCCTGGAGGCACAAGTCTCCAAATGGTATATAAAATTCACTATATTGCCTTAGAGCATAATTATTCTCTGCCTATACTTAGTTCCCAAGTTATACTACTATTTTCTTCCTGGATTAATGGAAATAACAAGATTGAAGTAAGTCAAACAATGATTTATTGATTAATTTTCATATTTCATCTCATTCTATCAGTGATAGTACATTCTAACAATTAATGTTAGCTACAAATGATATTCCATCTCTAAGAGGAACAAACCTAATGTTTTGAGGGAGAGTATCCCAAGAACTACTCACAGGTCCTCCTGCAGAAATAATTCATCAACCAGCACCATAGAACTGGGGGGGGGGGTGTCTCACAGCTGTAAACAATCCATCCCTTGTGTTATCTCCCTAACACTGAAACAAACTAATTTTGTCTACTAAGAACACCTTGCCACCATTTTGTTATGTAAATTTGAGAATTAAGCTTTATACAATAATACAGTACTGTTTTAAAGTGAAACAGCAAGGATCATTTCAGAATTGATGGAAATGGGAGATTAAATTTCTCCAATACTTAATGGCAAATCCCCAGATACTCAACAACAGGAAGACACGCATACAAAGGACTTTCTTTTACTCCTCCATTTGTATATGTAAATCTAATGAGATAAGTCACCTGTAATTTTCGTTGTTTGACTCTAATGAGCCAGTGAAATCTTATTTTTGGCATCTCATGATTATTTTGATAAGAAATAGTTGTGATTGAAGCTAAACTCCTGAATTCTTATACTGCTACTCTAACATGATTTTTTGTAAGAGTTAATGCTGAATGAATTCCATTTGTGTTATTTGTTATTTGGTTTGATAATTGGTATCCAAAAATAAAGAAAATATGCTCAACATAAATTTAGAGATACGTTTGTCTGAAAAAGACTTGATGAAATTATTTCAGTTTAGAAATGTAACATACAAATATGTAACTGTATATTTCATGATATAGAATTCTATCTATGTATGTAGATGCACACAGTTTTATATACAATAAAATATTAATTTATGTGAATAAATTTGCTCCCTAGTAAGGTTTATAATAATAAGAAGAAAATTATTGTATTTGACACATTTGTTCTCAATACCAGTAATTGATAAAAGCATAGTTAGCTTCCAATCATATACAAACAGAACTTAGTCTCAAAATTCAAAGTCTTCTTTAATGAATACATATGAGTAATTTGGGGAGAACCACAAAATATGCTTTTCTTGGCTTTCTCCTGGTTCCATGCTCACAGACAACTTCTGGAATTTTTTGAGGCAACATATAGGTTTCTAGGGATCAAACCCAGGAATGCTAGCTGCAAGGTAAGCTCTCAACCCACTGTTTGATCCTTGTCCATAACCTTTTATACAAACAACCAATGTTATTGCCATTAAATGAGGTGAATGTTCACTTTGCCATTCTAGCAAGATATTTAATTATTATACAGAAAAAGAAAGACCTAACAGTCTAGAATCATAACATTTGCAAAAGCTTCTTAAAATATCCAATTTCAAACCCCCAAATAGTAGAGGTGTTAAGGTGCTTCCCTTGAAAGCACCAGGTACCACAAATACAGGCCCACAGTCCAGCGTTGCTGAATGTAGCCATGGAGGCCATGGAGGTTTGTGATACTGGCCCTGGAAGAAATCTTGTCTGATTCTAGTGGTTCCTATGAACATAGGCCCATACCTTGAATTACTAGCCACCTTGAATGAGAATCACCAGAAAGGAAATCAAGAATTCTGCAAATCAATTCTTCTTGGAAGACCTCCTATCACAAACTCACCAACCAAGCAAGCAAAATACCACTAGACAGCAGATAGGTGTCATCTGGGAGAATTTGACTTCCAGTCTAATGACCACTTGGTGTTACAGACACTGTTGTATCAGGAATGGTATTTAAAACAGAGTGGAAACTTGGCGACTTAGTTTTCTACCCACAGTTACTCAACTTGTTTTCAAGGGATTTAGCAAATAGACTTGTCTAGTCATTTGTTGAAGAAGAAAATTTGATCATGTCTCTTCTCTCCTTCAAAACCTTGAATAATTTGTCACGGAGTATTTTTGTTTGTTTGTTTGTTTCTGTTTTTTTTTTTTTTTGGTGAAATACCATGAGGTACAGTTGTAGATTTACAAATTTTTGTGCTTCGGTTTAGATTATACAATGATCAATTACCCATCCCTCCACCAGTGCCCATTTTCCACCACCATGGATCCCAGTATCCCTCCCACACCCATCCCCCCATCCCACCCTGCCTCTGTGGCAGGGCATTCCCTTTTGTTCTCTCTCTTCTTTTGGGTGTCGTGGTCTGCAAGACAGGCATTGAGTGGCAATCATGTTCAGTCCATAGTCTACTTTCAACATGTATCTCCCCTCCTGGGAGGATCCTCCAAACACCCTTTACTTGGTGCTCCCTTCTCTATCTGAGCTGCCCTTTCACCTAGAATGCCCGGCTGGCCTATAAGCCATGGAGTAATACTCCTGGTACTGATCTCGGCTATTCTTGGGTATTACTATCCTATTTTGTTACTTTATGTCCCCCAGATGAATGCAATCTTTCTATGTGTATCCCTCTCTTTCTGACTCATTTTGCTTAGCATGATACTTTCCATGTGGTACCACTTGTATGTAAAATTCATGACTTCATCTTTTCTAACAGCTACATAGTACTCCGTTGTGTAGATGTACCAAAGTTTCTTTAACCAGTTATCTGTTCTTGGGCACTCAGGTTTTTTTTCCAGATTCTGGTTATTGTAAAGAGTGCTGCAATGAACAAACAAGTGCAGATGTCACTTCGACTATACATTTTTGCCTTTCTGGGATATATTCCCAGGAGTGGTATTGCTGGGTCAAATGGGAGCTCACTTTCTAATTTCTTGAGAGTGGTCCATACTGTTTTCCAAAAGGGCTGAACCAGTCGGCATTTCCACCAACAGTGAAGGAATGTCCCTTTCTCACCACATCCGTGCCAGCATTGGTTGCTTTTGTTCTTTTGGATGTGGGCCAGTCTCTGAGGTGTGAGATGGTATCTCATTGTGGTTTTGATCTGTATCTCCCCGATGATTAATGATGTAGAGCATTTTCTCATGTGCTTTTTTGCCATTCGGATTTCCTCTTTGAGAAAGTTTCTGTTCATTTCATTGCCCCATTTTTTTATGGAGTTCGATGTTTTCTTCTTGTGAAGTTCACCAGTACTTTATATATCCTTGATATCAAACCCTTGTCAGATGTGTATTTGTCGAATATCCTTTCCCATTCTGTAGACTGTCTTTGTATTTTGGTCACTGTTTTTTTGGAGGTGCAGAAGCTTCTTAGTTTAAGATAGTCCCATTTATCTATCTCTATTTTCACTTGCTCGGCCAGTGGCTTGTCACGGAGTTTTTAATATCAAATCCCAACATGCCTTCCAATTTTCTTACTTGGTCTCATGTCACCGGGTGTGACCCCCAAAAAACAAAGAAACAAATAAAAATCTAATTGATTGAATATTTCTGTAATGTGTAAATCCACAACACAGAGAGCTCACTGTGAAGTTTTATATGCCCAGGGTCTGGCACTTGGTATAACAGAGAAATTGGCTCTGATTAGCTACCTCGGTGATAGTGCCTTCCTATAAAAAGTGTTTAGAGATTTTGCAGTAAATAGTCTAAGAGATACTTTACCTACATAAAATTCAATAAAAAAACAATAAAAGCCATTTTTAAAAATTATGTGAATCTGGTCTTTTGCCATTATAAGTCTTCCCTCATTTGTTAGTTAAGGTTGATTTTAGGCAAGAACGCAAGGAGACTGGTATTCTTTATAGAGAGAATATATAGAACAGTGGCCTGTCCCTGTGAATGTCATTCAACCGGGCTAATAGTTAAATGCCAAGGATAGATAGTCTATGGGGCATCTGGGCCACTCAAGTGTTGTTTGGAGGACTTAAGGACCACACCTAGCGGTGCTTATGGGAAGAAGAGGAAAATAATGTGCTTCCAGGGATCAAATAGTATTGACTGTGGGTATTTTAATTCCTGTTCTTTCTGGAGAGATATTTTTCTTGTTCCATTGAGGTGTGGAACTAAAACTATAAGATAATAATTAAGCTAACTATAAAAAGTGTTTCAAAATTTTATGCAACTATCAAATAACGTACTATGAAAAGTGAAGAAAACCAAAACAAATATTTGTCCAGCTCCCAAATCAACAGTTCCAAGGTTGAGAAACTTCAAAATGGGAATGGGATTCTGAATTATTATGTGTTAGGTATATCGAGATTCTATAATACAACCTATGGTTATGCTACTATATATATTAATTTGCTTTTGGTACTTTTGTTGTTATGAATAGTATTCTTGTTCTATAGTGTGTATATTGTCTTATTTGAAATCCAGTGCAAAGAGCTTTCCATATCATCACTATATCTTGTGCACATTACTGACATTCAATACATCTTTGTTGAATTGAATTTTATTTGACATATAATACCAGCTTGTCAAGATCATTTTGTATTCAGAACCTGATGTCTAAATTACATCTAACTTCCAAGTTTCATGTCAAGCATAAAATTGATCAGTATGGCACCCAAGCTATTGATAAAAATAGTGAACAAGACAAAACCAGACACTAAGATATAATTTTGGCAATCCTGGGTGGAATATAACAACTTTTTCAATAACCATTTAATCATGCTTGCATACTTGATATTATGGTATATACATTGTGTAAGTTTGATAGTCAACAGCAAAAGATATATGATTAAATAATATATATAAAGAAATATGAAATACAGGTACCATGTTTAATGTAATTATAAATTTACATAGAGAAAATTAAAATATCAATAATTTATTAATTTTTGTCTTGGGAGCCCCACTTAATGGTACTCAGGACTTAATCCTTCAGACAAAATTAAAATATCAATAATTTGTTAATTTTTGTTTGGAGAACCACACTAAGTGGTACTTAGGACTTAGTCCTCCCTCTGTGCTCAGCGTTCACTCCTAGTGGTGCTCAGGGAATCATATGTGGTGTCAATGATGGGATTTGGTTTGCCAGCATACAAGAAAATCCAAAACTATTAGTAATTTAAAAATTAATAGATGTTAGAGTTTCC
Organism: Sorex fumeus; assembly: GCF_029834395.1. NCBI lineage: Eukaryota > Metazoa > Chordata > Mammalia > Eulipotyphla > Soricidae > Sorex > Sorex fumeus. The sequence continues at coordinate 13,261,845 of NW_026606297.1, read as the reverse complement.
TGAGCACCAACAGGTGTAGAGCTAAATGCTATAAATGTATTTTCTGTCTTCCTTTAAAATGTGTAATATATTTATTGGGTTTTGACAGATTTCTCAAGGTTAAGTAATTTGCCATGGTTCCTTAGCTATAACAGTATATGGGAATATATATTCAAATTCACAAATAGTTACACACTTATAAATGATGCAGCTGCCTAAGGGGCTTTGCATTACAGATGAGGTAAAACCAAATATATAAAAATAACTGTAAATCATGAATTATATGCACATATATTGATGCAGGTAAAGTTTTTTAACTCTATGATAATCAAATTGATAATATTTGTCAAAATCATGAAAATGCTTTTATTTTCTTTGTTTTGTTTTGTGTTTTGAGCCATACTTTCTACAATCAGGAATTACTCCTAACTCTGCACACAGGGATCACTCCTGATTGGGTTCAAGGGACCATATTTGTTGGCAAAAATCAAATAGGTATTAACTGTGTCTTACCTCTTATACTTTCGCTCTGACCCTTTATACTTTAATATGATCACACAAAGGATCTCCTTGGGTTTAATTTTGTTGTCACTTTTAATTATTTATTTATTTATTTATTTATTTATATTACTTATTTACTTATCTGGTTCGGGGCCTATATCTAGTGGTGCCCAGGCACCGTTCCTGAATCAGTAGTCAGGTCATGCTTAGGGGATCGTTTTTGGTGCCAGGGACTCCAACCACCAGAGCTAACTTCAGGCAAGGCAAGTGCTCAAACTTTTGTGTTATTTTTCTGCTCTGGATTCTATTCTTTAGCGATCATCTCTGCTGATTTATTTATTTTTTTATTTTATATTTATTTATTTTTTAATAGTGAGGCACCATGAGGTACAGTTGTAGACTTACACATTTTTGTGCTTGGGTTTCGATTATACAATGATCAAACACCCATCCCTCCACCAGTGCGCATTTCCCACCACCATGGATCCCAGCATCCCCTCCCCCCCAGCCCCCATCCCACCCTGCCTCTGTGGCAGGGCATTTCCCTCTCTCTCCTTTTGAGTGCCATGGTCTGCAAAAGAGGCATTGAGTGGCAATCATGCTTGGTCAACACTCTACCCTCAGCATGCTCTCCCATCGTGGGCGGATCCTCCCAACACCCTTTATTTGTTGTTCCCTTCTCTTTCTGAGCTCCCCCTTCCCCTAACATGTGTGATTGTCCTCCGGGTCATTGAGTAAAATTCCTGGTACTAATCTCTGCCATACTTGGGTGTTAGTTTCCTATTTTGTTACTTTATGTTCCCCAGATGAATTCAATCTTTCTATGTCTATCCCTTTCTTTCTGAGTCATTTTGCTTAACATGATACTTTCCATGTAGTACCACTTGTATGTAAACTTCATGACTTTGTCTTTTCTAACAGCTATATAGTACTCCATTGTGTAAATGTGCCAGAGTTTCTTCAACCAGTCATCTGTTCTCGGGCACTCAGGTTTTTTCCAGATTCTGGCTATTGTAAAGAGTGCTGCAATAAACAGACAATTGCAGATGTCACTTCGGCTATACTTTTTTGCCTCTCTGGGATATATTCCCAGGAGTATCTCTGCTGATTTAATCCTAAACAATTACCAAGCCTCAGAATTGTAAGCCCAGTACACAGTTGTTGAATATAACTAAATATTTTTTCAGGACATAGCAATATACAACAGAGATATTTTGAAACAGTCCTTTCTTGTTTGGTCTGAAATGTGTTTTAATGTCAAGTGTCTACAAAAAGCATCTATGTATCTTACATTATCTTTCTCTCCAGTATCATTCACTAATATTTTCAGCTAAAATGCAACTGAATTTTCTGTAACATGTTTGTTATCCAGTTAGGTTCATTAATGGAGACTACCATGTCATGGATTTAGACTACACATTTAGCTGGATTTTCTCTAGAATATAATTTGTTTTTTACTTGATTAGAGTCAATTAGACTTTATTCATTTGCTTTCATGTTTTTCAATTAATATATGTTTATGAAACTAATGAGGTTGCAAAGAAAAACAACCCATTACTTTAAGATATAAATATTTGCAAGAATTTGGTTGAAACTGCTGGATATTTTGTAACAATAATTAGGTTTGCAGATTAACAAAGTAAAAATTATTATAATTGTTCTAGCAGTAGGATACTGTTGATGCTGAGATTGCACTAAAACCTTGTGTGTACAAACTTTCTACTCTTTCCTAACAACATAAGTGACAAGCATTCTGAAAATGTTTTTAAAAAATAGGTCTGATATCACATTGTGACACTAGAATTATAATGTTGTAATTTATTTTTTAATTGCCACTAGGATTTATAAAAGTGATTTTGAAGATGTACACAGAAAACAAATAGTTTTGGAGGTGCATTAATATCCTTTACTCGCAGATGCTTGTTGTCTTGAATAGCACCTAAAATTATATATATTTGTGCATATATATGTGTCTATATATGTGTTATATATAGATATATACACACAGGCATCTATTCATATACGTAATGCTTTTCCTATCCATACATACTTAGGATAGATAAAATTTATTTTATAAAATAAGCACTTTGAGATATTAACACTGTAGCACTGTACCACTGTCCTCCCGTTGTTCATCAATTTGCTCGAGCAGGCCCAGTAATGTCTCCATTGTGAGACCTGTTGTTACTGTTTTTAGCATATGAAATATGTCACAGGGAGCTTGCCAGGCTTTGCTGTGAGGGCAGGATACTCTTGGTAGCTTGCCGGGCTCTCAGAGAGGGACAGAGGAATTCAACTTGGATCCTCTGGGTTGGCTGCTTGAAAGGCAAATACCCTACCCGCTGTGCTATTGCTCCAGCCCAAGATATTAGCAAAAATAATAAAATAGATCAATAATAATAACATATAGTAGGGCTCAATAGGATTATATGCTAAAGTCATACAGATTTGGTTTTTGGCATAATGTGGTCCCCCAAACCCCTCAGGAGTGATCCACACACCCAGAGTTGGAAGTAACCCTAACACTGCTGGCATGACCCAAAACCAAAACCAAACTATACCAAATCAAACCAGAAAAGCAAACTGCCACAAAAGTTAAATGAATATTCACTGTGTTTCTTTTGCAGTATACCTTAATTTGAAACCATAGAAGGCAAAACAAAGAATAAGGGGACCATTGTATTTCCACTGACCTTTTCAAAATCAAAGTTTCATATAAGTTTCTTATTTCAAATGTAGGCACTGTGACCAACTGATAATGAAACTGATCTCAGTGCCTCCTCTTCCCCTACATATGGTCCTTGACATGTCTGTTGATAGTTATTTCCAACACAAAGTGGGCCTTATTTTCCCACCAAGATCTAGAAAGACCTTTGACTTCCTTTAGCCCTGGTAGAAGAGATGACACTCTAAACCTGAGACTGGACCCGGGGCAATAGTGTTTTTGCACATTGTCTCAAACCTCCATGAGAATCAGTGTGGCCAAGAAGACAGGAAGAAGGAAGGTTACATGGGAGGCCCTGAGCAACCCACTTGGAACCAGCTAGAATGGCAGACCCCACTTCCCATAGCTGGATGCAGATATCTGAGTAAATACCTGTGTTTACACAACTGAAGATGTGTTTCTGCTCTAGGCCTTGCAGTGTCAGCGGTTACCCAGACTTTCACACAGTGTTCTGAGTCTTCTAGAGCTGTATTCTGGGATGGGACCATTTGGTAATTGGGAGTATATTGGGTGTATATTGGGTGCACACATGCAGGTGTGCATAAAAACCTCTATATTATCTCTCTGGCCAAAATTATATAAATTATTTTATGCACAGTAAGCACTTATTTGAATCTTACCATTACTGATTCCTTGAAACTAACCATATTTTATGAAACTGTTTATTAAAATTCCCCTGCATGTACTCAAAAACTATGTTTCTCAAGTTGTATTTTGAATGTGAGAAGACAATGTTCTTTTGGCATTGTTTTAAAATACAAAGAAAATTAATATATGCTTTCTCTTTACATTCTAATCAACTATCTTTTAAATATTTTTAAGTATAGAGGCACTTCTTGTTTAAATATGAAACAAAGTTAAAGAAACCAACCCAATTTACAAATTTCAGAGTATTCCAGGATTTCTTTTTAAAAGTAGATATATAAATATTAAGCCACTTTAAATATTTATTGAAAATAAATTAGGGGAAATCATAGACCATCAGATTGAAGTAGAAAGTTATATTTGCTATTTGAGTGAAATAACCATGAACTGGTTTATCTACTGCTAAATAGTGTGTTCTCTGTAATAGAAGATGTTTATCTGCTCTGATGAGGATAACTGTTATTGCAGTTCTAGCCCCTAAAAGGGCACATATGGCCAAATATCATTTACTGTGAGTTTATTAGCTTTGTTTAGGAATTGTGTCATTAGTACTGACAGCCACTAGGGGAAAGTTGGCAATAATTATTTCAAAATTAAGTTGAAATCCTTTACTGAGCAGGGGTTTTTGTTGACTTTGCAGAGTGTTAGGCTTGTCAGGGATTCCATAATTTGCTTTCTTCCGTTCACTTCTTCCTATTTCAGCTGACATTGTCATTTAATGATTACAAAGAACTATAAATGATGGCCCACTGTCATCTTTCTAAGAATGTGTCATTTTGCACTAAATTTTATTCCTCCTAGTCAATAATTGCTTTAAATTTTTGCATTCAACTAATAAGCAAAAGCATGTAGATCTTCATATCTAAACAAGTAAATGTAGATAGGATACAAGAGTTAAACTCTGTGTTTTATATTATTGACATAAATTTTCTTCAACATATTTGAAATAAGCACACATGATAAAATATAATCATATACTCATGAAACCATCACTATAAACAATGCTATAGATTTATCCATCTCTGCAGTCATGTCCAAAAAAAGATGAAATGAGCGCGCTCTCACACCTTAAACCAAAGTTAATTCAAAATGGATTTACTGTTTGGATGTAAGATCTGAAACCATAAAACTCATCAAGGAAACATAAATAAAGCATTACATAATATTGACTTCTGTTTTATTCCAATCCAGTTCTAGGATTTGACCTTCAGGACATGGAAAACTAAAGTAAAACAAAGACTAAGGGATGCCATCAAATTCAAGAGCACACAGTAAACTTCTCAATAAAAGGAAAAGATATTCTACTGAGTGGAAAAATATCAATTTAATGTACATATGCAAAAGCGGTTTAAATTAAAGATACTTAAGGAACTCATAAAACTCAACAGCAAGAAGATAAGTAACCCCTATAAAAATTGGGGAGAGATTGAGATAGATCAGTAGATGAGCACTGTGCTTTTATTTGTAAATAGCACATCATCAAGGATTTTGATTCTAGCAGCCAAAGATCAAGGTTCAGAATCATGCAGCATTGTGATTCCAGATCCAGTGTAACTCAAACCTCCAAGATATACGGGCTACCGATAGAACCTCCAAGAGAGGTTCTCTGCCCAGTTGGTGTTGTCCCTGGGTTGTTGTATGCATAGGACTGGACTCCTCTTGTACTATTTGTAGAAAGCAAACACAATGTGTGATATGTAAAATATGGAAAGAAAAGGAAAATATTTCAAAAAAGAAGATATATAGGTTCCTATTTCCAGATGTGCATATTTGAACATGATAAAGTCTTAATTATCTCCAAGAAAATATCAGTTATAATGATATAGTAACTTCTATGAATGAAAATGACACCAGCAACAAAATCAGAAATATGTGTCAGCATGTATGTGGAGATAAAGAAAGCTTTGTAGACTGTTGGCTGGTGGGAATGGAAATTGTTTAAGTCTCTATAGAAAATAGTATTTCTCTATTGAAAATGGCACTCCTCAAAAAAAATAATATAGTTAAACCATACAAGCTAGAATTTCCATGCCTAAGAATACAAAACTACTAATTCTTAAATATATATATAAACATGGATTTATAATATAATTTATATATATTAACACTGCAGTGAACATGGATATCTATGTGTAAACAAACACACACACATACACACACACATATATATATATATATATATATATATATATATATATATCCATGTTCACTGCAGAGTTATATATAATAGCCAAGGTATGGGAACAACTTATGTGGCTAACAACAGATGCTTGGACAAAAAGTGTGTTCTGTATTCTAGACAGAATACTATTTAGCTTCATGACAAGATGAAAAACTTATTTTTATTTTTTTTACTGAATAACAGTGAGTTGAGCTTTCCTCCCCGCCCCAACCAGGGCTCCGGCAGCCGAAGACCTCCAGGATCAGCCACCACCATGCTGAGACCACTCTCCGCACACATGAAGGTACTGGCAGAGGGAAAAAGCCACGCGGGTTCTGGGGCCGAGATCTCCAAGCCTACTCAGATTGGAGTCGAGCATCCTCCACCCAGATCCTCCAAATTCCAGTAGGCGGGGGTCACACCCACCACCTGGCCCCCTGGCGCCATGTAATCCCATCAGCGGCCAAGACTCAGAGACTATAAAATCCAGATCCCGGACGAGAACAGTGCAGTCTCTGCCCCCGCGCCTGTGTGTTCCTTCCTGGAGTCCCTTGGAGGGGAGCGGGTTGAGCTTTCCTCCCCGCCCCGACCAGGGCTCCGGCAGCCGAAGACCTCCAGGACCAGCCACCACCATGCTGAGACCACTCTCCGCACACATGAAGGTACTGGCAGAGGGACAAAGCCACGCGGGTTCCAGGGCCGAGATCTCCAAGCCTACTCAGATTGGAGTCGAGCATCCTCCACCCAGATCCTCCAAATTCCAGTAGGCGGGGGTCACACCCACCACCTGGCCCCCTGGCGCCATGTAATCCCATCAATGGCCAAGACTCAGAGACTATAAAATCCAGCTCCCGGAACCTGACATCTTATCAGGACATCTTTTAATGACATCTTATTATCTCATTCCTTACTTTGGACAAACTTGCAGGCTATCGAATGTAGCCTGCCCACAGGGCAGAGTCTGGCAAACTCCCCGTGGCATACCAAATACGCCAAATACCAGTAACAATGATGGGTCTCTTTCTCCTAAAGAGCCTTGAATATAATCTCAGGGCTAGGATGAAAGAGACGTTACTGGGGCCTGCTCGAAGCAATCGACAAATAACAGGATGATAACAGTGAGATACACAGTTACAAAAGGCTGCTCATGATTGGGTTTCAATCCTATAATATTCCAACACCCATCTTTTCACACTCTGCATTTCCCAGCACCAATGATGTCCCCAGTTTCCTTCTTCCCCCCGGCTTCCTTGCTTCTGTGCCAGGCATCTCTCTCTCTCTTTCTCTCTCTCTCTCTCTCTCTCTCTCTCTCTTTCTCTCTCTCTCTTTCTCTCTTTCTCTCTCTCTCCTCTCTCTCTCTTTCTCTCCTTTAGGTCATTTTGGTTTGAGTACAGATACTGAAAGGTTATCATGTAATTATGTATATCCCTTTACCTGCACAAGATGAAATCTTATCATCTTACCTTTCCTAGCTATCTAGGTGATGAATCAGAAGGAGAAAGTCAAACTCCAGAACTTATATTGAATTATAGTGAAGCAAAACAAGGGAACAAATATAGCCCAGAGAAAATACACCTTTGGACTTTGACAGCAGAACTGAGTTTACTAGAGGAAGCGATGGGAGAAAGGTCAGTCAATGGTGTTTTATGGGTATTGGTGGAGAGAGTGACAGATGTGGTGTGATAACATAGAAGAGAGGTGAAACAATCCCTGAAACATTACACAGACATATAAACCACCATTTCTTAATAATTATAGAAATATGGTTCATCTTGTCCATTTTTTTTCTATGTTTAGGTTTTCAACCTGGACTGCTATTGTTGGAACTGGAAACTAGAAGGTTTTTAAACATATCTTGGAGAGTAATACTTTTTCTTATATATGGTTTGCAAATTTTTTCTACATAGGTAAATTTTTTCTCCATAGGTAGATTATGTTTTCGCTCTGGAGGAAGCTTTAATTTCTCTATTGAAACTATTTAAATGTTACGACGACATTTATCTTTTTGCTTAAGTTGCTTGTGTCTTGAGGTTATATCCAATAAATCACAGCCTTGAAGCTTTCTACCTACATTTTCTTTTAGAACTCTTAGAGCTTCAGAATATACAAATAAAAGAGCTTCAGAATATACAAATACACATGTAGACTAAATATACATATCTATAAGATAGATTTTATATATAAATGTGTGTATATATGTACATGTATATATATATCTATCTTATCTATCTTATAGATATGTATATATCTATAATCTATCTTATAGATATGTATATATATACATATCTATAAGATAGATTTTATATATAAATGTGTGTATATATTTAAATATATATATATATACTTTGGGAGCCACACTGAGCAATGTTCAGTACTTACTCCTGACTCTGTCTTAGGGATGAGGTCTGACAGTGCTTCAGGGAATGTCTAGGTGCCCGGGATTATAACCTGGTCAGCCACATTCAAGACAAGCACATTAAAAACTGGACTATCTTTTCAGCTCCAACTTTAATCTCTTTGAATCGATTTTAATGCATGGTGTAAAATAAAGGTCCAGTTTCACTTTAGTATCTATCAATATTTTGTTTCCCAAACAAGAATTAGAAACTGCTTTCCCCATTGTCTTGCTTTGTCAAAGATCAGTTCACCATAAATATGTGGCTTTAGCAAGCTGAGTTTGAAGGTCTTTCCAAGAGAACATATTTGATAAATCCTAAATAAACTCATGTTGATTTATTAGTGGCAAGATTAAACAGTCTCAGTTGAATATCACTGAATCGGAACAAGAAGACACTTCCTCTTATAAGCATGATTTATGGAAATGTGTTTACTTAATACTTAAACATATTTCATTAGTTCAAACCCACCCAATTCTTTTAAGTCTGAGTTTTTATTGTTTCCTTTAAGTAGATGAGAAATCTGAGAGGTAAGAAAATTTGCCAAATTCTACAACATAAATCACCAACAAGGCTGGCTTGGCATTCAGTCAATTTGGACTTTATTCATTCATCTACACCATTATATCCATAGGTCTGCTGTGCTCTGGAAGCTGAATTATCACTAGTGCAAATATTATATATACTTATTATTGTAATATAGTAGATTTAAGTTTAATGATATGAAATATTTTTTCTTGACCACTTAGACTAATTTTAAGAGAACACGGCAGAGTCTGGCAAACTCCCTGGGGTGTATTCAATATGCCCAAAACCAGTAACAACGATGAGTCTCATTCTCCTCACCCTGATAGAGCCTTGAGTGTGGCACTTTTTAAAATTTCAGGGCTAGGATGAAGGAGACGTTACTGGGGCCTGCTCGAGGCAATGAATGAACAACAGGATGACAGTGATACAGTGAAAGTGTTTATTTTATTCATTTGGTCTATGAATAATTTATGCATGTTTCAAAGACATAACTAGAGTTTCTAGACACAAGCATTAATATAAATTACCTTATTTTATATATCACATTATTTCTTGGTTACTTTAACTGATTTTATTTTATGTTCCAGGAAAAGGCAAGGTCCTTTTTTTTTTGTATATATAAAATCAATTCAAAGAAAGTTGATAATTGTAACAAATACTGGGAAATTTACCTAAAGCACACATATTCTGTCCCATAACAAATACAATGTAAACAAGGCAAGATTTTTCAAGGAAACTCTCTTATATTCTTGGTCATCTCATCATCAGCTTTCTTTCATCTGGAGTCATATTCCAGATTTCTTAAAAATTTTTTTCTTTGCTTTTATTTTATACTCGTACTTTTTTTTTATAGTGAGACAGCATGAGGTACAGTTGCAGACTTATACATTTTTGTGCTTGGGTTTCAATTATACAATGATCAAATACCCATCTCTCCACCAGTGCCCATTTCCCACCACCACAGATCCCAGTATCCCTCCCACCGCCCATCCCCCCCATCCCACCCTGCCTCTGTGGCAGGGCATTCCCTTTTGTTCTCTCTCTCTTATTGGGTGTCGTGGTTTGCAAAAGAGGCAATGGGTGACAATCATGTTTAGTCTATAGTCTACTTTCCGCATTATTCTCCCATCCTGGGAGGATCCTCCCAACACCTTTATTTGGTGTTCCCTTCACTATCTGAGCTCCCTTTCCCCCCAGTATGTGTGGTTGACCTCCAAGCCATGGAGTAAAATTCCTGGTACTAATCTCGGCCACTCTTGGGTGTTAGTCTCCTAATTTGTTACTTTATGTTTCCCAAATGAATCTAATCTTTCTATGTTTATCTCTCTCTTTCCAACTCATTTCGCTTAACATGATACTTTCCATGTAGTACCACTTGTATGTAAATTTCATGACTTCATCTTTTCTAACAGCTACATAGTACTCCATTGTGTAAATGTACCAAAGTTTCTTTAACCAGTCATCTGTTCTCAGGCGCTCAGTTTTTTTCCAGATTCCGATTATTGTAAAGAGTGCTGCAATGAACAGACAATTGCAGATGGCACTTCAACTATACTTTTTTGCCTCTCTGGGATATATTTCCAGGAGTGGTATTGCTGGATCAAATGTGAGCCCAATTTATAATTTTTTGAGAATCATCCATACTGTTTTCCAAAAGGGCTGAACCAGTCGGCATTCCCACCAACAGTGAAGGAGTGTTCCATTCTCGCCACATCCTCGCCAGCACTGGTTGTTTTTGTTCTTGTGGATATCACATTCCAGATTTTTGTTTAACCTGATCACATCACTTACATTTTATCCTGAGGATGATGGAGAGTAGGTGGAGGGAGAGTAGCTGGAGGAAGAAGCTAAAAGGCTTTAGCTGTAAATCCTGGGATTCTTCAACCCACACTGGGGTGGTGCTGGTGAGGCAAGCAGTATTGTTCAACAGTCTTGAACATTTTCTGTAGGAGTCAAGTGGTTCAGAGTTGAATCTATATTTCTGTTTTTTATCTAATGCCAAGTATTCCGCTTCAGTCTACCACTTCCATCAAAATTTCATTGCCTTCATTGACAAAGTAGTTGAGTCTGGCAACAAGGGTATAAGAGACCAAGGACACCCTGCCTTTTATTCTGCAGAAGCATTACAATAAGAGAAATTCAGTGTAATGAAATATTGAAACAACTATGTGTGCTCTCAGGACCGTACAGGTGCCAAATAGTGTGGAACGACTAAAGAATCTGTGTAAAAAATAAGATGAAAATATATTGTAGTACATTGGAGTTTTTATTTCTGGCAGTAAAACTCTTGTAAAGTCACAAAAAATAATCAACAGTTATTTCATTTCAGGTAGCTGAGTTGCCCTGCTTATTTCATATTCTCCTAGCAAAGAGGGGCTGTGTTTCTAAAGAAGAAAACATGATGTTTTAAGGTTTTATTCCTATTGTCTAAAATCACATCCCAATATTTCTGCTTAATGTTTCTTGAAAAGTTAGCTAAATTTATTGTTTGCATACCAGAATAACAAAGAGAATATGTAGAAAGGAAATATCTATCATCACCTTTCTGAGAAAAAATTATAATAAAATCAAGGTAGCTCACTTGAGAGTTCTCTCTGCTTCTGAGTTGTTTAATGAGGGTAAGACATATGAGCTTGAGAAAGCTTTATTTCAACTTGATTTCAACTAATGACTTATAGGATGGTTTTGCATAAGATCTTGAAAGGCTAATAACCATCACTATCTTCTGTATGTAGTCATGTGTTTGTGTGTATGTGTAATATGTATGTTTAATATTGTTGAGTAACTATCATGTAGAAAGGTGTAGTCCTGGATTCTGGGAACAAAACTGGGAATTATTCTGGGAATAATAGTGGTTATATTTTCTGGAATATATTTTCTGGGAATAATTATATTTTCTGGGAATAACAGTGGTTATATTTTCTGGAATATATTATTCTGGGAATAATAGTGGTTGTATTTTATGAATAGCTGAAGAATAGTAATAAGAATAAAGCAAAAACAGAAGCCAATTTTAGAATTCATGTGTCAATCAAAATCTATTTCATTGGAGAAGGTGGTTGAATAAATTTCAAAAGATTATTTTAGAAAAAATATTTTGGCTAATAAAATAGTAAAGCAATGGTACTATTATCAAAAAGAAAGGATTAGGCAATGGAGAGATAAAATAAACTTCATAATAATGTACGTAGGTTTTCTTTACTGTCATTGATTATAGCCTATATTTTAATAAAAATACTTACTAGTAGAACTTGCTTATGGAGCAAGCTGACATCTTGAGAATTTGTATAAAGAAACACTTTTATTAACACCTGTTATTTTATTAACACCTCCTTCAAATTTTTTAGTAGGTCTCTCATGAATAGATAAATGTGTGTCCAAATTAAATTTGGATCTTATCAGATAGTAACATAGAGCTGTGGTTAAATATCTGTTAAAATTTATGTTTGTTTATAAAAAGAGTCTCAATATTTTATAACTTCTATAAAGTTTAGATATAAGAATAAATGATTAATAGAGACAATCTTCTCTAAAACCTACAATGTAAAAGTAATTTTCTATTTCCTAGATGTGATTTAATTAGACAGAAATTATTTTAGAGTAAAAAATATAGCATTCTTATTTTTCCTTAGATTTTACTTAATATACAATTATTTTGATCAATTAAGTGAATAGTAAAATGATAAATATATATATAAAGAAAAGAAGGTAAAGGTAAAGGTAAAGGCCCTCCCGTTGATCGTCGATTTGCTCGAGCGGGCCCAGTAACGTCTCCATTGGAGACTTTGTTGTTACTGTGTCTGGCATATCCAATACTCTCGGTAGCTTGCCGGGCTCTCCGAGAGGGGCGGAGGAATCGAACTCGGGTCGGCCATGTTGGCCGCGTGTAAGGCGAACGCCCTACCCGTTGTGCTATCGCTCCTTAATTACAAATATGCTTGCTACATATTTAAAAATCACAATTTATGCTTAGTGTCAACAAAGTCAGAATTATTTATGAAGTAATGCAAAGACAAAAGAAAGAGTAAAATATATTGCACTACTGAGTGTCAATACTTTCAGAAATAAGATATGCTTATGCTATATGAAAGCAGAAATGCAGCATAAATTTAAGTTAATTGTAATGTTTAGGGAATAACAGCTTCTGCTTAATTAAACCTTTCTAGTGTCAAAGCTTCCATTGTTCAGTTCATTTTCTCACTTCTTAGTAAGTATAATTGAGTATTTGAGAAGAGATTACAGAAGTACTCAAAAAAAAAATGAAATGATGGAGGTATATCAAAAGGGTCTACATAAAAGAGCTCCGAATAGCCAAAGCTACAACAAAATACTTAACTACTATTGGGTTAAAACCAAAGTATAAAAATAAGAGTTTCTCTGTTTATAAATACATGAGTGAAGAATTTAATGGACAGAAAATAAACAATAATACTCAAAGAATTATATAGACTTCCTTCCCTCAGTGAGTTGGAACTTCATTGTCTGTTCCTTAAGTGTAAGATGAATTTGGTGAATTGCTTCAAAGAGTAGGGTAGGGAAAGGAACAACTAAAAATAAAATCTTTAAGGTAAATAAATCTGGCAACCACTATCTCAGCCAGGTGATCAGGTTAATATTATTATGCTAAATCATGTTGAAACTTGTTACCTTCACAAGAGAGGATAAAAAGGTTCTATGATCTTCCTCCCTTGAACCTACATATAACTCTATTTTTTTCTAATGATAGGACCCACATTAGATAAACTTAAATGGTGGAACATTCTACAAAACAACCGAACATTCCTCCTCTAAATAACAAATCATTTTTTTAAAAAGGGAAAAACTGAAACTTCCTTAGTCTAGAAGTCTTAGGACAAATGACAACTAAATGTGATGTACTAAACTGAATTGGATCCTGAGAAGGAAAAAATGATATTCGTGCACAAAGTGAGCATTTTATTCTACAAAGAAAATTTAAGAAAAAGTTCAGTGTTCAGCTAATGAGATTGCTTCGTTTGGGTTTATTATTTATGATAAATGTACCATAATAGTGTGAGATGCATATGAGAGGGCATCTGATTATGCAATATAGAAACTGTATGTGTGTCTTTGAAACTTTCCTGTGAATCCACTCCTATTCTTTGCATGTGTATATATTATAAATAGATATATTTACATATAATAAAATAATAATTGTTATAATTATATATAATTATAATGTGTAATTATTTTATAAGCATTTGATGGATGCTTATAAAATTATTGTGTATATAGTCATAGTTTGGGCTGATAACCAACTGACTATGAGTAAACAGGAAGTTTTTACCTAGTGGTAGATACAGAGAGGTGAATAGAATTTACTAGAAATTGCACGGCAAAGCCTGGCAAGCTACCCGTGACTTATTTGATATGCCAAACACAGTAACAAGTCTCACAATGGAGACATTACTGGGCCCGCTCATGCAAATCGATGAACAACAGGAGGACAGTGACAGTGGATAGCCTACAGACAACAGAGGATAATGTGGTCATTTTAGTTTTAAATCAGGCTTGTTTTGAAGCTTGCTTATTTATTTATGATAAAAAGGAATGAAGTGAAAGAGTCATTTAATTATGGGTTTGATTGCCTGAGATCTCTTTTTAATTAATAATGTGATATACTTTGAGTCTACAAGTATTTACTTCTTATCTTATCATAGCATAATCTTCCACTAAATGTTGATGAGTCTATGAATTAAACGAGTGGGTGTCAAATGCAGAACATAAGGGACACAAAAACTTGGATAGCTCATTAACCGAAGTAATTGTTCTGAATGCTAAGATTGTTGGAGACTTAAGAAATATTTGTACGAGGCCGGAGCGATAGCACAGAGGGTAGGGCATTTGCCTTCCATGTGGCCGACCCGGGTTCGATCCCCGGCATCCCATATGATCCCCCAAGCATTGCCAGGAGTAATTCCTGAGTGCAGAGCCAGGAGTGACCCCTGAGCTTCGCTGGGTGTGACCCAAAAAAGGCAAAAAAAACCCAATGAGAAATATTTGTACATATTTTTCTTTTTATTTCTATGAGTGATAACAAGGTTTACTCTTATTAAACATTCTGAAATGACAAATTAGAAAAGGATAAAAAGTTAGGAAATAATTTATATTATTATCTGAGTGTATAAACAGAAAGCACAAATTCTTCCAATTAATTTTTATTTTCACAAAGAAGAACATCAAGTTTTACTCTGTGACTATGAAGTTTATCCTTACAAATTGCTTGTGTTTGATGTCTTTCTTGCTTTCTTTCAGTTACAAATGAAAATAATACTGAGTTGAGTACCTTGAAGATTAGTGAAAATCTTACCCTCCTCTCCAAATAAATCCTCTTTTCTTTAATTCTTTACAGTTCTGTTGGGCATTTAATTTTTTATTTATGAGATATTGGAGTGGATGTCCACTGGGAGAAAAAAGATACTAATATTTTAAAGATTATTTTTGTTATTACTGTGTTTGGCAGATCGAATACGTCACAGGGAGCTTGCCAGGCTTAAATAGTAAGATGATATTACTCTTAACAGAAGAAAGACACCAATTTAATTATCTTCTCTTTTTTCTTATCTGTATCTCAACTACATCTGAGAAGTTGCATTTAGTGCAAGTTTTCCTTTGTCATAAGAAAGCTAATATGCAAATACTATTAAGTTCCCTGCCTATAGTATCTATTTTACCATATAGGTTACTCAGTCAGTGAGCTTCTAATTACCAGGATATACAGGTTGTCATTTGAGGGGATTTACCACTCATAGCGTTGGCCACAAGGGTCACTATAGAAATGTGCCAGCCTTCTTATCTTTTGCAAGTAAGGTGAAAAAAAATTACACCATCTGCCATGATTTTTGCACGTTGCTTAATTGTAAATAATTGCAGCGATTGTCTCGTTTCAGTAATATGCAGCTTTTTTCTGTATCTCCCCAATAAATTCATATATTTGAATCCTTAACTTCAAATCTTCTTTCCAAAGGATAGACATTAAGAAAAATAGTTTGGGAATCCCAAGAGATAGTGAAGGGGTAGAACATACAACTAACATGATGTGCAGGACTCTGCATTCCATCTCTCATGCCCTTCCCTTAAAGCCTTGTTTAGTGCCATCATTTTCACCAGCCTAAGAAGGAAGGGTGGACTATCACCTGGACATTGAGTGTGGTCCCTATGGAAGATAGGAGGGGAATAGGAAAGAAAGATAGCTCAGAAATTGAGACAAAAACAGGAGTGCTTGAGAGACTATACAGAAGTTAAGTGGTTACTTGCCTTGCTTGAAGTCTGGTGGGGTTCAACCGCCAATGCACCGCCAGGAGTGATTCCTGAGCACAGAATCACGAGTAAGCCCTGAGCACAGCCGGGTGTGGCACAACACCCTGCCCCACCAAAAAAAAAGAAAAAAAAAGAAAATAATCTGTTCTAAATATGTTAAATATAAAAGTTTAGGCAATTACTCATATGCTTCCAATGGAAAAAATACATCATCTACTGTACTTATTTTCATTTTTCACTTACTATTTTGGAATATCTGCATAACTCCTTGAAGCATGTGAAAGTGTTAGTATTTTTTAAAATCTTACTACTAGTAGCATCTTGTCAAATGTTTCAATATAAATTAAAGAAGTAGGCTCTAAAGGAACAGTTAAGTGATTTGTGTTAAGAGGATAATAGTAAATTTTCATGTGATAATTTAACATTTTTGTTTCTTTAAGATAAAAATCAAAAGCATTGCATGCCCTCATGTATAAGCATTAAATTCTATTTATCTCATTTGCTGTTTTACCAAAGTGCAAAATTTGCTTAAAGAGAAGGAAGACAGAAAAGAGCAAACTACTTAATAGAGTAAATGAAGGAATTCATATAGAAGAATCATCATCTTCAACTTCTCACTGCATTTAGTCACTTATTTAGTGAATATTTGTTGCACACACACTTGGCATTTAGCTCTTCTGCATCATTGCACACCAAAGCATCATTTGAAGATTTTTTCTTTTAATCTGAGTTTTTGTTTACTTCTACTAAGTAAACGTTGAGGTAGCTAGTAAATTCAGGAGGATGAAAGATCCCTTTTTCAAAGCTAGTAT
Source organism: Sorex fumeus (assembly GCF_029834395.1). Lineage (NCBI taxonomy): Eukaryota > Metazoa > Chordata > Mammalia > Eulipotyphla > Soricidae > Sorex > Sorex fumeus. The sequence continues at coordinate 13,244,820 of NW_026606297.1, read as the reverse complement.
CAAATTTATCCTCTAGGCATTGAGAGGAGATAGACTTTTCTAGATTACTGTTGTGGAAGGTTATAACCCCAGCATGCTAGGGTTCATGGACATTTAGAAAAGAGCTATGAGATATTATGAAAAGCAATTCAAAACAGATAAAAGGGATTTTGTGACACACAATAGTTCACCATAATGATGGTGTTAATGATATAATTATGCTAAAAACAGCAGTTTTTGTTGATTTTGCAGTTAGGAAGACATTCTGCAAGGCCCTTTATATGTTATCATATTAAATTCTCCAAATAAAACTCCAAGAAGCTGTTATTTTGACCCTTTTTATACATGAGAAAACTGAAGCCCAAAGCAGTGAACTAAATTCCCAAGACAGCACAGCGGGTCAGATTAGTAACTTATATGCAGATGTATCTAATTAAAATCCATACTACAAAATAACAATTGATATCTAAATAACTGTATTGGGGTTCAAATATTAACTAATATACAAATAGCCGACTGACATTTGTGAGTACATAAACTGAGAGCTATCACTTGAAAAATACAGTATTTTGGAAAGAATTATATCCATACAGGCAATTAAGAAGATAAAAGCAATCTTTAAAATTATTTCTAAAACTTAATGATGCTAACATATTTACATTTTTTCTCTTAGGGTCACTGCCTTACTTGCGAATTTAGTGAATCTTTTTTTCTCTTTTGCTTTCATTATATTGGGAAACAAAGTGAATATGTAAATTTTTAAATATAAAGTATAAAATTAACACAATATGTTTACATGACTCTGGTAAGCATCTATCAAAACTAATATCTCAATAAAATTTATTTTTTGTATCTAACTTGGTGAGTCATGTGACTAGTTTGTCTGAAGTAAGAATCAGCTTTATTTGTTTTAGAGGTGGCCTCTTGCAAAGAGGAATTAATTTCTGCCATCTTTCACATTCACAATCTAAACCAGATGTTTAAATTGGTCCTTCACATATTTATAAATATCTTTCTAGCTGCATATTATATCTTTATGATTCTGTTTCACAAATAACAATTTACCTTATTGTTTGTTTTTTATCATTTATTAATTTTGTATATTCATTTATATTATTTTATCTTGATCGATTCAGTAATTAATTAGGGAAAGCCTTTATAGGAACTGCTAACACTGAGATGGAAATAAGAAAGAAGAATTATTCCTGAGTAAAAATCTTCTTAACCCTACTCAGTGAATTGAATCCTTTCTGGAATGCTTCCACTATTTGTTGTTTAGCATGCTGTCTTGTATTTGATTTTATACCAGCACTTTTCATGTACAAACCAGAAATTTTCTTCCAATTATCAAAGTACTTGGGAAAATAAACTGAACTGAGTTTCTACTGTAGCATTAAAAGATATCAGTCTTTTATTAAAAGATAAAAGATGCAGGACAATCATTAGTGAATTAAAAATGCTCATCAAACAGTAAGCAGTCTTAATTAATGACTCAATGACTATTGTTCATATGGAGAAGCAGGGGAAAAATATGTTAGTTACATCCATCCAAAGCATTAATTTTTTCAAAATGACTAATTAAGGAATTCTGACTCAGAACCGAAATAGGTGAGCTGAATTAGAATGTGAGTTTGTATGACAAAAGGTTTGCGTCCTTTGAGACAATAGTTAAATATAAATGCCAAAATCATAGCTGTAATAGTACATATTAAAAATTTACCTAAGAGGCATATTTGATGAAGAAAATAAAGATTGATCAAACAAAGCAGATAAGGAACTTTAAGACTAATCCTATTGAACTTAAATATCTAGTAACCAAGGAAAGTGTTCAATTTATTTAAAGCTATATAAAATATAGCTTTGAAAAATATTTTAAAGGCACAGGTCTTGTGTTAAATAACTTTGAGTTAGTAAAAATTGTCAAATAAATACCAGGAGTGTTTTAAAGTATCACTTGATCACTTGATCACTTGACATCCCGTTTCACACAGATTTGCTGGAGCGGGCACCACTAACGTCTACATGCTTCCCTGTTGCATGCTAGTGTAGCCCAATGGCGTCTGCTCACTCCAAGAACAAGAAGAGCCTCAAACCGATCGTCCAGGGTCTTGATGAAGAAGTCTCAATGTCTCTTGGGTGACTACGTGATCTTTTGATGTCTGTGGAATCCATTTGGTAACAACTCTAGTCCAACAGTCATCTCCAAATCACAATACGTGTCCGGCTTATCTGATTTTCAACGCTTTGGCAAATGAGACATCATCCCTGATTCTTGATCGTCGGAACTCCGGATTCTTTCTCTCACTTGAGTGAAGTGTGATACTCCAAGCATAGCTCTTTCAAGTCGTCTTTTCCTCTTTCCTCTTTGAGAAACCCAAATAGTGTTCTCATCCTGTTTTTGTAGGGCCCAGGTCTTTGAGGTGTATGTTATGCAAGAAGAATGGTGGAATCGAATAGATGTCCCCAGAGCTAGAGGTTCTGCGTCCTCTTAGATATTTCTTCAATGCTCTAGGAGGCGTTCCAAGCCACTCTCTTCCTCCTGCCCAACTCAGATGCCAGGTCATTTGTCACACTGAGATCTCGACATAAGTATACATAACTGTTGCATTCAGAGATGTTTGTTCCATTGAGAGCAAAGGGAACATCAGGAACAAGTCCGTTTCTCATAAACATTGTCTTCGAGGGATTCAGCTATAGTCTGACCTTTCCACACTCACAGTCAAAGTCGGCCAGCATTTATGCCACTTGGCTAATGTTTGGTGTTATTAGAACGATGTCATGAGCAAAGTGGAGGCAGTGTAGTTGCCGACCGTCTATCTTCACTCCCATTCCTTCCCTTTCCAGTCATCAAATGATGTTCTAGAGGGTGGCGCTGAAGAGTTTCAGTGAAATGGTATCACCCTGCCGAGCCCCTCTCTTGACGTCAATGATTACCACCATGTAGAATGGTGAGATCCTGGTAGTGAATCCGCAACACAGCTCACGGAGGATCCTGATGTATTGAGGTTGGACGCCCTGTTTGGCTAGGGTTTTGATGACCACTTCAGTCTCAACAGAATCAAAGACCTTCTTTAAATCAATGAATGTTAGACAGAGCAGCATCTTGAACTCTCGAGAAACCTTAATGAGCTTGGTTATCATGTGGATATGGTCGATCGTGCTGAATCCTTTTCAGAACCTGGCTTGCTTGCATGGCTGTCCTTCATCTACTGTTCTGCCAATCCTATTCAGGATGACTTGAGTAAACAGCTTGTAGACGACAGACAACAGGCAGATCAGGCAATAGTTGCCAATGTCGTGGATGTCTCCCTTCTTGTACAGTAGAACAGTCCTGCTGGTTTTCCATTAGGACAAAACCTTGTATTCAGACAGGTATTATGTGAAGAGCCAAGTCAGTGTATTGATAAGTACCAGCAGCAGGTTCTTCAGGTGTTCGGGTCTGACCTTGTCTGGGCTGGTAGCTTGTTTATCGGCAAAATGGCATGTCACATTTCGCATGAGAGAATGTTGGGAATGACATATCCACCCTGAGGAATTTGGTATGTGGGCAAGTGGACATGGCTATTGAAGAGATTCGAGTAGACGTCATGGATAATTTTTCTCTGTTGCCCTTCTGGAAGATGCGATAGATGCATCAGAATGTCGGAGAGCGGTCATCTTGGTCTTGTAGTTGGTGAAGGACAGGTGGGCGTTGCAAATTCTTTTCCTGTCTTCTGCCACATTGGCCAGCAATGCTGCTCTTCTCTCTTTGAAGTCTTCCTTTATCTCTTTTCTGCACTACTTTGCAAGCTTGGAAGTTTGCTTGTGGTTTTCTGAGGCTTGTGCCTAGCACATTGGCGAATGAGCTCGAGAATTTTTAAAGACAGGCGTCTTTCTGGTCTTTCTGGCTATCTCTCTCTTGGCATTCCTTGTTCAATCATGGAGGTGCTGATCCAGTAGATCGTATTCTTCATCAACGTTGTCAACGACGTCATCTTTCCATGCCGCTGCAATAGTGCCAAAGAGCTACCAGTTGGTAGCTGTTACAGGTTGTTCTCTTCTTAAACTTTGTAGTCCTTTTTCTCCCCACTCTGTGAATGTAGAATTTTACATGAAGGAGATGGTGATCTGATCCTGTTTGGAATTTAGTGACAGCAGCTACATCGGTCAGGCAAAATCGTCAATGAATATGATGTGGTCCGTTTTGTTGTGGAACCGTCCACCAGGAGATTCCCATGTCTAATGTTTAGATTCAGCCTTCTGGAGCTGTGAGTTATCATGGATGGTTTTGGTCAACATAATGAACTCAGATAGTCTCTCACCCTGTTCATTCCATTCTAGACCATGGGTCCCAATGTGGAGTTCTTCCACTAATTTTCTTGGTCTATCTTGGCATTAAAATCACCAACAATGATCTTGTAGAAGGTGTGGTCTTATTTATAAGACTTCTCCAGCTTCATGTAGAACTTCTCAATTTCTTCTTCAATTATGAAGATAGAAACTGCCTGCAGTGAGCCATATCTATTCAAGTGTAATCGTCCAATTTGGGTTGTTAGGCATTCAAATGAATCAATGCTCATGGCCAAGTTTGTGTTGGCAAGGACACCAACACCACCAATGCCTCTTTTGTCAACTTTTCCAAGGAACAGTTTTTCTCCAGTGTCGAAAATGGCATGATATGCTTGATGCCTTCTTGTCTCAGTATACTTTTAAAGTATATATATATATATGTATATATATATGTATGTATATATAGGCAAATACCATCATTTATCTATGTATACACTTGACATTAGAATTAAAATAGTTTTAAAATTAGAATTTAAATAATTTTGCATATTTTAAAAATATAAGCTTAGCTTATATTTTGTTTTGAAGCACAAAGAATGGTGTTCAATATGAGTTGATTTCGGGATACTTCTGAAAAGAAGTATTACATTTATTAACAAATGAAAGGAAGAAAAATCTAAGAAAAAAAGTGGCATTACTCAGTTTAAGTTTAAAGTAGACTTTCACTATGTATGATAGGTTTGGGAAGTGCCGGAGACATAAAATATTGGTTAAGGTGTTTGCTTTTGTAAACTGACTTTTTTGTTTTTGTTTTTTAATCAATGTACCACCATGAGATACCCAGTTAAAAAATTGTTCATGATTGTGTTTCAGTCATACAATGTTCTAACACCCATCCCTTCTACGGAGCATGCTTTGCATGCAACAGATTGAGCAATTTGACCCTAGTTCAATCCCTGGCATCCCATATAGTGCCCCAATCACTACTAGTGATCACTGAACTAATGATCACTGAACACTAAGTTAGAAGTAAGCTCTGAGGGCCGCTGGATGTGGTCCCAAATTACCTCTACTTCAAGAAAAAGAAGTTTTAACTTTCTTTTAGAGTGGGTGGGTGTGTTATACTCAGTGGTGCTACAGGCTTTTCAGCTATGTGCAAAGCAAGCATCATAGCAACGAGATTATTGAGTTACTGTAGAGAAGATCATTGAGTTTCCTAAGTTTTGGGAACTTTTATATCTTAATTACACTGCTTTAGCACAGATATGATGGTGTTTTACTTTCACTTTATTTTCAGAAAAATCTTCAAATTTGCTTTGCATTGTACTTTTCCTTTGGTTGAAATGGTAAATTATTTTCACTCACTATTGGTCGGGCCAATTTATTCTTTTTGTTTGTTTTTGCTTTGGTAGGCCACTCAGGGGTTACTCCTGCCTTTGCATTCAGAAAGTACTCCTATCTCTTCTCAGGTAAACATCAGGGCTTTACCAAGGCTTGAATCTGAGTTGGTCACATGCAAGACAAGTATCCTCCCCACTGTATGGACTGTCCAGTTCCATTTAACTTTTGCTATGTTATTAAAGTATGACTATGTGTCAATGTGATCAGATATGGTTGTGTTTATTTATGTTGTTCTTTAACAGGACTGGAGCGATGGCACAGTGGTAGGGCGTTTGCCTTGTGCAAAGCCAGCTCGGCTGAGCCGGGTTCGATTCCTCTGCCCCTCTCGGAGAGCCCGGCAAGCTACCAAGAGTATCTTGCCTGCACAGCAAAGCCTGGCAATCTACCCGTGATGTATTCAGTATGCCAAACACAGTAACAACAAGTCCCAAAATTGAGACGTTATTGGGCCCGCTCGAGCAAATTGATGAACAATGGGAGGACAGTGTTTGTGTTTGTTTGTTTGTTTTCTTTAACAACTATTGAGCCACTTTTGTGATATCTAATTTAAGGAGATTTCTTAGTCATTTTTAGAAAACATAATCTTATGAGCGATAGCACAGCAGGTAGGGCGTCCGCCTTACAAGCGGCCAACATGGCCGACCCGAGTTCGATTCCTCCGCCCCTCTCGGAGAGCCCGGCAAGCTACAGAGAGTATTCGATATGCCAGACACAGTAACAACAAAGTCTCCAATGGAGACGTTACTGGGCCCGCTCGAGCAAATCGACGATCAACGGGAGGGCCTTTACCTTTACCTTTTACCTTTATGATATATATATATATATATATATATATTATATTTACATCATTGTACCACAGTCATGCCGTTCTTCATCGATTTGCTCGAGTAGTTGCCAGTAACATCTCCATTCATCCCAGCCCTGAGATTTTAGCAACCTCTCCTTACTTATCTTTCCCAATGCTGCCACATTGGAGGTTCTTTCAGGGTCAGAGGAATGAGGCCCATCATGGTTACTGTTTTTGGCATATTGAATACACCACGGGGAGCTTGCCAGGGTCTGCCGTGAAATATATATATATATTTATATATATATATATTTATCACATATATATATCACACATATATATTATTTATCACAATATATATATCATATTTGACTGTTTCTTAGGCCCTCTGTATTCATCATCAGTATTTTGCCCACTTGTTAGAGGTGTTCCAAAATTCCTGCTACCCATGAATTCTGTCTCTCCTAACATCTTGTATTGTGTTTATTCTCAGGAAGCTAATGCTCGGTTTAGATTAATAACCGAATAACTTCATGTTCCTTCTCCTTTTCCTGAAGTGCATAAACAATGTGAACAAATTTTAAGGGAAGTACTAAATTAATCTTAAAAAAAGTGAACACATTCATAATTGTTCAGTCAATTAACAGACTGAGTCAAGGCAATAATCTCTATCTCCTAGTAATTGACCTCTTTCCTTAAGTAGTAATATACTGACATTGAAAATCTGATTTTTCTTTTCTGGCTTTCTGATGGTATGTAAATAGTATTTTGTAATTTTTATCATCTAAAATGATTTGGTAAGTCTTGGCCATATTTTGTAAGGTGGACTTTTTTAGTACTACCGAGTATATAATCTTCAGAGTATATAATATTCCACTGATTTCTGATTTTGAAATATGATACTCAGACTTTCATTCAAAGAAAACATGACTAATTGTAAATATTTTATATTGACAGTTTCTGAGGATTAATTTTTATAGATGAAATCTATTTTTTCCAAGTTAGTACCTAGTATTAAAAATGATATTCTTTGATGCTTTATCTTAGTCATAAAACTGAGCATGTCTGTGACTTTCTAACATGTTTAATTATCATTCTTTCTTCTTTCTATGGCAATTTTACAGAATATACTTATATTAATGCCCCATAATTTTTAAAAATTTGCTGGATATTTATATATACATATATATTACTTACATATGAATTTTAAAGAATTTTTCAATTTTAGGAAAACGTGGTTTGATAGGCAAGTTAATCTGTAGATGTTTGCTGTCAATATCATATACTATAAATTCTTTAAATCCTTCAAATGTTATATTGCTACTTTCATTTGTGGTTTCAAAATGTTCATTTAGTAATATTTATTCAAAATTAGAAATTAGATTTATTCTATAGGCATTGGTGTTTTAATCCTCCTGAGAATTGTGGTGGTTTAAAAATATTGGCTATATTAATACATTAATTTTTTCCAAACAACTTAAAATTTTACATATTTATAATTATCTTCAGTATTTATAATTTTTTCACATGCACTCATTTTATCTGTGAATAATAAGTTTTATTCCTTTCCGTTCCATATGTCAGTTAGTTCTGTTACTGCTCTTACTAGATTCTTATTTAAAATGCTGAAGTGGCCCAATCTTATAAAGAAAACACTTTTTCATTTTAGGAGTGTAACCATTGTTTTCTGCAGCTACACTTAAGTCGGTATGTTCCTTTTTATTTCTAAATTGCTTTATATTCAGTTTATTAATGGGTCTTTGATTTAAGCAAATCATTAACTAGAATTGCAGCAAATTGCATATGGGCAAGGTAAGTCTAGCTTAAATCACAGAATCCGTGAAAACTCTAAATCCAGAAAAATTTACACTCACTGTCCCTTTTCCACAGTCCTTCAGGATGTGTTCATAAGACTAACTGAGATAGATGGAAAGAAGGCTTAAAACAGTGCACATCTGCCTGGAAAATTCTCTCACATGGAGCTAAAGCTTTTGTGACGATGGTAGTAATTCTGTTAAGCATAGGGCAGAAGTTCAGAGCCATCAATGGCTTCCTGAGGAAGGGTAGAAAGAGAAAATACCCCTAGAGTCATATTGGAGAAAGGAAAAAGTCCTTGTCTATCATCCATGCTACTGTCATTAGAAAAATCTTAATCTGGGAGAGAAAATTTGCCATATATTGATGTAGGTTTTGGATATCATAGAAATGAGAAAGGAATGAATATTCTGTACATTATTATTATTGTTATTGTTGTTATTATTAAGATTATTATTAAGATTATTATTAAGATGAGAAAGCGATTCAGGTCTCCCAAAGAAGAATAGAAAGAGCTATGCTTGGAATATCACGTTTCACTCAAATGAGAGAACGAATCCGGAGTTCTGACATCCGTCGACGATCAAGGATCAGGGACGCTGTCTCATTTGCCAAGGTGTCGAAAATCAGATGGGCTGGTCACGTAATGACATTTAAAGACGACCGATGGACTAGAGCTGTTACTGATTGGATTCCACGGGATGTCAAAAGACCGCGTGGCCGCCCACCTACCAGATGGTCAGACTTCTTCGTCAAGATCATGAACGATCGGTTTGAGGCCCTTCATGTTCCCGGAGCAAACAGATGCCATTGGGCTACACTAGCACACGACAGGGACAAATGGAGACGTTACTGGCGCCCACTCGAGCAAATCGACGACTAACGGGAAGTTAAGTGATTAAGTGATAAGTTATTATTATTATTGCAGTACAGGGGATGAATCTAAGCCCTTACATAATGCAAGACAAGCTCTCTATCCTAGAGCATTCTCCTTATCTGAGGGAGGTATGCTTTGGCAACTCTGCCTCTGATATCCTAGCTCACAGCTGCTTCCTAAATCTGAGACTGGTTGGGCGGAGAGACAGTACTGCAGGTGAGGCACTTATCTTGCACGCAGCTACCACCTGTTCAATCCCTGACCCTCATTTTGGTCCCCTGAGCACTGCCAGGAGTGATCCTTGAGCAAAGAACCAAGAATAATTCTTGAGCACTAGGTGGGTGTGACCCCAAATCAAAAACAGTAAAACGAACAAAAAAAAAAAAACAGAGTGGAGAGGGGAACACTCATCTATCTTACCAGCACGAATGTTACAAGTAACATGTAACAGCAAACAAGGTCCTAGTACTGGAGGAGGGGAAAGAATGAAGAGAGAGAGAGAGAGAGAGAGAGAGAGAGAGAGAGAGAGAGAGAGAGAGAGAGACTGAGAGCTGTGAAGCAGATAGCTCAAAATAGGAATAATGAAATGCTGTCAATATTGCTTCTGCACAGGGATTGGGAAAACTTAAAATAATAAAAATGATATGTTGGGCCAGCAAGGTGGTATTACAAGGGCTGAGGGGCTTGGTTTGTATGTAGCCAACCCTGTTCTACCCCAGACTTGACATACTGTCCCCTGAGCTCTGCTAAGAGTCAGTCGGGATCACAGAGCTGGGATTAGTCCCTGAACACTGCTAAACCCAGCCAAAGGGAAATAAATAAAAGGAACTAAAAGGTTCTTCAAGGATAAGGAAAAAATGTGGATAGCATCAATGAACAAATGGGATAGCCACTGAGAGATAAAAAACTTAAAATGAATCCAATGAGGCAATTAAGAATAAAATCCTTTATGCATCAGCTATTTTAATTCAGTTTTAGAATTGCTTATTTTTAGGTACCTTATCTGCTCAAAATTTTACCTGTTTTTTAATTTGTTTTTAAAATGCGTTGTTTTACTTCCTTCAGAATAATGTGATAAGACAGTAAAGCAAAATAAAATACACAAATGCCTCAAGATTAATTTCAGTACTATATCTAGTAAAAAGATTTTTAACATGACCACAGAGTTAATTGTTCTGTGGTTCTTCCTATGTAGATACATTTAACATTATATCTTGGATATTATTAATGTTATGTAGCTATCAGGTTTGGTAATTTTTCTGACCACGTTCGTTTCTCTTGATTGAAGTAGACAATTTTTTGGTTGGTCTTGAATTACAAACTCATTCATTGGTGGTGTCTTGTTAGCTGAGTTTTTTAAAGATTGTTCTGATATATAAGAGTAATCTGGCACCAGTGAGATTGATGGGTAGATATAATATATGTATTCCCTCTTTGACTTTTACTTTCAGCATTTTCCCATAATTTTTAGTGATTGTAATTTTCCATCATTTATTTTTCTTGTGTAGAAAAATTCTATTTTCTTCTTATGTGTACCCCTATAATCTTGTGGACTGTTTGCACAGAAATCCATAGTGACAGAGTTTATTTAATATAATTCCTCTTCTCTTCAAAATACCTGTTTCTGCTTATTCTTCTCTGATTTTAGGTGGCTGCTTTATTTTTTCCATGTATAATGATTATTTTATGTATATAATTTATCCAAAAATACAATTCATAATCCCCACAGCACAAGTTCTTAAAATATTAATAAAATTTTAAAAATATATTGTAATATATTTTTAACACAGTAACAAGTGTCACAATCACAAAATCAAATCACAAATCATCCTGTTAATCGTCGGTTGCCTCGAGCAGGCCCCAGTAACGTCTCCTTCATCCTAACCCTGAGATTATATTCAAGGCTCTTTAGGAGAATGAGACCCATCATTGTTACTGGTATTTGGCATATTGGGTACGCCACGGGGAGTTTGCCAGACTCTGCCGTGTGGGCAGGCTACATTCGGTAGCCTGCCAGTTTGTCCAAAGTAGGAATGAGATAATAAGATGTCATAACAGGATGTCTTTGGCTGCTGGATCCCTGGTCAGGGCGGGGAGGAAAGCTCAACCCGCTCCCCTCCAAGGGGCCCCAGCGGCGAGGACAGTCAGGCGCGGGGGCAGGAGACTGCACTGTTCTTCTTCCGGGAGCTGGTTTTTATAGTCTCTGAGTCTTGGCCGTTGATGGGATTACAAGGCGCCAGGGGGCCAGTTGGTGGGTGTGACCCCCGCCTACTGGAATTTGGAGGATCTGGGTGGAGGATGCTCGACCCAAATCCGAGTAGGCTTGGAGATCTCGGCCCCGGAACCCGTGTGGCTTTGTCCCTCTGCCAGTACCTTTATGTGTGCGGAGAGTGGTCTCAGCATGGTGGTGGCTGGTCCTGGAGGTCTTCGGCTGCCGGAGCCCTGGTCGGGGCGTCGAGGAAAGTTCAACCCGCTCCCCTCCAAGGGGCCCCAGCGGCGAGGACAGTCAGGCACGGGGTCAGGAGACTGCACTGTTCTTCTTCCTGGTCGAAGAACAAGTGTCACAATGGAGACAATACTGGGCCCGCTCCAGCAAATCGATGAACAACAGGAAAACAGTGACAGTGTGAGACTTTGTTGTTACTGTGTTTGGCATATCAAATACATCACGGGTAGCTTGCCAGGCTTTGCCAGGAGGGTGAAATACTCTCGGTAGCTTCCTGGGCTCTCTGAGAGGGGCGGAGGAATCGAACTCGGGTGGGCCATGTTGACTGTGTGCAAGGCAAACACCCTACCTGCCATGCTATCTGCTGTGCTATCACTCAAGCCCACCAACAACAACTCCTCTTTTTCCGGGAACTGGACTAGGGTCTATGCCTGCTGAATTTATCATCGGTTGCTTACGGGGAGACTGAGCTGTCTCTGCTCTTTGTGCTTGCACAAGCAGATGTGCTGCAGTACCCAGAGGCCAGTATTCCCAAGAACAGTCACTACTAAGGGCTCACCTATGAAATCAAGTGAACTCTCAAACTGAGTGTCAAGCAGAAAATATAACAGGAGTCTCAGGAAGCCTAACTGAGCGTGGCCACTTTCCACTGCACTAATCATAATCATTCAATTCTCTGCTGTAATCTTAATCACAGAATTCTCTCCATAGTTTCTCAATCCATAAATATGCCTAACCTGGGAGCTTAATTTGCTGTTTAAGGACACCTGCAAAAGCAAATTTTGGTGACAGTCTAGTTAATTAATATTTTTAACTCTATCATCATATAGGGAAAAATGGCTTAGAAGAGACTGAGAAATACTTAATTATAATCATTATAATAGATATAAATAATTTCTGTTTCAAGTTCATATTTTAACACTGTTAAATTAGGTTTGCTGTTTGTTTAATAATGTAGACTGATGGTTTTATTTTAAGAAAATTGGCATTATTATAAATAAAATAGAACAAGGTTAAAGATTTTATAAAAACTAAAGTTCCCAAAGTTCATCAATTAACCTGTTAGTGTCAGAAATAATTAGTAATTAATAATCAGAGAAAATTTTTTCACAATTATGTGTTGCAATGTGCCTTGGGTATACATATCTATTGCCAAAACTGTCATTGCATGCAATTTAACCATTCGGTATTTTGTGTGCTGATAGGAGTGAAAGAAAATAAAAGAGAAGCTACTTTTAATTGTTTACCATATTTACCATAAATATTATCATATTTAAAATATGGAAATAATTCCTTAATACTGGGTATATTTTGGAGCCAGAGATAGTATGTCAAGTACGGTGCTTGCCTTGTACACAACTGACCCATATTCAATTCTGAGAACCACATATGATCCCCTGAACTCCTGTAGAGGTGTTCTCTGATCTCAGAGTCAGGAGTAAGCCTTGGGGACAACCAAAGTGATCATACCCCAACACCACCAAATATTCTTAGTATAATGGTTGCACGGGCTGGAGTCATAGCACAGCAGGTAGGGCATTTGCCTTGCATGCAGCTGACTCGGATTTGATTCCTCTGCCCTTCTCAGAGAGTCAAGCTACCGAGAGTATCCGTCTGCACGGTAGAGCCTGGCAAGCTACCATGACATATTCGATATGCCAAAAACAGTAACAACAAGTCTCACAATGGAGACATTACTGGTGCCCACTCGAGCAAATCAATGAACAACGGGAGGACAGTGATACAGAAAGTGCTATTTTAATTTAAATAGATCATCTTACTGATGTTATCTATTAACACATACTATCAGTTCTAATTACATTGATTTTCTTGAAACAAAGTCAGCAGGACTCCCTGATTATACTATTCAATTAGTTTGATCCACGTGAACTAGGAGATGATGGCTCAATAATAAATAAGAGAAACTTCCTGGAAGGAGAGCTATCACTGAAAATTTAGCTGAATTTCACTAAGCCTTGCAAAGTTTCCATTTTTAAAGTAGGTCAAGAATGCATCAAGATTAGATTTGAATAAAGTATTGGAAGTAGCATATTTCTCCCAATTCTCATGAAGCTAGAAAAACTATCAGAAGTGAGGAATATTTCTTAGTCAAGCCATCTGATTACTTGCAAACTCTAAGTAGAATAAACTTATCCTGAATGCATTTAAAAATCTGTAAAGCTACATTACCTGTCTCAACCCATGTTTTCTGATTATCACTACATATTTCTTCACAAGCATGATGCATAAAAGGGGACACATATATATGTATATAATTTGAAGGTGAATTTTATCAATACTAGAGAGAGAGATCTCCAAACAGTCACAACCCGGGGGCTGAAGCAATAGCACAGTGGGTAGGGCATTTGCCTTACATGTGGCCAACCCAGGTTCGATTCCCAGCATCCCATACAGTCCCCTGAGCACTGCCAGGGGTAATTCCTGAGCACAGAGCCAGGAGTAACCCCTGTGCATCACTGGGTATGACCCAAAAAGCAAAAAACAAACAAACAAACAAAAAACAAATGGTCACAACCCTCAACCAAATCAGATTCATTTGAGTAGTTATAAGATAACATATATGTATACACACACACATGTCTGTTCTCTCCTGTTACTATACTCTGTAATTATGCCTTCTGAATATAAGTAAAGCTATTCTAATATATGAACATATCAGTATCTTCAGTAATTATCATACCAGGAGGAAATACATTTATTCTACCTCAAAGCTTATAAATATTGAACTTCCTGGCTCAGTGTAATCTTTTTTATTGACACACTAAGTGTCCTTTTATATTTTCAATACCTATTCAGGGAATGACATCTTAAATTCCTCCACCATCCTGTCAAGAAATTTGTGTAATTAGTTCAATTGCTCTACATCTCATTGTTATTTATTTCACAAGAATGCAAAATTTAGTCAATAAAAGAGATGGAGCATTTGAGAAGAGGCAGTGATGGAAAACATAAATTTTAGTTGAGTGTTCCACTCTAAACTAGAAAATTTATCTCATATGTAAGAGATCATTCTTTAGCTCTCTCCTGTGGATACAAAGAAACATAGTATGAGAATAACAAATGCTTAAAAACAATAGAAGCTGAGAATTGGTCTATAAAGCTGAGCTTACCGAGGCGGTGTTGAGGGGGTTTTGGTTGGGAAGGTGACCATGGGACAATGGTGGAAAGAAGTGGACACGGTGTTGCTGGAGGTGGTATCTGAGCACTGTATACATGAGTGTCCATTAATCACAGTGTTGTAAATCACAGTCTTCAAATTTAAATAAATAGAACGAAGCATACATTTATAAACTTAAGTTTAGGTTTTGATTTGTGCCAGAAATCAAACCAGGATGTCATACATGCAAGGCAAGTGCTCTACCACTGAGTCACATCACTGATCTGTGTAACTTCAAACAAAGGCCTGAGAAACTGGACAATGCGAAGCATAGAGGGGAAATATTCTAACTTACGATAGGTCCAGGAAGCAAGATTTTTCACAGTAACTCATAGGGATGAACTATTTTGGAAAGATGCTTTTAATGACTCTGAAATGGTAGAGAAAGAGAAATGCTTGTGGTTATATCTATCCTATCTTTTATCTCCACACAAACCTTCTGCAAATACATGGCCTAAGAAAATTCAACTTATTTTCAGCCAGAATATTGCACAGTGGTTAGGACACATGCCTAGCGTACACAATAACTGGCTTCTGTCCTCATGACACTTGGCCTCCTTAGCATCACAGTCGGTATGCCCTGAAGGTCCGTGGCATTGTAAGATCTGAGGAACATCGCATCGTCATCAGAACATCATCAGAGCCCCAGCATTGAGCTGCTGTTCTGTTGGCCAAGTAACATGGAAGTGGCCCCAAGATCTCTTAAGTGCTACTGTGGAGGTCTGATAAAATCATGCCTTCATACTTAATTAAAAATTAAAAGAGCTAGAAAAAAAGGGAAAATGTATAAAGGCATACACAAAATTATGAAAACTTATTAGTACCATCCAGAAGAATATTTCATAGAGAAAATTATATTGAGGCCAAATGATCTTCTATATAAAGGAAAAAACGGATAAAAGCAAAGGATTTTGTTTATTTGAAAGGACTTACTTATTTGCATGTCGGATTGGTTGAAACATGGTACAAGATATTTGGTCAAACACCAATATGGGTGATGCTTTGTGTAGGCACACATTAGATAAAATCAAACTGTACGTCCTTGGATTTTGGAGTAAAGATATTAACTTCCATGGTTCCAGATGTTAAAAGACTTTGTATTAGGGAATTCTATCATCTTCCTCTAGACTGCACTGAACTAGAGTTTCAGTCTCAACTCTTTTCTGGATTTTAAGTGTTGCACTCGAAAGATTTTGAATGTGCCAGTTTCTTCCATACCTTAGCGAATTTCAAAAAAATTACTTGTCTCTATATATGATTTTTGCAAAAATACTTGTGACAGTCAGAGCACTATCAGTACAAGTAGTGAAACGTTATATTTGTAAGTAATGAGTGTCTGAGATTCATTTTGCTTTATGTGACTATGTAAGAACTACTTGATTGTGGATTAACATCTTTAATTAATTGATATACATATATGAACATATAATATGAGGAGCGATAGCACAGCAGTAGGGCGTTTGCCTTACAAGCGACCAACATGGTCGACACCAGTTCGATTCCTCCGCCCCTCTAGGAGAGCCCGGCAAGCTACCGAGTGTATCTCGCCTGCACGGCAGAGCCTGGCAAACTACCCGTGATGTATTTGATAAGCCAAACACAGTAACAACAAGTCTCATGACGGAGACGTTACTGGGCCCGCTCGAGCAAATCGATGAACAACGGGAGGACCGTGACCGTGATATTGTATAACTTTATAAAAATAGAAAAAAAGTTATTTGATAAACTTTTGAAAAAACATTGTTTTGTATTCAAATTAAATTTTTGTCCCCAATTTCAGTGAAGTTAAAATGCTCCATGTACACAAACAAAATAATTTAAATAAGTCAGTTGATTTACTCTGACAATTATCAGAAAGAGAATGTCTCACTTTATAAAATTGTATGTCATAAATTATATCTGTGCTTTGAATGGCAATATCAATAGATAACATGGAGATATACTTTGAGAGAATAAGATATTGAAACCTTGCCTAATTACATAAATGCTGTTATATATTAAAAGCTGTCACTGTAAGGATTTTTTTATTTCAATGACAGTTTTTCAGAGATAATATTAAACTTTTAAAGGAAAATGAAGAATTAAGTATCACTGTAAGTCTCTTGTCTGCAAACATTTTTTATGAAGAAATGTACACATTTGGGTAGCATAGCTTCTATCCTTGGTTAGTGCAGCCTTGACACTATTGCAGTGACTTAAAAAAAAAGAAAAGACAAATGACTTTTAACTGCATTTTAGAAGAGGTAGGAAACTTACAGGAAAGGAGCTTTAAGGAAGCTCAAGGGGAATGTCAGTCCTGACTCAAGAAGAATGGAATTGTCATTTTATATTTTAAAAAACATGATCATGACGATCCTGTGAAATTCACGAAACCTGTTACGGCAAGAAAAAAAAAAAACCTTTAGTTGATTAAGTAGCACCAGACATAGGTGTATATCAAATCATAACTAAAGTGCCTAGCAGAGAAATGTTCTTTGACATCCAGGGAAGACAAACCCTTTAATATTGCAGTGCTATTTGCACTTTTATTTAAGTGCAAATGCAGCACAAGGACCACAACATTAAACTCTGTCAATTCTTGAATTTCAATTGTCTGCATGAGTAAGCATCATTTCCTAATAATAGCTAGAAAGCTTGTTTTCAGTTGTAAACATTTTTCCTTTCCAGGGAAAATAATGCTACTTGTGTTCTTAAAAAGTGGGAATACTTCTTTTAAGCTCCACTTCCTCCCAGCATTTAGTTATTTCAAGGTTTATGGTCAATAAGCTGAACAGTTTGATATAAAGTATACCAGGCTGATACTTTAAGTATCATCTCTACTGAATATTTATCTCTTGAATGACTTATGTGATAACTTTTAAATTTAATTATATGGTATGAAAAAATATTCATATATGTAATACATTTTTCTTTACATTGAATACAAAGCAGTCTACTTTCATACTGAACTTGAAAGATGGATTAATGAATATTAAAATACTTTCTGATAATGAGAAAGTTAGCCGAGTCTCTTTTAAAGGACTTTTAGACAAAAATTGTTCCTGAAACATTAAAATGGGTACTATATTCATATGTATACTAATTATCTCATATAAAATACAAATTTTTATATGACACATCTATCTGAAGCACCCTCTAAAATTAAAAATAATCTTTGTTTTAGTAGTTGATGTTAAGATGATTTACAATTATTTAAAATTCTACTTATTTAGACATCTTCCTAAGTATATCATTTTTAAGCTTGAAAGCTAGAAAGTTTTAAAACTAGAATGAGACTAGATCTGAAATCAAACATGAAAACACCAAAAATAACATTATTTTATATATTTTATAAATATTGAATATTTTTTAATTCATCCATAAGTAAATGTATTTCCTTAAATCTTTTTATAAGTCAAAAAATTTTAATCTGATGCCTAGATATATTTCAAGGGGTAGAAATAGAATAGCTTGTAAAACCATGAACATTATGTGTATCTATGAGTATATCACTATTATTGTTAAAAAGGCCCACCTTTAATTGCTTTCTAAGATATATGCATGTCCTAAATAAATTCATCTTTTTCAATGATGAATCATTTTTTTTTATTTCCTTTTCATTTCTAGGGGCTGCTTCTCCCAAGCAGTACACAGAGCATTGTGGTCCATTCTGGCAATACCTGGTGAAGTACTTAGCAATATATTACAACAAATTACCTTCTTGTAGTATAAAATAACCTTTATTTCAGGTTTCTCCAAGAGTCGTCGTTTCTGGTATGTAATTCAGGCATTCTTATGAGCTATTCTTGGTTAGAAAAAGAGCGAAACCTACTTTCTTCAGAGATTTTTCATGTGCAACAACCCATCAAGAAGTATATTCTTTATACCACTCTATGCTGTCTACTTCCATACAGAATGCCAGCCTTGATTAAACTTTCTTAAAGCAAGGCTATCCCTGAGCAGTCTTCTGTAGCCATATGTTTCAATAGGGAAAGCAACAGGAAGGAACTTAGTATTATTCATCTAACTTTGATTTCAGAATCTTGTTTTCTTGCAAAGTTTCACTTAATATAAAAGGAATTTGTCTTTAAATCTGAAAGCATTGTGGGCAGAATAAAATGGCAGCATAAAATGGACAAAAATATTTCTTTTGTAAGACTAGTAGTTTAAATTAATTTAGTTTTAACTGATAATGAATTTCCAGAACTTCCTAAACTGATAATGAATTTCAAGAACTTTCTAAAGTTAAGTTTGAAGACTGTAAATTGAATCTTTGAAATATCTTTACATATCATAATTGCATAAAGCATATTTTCAGACTGCCTGCAAAAAAATCATTTTGTTTATCATCCCCAGGCTAAGACTTGTTTTTTTTATTTTGGTTAGGAAAATTCTCATAAGCTTCTCATTTTGACTTAAATAGCTTTCATGAGATTTAGGCTTTGGGCATGATCGAAGATGCAAGAGACTGGATTTCAGCCATCCTTGATAATTACTTCTGAAAAGCAATGACTAATTCTATCAGCTTTCTGAAAAGAATTTAAATCTTGATGATATCATACTTTATAGGCTGAAAGAAACTAAAGAAAGAAATGAAAAGAATCTACTTTTAGTTTATTTTGATTACTTAGCATAGAGACATTTTCTTGGTTGTATTTGTAAACAGATGCATGGAGAACAAAATTCACTTAATTGTAAATGCTTATAAAATTCTGCTGTCTTCAGAATTCAAATAATTGTTGGACTTGAGAGGACATATGACAAAAATATTGTTTAAAAACTACTAGAAAAATAAGTAAATGTAAATAATATTGATATTGAGAATGTAAGAGATAGAACAATTTAATGTTCTATGGAAATCTGTAAAAACTTACTAATTTATTTTAAATGATTAATTAATTTTAAAAATTTAGACAAAAGTCACAACTGTTTATATAATTCTAGATTTGTAATGGATTAGATAACAAATTTCAATTTTTGTGTGAAAGTTATATCACATTATTTGGGGGGGGGGATTAAGTCCCTGTTTAAAGATTTACTAAACTGTTGCTAGTCGAACATTCTGTGTTATTGGTTTTGGTTAAGTTTAGTTGGCTGCTATGTTACTATCCCATCTAATTGCTGTTCTCCTAGTGGAATTTCAGTACTGAGAGGTTAGGAGGTTCAGAGACCTCAGAATCTATTGTCGGGGCCAATGACTTAACATGGCATTGATTGTTGAGGTGGGCATGTCTGCTTTGGCTTCCAGAAGTACTAGAGGAGGATAGGGGGAGGTGCCTCCTCCAGTACAAGAAGACCCCAGAATTCCCAGCCTGGGCACTGGAGTACCTGAAATTTTTGGCAGCTTGGTGTGTCTGCAGACAGTACTGATGAAGTGGTAGGGTTGAGTGACTGGTGGGGATGCAGACGTGGGTCGTGGATGCAACTGTTCAAGCTTTGGAAGTGTGTCAGCCCCCGACCTTCCCCCGACCTTTACCCTATTTCCTCTAACAAAACAGACAACCAACAAAACAACTCTGGGTTCCAGACATTTCTTAAAAACTATGAAAATTTTTTGCATGTTTGACCTCTATTTCTCCAGCTACTACAGAAAGGAAAGGAACAAGTCAGAAAATAAATGAGAATTAGATATTCCTTAAGTGCCAACTTTAAGTGAAAATGAGACACACTACTTCCAATTCCCTGTTAGTCAAATAAAAAAATTTTATTTGACTAACAAAGGTGCTCAAGGGTGCTCCAGAGATTTGGGGACACCACTGTTTCCGTGAATTTTAGCTGCTTGTTTTGCATCTCCTTGGTTTAGTTGTGGATTATCGGTAGAGGAGGGAATGTGGGTGAATTAGAATGCAGCAGCTGTCACAGGTGCGTATGGCTCCCAGGGCTTTCAGGAATATAGGATTGGAGAGAGGCTACTCACTTAAACTCTGAGAAGAGCCCAGAGTTCTCAGTCTGGGCACTGGAGTACCTGAACTTTTTCTCAATTTGAAAATTTACAATTTTTTTAACCAATAAAAAATTTTTTATTTGACTAACAGGGAATTGGAAGTAGTGTGTCTCATTTTCACTTAAAGTTGGCACTTAAGGAATATAATTCTCATTTATTTTCTGACTTGTTCCTTTCCTTTCTGTAGTAGCTGGAGAAATAGAGGTCAAACATGCAAAAAATTTTCATAGTTTTTAAGAAATGTCTGGAACCCAGAGTTGTTTTGTTGGTTGTCTGTTTTGTTAGAGGAAATAGGGTAAAGGACTAGACAAAACAAACATCTTACTTTGCTGGTTTTAGAATCAAAATCACAGTGTGTTGGTCAATTAAAAAATTGCTAAAGTTGACACAAAACAAAATGGTCTTTCAAAACTTATTTCAGCAATTATGGTTTGCAACTATTCTTATCAGCATGAATTTTTTCATCTGAGTTACCTAAACTCATAAGACCAGTACTCTTCAAACATTCATGTCTGGCATGCTTGCTAAATGATAATATTCATACTGTAAACTAGAAAAGATTTGGAGTATTGGGTCTACTAGAAGAATAACAATAACAAAACAAGCAAGCACACTTGACTTCAGATCCATAATTGTAAAAAATGTATAATATTTTCAAATTATAAGTAAAGTAAGTAAGTAAAGGCCCTCCCGTTGATCATCGATTTGCTCGAGCGGGGCCAATAACTTCTCCATTGGAGACTTTGTTGTTACTGTGTCTGGCATATCGAATATGTCACGGGGAGCTTGCCAGGCTCTGCCGTGCGGGCGAGATCCTCTCGGTAGCTTGCCGGGCTCTCCGAGAGGGGCGGAGGAATCGAACTCGGGTCGGCCATGTTGGCTGTGTGCAAGGCAAATGCCCTACCGCTGTGCTATTGCTCCAGCCATTGATTTTTAAAATGAAATCCAAAGATTATTTCTTATAATCTTTGAAAATTTAACTCCCACGTGTGAATATTACATATTTTTATGTTGGCTTTTTGTTTGGTTTGTTTAGCATCCAAATATAATTACTGGAACTACAAGCTGGTTTATATACTGGCATGTTTTAGGGTTGGTATGCTCAGGAAGGACTTCCGGTCCTCTCGCTCTTACATACATTACCCTTTGCATCTCCTGTATTAGGTTATTCTTGAGCAGTATACTTTAAGGATAAATTGGTAACAAAGTAACTTACCTTGACTAAGAGTGAAACAACCCTTAAAAAATCCTACTCTTCTATGCTTTGCCATAAACTTCCCTGGAAGCATTGTGAGAAGGTTCTTCCACGTTGCTTTCGCCTATAAGTCATAGTCAATACACAAAGTAGCTAGTAGGCTTATAATTCTTTCATACGATTATAAGTTTTTAGCATATTTGCAGAGTTCTCGGTGCAAAAAATTATATATAGTCCTTAAAGTGCAAAAATATTATCAACCTACACTTTTTCATATATATATGTATATATGTATATATATGTAAATATATATATATATATTGCTGTTTTGGGGTGATATCCGGCAATGTGCTTGGGGGACCATATGGGGTACTGGGAATCGAACCCGGGTCTGCCACGTGCAAGGCAAACACCCTACCTATGGCTCCAGCCCCTATTTTCATATATTTATAATCACAACCAGGTGCACATTTTACACATAGTCAACAACAGCAAAAGACTCTGAACTCTATTTCTCTCCTTGACAGCAACTACTTTTAAGCATTAACCATAAGTCAAATAGAATTCTCTTTTGATATTATGTTTTGAAATTGTGGCTATTATTTAAATATAGTATCTTCTATTTTTATTGGATTATAACTGTACTTTGAAATTTCTTATTTGACACGTGAGGATGCATTTGTTGAATTCATTTAAATTTTACACACCAAATATTTTGAAATGATAGTAACATTTTCCTTAAATATACACAAATGTTGCTCTACTAATCTCAGCAATTTTAAAATAGCCTGCAAATCACAGTCCTGTTTCATTTTAGTGACTAAGTATTTTAATAAGCCATAGTTCCTTGCACAAGTTATACATTGAGGTTCATGTTTCATGCACAAAAGTGTACTGCTAGAGAAATAATTATAAACTCCATCCACCTGAGGAATGACTCTCCAGTCCAATCGAGTGAAAATTTTCATCCCTTAGGTATCTCTCAAAGTCTCTTAAGTCACTGTCTTTAGTGTCCAACACAATGAATTTAAGAACTCAATGTTTAACATGTTGTAAGTCAACTCTCTTGTAATTTTATACTAATGAAATACTTGATGCATATTCCATTGTATTCTGTTTTGTTTCTTTCTTTATTGGGCTTGCTCAGAGCTTACTCCGGCTGTACTCTCAGGAATCACACCTGGAAATGCTCAGTGAGCCACATGACTCAAGGGAATCCAACCTCAGGTTTGCTGCACAGAGGCATATGCCTTACCCACTCTATTATTGATCCGGCATCCGTTGTATTGTTTTCACTTGACCAGGTTAATCTGCAGAAACTTCATTCACATTGTTTTGTGTGGCAGTACTTTAATTATTCTCTCTTCAAGTGTATGCTGTATTAAATAATCTGACATTAATTTATCTATTTTTCTATTGATAAATTTGGAATATTTCTAGCTATACTATTATGAATAATATTTCTATAAGAGTTATAGTATATGTCCTCTATTCATAGAAAGTATGAATTTCTGGATATCAATGTATGCATTTCAATCTTGGATATGCCTTCATGTGTTTTGAATTTAGAAGACAATGGCAGTGTTCCAAAGTGCTTAAAACATGTTTCATTTCTATCATAACTGCGAATTAACTGCGAATCCTTATTGCTTTACAGTTTTGCAGACACTGGTGTTTTTTGATTTTAAAAACTACAATACATGCAGAGTGTTACTTACATATCATTTAGTAAAGTTAAATCTATGGTCTAATTTTGCCACGAGAGTTTCTCAGTGAAGTATAAGATGTTTGACATAGACATCACATTCCTACAGCTGTAATAGTCTAAGATGCTGTTCCTGTGATACCTTGTATGCTTCAAAGTGTATAGATACCATTTTGAAGATATTAAGATTTTATTATAAATCGGTTTCTTTGTGCGAGAAATAATATTTAATTGTATCATAAATTTCAAGATTTTTAACTAATGCTGTTAACTATGTCCAGTTTCTAACATTATTAAATTAATCAAATGCAATAAAGAAGACCACGTCAAATAGATATTTTACTATATCAATTAACTTTTAATTTATCAGTTTATCTTAATGCTAATTGATAAAATGGGAAAATCAAAGAGATAGAGAGATCTCCTGAGATATTTACGATTGGTATATATTTCCACAAATCTTACAAGTATAAATAAAATAATGTAGACTATAAATCATTTTAAATATTCTATAAAAATTACTGATGATTACAAAAGAAAATTGAAGTAAAACTGTTATCTGGATGATTAAGTGTATTACTCAGTGAAGATATTCATTTTATAAATGTTAGAGATTTGTTTGATATTTGATACTAAAAATTTTAAAAGCCAAAGTAATTAATTAAATACAGGATAATTCAGAGAAAGTTATACATAACAATCAACTATAATTGCCATGTAAATATTGGATGAATGTAACTAATACAGACTGAAATTTTCAATACATTTGTAAAATACTATGGGATAGCATTTAATATTGGTTGTAAGATAATTTTCCGTGTCAATCATTTAAAGAGAAAGAAAAATAAAGACAGAAAGGAAAGAAAGAAAAAGGAAGGAGGGAAAGAAGGAAGGAAGGAAGGAAGAAAGGAAGGAAGGAGGGAGGGAGGGAGGGAGGGAGGAAGGAAGGAATGAAGGAAGGAAGGAAGGAAGGAAGGAAGGAAGGAAGGAAGGAAGGAAGGAAGGAAGGAAGGAAGGAATTTGGTAGCTCAGACAAATGGTGACTGGGACAAAATAATGACCACTGATGAGACAGCAACATTACTAGAACCAGAGATCACTGCTCGGAATACAGGACTAAGGCCCCTCTGGAGACAGGAGGCCACCTTGGCTGCATTCCATGCATCCTCACCATCAACCTGCAAACAGACAATGGGAGCCAGAACAAGTACCACCAACCCACTAGTCCTGGTTCGCTTTTCCCACCCAAGAAAACTTAAAAAGCCCCCTCTAGTCTCTCCCAGGGCATGACTCTACCCCAGCCTCAGTCGAGTTAAAGCCCACCCAGAAACGCCCCCCAGTAAACGTCTCTTACTTCCTTCACTTTACTTGTCTCTGGATCTGTGTGGGCTGAGCTCACGGACCTACCAGAAGGAAAGAAAGAAGGGAAGGAGGAGGGAGAAAGGTAGGAAGAGAAGAGGGAAGAAGGAAGAACAGATCCATTAATGTTTTAATGTTGCAGAAATTAAACGATAAAGAAAAATTCAGAGCTCTTTCTACAGAATATGTTAGTGATTTGTTTTTTGTTTGCTCCTGTCGCTTTGTGGTTTGAGGCTGTGCTCGGGGCTTGTTCCTGGCTTTGTGCTCAAGGACCACAGTGGTGGCGCTCAGGGGACCATACATAGTTCTGCGAGGGTAGCCAGTTTCAGCTGAGTGCAAGGCATCATCCTTGTACTATTTCTGCAGCTTAGTTAGGGTTTTTGTTACTGTTTTTGTTGTTAAATGAGAACTTGGCTGGTGATGAATCAACTGGGCTACTGGTGGTTCTCACAGGGCCATTTGTGTTTCTAAGGATTGAAACCAAGGTCTGTTGCAGGCAAGACAAGCATCCTATCTCCTGTACTATTTTTCCTGCCTCTGCCGTGTTTTTTTTTTTTTAATAAGTAACATGTTTCATAGGACAACCATCTATACTGATTTCTGTGATTCTTTCCATTTAGTGCATATAAGATTTAACGTGCAGGTAACAGTTAACCTATATTTTTACAGAGATTTCTTTGATAGTACATTTAAAAATAAAACTTAAAAGATTAAAGGTGTCATATAAGTTGTATACCACACTTTATTATTCATTTATGACTAACTTTTAAAAAGCATTCTGACAATATTTAAATCTTATTTTATTATACATACTTGGAAGACTAGTATGTATCTAAGATGATTTTGTTATGCTTATTTCTCAAGTGTGAAGTAGGAGTATTATTAGTATTAGTGAAATCAATATAATCACAGCTGTTAGTATTCTCAGTATTAGTAAAAGTAATGTAGTATCAGTTGTTATTGTTTCTCTCCTTTTCCCTATATTTGAACTACTCCAAAGACATCTGTAACAATGACAGCACGGAATGGTTCACCTGTATTATTTCCTATGTACTTTATGTTCTATGTATACAAGTTTTTAATTCACTTTGAATGACATATTTTTGGATAGTGAATCAGAAAGTAATAAAATTTAAACATTTTGCGTATAGGTGTGTAGTTAATTTAGTTCTTTTTTGAAGAGATTTTCTATTCTCTAGTGCATCCTCTTGGTTACATTGTAGGTAAATGTGGGCTTATTTCTTTTTTTTTTTTTAATTTCTGTTCCATTCATATGTTTCTATTTTTATTTTTATAACATACAATTTTTTAAAATGTTGTTGTTGTTGCTTTGGCTGCACCTGGAGGTGCTCAGGACTTACTCCTGACTTTCTGCCCCAGGATCAGTCCTGGTGGGGCTTCGGAACCACCTATAATATCCCAGATCAAACTTGGCCTTGAAATGCAAGGAAAGAGCCCTATCCTCTGTCCTATCACTCTGGCCCTAGTTTTAATTCAATGTGGAACTTAGTATTTTTTGTTCTATTTCTTTATGAAATCTCATTGTACTTTTTATTGGGATTGCTTAACATATTCATATTACTTTTTAGAAAAATGAACAATTTTATTGTAATAATTTCCCCTATTCAAAATAATCCTATTATAAAAATATGATTTTAAGAGATAAAAGTGAAAAATAGGTTGCTCTGATTCTCTATTGATTTACTTTAAATGTATAATAAGTAAATAGATGCAATTTGTATGCCATATAAACAGTTCATTAACATTTACAATGTATTGAATTATATGCACGTATGTCTTTATATATAAAACTTTCAATAGTCATTATATTCAGTGGCAGTATTGAAAAGTTTAGCATACATTGGGGAGGCAACCTCGGGTTTGTGCTCGCTCACATCTTAATAGCTCACAATTCCATTAGGTTTCTGCCATATGTACCCACAAAAATAATCTTAACGTAGCATTTTGTTGAGGTTACTTATTGCTTAAAAGTCTGTTTACTCTTTTCTAGTATTTATTTTCTACTGCTGATGTATGAAAAGTCAGAAGCTTTAGACCCATCAACCTCATGTCTCTTTATTATCCTTCTGGCACAATGTGAAAATCAACACAAACTTCTTGCTATTATGAAAAACTATGCTCTTTTTAACATGGGTACTCTTCACATTGTAGGAGAGCAGATGGCATTCTCCTCTGACCTGTATGTAATAGAGCAACTTCCATTGTGCCATAAATTGCTCTTATACTTTTATACTATTTATAAACTCTGTGGAAATAGAGATTATATCCCACCATTATATATACATTTTTTTAAAGTACCAGGTATGATGTTTAGTTTTCATTCAATAAATAACATGATTTCATGGAGTTCTACTCCTAAAGATTTGTTTTAGTTAATGCACAAAAGTCAATAACTCTAGACCAGAAGGTAACCTGATTAATAAAAGATTTTGAAAGTTAATGTTTAAAACAATGTTAAAGATTTTTTATGTAGGGAATTATGAATGCATATATATTTTATGGATCTCTGTTTTGTACTGCATTAGAGTTTAATCTGCATATAATGCCAACTTCATTTTCCTTCGAAAGCTATAAGTTCTTTGCCTTGATGGAAATCTTCAATGATTCCATTTAACCTATTGCCTAATGTGCAAATTTCTTATGGTTGC
Source organism: Sorex fumeus (assembly GCF_029834395.1). NCBI lineage: Eukaryota > Metazoa > Chordata > Mammalia > Eulipotyphla > Soricidae > Sorex > Sorex fumeus. The sequence continues at coordinate 13,217,217 of NW_026606297.1, read as the reverse complement.
ACTCATTCTTCCACATTAGGATCCTTATCTTTGATACTAGAGAAAAATAAATTACTCTGTAGAACTTAGCTTCTGAATTTCTGCTTTCTAAGGGAGAAACACAATAATTCACTTGGTCATGTACTCTTGGTAAGAAAAATTCTAAGGTGGGCTTTTTTTTTACTCTGAGATAGTAAATCTTCAAAGCATTGTCCAGAAGGCAGAAGTGATATAAAATGAAGTAAATTGCTTTCAATAATTCAGTAAATAGCTATTTAAGCTTATTCTGGCAAGTAAGAAGGATGGGGAGATCTTTGCAGTTGCAAGGAAACAGTCTTAGCAAAATACCATAAAAGCTAGGTTTTTTTCAAATAAAAAGATATCGGAGAGACCAATGTATTCCTTCTGTTAGCAAGAGAACTCCAAAAATTTTATTAACTACCTGGCTTCTAAAAACATAGCCACATTTTGCAATGTGTCTTTTGCACGTAAATATGATCATATTTTAGTAATTAGTAATTTAGTAATTATTTTAGTAATTAGATTACTAATCATACATGCCTGTGTGCATGCAATTATGCACTAGATATTGTCCAGAAACAGACTATAGCTTGTCTTTATTAAAAATGGCACAACTTGGAGCTGGAGTGATAGTACAGCAGGTAGGGCGTTTGCCTTGCACACAGCTGACCCGGATTTGATTCCCAGCATCCCATATGGTCCCCTGCGCATTGCCAGGAGTAATTCCTGAGTGCATGAGCCAGGAGTAACCATCGTGCATTGTCAGGTGTGACACAAAAAGCAAAAAAAAAAAAAGCACAACTTTCCTTGAACTTTAGTTACTTTAGTTTTCCTTTTTTCCATCCATTGGAAATTAAGGGCACCAACAACCATCTTAGAGTCTACACAAAGGCCACATTAGTCATGCTTGTTCACTTCATACTTTTACATGAGGTTGAAATGCATTATACTTTACTCAAGGCAATGAATGCTTGGTGAATTTTCTTCCAGAAACTAAGTCAATTACAAACATATTGCTAATATCTAATGTTAATATATATTTTCTCTTGTTCACAATTTATTATTCCTGTTTCCCTGACATTTCAATAAAAGTCTCCTACATTTCCATTCTTTTGTAATTAATTGGCATGTGTCTCTCAGAAAAGAACACTTTAGGAAAGAATTGAACTGGATAAAACTCGAGGCAATTAAGATATAAAAGCAGAAAATAAGAGCCAGAAGTAATAATGAGAAGTGCACATTTTCTTTGAAACTGGAGAAATGCAGAAACAAAACTGATCTTTCTTTTACATTTGCACCAGGAGATTTATTGGTGTAAAGACAAGTTACCAATAGCAATATCAAACTGGAAGATGTGAGCTTCTCATATAATTGACTCTTAGGTTACATTACTCTTTCTACATCATCTCTTTTTATCAGTGAATCCTTTGTTCTGATAAGTACTGTCCTTTGGTTTCTCAACAGGTAACCTTCTTAAGTAAACTATTCTCCCCAAGATTTCCCTCTTTATTATCACTTATCTACTTCACTCCCTTGACTTATAGTACAGTCACCTTACTTGAAGAATTTCCTAGAAAGTGGAAAGAGAATTTTCGTTTATAGATACCAAAAAGTATCTGGTATATTTAAAAAAGGAGTTAACAGTATCCTTTGTCACTCTATTTTGACATCTGTTATTTAGTCTTGGTTCAATCATATAAATTGGAGTGATGTTGAAAGTTCATAAATAACTGGAGGTTAAAAGTGTTTACAAAATTATTCATACATAACTTTAGTAACCTTATTTTAAGTGGTTTTGGAAAATGAAAGACTTAGTTAATGGGCAATGTACCTTGACTCTTTAACCCAGAGGAGTTAATTACCTGTTATCAACTACTTATTAGCATAGTATGGGTACAAATAGCTAAAGCTATGGGTTACTACTTTCTCATTATGCAATTAAACTCTCTCCCCTTATAATTTATCACTAAACCTACTTATAATTGATTTTGTTTGTGCTTCTATTTTTCCCAACAATATACATAAAGATAAAGTTCAGTATAATTATCTTCTTTGAATTTCCTTTCATGTCAGCAAACTGAATCAGTGAAAAAAATTATTTTTTTATTAAATTTTGTTCTATGAGGGCTAAAGCAATAGTACAACAGGTAGAAGGCTGGGTAGAGTGTTTGCCTTATGTGAGCCTGATTCAGATTTTATCTCCAGTACCTCATATGGCCCCCTGAGCCCTGTGAGGAATAATCCTTATGCATAAAGCCAGGAGCAATCTCTGAGCACTACTGGATGTGGCCCCAAGATCAAATACAAAATTTTATAATTTATTTTATAAGGAAAATATTAGTGAATTTCTATTATGAAAACTGGTGATACACATAAAATACTGAATAAATAAAACCTATAACCCAGGTTTTATATATATAAACAATGCATTTTAAGTAAGCAATTATTTGAATAGCATAAGTTTTATCAGTATTAGTTTTACTCTAAAGACAATAAATATGATAATTTAATTTCCCATTTGCTTATTTTGTCTATGAAAGTCACATAGGTAAGCAGGACTATGAGTTGGCAATTTAACTTATATTTACTATAATTTCTTTTAAAATTGGCTTGGATTCTAAATTCCAGTTGGTAATAAAGCAACTTTTCATTTCTTACCATGTTAACCTATTTTGCAGTAGATCATTAGTTGGATAGATGATCATCAAATTGCAGCCTTCTATCATAACTTTCTATCTTATTTATGATATCAATAAATATCAATAAAGATCACTATATACCATTCTTAATTTTCATTCAAGAGTATCATTTAGATTACCAACTTGCCCCAACAATGTTGCTTCAGAATTTAGTAAGTCCTAATATATCTGGATCTCAGAAACCGGATCTCCTTGTTGCTCTACTGTCCTTTCTCTTTCCTTGAAATTTGGATTATTTTTTCCATCATTAGAGGAAATTCTCCTTGAATCTGTGATGCTATATTACTCCTATGGTGAAAGTTACCTCTAAAATCACTGTATCACTGTATCACTGTCCTCCCATTGTTCATCGATTTCCTCGAATAGGCACCATTCGGCCTAGCCCTAAGATTTTAGCAAGTGCCACATTGGAGGCTCTTTCAGGGTCAGGGAAATGAGACCCATCATTGTTACTGGGTTTTGGCATATCAAATACACCATAGGGAGCTTGCCAGACTCTGCCATGAGGGAATGATACTTCGGTAGCCAGCCGGGTCCTCTGAGAGCCAGAACTAGAAAACAAGAGGTCACTTAGCTGTGAATGCAGCCACACGCTTCTAGGAGCTTGGTTTTATAGTCTCTGGTTCTTGACCATTGATGGGATTACACAGAGTAGGGAGCAGTTGGTGGGTGTAACTGTCTAAATACTGGACGACGGGGGATCCAGGTGGAGGAGGCCCAGTCCTGATCTGACCAGGCTTGGAGATCTCAGCCTCAGGTCCCCTACACCTGGGTTCCTCTGCCAGTTCCTTCATATGTGAGATTCATCTGAGCATGTGAAGAGTGGTCCGAACATAGCTCTGGATGGTTTCCAGAGGTCTTCAGCTTCCGGAGCTCTGCTTGGAGCCTACCAGAAATGATTTCTGAACACACAGCCAGGAGTAAGTCCTGGGCACTGCTAGGTGTGGCCTAAAAACAAAACAAAACAAAAAAGAAAAAGAAGAAGGAAAAGAAGAGAAGGTGGTAGAGGAAATAGGTAAATTTAACAAAATTCCAAATGGATTACATTTAAGTACTTCTCAGAGTCTTTAAAAAGTATATATATATATATATATATATATATATATATATATATATATATAGCACTGTAGCACTGTGCTCCCATTGTTCATCAATTTGCTCGAGCGGGCACCAGTAACATCTCCATCGTGAGACTTCTTGTTCCTGTGTTTGGCATCTTGAATATGTCATGGTGTCATGGGTAGCTTGCCAGGCTTTGCTGTGCGGGTGAGATACTCTCGGTAGCTTGCTGGGCTGTCCGAGAGGAGTGGAGGAATCAAATCCAACTCGGCCAGGCCAGCTGCACACAAGGCAAATGCCCTACCGCTATGCTATTGCTCCAATATATATATAACTTCTAATAAGAAGTAACTTCTAATAAGACATCCCAGAACTTCTCTAATAATTATCACTGATGTTCAAGGACCAGTAGTTAATCAATTTGGTTTAACAAGATGGTTTCAGAAAATACCTTTATAAATAAGCTAATATGTAAGCTGAATATTGGAATTTGAATAGGTATTAGGCAGGTTGGACAAGACAATGAGGTATTTTTCAAGTGATACCTGTGAGAGTCTGCTCTAGGTGAGATATTTGATGGAATTATTTGGAACTGTAAGCAATTTGGTGTGACTGGTACTTTGAAAGTCAATAGAAATCAATGTAAGACAGATCAGGCCAATAACCTAGGTTAATAATGACACTGTGGAATATCTTGCCAATTATTTTTAATCATAGTTCTGTAGTAAATTTCATGGTGAGAAAATTTTAAAACTATACTCAAAGTTTTACATAATTATTTTTAAAAAATTGTCATATCACTTACTAGTAGTGAAAATGATATATCAAAGACATTTTAGTTTAGGGATTGAAGAGATAGTACAGTAGGTTATGCAATTGCCTTGTACTTGACTGACCTAGGTTTGATTTACAGCATCTCATATGGTCCCCCGAGCACCACCAAAGTGGATTCCAGTAGTAAGCCCTAAGCTGTACTGGTGCACTCACAAACAAAAAACAACAACAACAAAAGAAATTTGAGTTTATAAAATCTGCAAGATGAGAGAATTTTTGCCTGAGCAATAAAGGAAGTGTTGATTTTATTTATTTATTTTTATCTGGGGCCATCCTCAACATGTGGGTTTAATATACCACATGGGTGCTGGGAATGAAAGCTTGGGTCAGCCATATGCAAGGTAAATGCCCTATCCATTGTGCTGCTGCTTCAGTTCCAAGAAGGAAGATTTTTACTTACATATAGAAAATGTATTGACAAGTTTTATTCATGTTCAAAATCCCCAATCTACTAAAACAAATATGTATAATTTTCACTCACATTCAGCTGTATTTAGGCCCCCCCCTCCTTTTTTTGAAGGAAAATTGGTTTATAACATATAGGTTTCAGGTGTATATTTTTGTAATTTGACATTGTATTTGTTATGTTATTTTTCCTACCAAATGACTAATTTCATCTCCCACCAAGTAATGGACTTCCTGTTTTATATGCCCCTATCCCATCATGGCTGGAGAGATAGCACAGCAGGTAGGGCGTTTGCCTTGCCCGTGGCCGACCCGGGTTTGATTCTTCCATCCCTCTCTGACAGCCGAGCAAGCTACCGAGAGTATCCCGCCAGCATGGAAGAACCTGGCAAGCACCCTGTGGCATTTTAGATATGCCAAAAACAGTAACAACAAGTCTCACAATGGAGACATTACTGGTACCCTCTTGAGCAAATCAATGAACAATGGAAGGATAGTGCTACAGTGTTATCCCACTACATCTCTAATAATGACCATTCTGGTGTTAGAATCTGAGGGTGTATTTTGATTATGTTTATGGAGATGCGGAAATGTCATATAATTTCACTCATATATGGAAGATAAAGAACTGGCAGATTTTGGACTCTTAAGTAGTCTAGATGATAATTTCTGCTTTGCATTTAAGTTGATGATAATAATGATGGGAGACTGCCCTCAGATCCATCCCTTTTTCCTCCATATTTGCTTTATTTTAGGGTGAGTTATCCCTGTCATCTATGTTTCCGGGGTTCCTTTGTCAAAATTCTTCTATCTAGCCATTGTGAAGAGGATGCACAGGCTAAAAGAATAAAGAAGTTAAAGATTTTCTCCCCAAATTTTCTGCTTCAACCAGAATCTTAATCAGGGGCTGTATATTTAGAGGATCTCAACTCCCAACTGAATACCTCTGTCTTTTAGCCCTTCCTTGTCCAAGTTAGATAATCATCTTGTGACCCCGGATCAAGGTATGCTAGCTAAGGTTCTTCATTTCTTACCTCTATTTGCCTATTTTTATTTTGACCTTTAGGTACATTTAAGATTTTAGCCTTTATGGGGCTGGAGCGATAGCACAGCAGCTAGGGCGTTCGCCTTGCACATGGCCAACCTGGGTTCAATTCCCAGCATCCCGTATGGTCCCCTGAGCACCACCAGGAGTGATTCCTGAGTGCAAAGTCAGGAATAACGCCTGAGTATCACCTGATGTGACCCAAAAAGAAAAAAATGATTTTTGTCTTTAGTCCCCGCTATTCAGTGAGCAAACATATGCTGTTTTCCTTGAGGAACAAGGATGGCATATTAGGGGAAGCATTACAAATGTTCAGTGAGTAGAGGGGTATCCATATTCTCTCTGTAAAATTGTACATGGTTTTATAGTCCTCAAAGCAGCTCACAGCCCTATCTTCGTTTTATCTTTAAAACAATTCTCTTAGGAAACACAGACATTCAGAGATATGTGATACCTTTCCTAGGTTTGCAGCAAAAAATATTAGCATCATAAGAACTACAAGGGAAAAAGTGCCTGGTTCAGCATTTGAAACTACACTTCAGTATCTTTTTTCCTGCATTAATGTCTTTGCCTCTTTCTTACTGCATTGTATATGTTGTTTTGTAACTTTTCAGGACTGTATCTTCTCTAATACTATATAACAAGCATTTAAAAAGTATTTCTTTCTATTTGTAAACATAATTGATACAGAAATTAAAGATTTCTATGTTAGACTTAGTTTTTAGCTGCATCATAGTTGAATATCAAAATACTTGCCAGAATTTAGAATTTTGGAAAGCTTTATGGCAAAATAGAGCACATGATTTTGAATTTTAATATTCACTTTAGATTGTATAGCACTCTAAAGAGTGAAACATTTCTCTCTATAAAAAAATATAAGTATCATATCCAGTAGTGCTGAGGGCCAGCAGTCTTGTATCAAGCCTGTGTTGGCAAGGGCTCGTAATACCAAGGATCAAACCCAGAATCTCAGGCATGCCAGATAGTTCAGCTCCTTATGCTGCTTCCTTAGCTCTCTTTCACCTGTCAACCACCACCAGCACCACCACTACCATCTCCGTCATCACCACTGCTTGTGTTTCTATTTTGTTTAGAACTCAGAGACCTATTCTGTCACTTTTGTTTTTGGGTCAACACTTGACTGTGCTAAAGGCTTACTCCTGACTTTGTGCTCAGGGATCATTCCTGGTGGTGTTCATGAAACCATATTTGGTGTCTAGCAGTAAGCCTAGGTTAACTGCTTACATGACCTCAGGACTATGTCTCCAGACCCAGAAGCCAGAATTCATAAGACACAAAATAGTTATTATAGCATATGACATCATTCTAAGTAAAATGTCCTTAATTTGGTTTTAAAGCCACAATAAGATTGCCCCAGATCCCTGAGTCTTGGATCTACCATAGTGAGTACAAAGAAGATTCACTTTTTCCCTGGCTAAGCAGGGAATCAGAAGGCTTCTGAATGAGCACAGAAACATACTTTCTACCCACAGCTGCTCTGAAGAAACTCCTGCTGGAACTGTGTTCGGCCAGAGGGCACAAGAGCCGCCAATCCCAGGCTAGCTGTCCCTGTCCAATTCAGAGATGTGATACCTTCCCTAGGTTTGCAACAAAAAATATTAGCACCTTAAGAACTAAAAGGGAAAAAGCTCCTGGTTCAGGATTTGAACACAACTCAGACTCAATTTCTAATCACCTTAGGAAGAGAATTGGACTCATCTTTGACCTCTCATCCTTCACTCTTGTCTGCTTCTAAACAAAGAACACATCTACTTTTTCTTCATTAAATATCTCTGATAAATTCTTAAAATTTATTATTTATTATTTTAGCTATGGTGTCTTGTCTCCCTCTGGGAATGTGTTACTCCTTGTTTTTTTTCCCCTTCTAACTGGTCAAAATCAAAAACCAAAAGAAAAATTAAATTGATATAGACAAATAGAGAGGGAAGGACCCTCATGACAATTGAATTCCTAGAAAGCAATAAGATCAAAGGCCCAAGGCTGTAAAAGACCCCCATTGCAAACATAGGAACTAAGACCTGATAAGACTTCATCTGGTGCCAACAGACTCTGGAAGGCTGGACCCCTGCTGAGAGAAGCTCCAGCAGAAACAAAGGCCAAGAAAAGAAATTTCAAAGAAGAACACTGACCACTCCCAACTCTACACCTTTGGCAACCATCCTAGCAATAGACTCTTACAAGGTAGAAGCTCTAGATGAGGCAGGTTGGAGAAACCCTATAAAAGCCACTATGTGTAGGATAAGATTGTTTTTTTCTTTCTGCCTTGCTGCAGGGAGCTTAGGTTTATTGGGTTACTCCCAAAACAGTGCTCTCATTCCTCTGTGTTTATTTCTAACTTCTTTCTTTGTGGTCTGTTAACTTGTAAATATTGTTTTTCTCTTATCCTTGTGTTTTGCACAGTTAATTCAGAGCAATGTCCTTTTTGTATGGGCATAGGTAGACAATTAATGCTATACTTTTGTAATTTGGGAGTCAATTGACTTTGAATGATATTTTCCTTCTGGACATCTGTTCCCTCAACTTAAGCCTCACTTGCCCTTACTTCCCAGTATCCCCAAAAGCAGGATCCCGACAAGGGGCTGGGTGGACCCAGGGCAAGCAGCGAGTTGTGTGCTACCCTGGCATCAAAATGGGCCTGGCCAAAGTGCCATAATGCTTAGCTATAAGTTAAGAGTATGGTCATGGGAAAATTCTGTCATGATCCAAAAAGCCATAACTAGATTTGGATGCTGCTAGGGTTAGGAAAGATTGATCTGGCCTGAGCACTGTAGTCTGAGTCTGTGGCAAGATGTTCCCAGGAGAGCCGCCATACAAGCCTCAATGTATCTCTTACTGTGTCCATACAAAAATAACTAATATTAAAAAGTCGAAGTAAGATGTTAATTAAGATGTTAATTAAGTTATTGGACTAAGGAGAAGAGAAAACCCCCCTAGGTGGTGTTTCTGCACTTGGGCCTGATGGACAGTCAGGAAGGGCTTTCTTATGTTGATTTTGCTACAGGACAGGGTGTATCACTAGCCCAGAGTGCTGGGGGTGGAGAGAGTTGGAGGGTAGGAGAGAGAGAGAGCAGGGCAAGATGGAGCTGGGAGAAACATGTGGGAGAGGCAGGAGGAGACCGGAATGAGGAGCAGTGTTGAGACTAGAATGGGGAGCTCAGGGAGATGAACAGGCACGTGGAGAGAATGGAGTAAGCGGCAACTGATCCGCAACTGGCTTGGCCCTTGTTTCCTCCTTGTCTGCCCCATGGCATGGGCCATCCAGGCTAAGCAAACGGCCTGAGACCACCCAACATGGGCGGTGAGAGGGAGAGCTGCGGAGCCTCCCCTGGCTCTCTGGAGAATAAACAACAATCAACAAAGGTAGAGCACACGTATAGTGCACGAGCACATGTGTGGCCTGCGTCTTCCTTCTTGAGATGTGTACTGGGGCTCTCTGCCTTTGAGGTAGCCTGCGTTCTTTCATATGTCACTGTCCCTTACACCCCCTCCTTCCTCTCCTTACACCTCCAAATAAAAACTGTTTTTACTCCACTGCTCTCAGCTACTCCTGAAATCCTTCTCTGCGAGATAAGACAAAAACCTGGAAGGCCTGGGTAAGGCCTAGGTCTGGCTTTTCTTTCTTACGAAGAGAGATTCCTCCCTCCAGCCTTAGTCCACAGCTCCCTAAGAAATCAGGTGGTGGGGATTAACTCGAATGCCTAGAGGTTAAGTGGGTGTCAGGAGTCGCCTGACAGCTACCTAGTGGGACTGGCTGAGCTCTGACCCATGAGGTGCAGGACTTATGTGCATGCAAATTTTATCAGTTCTTGCCTACACAGCAGGTCCCTGGGGTGGCAGAAGAGGTTGGAGAGAAAGTGGTCATTTCTTTCCTCTACACCTCACGTAAGCCACCGTGGGGGCCCACCTACTTCAAAATGAAATAAATAACTTCACTCTGATTATCTTCGTCCCACTGAGGACTGTGGTTTCATTTGGAGACTCCTCTCCTTGTTCTGATGGGCTGAAAGGAATACTAAGAAACTTGTCCAAGGAGAGTCAGAATTAGTTGTGAGGAAAAAACTGATGCCATGATAGGCTGTAGCTAACGTTAAGTCTTAACTAGGCCTCAGTTTCTGTTTCCCCAAAGCGGGAGTTGCAGTTTCTGGTAAACTCCCAGTTGAGTAATTTGCCTAGATAAGAAACTGGGCAGTTGGGTCTGGCCTCCGTGGAGAAAATTGCTGACCACTGATTCTTTCTGAGTTAAAATACCAACTGAGAAGTTAGTAAAGTCTGTAGTAGAAAAAAAAGTTAGTAAAGTAAACTTAGTAAAATAAAAGCTAAGATACTTCATTAATTTGAAAATTCGTTTGAGGCAGGGATGATGCTTTTGGTCACACATGGTGCAGCTCAGGGGATACTCAGGTCTGTACTTAGGAATGACCCCTAATAGTTAGTGCTCAGGGGATCATATAAGGTGCCAGAGATCAATTCAAGGTCAGTTGCCTTACCTCCTGTGTTATCTTTCTGGTTCAGCACTTTTAAATCTATGAATTAAAAACCACATATATTATTACAATATTTTATACTCTCTCTCTTTCTCTTTTTTTGGCTTTTTGGGTCACACCTGGCGATACACTCCCAGCTCTGTACTCAGGAATTATTCCTAGTGGTGCTCAGGGGACCATATGGGATGCTGAGGATCGAACCCAGGTCAGCCGTGTGCAAGGCAAACACCATACCGCTGTACTATCGCTCCAGTCCCAATATTTTGCACTCTCTTAATCAGTGTAATGAAATAGGAGGTTATTTCCTACAGCAGCTCAGGAACTTCATAGACTCAAAATCAAACCTAAAACAAGGACTAAAGGGGCTACTATAAGACAAGACAAACCCTACAACCACAACACACCCGCACAGAAACATGACACAAAACCCCATAACCATACTCTCTCTCAATATCAACGGTCTAAATTCACCATTGAAGAGACACAGAGTGGCAAAATGGATACAGAGACAGAACCCAACATTCTGCTGCCTACAAGAAGCTCATCTCAACACTCAGAGCAAACACAGACTCAAAGTCAAAGGATGGAAAACAATCCTGCAAGAAAACAGCTCCTGTAAAAGAGCTGGGGTGGCCATACTAGTATCCGACAACATTAATTTCACCTTGAAAAAGACTAAAAGGGACAGCGAAGGCCATTTTCTATTCATCAAGGAAGGGATATGTACAAAAGGAAGAAATCACACTCTTAAATGTATATGCACCTAATGAGGGAACAGCTAAATATCTTTCTGGAGGCATATAACTTCTCTCAAAATGATATCTTCTGGAGCAGCTATCAGAGTGGAATCTGTCTGACTGTTGCTGAGGTAAATCCTCACTTTGATTATATAGTAAACTCTTGTTTCAGCTTTCTTTAACATCTTCTGTTTCCGAGGAAAACACCATTCTTCTGCAGAAGTAGCTCCAATGCCTCCCTACTGGGCTGTGAATAAATGCTAGACGGAGATTGAGAAATAATTGCCATTGGCCAACTACTCACACTAGCCCTAGCCACTTGTTTTGCATTTCAATCTATATATACTGTGCACAACTTTCTTTTAAAATCCCCTTTCTAGGAAAGTGCTGTTGTTCACTGATTCTTAAATGATGTCTGAATATATATTTGTCAGATTTCCGTGAAAATAATACTCTTAAATGAATTCACAATTCATCATTTAATTTATGGTTTATTATGTTAAATAGTTTACCATTGTGGGTATGTAGAATGTGTATGTCCTTAAGTTTCATCTCACTTAAATTGTATCAGAAATGAAACTGATAATGGGAACACTTGTATAATAGCTTCATGTAAACCAATAGTTTAGATATCTTATAAGAATAACATAGGACATGTTTGTTCTGTCAAAGATGGCTTTGATTCTAAACTACAGCATTGTATGACAACGGAGACTAGAAGATAAGAAAGTATGGCTTCTGCCTTTTGGTTGAAATATTTTACTAAAAAATTTATTAATATTTACAAGTACTAGACTCTTTGCTAATTTTGATCTTTTGAGAGTTTTCATCTCCCACAATTTTTTTTCCATTTTGTATTGGTCTCCTCTATAGTAGGTGTCCAGGGGCTAGGGGCCATTCCTAATGACACTCAGCCTGATGCTCCAGACTGACTTGATAGTACAGTACTTAGGACCACATTAAGTGCTTCCTGGGGCTGGTGTTACTTGGGGCCACCAGGGCTACCCAGCAGTCCTGCAGAAGATATGATGTACCAGACATTAAAATCAAGGTCTTGAGCATGACTTGCATATGTTCTACCATTCGAACTGTCTCCAGCCCAATTTTTTTATAGCACTGTCCTCCCATTGTTCATCGATTTGCTCGAGCGGGCCCAGTAACGTCTCCACTGTGAGACTATTGTTACTGTGTTTGGCATAATGAATATGTCACCGGTAGCTTGCCTGGCTTTGCTGTGCGGGCGAGATACCCTCGGTAGCTTGCCAGGCTCTCCGAGACGGACGGAAGAATCAAACCTGGCTTGACCAGGCCAGCCACGTGCAAGGCAAACACCCTTACCACTGTGCTATGCTCCAGCCCTATCTGCCTGTCTGTCTGTCCTCCCGTTGTTTATCGATTTTGCTCAAGCGGGCCCAGGAATGTCTCCATTTTGAGACTTGTTACCGTGTTTGGCATATTGAATACATCACAGGTAGCTTGCCAGGCTTTGCCGTGCGGGTGAGATACTCTCAGTAGCTTGCCGGGCTCTCAGAGATGGGCGGAGGAATCAAACCCGACTCGGTCTGCCCAATTTTAGACTTAAAAAAAAAACTATCAGAAATTTACACGTCTTTCAATTAGAATATACTGATGTTTACTTTGACATTTTTCTTTGTCATTTCAAATCCCAAGTTACATACATAATCCAAGTTACATGCAGTCCTCTGACAAATGACTTATGATTTACTTATTATTGTATAAGCTAAAAATAAGTTCATATATTACTAATAAGAGACTGGTCTTTAGATGTGCCCAAACTGCAGGAAATACAAATAAAAAACACCACCAAAGATTTGTTTTGTGCCGTTTATTTTCAATGTGCTTTAATTGCGCTGAAACTTTAATTGAGTTGTAATTGCATTTTATTGCATGCATTTGTATGAATTAAAAACTACTTACAACTGAAATGTGGTGGATGAAACAATTTCATGCATATAGTGAAACAGTTACCATAAAGAAAAGTTTTATCATCTCTTTTATAGCATCACTCTTAGGCACTTTAAAAGAAGTTTAATTTTGCCACGTAATCATTTTATCCTTCTGTGCATTATATTTTCTGTGAATCCCCTTCTCCACCCACCCTTATAATTCTCAGATCTTCTTCCCCCAAGTTTGAACTCCTGGGTTTAAACCCAAGGAACTATCCTGTAAGTTCCCTTATGGTCTAACTTTACGTTGGATTTTGGTAAAGGAGGCGTTTGAAGAAGAGGGCTCTGGGGGAAGGATATTAATATTTGGTCTTCTGACAAAGCCTCCTTTGTCCATATACACAGTGACCGTTGGCTGTTCCTTTTTCCCACATACCTGCTATTTCTTGCATCTTGAGCTCAGTTTTGCTCTGACTTCCTGCTCTTGCCAAGTCCTGAGTGTTTCTTTCTGTCTTGTCTTAGTGTCCTTAACTTCTCCTTCACCTTTGTTATCTCTCGAATCTGTTTGTAAAACTCATTTCAGTTCAACTTCAGTACTTGGAGGACTATCTGTATCTTCCAGGACACTTACCTGATATATCATACCTAACATAGATAAGTCAGTTTCTTTTATAGGACGTGAGACATAATGGTGTTCAGTTAGGAAAAACATTAACTGTCTATTAAACTCAACATGTGAGATTAATTTTCAGAATAAACTTTCATATTCCAATTTAACCCCAATGAAAATGTTTCATTTTGGCAATGTTTGGAATTCACATTTTCATTATTACAGAGGTTAGATTAAGGACTTTGTATTATTAATTCATGTCAGTGTTTTCTGGTTGAACTGGACTATCAAATAAACACTATTTGAGCTCTAATATATATTATATATTATATTCTACTGAATATAATTCTACTGAATTCTATTGAATATATTCTACTGAAGTTTGACATGGCATCTATGGAAGAAAATGTGCTACACTGAGAGGGGGTAATTGAATTTATATTTGATCTAGACAACACAAAATCCTTTGACATATGACATGTTTTTTCAATTTAAATATTTTCATTTTATTGAAGAATGACACTGAAGATGTCTCTAACATTTAGACAAACAAATCATTTACATCATTGTGTTCCTTTTCAGAATCTAGTACAGTTTTTTCATGGTAAGTGTAGCCCAAACCCAGCTTTGTTAAGTCCCACAATTATTCTTATTTGTCCTCTCTTTATTTCTTGATCATGGGCCTTCTACAACTCTCAGAAAGTTTTTAACAGATGTAGCATTGTTTTCCAGGGTTCAATATTTGCAAAGCAATAAGCAGTTTATTGACCATTTCTAACAGGAAACAATTCCTAAGATTTTTATATGTTTTGTTTACAGATTGGCCAAGATCTATTTAGTATGCAGAGATGTCAACATTTTCACAGCAAGGCACAAATAGCAACTGTTGAAGAGGGTCTGCCAAAACAAGGTCTGTTATGATTTAAGAAATGTGATTTAAATTAACACAGCAATTGACCTTCATTTAATATTAAAATTTCATTTATATTTTGTCTGTAATACCTGTTAACTACAATAGTAATAGTGTCTGTTCTTTTCAGTAGAAGTATTCCCTGTGCCAGGTACTATATTCAGTGCTATTTATATTATCCTACTTAAATCTCCAACTATTTTATGCTGCATGCTAATGAAATCCAAGATTATTAAAAAAAGAAATCAAACACTACGGTAGTTCAGTAGTTTAACCACAACCTCACAGATTATATGTGGAAAACCATCCCTCAGTAAACCTGTTTTAAATCAGAATCTCTTATAGGGTCTCATAAACATGTACTGGGTATATCCATCATACCAATTATTTAAATTGTAGCATAATCACATACATATTTAGGTATTAGTTTAATCACATTCGATGAGTGTGCTTAAATCTTAAGAAAGATTTAAAACATATTCGACATTGTATAACTGAAACCCAAGCACAAAAATTTAGAAGTCTATAACTGTACCTCATGGTGTTTCACTAATAAAAAAAAATAAAATAAAAATTTAAAAAAAAAACATATTCGACATAGATTTTCCTTTTTTAATTTAGAATAAAATAAGATGGCAATATTTAAATTAAAATAATATTCTATTTGTATTACCTTATTGTTATTCAAATATTTATTTATGATTGGAACATACATCATAGGTAGCAAACTCTTCATAAACAAATGCAAGTTAGTGGTTTATTTTCTTCTTTAGCTATTTCATTTCTGGATAAAGGTCTTTTGCGGTATCAAGATCATCTCATATTCATTAGAAAAAACATATGTGATATTGTAAATGTCAATTATGTCAGCAGCAAGTTATTTTTTTTTCTTTCACACTTATGCAGGGCTTTAATTTATCATGTCATCTACCATCTGGTTTTCAGGAGAGATTTTTATTATATTTTAATAAAGTGGATATTGGAGGGAACATTTTTTTTGCTGCTAACTAAAGTATGCAGGCATTTATATTTGTCCCTGATAAATTTTTTGGTAATTAATTGTCATTTAAAAATTTTGTTGGTCTACTTTATGTACACATGGGAAACTTATTTAAAGCCTCCTAAATATGACTGGCAAAACCTTACAATAAAAGTGCCTTTTTATATATGATATTTATTACGGTCACGGTCACGGTCCCCCCATTGTTCATCGATTTGCTCGAACGGGCCCAGTAATGTCTCCATCATGAGACTTGTTGTTACTGTGTTTGGCATATTGAATACATCACGGGTAGCTTGCCAGGCTTTGCCGTGCGGGTGAGATACTCTTGGTAACTTGCCAGGCTCTCCGAAAGACGGGGAGAAATCGAACTCAGCTTGGCTGGGCTGGCTGTGCACAAAGCAAACTCCCTACTGCTGTGCTATCGCTCCAGCCCATGATATTTATTAGATAAAATAATTAATTATTACAATTTTTATAATTATTAATATTGAAATAAATGAGTAGCTCTGGGAAAATAAAGGTGCAGAGTATATTTTGGTATTTCTTCCTTAGACCTTCATTGTTTTTCAAAATTTCATTCAGCCAAAACAGAACTCTTCAAAGAGGAGATCCTTTCCAAATTTATTCCTTATTATTCCCCTCATAGGAATAATCAATATTGACTCACTCCAAAGGAATCATGATTAGATCATCTCTTTGGCACTGGAATTTCCTGTAAACAGAACCTCTATTGTGAATAATCTATGGACAGATTCATGAGTCTAAAGCCAGAGTGTAGTACTCAAGGTCAGCCATATTTTATTTTAATGCATCTTCTATAATATGTTATTGACTTATGAAAATGCATTGTTAGAGGATATCTTTCTACTTAGAAAAATATTCATTGTAGTATTTTTGGATCCTAGTGAAAAGCCAACAACTAAGTTGCAAAAATGAGATGTTTGAAAAAATATAGTCTCCTCTCCCACCTGCTCTTGATTAGGGGAAAACAAAACAAAACAAAAACGTGAAACCTCTTCCTTAGTTGTCCCGGATTTCAGCTATTATTATTATTATTATTATTATTATTAGTGTAAAGAAGGCAGAAAGAGAGCTAAGTCTTCTAATATACTTTTCCTATACTTCCCATTTGCTTTCTGCTCTGGTATATTGTAAGATAGTCAGAAAGACTTTGGTGAACCTTTGATCTCACTGTATTTAATTAGGGAAACCAACAGGATCTTTTATGTTTATAGGCCAGCGATGTGTAAAAAGCCATGTTTAATGTGAAGCCTGACAAATTGTAGTGGGTATTTTTGGACAGCCGACCTAGCACGTCCTTTGTTGTCTATGCACTGTCAGCTTTTGGCTCAAAGAGAGTGGATTAACATAAAAGAGAATCCGCCTTTCCTAGGGCATGCCTAGAAAGCATGAATCTGCTGCTTTTGATTTTTTTTTTCCCTGAGCTTTGTCAGGTATAATATAAAACCATCTATAGTTTGTAGCCTTTAGCTCTCTGTCTTTCTTTCTTTCTTTTTAATAATTGGCTTTAGATAGGTAGTTCTTTGCTTCAGTTTTCATAGGGGTAAAATAATATCTATTATTCTCTTTATATCAGAGACTAGATTTCCAAGGACCAGTAAACTAATGAGTTTAAAGTTCTTTGTGCTTTACAGTGATTTTTTTTTTAATCATGCATTATATCAAACTCGAACTTAACCTTCAAAGGGGAGTCTTGAAAAAATACTAATTTTTGGTACGTGGTCTGACTACAAAGGAGTGAGTTTGATCCTCTGATAGATCTTTGACCACCCTTGGTGAAGGAAATGATTTTTTGTCATTTTTATTTATGTGGTACCTAAGAATTGAACTGGGACTTTTACATTTCAATTTCTCCCAACCACTGTGGAGTATTTTAGATCTAAACACGCCTAATCCTTGAGGCCAGGCAGCTCTGCAGCATCTGATTTAGATTTTACCATCTTCTCACTGGGGGTCTTTCCCTGGCCTCCCCCCTCAACAGTATTCACCACCTCTCACACTGCAGCAGGCAGGCCAGCAGCTGGGGGTTGGGAGAAACCTCAAGACTGGCCCCCCTTTGTTGGTTATTCCCCAATAACAAAGACCTTATAAGACTTTGAAATAAACCATCCCCCAAGAGGAAGGCAGACCGACCATCCCCTTAGGCCAAGAGGTGCTTCAGTGGGGAAAAAGCTGTGATGAAACTCAATAGATACCCCTCCCATCTCTCCCCCCCTCATTGGCATCACAGTCTGTTGCCCCTGAGTACCTGGGTGTGACCCCCTCAAACAAAACTAACAAAAGTAAACAAAAGACAATAGAAAACCCAAGAGAGTCCTTTTTCCTTGATCTGCCCTGGCTGTGGGGACTCTTATTTGCTCAGAAAGCCCCAAGCCAGGCTGTTTGGAAAAGGACTGTATTTCCTAAATATCTAGGGAGCATTCTGCTCCACCCTCAGTTCTGGCACCCTGACTTTGGCAGGGAGCAGAATTCTTTTTCCTTTCCTGTTCTCTTTCCTGTTGAAAGAGGAGGTCTCTTGACTCCTCTTTATTGAATCACTTTGAGATAGTTACAGGCTTTCATGTTTGGGTTACAATGACACAATTATCAAACACCCATCCCTCCACCAGTGCACATTCCCCAACACCAATATCCCTATTATACCCCCCTTTCCCGCCCTCCCCCTGCCCCCATGGCAGACATGATTCCCCATAATCTCTCTCTACTTTGGGGCATTATGGTTTCCAATACAGACCCTGAGAGGTTATCATGTTTGGTCCTTTATCTACTTTCTGCACACATCTCCCATCCTGACCAATTCCTCCAGCAATCTTTTTCTTAGTGATCCCTTCTCTATTCCAACTTCCTTCTCCCCTTTGCTCATGAGGCAGGCTTCCAGATATGGAGCAATTTATCTGTCCCATGTATCTACTATCCTTAGGTGTTAGCCTCATGTTATGTTGTTTTATACTCCACAAATGAGTGCAGTCCTTCTATGTCTGTCCCTCTCTTTCTGACTCATTTCACTTAGCATGATACTCTCCATGTCTATCCATTTATAAGCAAAGTTCATGACTTCATCTCTCCTGACAGCTGCATAGTATTCCATTCTGTAAAAGTACCAAAGTTTCTTTAACCAGTCATCTGTTCTAGGGCACTTGGATTGTTTCCAGATTTTGGCTATTGTGAACAATGACTCATCAAAAATATCATACACCATGACCAAGTAGGATTCATCCCAGGGATGGAAGGATGGTTTAGCATTTGGGAATGGATCAACATAATCCATCGTATCAAGAAAAGAAAAGATAAAAACCATATAATCATAACAATAGACGCAGAGAAAGCATTTGACAAGATCCAGCATCTGTTTATGATGAAAATTCTCAGCAAAATAGGCATTGGAGGAACTTTCCTCAATATAGTCAAAGCCATCTACCACAAGCCCACGGCAAGTATTATTCTCAACTAAAAGCCTTCCCTCTAAGATTGGGCACAAGACAAGGTTGCCCACTTTTGCCACTCCTATTCAGTATAGTACTGGAAGTCCTAGTCATTGCAGTTTGGCAAGAGAAAGGAATCAAGAGAATACAGATAGGAAAGGAAGAGGTCAAACTATCACTATTTGCAGGCGATATGATGCTATACTTAGAAAACCCTAGCGATTCTACACAAAATCTCCTAGAAACAATAGGTCAGTTTAGTAAAGTGGCAGGCTACAAAATCAACACCCAAAAGTCCATGGTTTTATCATATACAAATAAGAAAACAGAAGAAATAGACATTAAAAAATCAATCCTGCTCTTCCTCTTCGTCCCCCAAGCTGTGTTGGTCTTCTCCCCCACCCAGCTGTGTTGATCTTCTCCCCCACCCAGGTCAGTTTATCTGCTGGTACTTGAACCCGGGACTTGGATTTCTTCCTGCAAACCCCGCAGGTGTCCTCTCGGACCTTTGGAGACATTGCTAGCAACACAGTAGTAGTTGGAGACTTCAACATCACTTTATCACCTATGAATAGATCAACAAGAACAAAACTCAGCAAGGAATCATTGGCTTTGAAAGAAGAAATAGAAGAGAAAGGGCTTTTAGACCTATACAGGGCTTTACACCCCCAAAAGAAAGAATACACATTATTCTCCAGTGCGCACGGAACATTTTCCAAATTAGACCATGTGCTAGGCCACAAAACATACCTCAATGGAATCCGGAGGATAGATATAGTATCAACCATCTTTTCAAACCACAATGCACTGAGGATAGAAGTGAATCCCACACATACACGGAGAACCAAATCAGACACCTGGAAATTAAACAACTCAATGCTGAACAACGAGTGGGTCAGGAAGGAAGTCAAGGACAAAATCAAAAGATACCGGGAAACAAATGAGAATGAAGACACAAGATACCAGAACTTACGGATGCAGCGAAAGCTGTATTAAGGGGGGAAATTTATAGCTCTGCAAGCATTTCTCAGGACGGAAGAAAGGATGCAATTAAACAACTTGACTTCACATATCCCCTGTTCATGGATTGGTAGAATTAACATAGTCAAAATGGGAATACTTCCCAGAGCACTGTATAAATTCAATGTGATCCCCATTATGATACTTATAACATTCTTCATAGAAATGGAGCAAACTCTCCTGAAATTCATATGGAACAATAAGCCCCCACGAAAATCTAAAGCAATTCTTGGGGAAAAGAAAACGGGAGGAATCAACCTCCCTAACTTCAAACTCTACTACAAAGCAGTAATTATTAAAACATCATGGTACTGGAACAAAGGTAGAGCTGCAGACCAATGGAAAAGATTGATTGAATATACTGACATCTCCCCCCAAACAAATGATCATCTAATCTTTGATAAGGGGGCAAGAAAAGTAAAGTGGAGCAAGGAAAGCCTCTTTAACAAATTGTGCTGGCAAAACTGGATGGCTACATGCAAAAAAGTGGGCTCAAATCTCTGCCTAATGCCATGTACAAAAATAAGATCTAAGTGGATTAAAGACCTCAATATCAGACCGAAATCCATAAAGTACATTGAAGAAAAAGTTGGCAAAACCCTCCATGACATTGAAGCTAATGGTATCTTCAAAGATGTCACAGCACTAGCTAAGCAAGTGAAAACAGAGATAGACAAATGGGACTATCTTAAACTAAGAAGCTTCTGCACCTCAAAAGAAACAGTGACCAAAATACAAAGACAGTCTACAGAATGGGAAGGTTGTTCTACAGAATGGGAAAGGATGTTCGCCAAATACACATACGCAAGGGGTTTATATCAAGGATATGCAATGTACTGATTGAACTCCACAAGAAGATAACATACAACATCATCAAAAAATGGGGTGATGAAATGAACAGAAACTTTCTCAAAGAAGAAATCCAAATGGCTAAAAGGCACATGAGAAAAAGCTCCACATCGTTAATCATCAGGGAGATGCAGATCAAAACAACAATGAGATATCATTTCCCACCACAGAGACTGGCCCACATCCACAAGAACAAAAGCAACCAGTGCTGGCACGGATGTGGTGAGAAAAGGACCCTCCTTCACTGCTGGTGGGAATGCTGACTGGTTCAGCCCTTTTGGAAAACAGCATGGACGATTCTCAAGAACTTCGAAATTGAGCTCCCATTTGACCCAGCAATACCACTCCTGGGAATATATCCTTGAGAAGTAAAAAAGTATAGTCGAAGTGACATCTGCACTTGTTTGTTCTTTGCAGCACTCTTTACAATAGCCAGAATCTGGAAAAAACTGAGTGCCTGAGAACAGATGACTGGTTAAAGAAATTTTGGTACATCTGCACAATGGAGTACTATGTAGCTGTTAGAAAAGATCAAGTCATGAAATTTATATACAAGTGGTACTACATGGAAAGTATCATGTTAAGCGAAATGAGTCAGAAAGAAAGAGATAAACATAGAAAGATTGCATTAATCTGGGGAACATAAAGTAACAAAATAGGAGACTAACAACCAAGAGTGGCCAGGATTACTACCAGGTTTGCTCCATGGCTTGGAGACCAACCACACATGCTAGGGGAAAAGGGTGCTCAGATAGAGAAGGGATCACCAAATAAAGGATGTTGGGAGGATCCTCCCAGGATGGGAGAAGCGTGCTGAAAGTAGATTATAGACCAAACATGATTGCCACTCAATACCTCTTTTGCAAAGCTCAACATCCAAGAGGAGAGAGAACACAAAATGGAATGCCTTGCCAGAGAGGCAGAGTGGTGGGAGGGATACTGGGATCCATGGTGGTGGGAAATGGGCACTGGTGGAGGGATGGGTATTTGATCATTGTATAATTGAAACACAAGCACAAAATTTTGTAAGTCTACAACTGTACCTCATGGTGTCTAACTAATAAAAATTAAAATAAATAAATAAATAAAATAAAAAATCAATCCTGTTCACAGTAGTACCTCAGATAATCAAATACCTTGGAATCAGCTCAACAAAAGAGGTTAAGGACCTATACAAGGGAAATTACAAAACACTACTTCAAGAAATAAATGAGGACACTAGGAAATGGAGACACATCCCCTGCTCATGGATAGGGAGGATTAACATTATCAACAACAAAATGGCAATACTGCCCAAAGCACTATACAAACTCAATGTGGTCCCTATCAGGATACCCATGGCATTTTTCAAAGAAATAGACAAAGCACTCCTGAAATTCATATGGAACAATAAACCCCCAGGAATAGAGAAATAGGGAGTTAACAATTGTCCATCTTAAAGTTCTTCCCCAGATCTTAGGTTCACTTGGGAGCTAAGATAATGGGAAATAACTAAGGCAAATGGCCAGAAAAAAATCTGTTAGTTGCTCGTATCCTCTGTAACACTTACCAAGAGTCTAATTTTCATTTAAAAGTGTGTACAGGAAAATCCTTATCTTTAATTTCTCTGCATTCTCTGTAACTCAAAGACTCGGTTTTCCCAGAAAAAACTGACAAAAAAGACCATAGTTAAAAAGAGAATGGGCACTGTTGGGGGGATGGATACTCTATCATTGTATGACAAAACATAATTACCAAAGTCTGATAAGTCTGTAACTATCTCAAGGTGATTCATTAAAAAATAAAAAATATATAAAATAAAATAATCCTATACTGTTTCTCCCCTCTTGGGCGTGCTCCACTTTTCCTATTCTACTTTGAACGAGGTCTTATACTTTCCAACTCTGAGCCTGAACGTCTTTGGCACTCAATATATTCATTCTGGAAAATATTGAATAGCCTGGGAATTGCTAACAAATAGAGACATGCCGCCGCTGCTGCAGCCACATCTGTATCCCTATTTCCAAAATAAATCTCATTTACTTCACTCTTTTCTGAAGTTTTTCTCTTTTTTGAGAATAGACAAGAAGGTTTGGGAACTTATGACTCCCCCTCAATGTCCAGACCCCAGGAATGGGGCAGACCTGCATGGAGTTCGGCCTTGACTCCTCATCTTCCAGGCTATACTGTGGTAGGCCAGGCAGGAGCATTGGAGCCTTTGAGCTACTGTGACTGCTTCTTCTTCTCTGTAAATCCCTACACACACACACACACACACACACACACACACACACACACACACACTCACCCCACTGGCAACAACATTGAGGTTGTGCTCCCATTCTCCTGGTGCATTGCCAAGATACAGTGCCATCTCCCAAATGCTAAGTGAACCCCATAGATGTCAGTTCACTGAGCTGTCCTGGGATCACTCTCTTCCCTCAGCTTTAGAGCCCCAATCCTTTAGAGATTCTGGCCTCTCACAGAATCCCTCACCCTTACATTGTAATTTTTTTAAAAAAAATTACATTAGAAATTTAAAATTAGCACTAGCAATAAAATTAGAAATCACAGCCCATTCTTGAATCCAAGCAATTAATGGAGTCCGTTCCAACAATCTGACCTCATAAACTTCTGCTTCCCTTAACTGTGACCTTTCCAAGACTTATTTCTGCACTTTATTTTGAATGTGTTTTATACTTGCAGAAGAAAAGGGAATAAGTGTTGGTCACATATCTCCTATGCATCAGATCAGGCAGGTAAATAATAAATGTGTGAACAGTGTTAAGAAGCAGAACATCTTACTCTTCAAGAGAGAAGGTCAGTATTAGAGAGTTTCAGGGCCCTCAAAACGGTATGGAGATTTGTGTATTAAGTAGACAAGCTATAACAAAAGGCAAGCTACTCAAAGAAACCAGGATGAAGTGAATACATAACAAGTTTTCTTCAGGTGGTTACATACTGCTGGATCCAGAGTTGACCACCCCTCAACTGATGGTGACCACCACAAAGGACAGAGAACAGAGTCGATAATGCAAATCATACAGCGAGGTTTATTGCTCCAGCTAGCTGGGGTCCAAGTATCTGCCCAGAACAGCAGGTTTCAATGAGTATCCCGAACACTAGATTCAGCAAGTTCTTATACTTTCATTTTTATCAAGTAGGCATTACTCAGCAATTTTCTATTACTTATAGAGTACATATATTTTTTGGCCCGCATCATCTAGTCCACATCCTGACAGTTACATTTCGAAGACCTAATCTCATTCTGGGGACCTAATCTTTGACAACCATCTGTTTTTTCCAATTTTCTTGTTCCTGGAAAAGGCCTAAGTCATGAAGAGTCCATAAAGCATGTCATGGCAGTTCTCTGGCCAAGTGGGTCCTAACAATACCAGTATCAAAAACTGATTGTTTGCTTTGTGCAAGTGAATATTTTGGGAGAGTGTCATCTCCTGGATTACTTTTCATTTACAAGATGTGGCTAGTATTAGAGGGCACTGGGTTTACTTTAAATAAGAAAACATTTTTTTTTTAATTTCACTGAGAGTCTTTTTGGCCTTGTGAGAGATTTCTTTTTATTTTAAAAATAGAAGCCATCTCGAAAGCCAGCTATGAGCTGGTGGTGATGGGGCAACTGAAACCTCATGGGAAGGGGGGCGTTCCTGGCTTGTCCTTCACGCCCTACTGAGGTCACGAGTTGCCCCCCATGCATGGCTCTCTAGCATGGCCATGGCTCCAGAAGCACAAGGACTTAATGCAGAGCCTGGCAGCTAGCAGCAGAAAAGTGAATGGACTATGAGTTAATTGACAGTACCATGCCTGCCTGGGAGGGAAGGGGTGTTGCTCCCTTCTGCCTTTTTCCCCCTGGGCAGCAAGATGGTGGCTACCTTGGAGCTTTTTGGAAAGCCAGGTATGAGCTGGTGGTGACGGGGCAACTGAAACCTCATGGGAAGGGTGGCATTCCCGGCTTGTCCTTCACACCCTACTGAGGTCACAAGTTGCCCCACCATGAGCGGCTCTCCAGCACGGCCATGGCTCCAGAGCCACAGAAACCAATCTCGTAATTATCTGGCCTTTGGCAGAAATGCCTTCAGGCTTAATACGTAAAATATCAGAAATTCAAAATAGCGCGGCTGCTATCATGGCCTTGAGACATCATATGGTTCTCATAACCAGCTGCAGAAAACAAATTATTTCACAATGCCTTTTCAGCAGTTCTGATTGTTGGGTGTAAACTCTAAACAATAATGGTGCATCTTTTGTCGAAATAATGAATGTAATCAAAGTAGATAGAGTGTTAAGTAGAATTCATCTGCCTCATAGGCATTGGGGGGGTGAGAGGGGGGTATATTGGGTTTCTTGGTGGTGAAAAATAACTACTGGTGAAGGGAAATGTGTTTGATCATTGCATGACCGAGACTTAAACCTGAAAGCTTTGTAACTTTTCCCACAGTGATTCAATAAATAAATATTTAAAAAATAGAAACCATCTCTCT
Organism: Sorex fumeus; assembly: GCF_029834395.1. Taxonomy (NCBI): domain Eukaryota; kingdom Metazoa; phylum Chordata; class Mammalia; order Eulipotyphla; family Soricidae; genus Sorex; species Sorex fumeus. The sequence goes on along the minus strand of NW_026606297.1, from coordinate 13,191,713 downwards.
CTATTAAATATTTCTATTAAGTACAGAATTTGCACCTAGTTTATAGAGTAATTAAATAACATTTATTCTGAAAAATAAAGAATTTTTTATTTCTTACCACAACTTTGCATATGAGATTCCAACTTAGATTGTGTTCTCTCACTCTCTGTTATCCCTTCATTGTCTCCTTCCTAGATTTACAAGTTTAACTGATGAGGGACAGTGTGTATAAAGTTATATTCTATTGAATTAAACTAGAATTTCAGGCTATCAAGCTTTGACTAAGTTTCTCATGACCTGTGATTATTCCCAAGTCTGAGGAACTTCTAAACCTTTCTTCCTGGCCACACAATATATTTTTGTTCGTAATTTTATTATTACCCAACTTCTCATATACCTTCCCACAATTAGAAGTTTACCTAAGAAAGTATTCCTGGATGTAATCTTACTGCTACACTGACCCAAAAATTTGTGTGCCTAACATTTATTCCATACTTATTTAATTTTTCCCCTTGTTCAGAATTTGCTCATAAATCTATTTTCTCTAAGATTCTTTGGTTTGCATATTTGTCTCAATCATCCCTTAATGGTCTGGAGCGATAGCACAGAGGTAGGGCGTTTGCCTTGCACGCAGCCAACATGGCCAACCCAAGTTCAATTCCTCTGCCCCTCTCGGAGAGCCCGGCAAGCTACCGAGAGTATCTCACCCGCATGACAGAGCCATGCGTATTCGACGTATTCGATATGCCAAACACAGTAACAACAAAGTCTCCAATGGAGACATTACTGGACCTGCTTGAGCAAATGGATGAACAACGGGAGGACAGTGACAACTCATCCCTTAACACCTTGGTTGTACATTAATTCCCTAACCTGGTCCCCTTTGCTCCTCATCTGTCTCTTCTCCCCCTCTCCCCACCTCACACACACTCTTTCTATTCTTCCCCTCCCTATATGTTTGGACCATGGTTGATCTGGGCATCTCCCTTTAAAATATTACATCTCCTTATCCAGTTATTCTGGACACTTATATTCCTATGTAAGTGATATCATCTTGTGTTTATCCTTTTCCTGGCTTACTTCATTTAACGTGATGTCTTCCAGTTCCATCCATGTTGCTGCAAATTGCATCATTTGATCATTCCTTACAGCTGTGTGGATTGAATAATCAATATTGTCAAAATGACCACCTTACCTAAACTACTATACCCAATTTCAGACAATATTGTTCAAGGACTTAGAACAATTATAAAATTTGTATGGTATCATATGACAGCTACATCTTGGGCTATTTTTCTCAGAATTAATGACCATACACACTCAGTTCCTCTATGATTATATTGCTTCCGGTTTTCTTCACTGGCCGTTTTTTCTCTAAGGCATGTATTTGTGCCAGATACATTCTTTCTGCTCTAAACATCTTATTCTTAACTTAATTTCTTCACAAGATTCCAAATAGAGCCTCCAATGTTATTACTTGAACTACAATAATATTTTGAATTACTTGTTGTTTCCTGATTTACAGTTATGACTCTTCATAGGACAATTTCTATTAGTCTTTTTATCAGTCTTTTTTTCTTAATCCGCCATTCAGTATTCTCCAGCCTCATCTCATTATTTTCACACACACACACACACACACACACACCTTATAATTTCATAGGAAGCACCTTAAATATCACTGATAAAATCCTTTGCTCCTTCTGAAAAGCACATACTATAAACAATGATCTGATATTATTACACTCTAAGAGGTTTTTATTTAAAAAGAAACCTTACAAAATCACAGTCATTTAACTATAGTTCTAAAGTTAGAGCAGTAATTTGTTGAATTAAACTAAACAGTATCTAGATGTCATTAATTTCCTCATTGTACAGATGAGTTTCGATAAGCACTCTGAGGATTGGGATTTAGGACTATCCAAGTTAGTTAATGAGTAAATTAAGTTTAAATCACAAATTCTTTTCTCTTAATCTAGTGAATCTAATATGTTCTAGATTGTGCCAGTTCATGAGCTTGCTTCCTTGTTTCCAAAAGATGCTCTAGTAGGTTTACTCCATCTCATTTATTTAATACCTCTTAAATTCTATTCATTGAAATATTCTTATTAAGTTTCATATCAAGTAACATTACTATCTTCAATAAAGAAGTTAGTCCACATTTTTTAAAAAATAGAATTTAAGTGGTATTGTATGTTTTGGGTCTCAATGCTTCCATTTTATTTTTTCCCTCAGGTACCATACTTTCCTACATTATTAGAATAATCAGTTATTTAAAGATGCCATGAAAAATCACATTTAAATCTTTGCTTAGACCCTCTATTTCCTCTAAGTCAAATACGATTTTCTCAATTCTACAGAACAGTTTTTATTTTTCCTTTGAAATATGTGTAGACACCATTTAAATAGGGTGGATATAAGATTATGTTTTAGAATCAATAGTTATGGGACTAATCTCTGACACCAACAATATGACTTTTAATTAGTGATACCATAGTGCTTTATTCAATTATATAAAAGGGTCCAATTATTGATAAATACCCTTACTATTATTTACTGCACCAGAGTACTAAAAGATAACTTGAATAAAGAATGTATAAAAATCTATCATTTGTTACTTTCATCTGGAGTACAATTATAATATAAAGAATAATAAAAGAAAGAAGATGATAGGGCTGGAGAGATAGCACAGCGGGTAGGGCGTTTGCCTTGCACGCGGAAGACCTGGGTTCAATTCCCAGCACCCCATATGGTCCCCAGAGCACGCCCAGGAGTAATGCCAGGAGGAACCCCTGAGCATCACCAGGTGTGACCCAGAAAAGCAAAAAAAAAAAAAAGAAAGAAAGAAAGAAAGAAAGAAAGAAAGAAGATGACTGGAAAGACTTGGCTTTCTAAGTATATTAGCCCCTTACTTCTTTAGGATTCATATTTTCTTTATCATATTTTAAATGCAGTTTTAACCATTTAAAGTGATCCTTACATTTCGGTTATACAAGATTTATGTGTCTCACCTCTTTTATCACCTGTAAATTAAATTCGAGGAAGTTATTTTATCAAATCTGAATCTTATTCGGTGTCTAATATAATACCTTGTTCATAGTAGGGTCTCAGAGGAATATTAAAATAACTGAAATTGGGTCACTTATAGATAAAAGGTAATAGGCATTTCAGAATTCTTTGTCTTCTGCATTATGGTGTCTTGTACTAAATATTAAAGGAAACGAAATTAAGTTGACCACAGAACAAGGAATAGTTGAATAGTCTTCTCTGCCATTGCTTTGTCATTGTTAGGCATCACTTTTTAAAAATTTCTCAAATGAATAAAAATAAAAATATTGACTTATTCCGGTTAAATTTCACATAGTCTAATGTTTTAAGTATAACTATGGAAAAGCAAAGCTTCTGAATGCACATATTTGAGCAAATGAGATTGCTTTTGCTGGAATAAACAATTATTGGTAGCTCGAGAGGCAAGCAATACTTATTTCATGCATATATCCATGAATTTTCTGCATATTTGATACTGATTTTAATATATGAAAGTGGCATTTGGTTTTAGGATTATTACCCTTGTGCTTTTATTTAATTAAACGGAGTTCTTAGAAAATATCCTTGAGATTCAAACACAAATTCCAGTTTTTGTGTTTATAAATTCCAGTTATATCTTCAAAATTTAGTATGCTAAAAATAAAATTGACATAATTATGAAGCAATTTACTTGGGTTTTCTCATCTATAATATTTTTAGTATGTACATTTTAAGGATATCACCGTGGCACTGTTGCACTGTCCTCCCATTGTTCATCTATTTGCTCAAGCGAGCACCAATAACATCTCCATTGTAAGACCTATTGTTACTGTCTTTGGCTAACTGAATATGCCATGGTAGCTTGCCAGGCTCTGCTATGTGGGCGGGATACTCTCAGTAGTTTGTCAGGTTCTCTGAGAGGGACGAAGGAATCAAGCATGGGTCAGACATGTGCAAGGCAAACGCCCTACCCGCTGTGCTATGAAAGCAAATTGTATTTTCAAGGAAAAATTTCTCCTAAATGAGTATTTTCAAGCTTCACATAGGTTTTATGGGGAAGAAATTTATTTATTAAACAAAATTTTAGTAATATATATGGATTTGCATTGTATCTAAATTAAAATTATGGTTGAAAGGGGAAAATAAAAATTCTATTAATGATACCATTATCACCAAGTTCTCCATTGGGACGGAACCTTGCATTCAGACAGGTAGCGAGTGAAGAGCCGAGCCAGTGTATTGATGAGTACTGACGGCAGGTTCTTCAGGTGTTCAGGTCTGACCTCGTCTGGGCCGGGGGCTGTTTGTTTCTTTACTGACGAAACGGCATGTCGGATTTCGGAAGGGAGAACGTTGGGAACGACATATCCATCCTGTGGAATTTGGTATGTCGGCAAGTGGACATGGCTATCGAAGAGATTTGAGTAGAAGTCATGGATAATCTTCTCCATTGCCGTTCTGGAGGATGTGATGGATCCATCAGGACGTCGGATGGCAGTCATCTTGGTCTTGTAGTTGGCGAATGACAGGCGGGCGTTACGAATACTTTTCCCGGCTTCTGCTGCATCAACCAGTACTTCTGCTCTTCTCTCTTTGAGGTCTTCCTTGATCGCATCTCTGCACTGCTTTGCAAGCTCGGACGTTAGCTTGCGGTTGCCTGAGGCATGCGCCAAACCGCGCTGGCGAATTAGCTCAAGAGTTTTCGAAGATAGGCGATTTTTTGTGGCTATCTCTCTCTTGGCGTTCCTCACACATTCATGGAGGTGCTGAACCAGTCGATCGTATTCCTCGTCAATGTTGTCAACAATGGCATCTTCCCATGTTGCCGCAATAGTACCTAAGAGTTCCCAGTTGGTGGTCATTCTGGGAGTTCTCTTTTTGAACTTTGCAGCCCTTTCTCCCTGCTCTCTGAAGTAGAATTTTGCACGAAGGAGATGGTAGTCCGATCCCGTTCGAAATTTTGGGACTACAGCGACATCAGTCAGGCAAAACCGTCGATTGAATATGATGTGGTCTATTTCGTTGTGGAATCATCCACCGGGAGACTCCCATGTCCATCGTTTAGATTCTGCCTTCTGTGAGTTACCATGAATGGTCTTGGTCGACATGATGAACTAAGACAGTCTCTCACCCTGTTCGTTCCATTCTAGGCCATGGGTCCCGATGTGAAGTTCTTCAGCTGATCTTCTCGGTCCTATCTTGGCATTAAAATTACCCACAATGATCTTTTAGAAGGTGTGGTCTTCTTTATAGACCTTCTCTAGCTCCATGTAGAACTTCTCAATTTCTCTTTCATCATAATGAGATATTGGTGCGTAGACAACGAAGATAGAAACTGCAAGCAGTTAGCCACATCTATTCAAATGTAAATGTCCGATTCCATTTGTTAGGCATTCGAATGAATCAATGCTCTTGGCCAAGTTTGTGTTGCCAAGGACACCGACGCCTCCAACACCTCTTTTATCGCATGTTCCGAGGAACAATTCTTCTCCAGTGTCAAAAACGGCATGGTGAGATTCGTGCCTTCTTGTCTCTGTTAGACCAATGATGTTGTACTTGATCATTCGCGCTTGTACCATCAGATCCTCGATGGATACATCTGATGCTAGTATACGTGCATTGAAAGTACAGATGATCATTTTTGTCTTCCTTCCTTGTGGCAGCCTAGGTCGGTCTTGAGATTTTGTCAGCCTCTCCTTTCTCATCCTTCTCAGTGCTGCCATGTCGGTGAAGCCTTCAGGGTCAGGATAATGAGACCAGTTGTAGTTACTGGTTTTGGCATATCGAATACACAACGGATAGCTTCCCAGGCTCCTCCGTGCGGGCAGAATACTCTCGGTAGCTTGCCAGTCTTCCCGAGAGGGATAGAGGCTTTTGGGGCGACCTCTAATCACCCTTGTAGGTGTTACCATATTTGAACCCTATCAAATACGGTATGACAATTCCGGAAGATGGGTATTTAGTGTCTTATGATGTGTCGCACGGCCGCTTTGCGGCCGCGCGGGTCCAGAAAGCATCCTGGAGTGTGGTGGCGATGGCTGGGTAGTGGAAGTAGATGTTTTCCCAATGGAAAACCAGCAGGACCGTACTACTGTTCAAGAAGGGAGACATCCATGACATTGGCAACTATCGCCCGATCTGCCTATTGTCTGTCATCTACAAGTTGTTCACTCGAGTCATCCTAAATAGGATTGGCAGAACACTAGAAGAAGGACAACCATGCGAGCAAGCCGAGTTCCGCAAAGGATTCAGTACCATCAACCATATCCACACAATAACCAAGCTCATTGAGGTTTCTCGGGAGTTCAAGAAGCCGCTCTGTTTAACGTTCATTGATTTAAAGAAGGCCTTTGATTCTGTTGAGACGGAAGCGGTCATTGAAGCCCTAGCTAATCAGGGCATTCAAGCCCAATACATCAGGATCCTCCGTGAGCTGTATTGCGGATTTACTACCAGGATCTCACCATTCTACAAAGAAGTGATCGTTGATGTCAAGAGAGGGGTGCGGCAGGGTGATACCATTTCACCAAAACTCTTGAGTGCCACCCTCGAGAACATCATACGACGACTGGAATGGGAAGGAATGGGAGTGAAGATAGATGGTCGGCAACTACACCCCCTCCGCTTTGCTGATGACATTGTTTGAATAACACCAAACATCAGCCAAGCTGCACAAATACTGGCCGACTTTGACCGTGAGTGTGGAAAGGTAGGACTACAGTTGAGTCTTACGAAGACAATGTTTATGAGAAACAGCCTCGTTCCTGATGCCCCATTCGCTCTCAACGGAACCACCATCTCTGAATGCAACAGCTATGTGTACCTAGGTCTAGAGGTCAACATGACAAATGACCTGGCACACGAGCTGCGCCGGAGGAAGAGAGCGGCTTGGAATGCCTTCAAGAACGTCGAAGAAATAGCTAAGAGGACGAAGAACCTCTGGCTCCGGGCACATCTCTTTGATTCCATTGTTCTTCCTGCATTAACATCTGCCTCAGAGACCTGGCCCATACGCAAACAAGATGAGAACGCTATTCAGGTCTCCCAAAGAAGAATAGAAAGAGCTATGCTTGGAATATCACGTTTCACTCAAATGAGAGAAAGAATCTGGAGTTCTGACATCCGTCGACGATCAAGAATCAGGGACGCTGTCTCATTTGCCAAGGTGTCGAAAATCAGATGGGCTGGTCAAGTAATGAGATTTAAAGACGACCGCTGGACTAGAGCTTTTACCGATTGGATTCCATGGGATGTCAAAAGACCGCGTGGCCTCCCACCTACCAGATGGTCAGACTTCTTCGTCAGGATCATGAACGATCGGTTTGAGGCCCTTCATGTTCACGGAATGAACAGATGCCATTGGGCTACACTAGCACGCAACAGGGACAAATAGAGACGTTACTGGCGCCCGCTTGAGCAAATCGACGACTAACAGGAAGTTAAGTGATTAAGTGATTATCACCAAGTGCCAATTTTAATTTCAGGTTAAGATATTTATTCTGCTAATTGAGATATTCAGTTAAATTTATTGTTTCATGTCTCCAAAAAATGTAATCTAGCCATCAATCAGAAATCACCTGGCTTACACCTGTAAATTAATTTGTTTCATAAGCTTCATCTGTCCCCTAAAGAACGGGACATTCTTTTAGAGATCTAAAACAAGTTCAGTAAAGTAATAATCACGTTATTATTTTGTTGGCTTTGGGCTAAAATGTTCTTAGGGCTTACTCCTGGCTCTGTTCTGAGGGATTGCTGGATTACTCTAGTCAAGGTTGACAGAATTTTATGTAGTGCCCAGGGTTGAATTCTGGTCAACCTCATGCCAGGCAAATGCCTTGCCTACTCTACTTTATGTCCAGCATAGAATAATAACTTTGAACTAATGGAAAAGTAAAGATTCAGGATGGTTTAATTATTTTAACAAAGCCAGATAATTTGCAAATTAACCATGGAAGTAGTGATAAGCAAAATTAGTATTTGAGATTAGATTTTATACCTTAACACAATAGATTATGATGCCTCTTAACAATTTTATTAGCAAAGAATTATTTTGAACATTATTATATAAATGAAATAAAACATATGTAGTCAATAATTACAACATGTCCATGCTGACATAGGTACACAGATAATAAACACATGCTGTCTTCAAACAAAAATCAGTTCCATAAACATACTGGAAGTGACTAACATGGTGGAAGTTACATTATGAAAAGTAGAGGTTGCCTTGTATAAGAGAATTCCAAAATATCGCTTTGATCTGAGATGCCATTAATGAAAAATTAAGCAAAACTTAATATGACATCAAAACCTGAAGGAAAAACGGATGTGTTTATTTATTCTAAACTTAAGGAGTTCAATATACTAATTGCCTCTTTCCATTTGTGTGCTTTCATACAAAGGCAGGAAAGAAAAATAAGTTTCCTTCTACTCTTTTAAGTCTTGGCTGAGATTTCCTTTCAATAAAAGATAGAATAATAGAAAAATAAACAAAAGCTAAAATGGCTTATCTCTTTTTTGTTTACATGGCAGGGACTCAGGAAGATTCCCAGAAATGGTCTTGTCATCACCTAAAATACTATATTCAGCTGAAGATCAAAATACATATATATTGCACAAGGTTGTGGAACAGTGATGCAATTATTTTTAGGCAAAATATAGTAGAGTGTGGGTTCATCAGGCAAATATTAGCTTACATATCTAGCACAGCGGGTAGGGCGTTCGCCTTACAAGCGGCCAACATGGCCGACCCGAGTTCGATTCCTCCGCCCCTCTCGGAGAGCCCGGCAAGCTACCGAGAGTATTCGATATGCCAGACACAGTAACAACAAAGTCTCCAATGGAGATGTTACTGGGCCCGCTCGAGCAAATCAAATCTTTCTATTAGTCATTATGATAATATCACAATATCCTAGGATTGAACAACATAGGGTCTGCTTTTATAAAATTTAACTTTCTCCCTATAGTATCTCGCCTGCACGGCAGAGCCAGGCAAGCCTCCCGTGACGTATTCTATATGCCAGACACAGTAACAACAAAGTCTCCAATGGAGACGTTACTGGGCCCGCTCGAGCAAATCGATGATCAACGGGAGGGCCTTTACCTTTACCTATACTCTCATAAGGTATGGCAAAGCCTGGCAAGCTACCCATGTCGTATTCAATATGCCAAAAACAGTAACAATAACAGGTCTCATTCCCCTTACCCTGAAAGAGCCTCCAGTCCTTGGGAAGAGACGAGTAAGAAGAGGCTGCTAAAATCTCGGGGCTGGGACGAATAGAGACATTACTGGCGCCTGCTCGAGTAAATCGATGAACAATGGGATGACAGTGTTACAGTGCTATTCCCATAAGGGAGTAAGAGAGCTATAGAGATGACACATGGAAAATGAGGAAAGAATTAAGACTTTTTTCTGGAGGAAGTACATAGCTTTGTAAAAGCAAAGAAATCAGATCTTAAGGCTGGACTGAGAAGTTTAGGCTGTGAACTAATTGAAATAGAGAGTGAGGGGAAGAATGTCAGTAAGAAAAAGAAGAGCAGGAATTCCCCACGTGGTAACAAGCTCAGTGTTTTCTAAGAACATAAAACCAGTGGGATAGGTGTTTAATGATTGAAGGCTGTGTTGTCTGTCTTCCAATGAGGTTGAAAATACTGAAAGGGCTCAGGGCTATCAGGGGAAGGTTTCAGGTTTAATTCTATGGAAAGGCAAATTGGAGAGGTTTTAGGCAAAATAATTCTACCCCATTTATATTTGTTAAAAAATTACTCAGACTGTGGGTAATTCATCAGGAAGTCAAAAAGGCACTTGAAAAATCAATTTGATAGTTATTGAATTATGTCTGGAGAGAGAAGATAATGTGGGTGAAGGTAATGGCAGTTGATATGCACTGTAGGTATATTTTAGAATCACCTGAAATTTATATAAAATATAAGGGAAAGGAATTTATCAAAAATTCACCTCTCACTTCTGACTTTAGTAAATAAGTTAATGGTGGTATTAATCTGAAGACAATATATTTGAAGATCTTGATAAACATTAGTAAAAGACTTTTAGTAAAAGACTATTAGTAAAAGACGTTTAAGACTGATAAATACAGTCACAATTTCAGAAGAAAGATAAATGTAAACATATAGCAGTTAAAATATTTTAAAATACCTTTTTATTAAAATAAAATCCATAAAATTATTTTCAATTGGATCAACATTTAAGAGAAAGTTTATTGTGCATGTTGGGAATATTTTTAAATTTTAAATAAGAACTTTCCAGAAATATAGTGAGGCATGATCATTATAGGCAATTTTTAAGAAAAAAAAAGTAATATAAATGATAGATGTACTCTGCCTCATTGGATATCAAAACAATGAAATTTTTTACCAATAAAACTGTCAGAAGAAAATAAAGAATAACATTTGAGGCAAGGGTATGAGGAAAATGGTTATTCTAATTCACTTCAGGAGGAAGAGTAAGTTTGATTTAACTGTAGGAAAAGAGTTATTCAAAATCTCTATTATGGAACAGTAATTTCAGACTCAAGAAATTAGTGATAACATATTTGCAAAAATTATCTGTACAATTATATTTCCTATAATAGTAAACCCTCACAAAAAGATTTATTGTTACATTAGAGAAGATTGAAGAGATTCAGGAAATACATTTTTGGAGCTTGCCTGTTGATCATTAAAAATATCCACAACCTATTATTATTATTATTTATTATTATTATTGTTATTATATGATCATGCCCAATTACAAAATCCTGCACACATTCTTTTATGTTTATCTGGAAAATAAAATAGTATGTAGATAAGGGCATGATGACTAATTAACGGAAAATAGATGAGAGGGAGAGACAGAGATGGTAGATAACATATAGGCAAAATGTAGGCACGGAGGAAAGTAGAATTTAGTGCGCTTATTTCAGAGAGAGATGCATTACTGCAAGTAGCTATTAACGACTGATGGAAGGAAAGAAGAGGAGGGAAAGAGGCCTGGGAAGACAGTCAGGAATGAGTTGTGACACAAGGTCCAAGATAAGGACCTGCTGGAGCTCTTTGGTGAGGTTAGCAGCACTGATTGGACCTTAGTTTTAGGGTTGCTTCTGCGCCTTCGGAAGAAGCTCTGCATTGACAGATCTCAAGTCATCCAGAAAGTCAGATGACGCTTCTCTCTTGCCCTCACTGTGATTTCAGTGTAGTCTGGGGATGGATCAAGACACTCATGGGTTAGAACCAGGGGCTCGTGCACCTTCTCTGCTGGGTGTCTTGAGTTCAGCCAGTGCTTCCTGCTGTTAGGGTTTGTCACGGAGTCACAGGTTGAATGACATTGTGCTTGTTACGTCTCAGTAATTTAGCCTAGGAGAGTGTACAGTTGGATAAAACAGTCCCCTAAATTGGTGGCTTCAGTTATCACACTTACCTGTGATGCAGAAATATGGACAACCAGATATTTTTAGGGTGGTAAAGGGAGAGAGTGTATTTGCATAACTTTTTATTTTATTGTAGTGTTTAAATTTTCCCACTTCATCAGCTTATTTGTTTACTATTTGTGCTTAATTTGTAAATTCTACATTTTCATAGGTATACAAAAAAGTTATATATCTAAAGTTTGTTACTGCCCCTTGTGTTAGCCATCTACTAGAACTTTGAAACATATAAGGACAAAGGGAACTACTGAGGCAGGAGACTGGACAGCTGTTAAATGACAGGGACAAAAAGCAGACAGACAAAGGCAATGGTAGGAGGGGGGAGGAAAGATGTAACATGTGAAGCAGGAGGGCAGCCAGGCAGGAAAGAAAGAAGGAATGAAACAAGAGAAAGAGAAGGAAAATAAAGCAATACTTCATCTGCCTTGCACGCAGCAAACATGGCCGACCTGAGTTCGATTCCTCCGCCCCTCTCGGAGAGCCTGGCAAGCTACCTAGAGTATTCGATATGCCAGACACAGTAACAACAAAGTCTCCAATGGAGACTTTACTGGGCCCGCTCGAGCAAATCGATGATCAACGGGAGGGCCTTTTCATACAAATGAAAAACCTAATGGTGATGGAAGGGGTCTTTCTATCATTTAAATTGAGAATATAGTCTTTTGATAACAGAAAAAAATAAGAAAAAATAAAAATATGGGTCCCGAGCCATAGTACAGTGAATAGAGCATTTGCTTTGCATACCACTGGCCTGTGTTTGATCCCTGGGACTCCCATGTTGTACCCGAAGCCTGCCAGGAAAGTTCCCTGAGTGCAAAGCCAGGAGAGAGTGATTAGCATGGCCAGCGGGGCATAAAAGCCTAAAACTTTTAGATTTGAAGAGAAAGTCAGCACTGGAAGGTTTATCAGTTCACAGGAAGTCCATTGTTCATTTACAAAACATTTATATAAAATTTAGTAGCCTTAAATCTGTATGTTGTTGTTGATTAGGGGCCACACCCAAATGATACAATGATCAGGCTTTCCTCTTAGTTCTGTCCTCGTGGATCACTCTGTAGGGACCCTGGGGACCGTATGGGTGCTGGATTTGAACCTGGGTCAGCACATGCAAGGCAGACACCCTATCATAGTATTAACTTTCTGGTCTTGTTTATCTTTATAATAGTTTTAAAGATAAAATTGATGTTATGACAACATTTTCTACACCCATAATCAATATTTGTTTTCAAAGAAGTATTAGAGATATTTACTAACTAAAGTTAATGTGTAGATATGAAAACTTACTGCTTCTACTGGCTTATATTCCTATAAATATAGTCTGGTTTTTTAAGTTACTACTTACCCCAGACTAAATAAAACTTGTATCTTGCATTAAATATCTTGTTTAATTTTAAAGGCAATAAAGTTTTCTGCAAGAGAGGTTTTGAATATTAAAATTTTGTTTATGGTTTAAAAAGGAGCAAAACGCTATAGACATATAAGTATTAAAATCATTCTTTATTAGTTAAAATCACGCATGGGTATTTATGTAACTTGCTTTAAGGATACAAGAAAAATGAAAATTTCAATGCATTTAATTGTTCAATATTAACATTTTACATTTTATTGTAATGTTTAGAAATAAATAGAAAATAATGTAACAAACTAGGAATTATGTATCATTAACTGTTATTGATTATTTGTCTTTTCAGTCTTATTTCATTTCTGCTTTCTAAAAGTACAAAAAATAAATTTTGGACACCTGCTTTCCAAGTTCAATGAAGTCCTGTGAAAGAGATTTCATTTCATTCATTTCATTTCATCATCCTGTTATTCGTTGATTGCCTCGAGCAGGCCCCAGTAACGTCTTGTTCATCCTAGCCCTGAGATTATATTCAAGGCTCTTTAGGAGAATGAGACCCATCATTGTTACTGGTATTTGGCATATTTGGTACGCCACGGGGAGTTTGCCAGACTCTGCCCTGTGGGCAGGCTACATTCGATAGCCTGCAAGTTTGTCCAAAGTAGGAATGAGACAATAAGATTTCATAAAAAAAGTTCTGATAAGATGTCGCCCGGTCGCATTCGCCGCGGGATCTGGATTTTATAGTCTCTGAGTCTTGGCCGCTGATGGGATTACACGGCGCCAGGGGGCCAGGTGGTGGGTGTGACCCCCGCCTACTGGAATTTGGAGGATCTGGGTGGAAGATGCTCGACTCCAATTCGAGTAGGCTTGGAGGTCTCGGCCCCGGAACCCGCGTGGCTTTGTCCCTCTGCCTGTACCTTCATGTGTGCGGAGAGTGGTCTCAGCATGGTGGTGGCTGGTCCTGGAGGTCTTCGGCTGCCGGAGCCCTGGTCGGGGCGGGGAGGAAAGCTCAACCCCCTCCCCTCCAAGGGGCTCCGGGAAGGAACACCCAGGCGCGGGGGAAGAAGACTGCACTGTTCTCGTCCGGGATCTGGATTTTATAGTCTCTGAGACTATAAAATCCAGAAAGAGATTTAACTTAGTAAAATAATTAGAAGGTCTTGGGTGTGAGACATAGTACAGCAGGTAGAATGCTTCCCTTTCACCCAGGTGACCTGGGTTTGATCCTCTGAACTACATGTGGTTTTCATAGCTTTCCAGGAGTAACCTTGACTGCACAGCCTTTAATAAGCCCTGAGTACAATCAGGTGTAGTCTAAAAACAAAAAAAAAAAAATAGAGAAGTGGAAAATTCCCAAAATAATCTTTTTAGAATTTTTTTTCTTCTTATATTTATTTATTGAATCACTGTGGGAAAAGTTACTAAGCCTTCAGGTTTCAGGTCATACCATGTTCAAACACCTCTCCCTTCACCAGTACTCATTTTTTACCACCAAGAACCCCAATAAACCCCCCTCCATCCCCTCCCAATGCCTGTGAGGCAGATAATTTCCACTTAACTCTTCTCCACATTGATTATATTCATTATTTCGACAAAAGATGCACCATTATTGTTTAGAATTTACCCCCAACAATCAGAATTGCTGAAAAGGCATTGTGGAATACTTTGTTTTTTATAACTGGTTATGAGAATCATATAATGTCACGTGGCTGTAATAGCGGCCGCACGATTTTGGATTTCTGCCAAGAGCCAGAGAATTGCGAGATTGGTTTCTGTGCGTCTGATGTTATGGCTGTGCCGGAGAGCCGCTCGTGGGGGGCAACTCGTGACCTCAGTAGGGCGTGAAGGATGAGCCAGTACTGTACCCCTTCCCATGAAACTGCAGTTGCCCCGTCGCCACCAGCTCATACCTGGCTTTCCTGGGGGGGGGGGGGGAGGGAGCAACCCCCTTTTTCTTCCAGGGAGGCAAGGTGCTGTAGTTTAACGCATGGTCCATTCAATTTTCTGTCTCAAGCTGCTGGGCTCTGGATTAAGTCCTTTTACCTCTGGAGCCATGGCCGTGCTGGAGAGCCACTGGGGGGGGGGGGGGCAATTTGTGATATCGGTAGGGCGTGAAGGACGAGCCAGTATGTACCCCTTCCCATGAGACTGCAATTGCCCCATCACCGCCTGGATTTCCAATAGGCTCTGAGGCTGTGGCCACCTTGTATGTGGTCCAGATGCATTTCTGCCAAAAGCCGCTGGCTTTCTAGATTTGTTTCTGAGTCTCTGGGATCATGGCCATAATTCAGTTTGATCAGGAGCCAGAGAGGCCGTTTGTAGGTGGAGACTTGGGGTCTTGCTGGCATGGGGAGGGAAGGGTCGATTCCACCCATATCTGGTGAGGCCTCATGTGTCTCTTCACTGCAGGCCCAAACCTAACTGTCCAGTGGCCTCTGGAGGATGGTGGTCACCAGCCACCAAGGGGAACAGCCAACGTACAAAACGTATTCCCACGTGGGTTGGCCCAGCGCCAGTAACCTAGTATAGGAACAAGACACATTTCTGTCAAAAGCTTTTGGGTTCTGAGATTCGTTTCTGAGTCTCTGTGATCATGGCTGTTAAGCAGTTCAATCAGGAACCAGAGAGGCCATGCCTCCTATTATAAAGTTGAGCCCAAGGTGGTTTGTGGGTGTGTCTCCCACATACCTAACTTTTGGCCATTTACTTTCTTGGTAAACTTTGCCCCAAGTTTTTGGGGTCTGGCCAAAGGCACAGCAGCAATTTTGGGGTATCTGAATGTCTGACGGTACCATAAGGCTGCTGGTGCACTCGCTTCACAGGTACAGATTGACCTGATGGCGGCACCATACCCCTTTTTTTAGAATTTTAAGATGAGTTTAGACATAGAATAATCAGGAAACCCAAGAGGCTTTAATTGTCCAAAGTTATGATAGCATTCATAGAGTATATGTCATATTTTTAATTTTAAAATAAAATTAGAAATGACATTCGTAAAGATGAAATTGTCCTATTTTTATTATATATCTAATGGTAATGTAATTAATTTATTTAAGCTTTGTTGAAGTATACCTTGCAAATAAAATACATCTAAAATGTGTAAAGTGATGATTTGAAAGATAAACTTTTAGAAATGATTACCACCATTTTGTTCATGATTTCATTTATTCATTCACAAATTTACTCTTTCTGCATGCAAAAGAATGCTTTGACTATATTATAATAAATTTTAAGTAAAAATTATGGAATTATTGACTACAGTTTCTATGCTTGAACTTATATTCTCAAAAGGGTACAACTTTGACCAATATCCCCTTCTTCCACACACCCTATTCCTAGTAACCCCTATTCCAATCTTTGTTCTTATCAATTTAGATTTTTTTAACATGTCACATAGAAGAAGATAATATAGCTGTTTTATGTAATTTTACTTCTTATAATGTTCTTTACATTTATCCTTGTCCTTCCAAATAGTATATCCTTCTTCACAGACTAATATTTCATTATATATACATGCATATGAATGCATATAATTCTTTATATATAAAACATATACATATATGTCTATAGCTACATGTCTATGTACCACCCCATCTCTATTTCTCTAACTCTCTGATTTACTGAACTGTCTTTGGAGGGTGTGGGGCACACCCAGGTGTCCTTTGTCTCTGTGCTCAAGGATTACTCCTCACAGACTCTTGGGAACCATATGAGGTGCTGGGGATTGAATCTGGGTCAACTGAGTGTGAGTCAAATGCCCTCCTACTGTACTATTGTTCTGGTTCCTGTTTTCCTGTAGCTTTTTCTTAGCTTCCTTCCTGTTAAATTCTTTGACTGGACAGATGACTACTCTCGATTCCTTTGGATCACTGTTGTATTTCCTTTGGTGGTGCCCTGTCTCGTGATTTTCTATGCTCCGGGCAATCTCTCACTGCTTCCCCTCGTCACATCTGAACATCAATCACCTTCCCTGATCTTTATTTAGCGGTTTGGAAGAGAAATACCTTCTGTCTGCCCTGCTAGGGATCTTGAAGTTCTGTCTGACTTTTCTATGCAAATGCTTACTACACATTTCTCCTTCCCTCTGCGGGGGAAGTGCTTAAGATTGTAGGCCTTCTCCCAATCACGTCCTGCCAAGCCCATGCTGACAGCCTCCTGTTTGCCTTCCCTAGGGCAGGGCTGAAAGTTCAAGTCCATGCATTTTTCTCCAGCTCTGCAGAGTCAGCTGACTCTCTCAGTGTTCTCACTAGCTTTGTGCTGAGCCTCAGGAGCACACACAGGGGAGTCAGCCATGGGAGGAAAGGGGTGAGTGTTGGGTGCACCCATGCAACAAGTGAGGAACTGCAGGTGAGACATCCCAGTGACTTGAGCAGCTTTTCTGCTGTCTGTGAACTGAATCTGGAGGCCCTGGGAAGCTTTTGTCACAGCCCTTCCCTCAGCCATCCCATTGTCACCACGCCCATCTGTGCTCTGCAGTGGCGAGGAAGAAGAAGGGCATCTCATTAGCAGGATCTCACACAGTGGGGAAGCCTGGTGTTCACTCTCAGGCTCAAGCTTTCTTGTCAGAGCAAAAGCAGCAGCATAGAAAGTTTCTGGGCAGTGTGTTTCCCACTCTGGATAAGGGGTGAAATGTACAAAATGAAGCACACCTCCGATCCCTGTGCAGTACATCATCCCCGAGGCCTCTGATGTTGAGCTAGAATGCCTCTGTTGGACTCTTTGGTTCCACACTTCTAAAATTACTGGAGGCGATTATCCTTATCGGTGTTTTCATGAGGAAGACACAAAAGCCCTACTTTGTCAATTTTGCTGATGTCATTCCTTTCTTCTATTTTTATGAAACTCCTCAATATCTCTCTGAGCATTACAGTTTGCAATCATAAGTAAAGCTTATAAAATTTTAAGTTTCATGAGAGTTGATGCCAAGAACTCAGCCTCTTTTTTTTTTTTACAGTTTAAACAATTCAGGGGTCAAGAAGAAATAGGTAAGGTGCTCCTGGAAGAGAAGAGAAGCATATTATGATAAAAAACTAAAAAGAGGCACAACAATGCCTATAGTTCTTCAGCATACATAAATGGAAAAAAGCGACAGAGAGAAATGAATTTAATTGATATTGTGTTTATTACTGAATTATTTTAAAATTGCAGCTACTTAGATAAAAATTAGAAAAAAATGCTCTATTTGTGGTTGTCATGTTTCTAAGCCTTACAAGCGGCCAACATGGCCGACCCGAGTTCGATTCCTCTGCCCCTCTAGGAGAGCCCGGCAAGCTACCGAGAGTATTCGATATGCCAAACACAGTAACAACAAAGTCTCCAATGGAGACGTTACTGGGCCCGCTCGAGCAAATCGACAATCAACGGGAGGGCCTTTACCTTTTACCTTACCTTTACATGTTTCTAAAAATCTGGGGCATTTGTTTGTTTAGGGGCCACACCTGCCTGTTCTAAGAGCTAATTCCTGGCTATTCACTCAGGAAATCACTACTGGCAATGTTTGGTGGGGGAATAGAGGTAGGATATGGGAATCGAACCTGGGTCTGATGCATGTAAGGTAAACACCCACAGTGCTAACTTTCTGGCCTTTCTTTTGGCGGAGGGCACATCCAGCAGTTCTTGGGCTTGCTCCTGGCAGGGACCACTCATGGAGGTACTAGTGATCCATATGTGATGCTGGGGACCGAACCCACAAGCAGCATGCAAGGCAAACACCCTATCTACCGTCTGTACTATCTCTCAGGCCCTAAAAATGGATGCCTTCTTTAATTTCAGTTAGCTGAGTTTTTTTTTTTAACTTGTCAGTTTCAACAGTGCTAATTTGATCACACATGATGAACTAAGAAGTCAAGAATTCCCTTCCCATATTGCCTCACCATCAGCCCATTTTTAATTATATTCACACGTCAGCTATTTTAAACTTCATTGCTTCATATGTGCTATACATATAAGACATCCTCAGCATTTCTAGTGAAGTAAATTATAGTTCTATGACAAACAATTCTATAAATTGAAAACAAAGTTATCCTCATTTTACAGGTAAAGAAGTTGAGGCAGATATTTTTAAATCATTTGCCATGTTATTTGGCTGGGAAATAGTTGGGTACAGATTTCAACTCCATCACTTCCCTTGGGAATTGAAAACTATATTTTTGTGGTAGTCATTAAAATATTTTTTACATTTGGCATTTAATATATATTTTTAACCTTTGTGATTTGATAATTATAAAACGTAACTGACATGGCTTTGAAAGTTGTTATTAGCAACACATGGAACTTGGAGTTGATATAAATAATATCCTTATTACATAACAGCTAAAAGTAAATATTTTTCTATGTGCAATTTTATATTTACACAGTGGGGAAGCCTAGTAATATATTTATTTTTATGTGGAGGTCAATATTTAGCAAAATTTGAATTAGGAGAGAGGACTTAGGTTATTTTAACATTGCTTTTAAAATTTTCTTTCTAATGTTTTTCATTAAGATGACAAACCATAATAAGTATGTTGAATTTCATGTATAATGTCAAGTTTTGTTTTTAACAAGCTTTCATGTACTAATCTTGGGGAAAAAGAAAAACAGAGAAAAATTTCATATATGTATATGTCATATGAGAGAGAGACAGAGAAAGAAAGACAGAGAGAAAGGGAGAGAGAGAGAAAGGGAGAGACGGAGAGTTTATGATGGTTTTACTGTTTTGACACTGCCTAGTATAATTCAACCAAACTCAGGTCAAAGCTCATTTCAGATATTTTATTGTTCTATTACTTTTGTCAGCTTGAAATTTTCACAGCTTAAATTTGATGGTCAAAGATAATTAACCCTGAGTTGGAATGAGAAGACGTTTTGTTGGGGTTGGAGGTATTCCCAAAATAGTGTGTAGAGGCTCAAAGTCACCCTCAGCTGTCCACAACCAACCTGATAGGTAGTTCAATGTTAAGGCCTGTGCTGTCTGCTGCTTAAATCTTCTTGTGCTGAGATCACCAGAGACACCCCTCTGGGAAGCCATAATGCCTGGATCAAATTCAGGTTTGGTGTGTGCCACGTGTGCACTAAACTTTTTTGCTATCTCCTTTGCCCCATTCCTTTTGGCAAATGGGGTGAGGGCATACACTAAGATGCTCAGGGATTACTACTGATTCTGTGACCAGCATCACACCTGGTGGTTGTCAGAGAAACTCAGGGAGCTCCAGGGAAGCTGCATACAAAGCAAGTACTCTAAACCTTATAATACTTCTCCAGTCCCCTGGAAGTCCCTCTGATTAGCCGCATGGATCACCAAATAGAAAGTTTCATCTTCTATATTTCCACAAAAATTTTTCTAACCATTGAAATGTGCTGATGCTGAGTAAATTTACACTGAATGTCAACATACTGGAAATTATAGGTAGATTTTAGAAGCCAAATCCACAACCCTATAAAGGAGGCTGAAATTCATGGTACATACGTTCACCTATGCCCCTTGGCATTTACAAAGAACATAGATCATAATGTTTAGCAATATAATCTTGACTATCGGTGTTACTAGTCAAGAGTGCATGTCAATAACGACAGCATGTGAAAATAGCATCTTTTATTTTCACACTTCTTTTTTGGATCATGAAAATAATTCACTGGTGATAAGTTAATTTTCTATTTACTCAATTTTCCAGTGATCTTTATAAGAAGACCATTTAATATTTTCATTTAACTTTTTTATGTATTGTGTTTAGCATGTAGAAGAAAATGAAGCGAGTTTTTCTTTTTTTATAGAGAAAAATAGATATGGAATTACTGATTTAACATGAGTGAGGAATTATGAAATACTCTTGATATAGATATATGATGGTACACTTTTCATTTGGTATGTATCTCTCAATGTTCTTTAATGGAAAAAAATTCTGAGTAGATTTTTATTTCATTTTGGCCAAACCCAGTATGACTTAGAGGTGAAATATGACTTTCTAAGAACCCTTGCAAAGCTATGTAAGTACAGGGGTATTCCTTTAAAGAGTCTTCAGCTCAACCCGGACACATTCTAAACTTAGATCTTATCAGGGCATGATAAAAGTAAAGTTAGGTTAGTACTCAAGCCAACAGTAAAATCAAAAGTTTCAGAAAAGTTTCTGAAAGCCGATACTAAGTCAAAAGTTGCAGAACATTTGTTCTATGCTATTATAGGATGTTTTTTGATAAATGGCATATATTAACCACATTATTTTATCTCTCTGCTTATGTATTCTTGTTCTTTTGTTTCCCATATCTTTGAGCAGATCTAAAACCACCATTTTCTTTAATAATGTGTGTGGAAGATATTTACCACAAGATGGTATCTGTTCTCTTTCTCTTAATCCTCTTAGGGCAGATATGAAAGGCCATTGTGAGGTCCACGTAGAGATCCATTACTCCATTTGGGGCTATTAAAATGGATAGATCTGCTGTGATTGTACTAGTAATTTTTATAGCAAGTTGACACATTTCTGGACAAAATGTCCCAAGGAAAGTTCACAAATATTACACATTCAGAAAAATTTGCTTTGGCATCTTGATTCCAATTAAGGTATATATCTGTTTAAAGTGTTTTTTCTTTACCAAGACAGAAAAAATGAGGGACTGGGGAAGGATGAAAGAAAATGAAACAGACAAAAAATACCTTTAAATGTGAGGATTAAGGGAATTACAGTCTACAAAATTACAAATGATAAAGGTCACTTTTATACCGGGTAACATAAACTAAAGGAGCACATTGATTCAGTTGCATTCAGTTAGTGTGTTTTGACAGATTTAATATTTCAGGTCAATGGGTTCGACCATGAGACATAAGTATCCAACTAAAAGTTGTAGGGCAGCCAAAGGTTTATATCAATTCTGGGGATGATATTTCACTTTTATTTGAACAGAACAATTATAGGGCTATGAAGATAAATTACTATGAATTCTAATACTAAACTATGCTGTTTGGTCACATGGCACATCTTTTGATTGGTGTGACATAATTCCTTTCTTGGAAATAGTACTGAGTATGACAAAAGGTAAAATAACCTAATCCAAAAACATCTCACCTATTAGTAATCAGAGTAATTTGGGTCCATTCAGTATAAAGTGCTGACATACGTGTCGATAAAATCAGATATACCGAAGTTTTGTCACATTTCCAATGAGAGGGGCAGTAAGTGATGTCTGGCACTGATCATGTAAATATTTGAATCAATATTCTACTAAGTAGTTTTCATATACTTCATTACCTAATTTAGAGAAGATTTTGATTAAATTTAAATTAATTGATCCAGTGTCTCCCTTGTGTTGAACACAGTATCTGATGCATGTTAAAGAACAAGCATTTACCTTAGATTTTCTATTAGTTTTAGCAAGTGATATTAGTACATTTTATAGAGAAGATCATGTGACTAAGTGAGTTTAAGTAAATTTCCCTAGGTTGAATTGGGAATGCAATTGGAATTGTCTATGTAAAAAAACAATTATCTGCTTATTTACAGTTTATATATTCATAATAGATCATTTTCTCTAATTAGATAGGTAATTTTGTAATCTGATGAAAAACTGGAAATAAATATTATCTTTGTTTCAAAATATTAAACTTTGTAAATTACCCTCCTTTTGTAACTTATTAAGTAATATTCAGACTTTGTAAAATGTTCTTAATATCTGGATAATTATAAGAATATATTTATATTTTAATACAACCATCTATCCAAGTATTTCTCTGTGGTGATGCTTATCAAGTTGTGTGCAAACATAGTTAACATATGACTTGTTTTATGTCATACAGAACACTGACATAATCATCTGGAAAAATAACTTCAGAGTCTAAAAATTTGGTTAGCAGAGAGAAGTACATTACTATACATGACAGATTGGCACTTTGGTGGAAGCAGAAGATAGATTGACCTATAGATTTTGCTCAAAACATTAATGTACAAGGCTGCAGGCATGGAGAAGCATTAACTTATCAAGATGGATAAGCAGGGAGCACTTATTTTCCTTGGTCCTACTTTCTTGAAGATAAATGTACTTGTAGAAAGGCAAAAAGAACAATGGGCATTGAGCAGTTTCAGGAAGTTGAATTTGTCAGATACCAGCAGTTACCAATCGGGAGAATTCCAAACTCCTGCTCTTTGAACCAGAAAGTATAATCTGTGTTAAATAATTACTGTTTTTTCTTATAAACAGTTTGTTGTTGTTTTAAACATGCTCATCTCTATAGCTATTCACTCACTATTTGGCAAATTTTCCATTCCATAATAGCTAATTACTAAAAAAATAGTCGACTTTATCATTGAGTCATTTCTCATTGAACCCAAATTCAGGGATCAGTCAATTTCATCCACATTTTCAGTTGTTTTGAGAAAAAATTTAATAAATATAATATTAACATATTTATAGGTAAAGGCCCTCCGGTTGATCGTCAATTTGCTCGAGCGGGCCCAGTAACGTCTCCATTGGAGACTTTGTTGTTACTGTGTTTGGCATATCAAATACTCTCGGTAGCTTGCCGGGCTCTCCGAGAGGGGCGGAGAAATCAAACTCGGGTCGGCCATGTTGGCTGCTTGTAAGGCGAATGCCCTACCACTGTGCTATCGCTCCAGCCCTAGTTATTTCCTAAGTATTGTATAGATACATTTCTTCATTGAAAGTAATTGAATACAATTCCTTGTTTATGTCTGACTAGATCTGCATCATATCTTTTCTGTAACCTCCTTCATCTTTCTTATAAATTATCCATTGTCCAAATAATGTTTTATATCAAAGTGCTCTGAACTGAATGGTTTACAGTGACTGATTCAAATTGTTTTTTATTATTTAGGTTGCCTTTTAATTTTAGCCTAAGTTTATTTTGCCATGAAAAAATTTCTAGGTTTATGGGGTCCATACTTGCACAATATAATATCTAAGATGTACATAGTACTGCCAAAATTCAAAAACAAAAATATCAATAACCGCATCAAAGAATGGGAAGAGGAGTGGGTAGGTCTGCCTTGCGTGTGACTGTCCCAGGTTTGATCCTTGGCATCCCATATGGTCCCTGCATACTGCCACGAGTAATTCCTAAATGCAGAGACATAAGTAAACCCTGAGCATCACAAGGTATGCCCCCACAATCCCCCTCCCACCAAAAAAAAAGAGTAAAGTATTAAATCTTTTTTAAATGAGGAGAAGAGATGAACCACACTCCTCCAAAGAAGGCATAGAATGGCAAGTAGGCATATGAAAAAGTATTATGGGTTACTTATTATCAGGCAAATGCACTGTCACTGTCACTGTCCTCCCATTGTTCATTGATTTGCTCGAGCGGGCTCAGTAACATTGTGAGACTTGTTGTTACTGTGTTTGGCATATTGAATACGTCATGGGGGGGCGGGGCTTGCCAGGATTTGCCCTGCGGGCGAGATACTCTCGGTAGCTTGCCAGGCTCTTGAGAGGGGCGGAGGAATTGAACTTGGGTCGACCTGGTCAGCCGCATGCAAGGCAAACACTCTACTGCTGTGCTATCGCTCCAGGCAAATGTAAAAGAAATAAAAACAATGGGATATCATCTCACACCAAAGGGAATGGCATACATTAAAAATATAGCAATTAACCAGTTTTGGTGGGGGATGTGAAAGAAAGGAAGGAAGGGAGGGAGGGAGGAAGGAAGGAAGGAAGGAAGGAAGGTAGGAAGGAAGGAAGGAAGGAAGGAAGGAAGAAAGGAAGGAAGGAAGGTTCATTGCAGTGCTGAGTATGATAATCAGGATATAGAAACCATCCACCATATGAGTAGCTTATATACACAGTGAAATGCAATCTGCTGCAGTTTGGATGGAGCTGGAGGGTATCGTATCAAGCAGAGGACGATCACTTGGCTTTTGATCACAAAACATAGTTAGGGAGCTGTTGTGGGAGTGGAGGGCAGAGACAGAGGCTGACTGGAAGTGACATGCCATCAGGGCAGGGTGAAGGATTTTCAGCACTCTGGTAGTGCTAAAGTTGTACTGACTTTGTATACCAAAGGTGGAAATGTTAGTACTACCGTAACCATGACACCTAAGTTGTAATAACTCAATAAAATAATATATAATGCATATATATGTGTATGTGGTGTGTGTATATATATATATATGTTTCTCATAAGTGTATATTTTCTGGAATTTTCTTCTCATAAGAGCTTATTCATGTTTGTATATAGAGGTGGACCAGGTAGATGATTACTAAATTTGGTTGGGTTCTCTTCCCTGACTTTAAATAAGTTGGTAGCCAGTAATATACTTTTCATTTATCTATTTATTTGGTTTCTTTGTTATTTTTGTTTTTGCTTTGCTACTCTTTGGCTTTCATCATCTGAACAGTAATTGAAGGATTTTTTTTTGGGTTGTTGTTTTTTTGTTTTGTTTAGTTTTCTGGCCCGATAGCATAGCAGATAGGGTGTTTGCCTTGCAAAAGGCCAACCTGGGTTCAATTCCTCAGCCCCTCTCAGAGATCCTTGCAAGCTACCGAGAGTATTCTGACCGCAAGGCATACCCTGGCAAGCTACCATGACGTATTCAATATGTCAAAAACAGTAACAACAAATCTCACAATTTGTTGTGAGACATTACTGGTGCCCGCTCTAGCAAATCAATGAACAATGGGAGGACAGTGCTACAGCGATACAGGTTTTTGGTTTTAATTTTCTCATGGTCAGAATAAGAAGAGACCAAGAGCTAAAGCACAGAAGTTGCAAGTCTTTTTGAGATCTATCCTACAAATTTTGTTATATCCTACTGGTCAAAATCATTCACACAACCTTCCTATATTTCAAGGAATTGAGAGTGGTCTCTATCTACAGCATAATGTGGGAGCAGCAAAGTCACATTGCAAAAGCATAAATTCAGAAACAGTTGGAGCTGTATCTAAAACATCTAATAAATGTCTCAAGAGAGTAAAATAAAGGCAGGATTTAGTTAAACAGGCAGGATTTAGCTCCATTCTATAATAAAAAAATAATAATAAAGGCCCTCCCGTTGATCGTCGATTTGCTCGAGCGGGCCCAGTAACGTCTCCATTGGAGACTTTGTTGTTACTGTGTCTGGCATATCGAATACTCTTGGTAGCTTGCCGGGCTCTCCGAGAGGGGCGGAGGAATCGAACTCGGGTCGGCCATGTTGGCTGCTTGTAAGGCGAACGCCCTACCCGCTGTGCTATCGCTCCAGCCCCTCCATTCTATACTCTGCAGAAATATCCCTTTCTTGAATCTTTGGGTAATTGGCAAGATTAGATTTCTTGTGGTTACAGAACTGGGATTTTCATTTTCTTATGAGCTGTCGATTGGTATATATTCCTAATTTCTAGGGATCATGCATTCATTAGTTGCTGAAGCCCTCCATTTCCAAAGTCAACAAGATCCAAGTCAAATTCTTCTTATTTAACTGTTATCTGACCTATCCAAGGGGAAGTTCTCTAAAAGTTAACAATTGGATGAGGTTGACATCCAGATAACCCAAATAAATCTCCTCATTTCAAGCTCCCTAACTATAATTATATATGCAAGATTCTTTTTTATTATACAAACATTTTTATAGTAACTCTAACCATGCTACTACCTTCAAAACACTCTTATACTCCTGCCTCTATCTGAAAAAAGCTCTTAGTGATAACACCTGAATGACCCAAGGTCTAGACATCTTTTCAGTTAGTTGCATCAGCAAAGTATTTTATATCATATATGTTAATATAATCACAGATTCTGAGGGTATGGGTATAAACGTCACGGGGGAGCCATTGTTCTCCTACCATCTTCTTAGAACAAATCCTTTTGCTTATAATGCATTAATCATTTTGCTCACCTATTTTGTTTGGAATTTTTTAATTGTGTTTTATGACAGAGATTGGTGTAAATTTCTTATATTACCATTGTCAGGTTAGTTATCAAGGGTAAGCTGATCTCATAAAAGAAATTGATAGAAGTGTTTTCCTTTTACTGTGCTCTGTAGGAGTCTTCAAAGACAAGTATAATTTTGTTTTAAAATGTTAAGAGTCTGAACATTTCATAAGAAATCATTAGCAGTTTTAAATTCCCAACCTACCTTTGTGAATTAATATTCAACTTTTAGATTCAAATTTTGTTAGTTTTAAGGAATTTTGCAGGGAGGGTGTTAATCTAAATATTAAAACTTATATTTAATTTTTCAAAAAACTTATTTTTATAAAAGATATGCTTCTTCATATTTTATTATTGATTATTAGTTATTTACATATAGTTTCTGTTTTAACAAAACATTTATTTAATTTTCTTAACTCCTTCATTGTATTGTTTAAATTCTTTTTTTACTAATACTTATTGTTGTTATGCTTATTATTGTCTTATTTTTCAGAATTGATTTGCTTTTTTTCAACTTCTTTTAAAGAATTCATATGAAGATCAGTGATTTTTTTTTATCATTTTGAATAATCTTTCTTTTAATTTATATCTTTTAAATACAACTCACCCTCTTTGACCCAACTATGGTTAAGTTTCCTAATTATACTGTCTTCATTAAAAATTAGAGTAATCTTCTCTTTAGAGGTGTATGCCCTATTTATTATTATTGAAACTTTTTTATTATTCCAAGTAACTATGATTTTTATTTTTATTATATTTTTCTTTTACTATTCTTAACAGATGTGAAAAATATTTGGTAAAGTGCTTTATTATGATTATGAAATTTTCTAATTAAATTTCTATCTTTGTTCATTTCCTTTTAAATAATTTTATTACCTAAATTAAAATAATTTTACGTCTCTTTATAAAAGCATATATTTTATAAAAGCATATCTTTTATAAAAGAAATAGCACTTTTTTTGTTTCCTTGTTTGGGGGCCAACCTGACCATGGCGTAGGGTTAATCCTGACTCAGTCTTCTGGACCACAAAAATAGCAGAAAATAGTAAAAGTAAGTACTCTGGGCAGCATTGCACTGCAAACACCTTAATGCTGGTACAATCTCTTAAGCCCCAGAATTGAGACTTGTACCATTAGATGTATTCCACTTCAATTCTAAAAATGATTTTATGCTTTTTTGATTTAAGGTCTAATCTTTTATCTAGTTTTACTATTTTATGCTATCTTTGTAATACTTGCTATTCTTAGAAAAAGCAGTCTTTGAAAGCTTGCTCTCAGCTCTCTTTGTGTTCATATTTATGCAATATACCATGCGTTTTGAAAAATTTTTTAGGTTTTCTTTTTTCACCATAAAATCGTATCTTTTTCAGGTGAAGTGCAACATTGTGTTTCTGCTAGAGTATTTTCTATCAATATTTACTGTTATGTGAGCATATTTCTATTTTGTGTATGAATTATATCAATCAGGTTTTTAAAATGTTTATTGGTACCAAAGAGATTTACAGAGGTTAAGGTGCTTGTCTTGCATGTGGCTGACCCAGGTTCAATCCCTCTAATTAAATTTCTAATTAAATTTCTATCTTTGTTCATTTCCTTTTGAATAATTTTATTAACTAAATTAAAATAATTTTACGCCTCTTTCTAAAAGCATATATTATTTTTGAACCCCATGTGGTTCCTCATGCCAAAAGACAAAGACACGTTCTCTGCCTGTAGAGATCAGGCATGAATGGGAAGCACAGTCCGTTGTGGAGGCAAAGATACCAAAGAAAAGAAAAAAAAATTGTTGGTTTTCTTTCCTTTTACGACAGTTCTATTTTGTGTTTAGCATTTTATTCTCTTAGATTTTGTTTGTGTTTTCTTTGTTCTTTGGAGTATTTTACTTTTTGTTCAGAGATAACATCTGTTATTTATTACTAAAGTATATGATAAATTTGTGATTTTGTTATTTCTTTTCCTCCACTTCACCCTTTGTGTTTGGAGTTCACTTGTAAGGTGAAAAAGAACCTAGCAACCTAAAATTATATTTTCACGATGCATTTTGTGAGTGGCACAATTTCTCTATATTGACTTCACACTGTCACACTGTCCTCCCATTGCTCATCCAATTGCTCGAGCGGGCACCAGGAACGTCTCCATTGTGAGACTTGTTGTTACTGTGTTTGGCATATTGGCAATACATCATGGGTCGCTTGCCAGGCTTTGCTATGAGGGAGGAATACTCTGAGTAGCTTGCTGGGGTCTCTGAGAGGGTCGGAGGAATCGAACCCAGCTCGGCGGGGCTGTCAGTGCGCAAAGCAAATGCCCTACCGCTGTGCTATATTGACTTGTATTTTAATATTCCATTAATTTTCTTTTAAATAGTATTCTTTTTAGAAACTCCTTCTGTACCTCTATGTTCCCTTTGCTCTTACACGCTTCTTTCATGATGTTAACATAGACTCTGCCTTAGTTTGCTTGAAAACAACCGTTTTTCTGTTCTCATCCAAGACTATTTCCAATGGACATTATGTTCTAGAATGGCTGGCATATTTGAAAATCACCATGGGGATACCATTTTATGTAGTTTTCATATTTTATTTATGTAAAGTGCCTTTCTTAGAAATTAATTTTTGGTAAAATCATAATTTTTTGTCAGTAATAATTGCCACTATAAAGGGTCTCATCCCCCTGACCCTGAAAGTGCCTCCAATACTGAAGCATTGGGAAAGACGATTAAGGGGAAGGTGCTAAAATCTCAGGGCTGGGGCGAATGAAGACGTTACTGGCGCCCACACAAGTACATTGATGAACAATGGGATGACAGTGACGCAGTGATACAGTGAATAATTCCCACCAAAACACCACAGGTTTTATATGGATTCTATTATTGTAGGTTTTCACCAGTTTTACTGATGTATTAAATTGACTGAAATTTTTATTTCTTTTTGATAATTTTGAAGGTATTTTTCAATACTTGGATTTTGTTTTTCTTCTTTTACTTCCTTTATTTTTTGGCCCGCATCCAGTGGTGCTTAGAACTTACTCCTGAACCTGTGCTCAGGAATCACTCCTTGTAGACTCTGGAGACCATCTGGGGTGCTGGGTTTTGAAAACAGGTTGGCTGTACGCAAGGGAAACACCCCCTACCTTCTGTACTACCTCTCTGGACCTATGACTCTGTTTTATTGGGAACAGCATAATATTGCTTCTCCATCATTAAGTTTTACCTGAGAATAGAAAGATTTATGTACTTAATTATTCCTTGACATTTGTTTTGGGATACTCACCTGCAAAGTACTTGCTTCACCCCTTTAAGTTATCTCCCCTACCTTCTGTTCATTAAATCAATATAAGTGGCTGTGGCTGGCAATTCAAATATTTGCATCTTCCCCAAAGTCAGTTTGTATTGCTTATTCTTTCTATTGAATGCTGTAAGTCAAGTACCTTCTTCTCCTCTTGAGTGTTTTGATTAATAGATTGGCATTGTTTTAGGAGCATCGAAAATGCTCTGAATTAGAGTTGTTTGTTTCCTTTTTTATCAAAAACATTAAAATTAAGGCAACATGTGCTGAGATTAAAAAGTATCTTTAGGAGCCAGAAAGATAGTACAGTGGGTAAGGTACTGATACATCGACCTGATCCAAGTTCCATCCTTGGCTCTACATAAGACTCCCTACCCTACCAACAGTGACTTTTGAGCACAGAGACAGGAGTAATCCCTGAGCACAGTTGAGTGTGGACAAAAACAAAAAGTGTTGTCAGTCATTATATAGATTGGTCACCTAGTTTTAAATGAGGAAGTTTTTAGTAGAAACTTGAATATACGTTAAATATAATAAAATAGCTTTTTTCTATAAACGTATTCTTTCTGAACTAATTTACTTAAGGAAGCAAAATGTCTAATTCTTGGAATTGTTTTATTTGAAAGGGAAAAATAAAATAGGCTAATGTCCAAATAATAGCAAATCATATTTTCTTCACGAAAAAATCAGGCAAATAGATGAGGAATTAAGCAAACTATCACCAACATAAAACCTATTTCTATCTGAGAAACAATTTCAAATGAGTTCATCAATTAACTATACATGTCTTCTCTATTTTTCTTCCATTTCCTCTTTTAAGCACTACGTGTTATTCTTTTTTAGAGAATAATCTTTTTTAAGTGTATTTCCTACCACTTTAAAATAAAGTATTCAAATTAATAAACATATTAGATTTTGCCATATGCAAACACAGTAAATCCATAAATTTTAGTTTTTATCACAAATTATTTTCCATGGTATAAATGGCAAGAGTTAAAGAAAAAGAAGAAAGAAAACTGCTGACATGGAGCCAATTAAAGAAAAAGAATCTACTATGTAGTTATATGTTTTTAAATAATGATAGATGAGGTATAAAAAATGTCGTCAAAGTGATTTTTAATGTAAAAATGTCATGGTATAAATTACTTGTTTTTAAAATAATGGGAAGGAGTTTTAAATTATCTTGAACTTCAAATGCTATATTTTAGCAAAATTATTTAATATTCAGCTTGTTAATGGCACATGTCATATATTTTATCATCATGAAGTAGTTCAGCTGTCTTTTGATCCTTGCATTCTTAAAAGTATTGTATTTCTCTTTAAAAAATACCTGTTCCTCTGGCAGTGATCTATATTCCAAAAAATGTATATATTTGAACAAGTATTTGGTTTTAATATTAAGAACTAATATAGTTATTAGAATGACGAATCTATAGCTTACATATTTTATTGACTTTGGGACCAACAAATGCATATTTAATATGGGTTAATAAGGCACTTTAATCAGTCACCAAAACTTTTGCTTTAATCACTTGCTTTACTGATTTTCCAATCATTCATTTTTTACTCTCTAATCATTCTTAGTTAACATCCAGTCTGCAACTATATTTATGTATATAAATATTTGTTTTCAAACTTTTTAAATCGCAATTCAATTCTTATTCTTATAATAAAGATTTTCTTTTAGCCTTCAGACACAGTTGTCTTTCTTCCAAGTAGAAGTGAAACTTCACTTAATCACTTAATCACTTAATCCCCGTTATTCATCGATTTACTCGGGCGGGTGCCAGTAACGTCTCCATTCATCCCGGTTGCGTGCTAGCGTAGCCCAATGGTATCTGTTCATTCTAGGAACATGCAGAGCCTCAAATTGATCATTCAGGGTCTTGGCGAAGAAGTCTGACCATCTTGTAGGTGGGCGTCCACGTGATCTTTTGATGTCTCGTGGAATCCAATCAGTAATGGCTCTAGTCCAGCGGTTGTCTGTAAACCTCATTACGTGACCAGCCCATCTGATTTTTGATGTCTTGGCAAATGAGACAGCGTCCCTGATTCTTGAGCGTTGACGAAGATCAGAACTCCGGATTCTATCTCTCATTTGAGTGAATCGTGATATTCCAAGCATAGCTCTTTCGATTCCTCTTTGAGAGATCCGAATAGCGTTCTCATCCTGTTTTCGTAGGGTCCAGGTCTCTGAGGCATATGTTAATGCAGGAAGATCAGTGGAATCAAAGAGATGTGCTCGTAGCTGGAGGTTCTTTGTCCTTTTAGTTATTTCTTCAATGCTCTTGAAGGCATTCCAAGTCGCTCTCTTCCTCCTGCACAACTCAGGTGCCAGGTCACTTATCATGTTGATTTCTCGACCAAGGTATAGATAACTGTTGCTTCGGGGATGGTGGTTCCGTTGAGAGTGAATGGAGCGTCAGGAACAAGGCTGTTTCTCATAAACATTGTCTTCGTAAGATTCAGCTGTAGTCCAACCTTTCAACACTCACGGTCAAAGTCGGCCAGCATTTGTGCCGCTTGGCTGATGTTTGGTGTTATTAGAACGATGTCATCAGCAAAGCGGAGGTGGTGTAGTTGCCGACCATCTATCTTCACTCCCATTCCTTCCCATTCCAGTCGTCGCATGATGTTCTCGAGGGTGGCACTGAAGAGTTTTGGTGAAATGGTATCACCCTGCCGAACCCCTCTCTTGATATGGATGATTACTTCTTTGTAGAATGGTGAGATCTTGGTAGTGAATCCGCAATAGAGCTCACGAAGGATCCTGATGTATTGAGTTTGTACGCCCTGATTGGCTAGGGCTTCCATAACCGCTTCCGTCTCAATAGAATCAAAGGCCTTCTTTAAGAAGTGAAATTAGGAAACAAAAATATATAATTATTTGCGATTGCAAACTAAATTTGGATTTTTTTAAATCTTCCATATTCAAGCCCAGAATGATTCCACTTTTTTCTCTGTAACAGTAGATAATAAATAAATCAGACAGAGTCCCTGGCACTCTGTGAATTTCAAGTCTGGTTTATCATCGGCAATGAGGAGATGCTGCTTGGTGAAAGAAATGATTCCATCAGCTGAGAAGGCATCAGTTCTTAAGTCACTTGGTTCTGTGTCTTTCCTTGAGCGCTCCTTTAGACATGCGCTTTACAGTATACGGTGTTAAATTCCATGTGGCTGACAAGGATGTGAACAGAAAAGAAGAAACCAGGGTCCCAGGGCTTCGTATTTGTCAGCACGGTGATAAGCTGCCACTTTATCATCAGAGACTAAAGAGTACTTAAATGATACCGCTGCACTTGCGGTCATAATTTACAGGCCTCTGGCGACTGTGCGTATGTGTGTGTGTGTGTTTTGTGTGTATTTGTGCATGTGTGTGTGTGTGTTTGTGTGTGTGTGTGTGTGTGTGTGTGTGTGTGTGTGTGTGTGGGCAGTTACCTGTCATCTCGGTTCCTGGAGTCTGCAGGATAACACAATGTTCTGCTTGTAGCCTTTATTTCTCTAAAATCAAAAGAAACAGGACACATGGCTTGCTTTAGAAGGAAAACAAGTTATGATGGGAAATGGAAAGTTAGAATAAATAAAATGCTACTTGAAATGACAGTGGCAATATGACAGATCCAAATAGGATATTGGAGTTTAGGGACCTGAAGCAGAACCCGGGGCAGTGGTGTTTCAAATCACCACGCACTCTCAACAGCCACAGAGAAGAGTTACAAGGGGCCGCTTGAAAAAGAGTTTATTTTGAAAGTGGATCCCTTAAAGGGAATTGATACTGAAATCCGAATGTTAAAAAGTGTATGTTAAAATTGTTTTATGTTCTTAAGTGCATTTTATCTTCTTAAAAGGTGATTTAAAATATAGAAAAAATAAATTAAAATATGAATAGAAAACCAGAAAATAGAAAAACAGAAAGTGACTTAAAATATTTAAATGGTTTAAAATATTTTTAATCATTTAACAACCAAAGATAATATCAGTTTGAAAGAGCTGAGTTTTCATAGTGAGTTGTGTTTCAAAGTTTCTGGCATTTCTGAGATCAAACAATAAAAGGGTGAATTGTGCAAATTATTTCTCTGTGGTTAGAGACTTCTAATGATCACTTTGTCCCAGGCTAAGTATCCAAAACTCAGTGAAAAGGTCTCAGCTAATGACCTTGCTCTTTATTTTTAAATTTTTGCCACAGGGGAAAATGGTAACTCTGAGAAGAGATGAATATGTTAATTAACTCAACTTGAATGTGATATGTATATGTATGTATTTATATATGTATATATATATCTCCCTATACATATATATATATATATGCATCATGGTAAACCTTAAGTACATTTTATTTCAAAACATTAAATGTGCAAACATCCAAATGCTCATCAGCATATGAATATGTAAACAAAATGTGAAGGAGTTCATATAATAATTATTCAGTTGTACGAGACAAATATATTAATTCATGCTTCAGTCTGAATGACGCCTTAAAATAGACTAAGTACAAGGAGCCAATTTCAAAGGTGATACTTTGTTTTAGTTTGCATATATTAGAAATTTATACTCGGTAATGAACACAGATAGGTGTCAAGGTGGAGCACTTTTCTTTAGGTGACAACTCAGGAAAAAGAACGATAAATAGTGCTCATGTCAATTGATTAGAAATTCAAATGTCTTTAATTGAAAATTATGTCACAAATTGCAGGACTCAAGGAGGCGAGAATGGCATTGACAATATCAATATGAATACGGTGAAAATGTGGAATTAATCATATGGTATACTTGCATGATGCGTGAAACAAACAGTGATGATCACTCTTGGCAAGTACCACTCTCTGGTTATTTTTTCCCTAAAACACAGACACAGAGGATCTTAAAACATAGACCAGGCCTTCTAACAGTAGATGAAGGAGGAAGAAGCAAGACAGAACTGATCAAGGGAGCTTTCATAGATATCCCGATTTAAGGCAGAGAGATTAGGATTTTTGTTTTATTGTTTTCACAAGTCATAAGTTACAAAGTGTCAGGAGAAGTTAGATGGCTAGCTTTCTTTGGTTGATGGCAATTTCTGGAGGAAATTTGAGTTGATAGCAATCAATTAACAATTTTCTCTTTTCATATCATTTTTCTTTATTTTTGATGTGTAAGTTCAGCCATTTTCCTGTTAGCCATTCATCTAAAGATTTGCTTCAGAGCACAAGCTCTACTTCTGTCCTGTTCCTTTTTCTCCAAGTTGTGCCACACAATATTACAATCTTACCATCCTTTTAAAAAAATATAATACCTGCCATTTAATTCTCTATGACTTTTGGACTGCTTTATTAATACTGCAAACAAGTTCATTTCTGTAACAGCATCACTCTCTTAAAACAATTTTTGTGATGGCTAACTATTATCTGTAAGGCTATCTTTGTCTCTGTTGCTGAGGCTCAGAGTACATAATAAGGAAAGAAATTATACAAACCTATTCGAATCCCAGAAATATAATTGAGAAGGCAACCAACATAAGTTAGAATTCCAATAATACAAATTACAATGAGCTTCCATATCATTACTTCAATGCTTGGTCCCTAAACTGCTGAAGCCCTGGCCATTCCTCATGGACTTGCTTCTAGTCCAGGAGACACTAGAAGAATTGCAGGATTAGCTACAGTTTTATGCTAATAGAGGGAGTCTGTAGATCCCTAGTAAGGCATTTGTACTACTACAAAATGACTGCTGCTTTCGTCTGGTCATTTCCTTGAAGCAGCAGTCTATTTTGTTGAGCTATGTATTGTATCCTAGATCCTTGTTTCTGATGGAAAATGTTCACCTATGAGGTGGCATTTGATTCTAAACATAAACATGCTTTTCTAGCCTTACTTTTAGAAAAGAAGATTAATGTAGGTCAGTTAATTACTCTAGCACAGTTCTATTTACCTTTTTATTAGATGGAATGAAGACGTTAATAGAGCCTCTTATTTCATTAAGAATGAAATGTATATTTATAAACATAAATATCTAACATAATGTGTTGAATATTTATGCAATGCACTGGTGCCAAAGTCCATATACGTATATCCATGAATTCTGAGATCATTTTTTGAATTGATGGATTTATTCATGTAACACAATGACTCCCTCTACATTACCAATCTTTTGTTTTGAATAGCTCTCAGCTATTAAGCTTGAGGAATTAACTCTCAGATGAATTTTGAACAAAAAGAGATGCTTGAAGCTCCTAAGATATATTGTGAAATGTTATGATGATATGTCATTAAATTTATTCCAAAGGATACTTAAAAATTTCCTGAGTAGATACAAGAGTGCTTTAAAAAATTTTAATCATAAAACTTGCCCTAGGTTGCCAAAAACTTGCCCTAGGTTGCCAAAAATGTAGCCATCAGCATTCTTTAGGGCATACTAATTCAGACTGTCAACCATCTCGTCTCCTCTGTTGTATGGGCAATGTTATTTTTATCGTGAATACAAACATTAAAATGGAATTATAATCCTACCTTAACTATGCAGAAAGTCTCCAACTGTTTCTCTGATATTTGGAGACTATTTACTAAAGAAAATAGGCACACATATATATGAGGAACACTCTTGCAAATTAAATGTGTTGAAGGTGATGTAAATGTATAATGACAAATAATGAATTGATGAAGGAATAAAAATCAATTGAAGGGCAAATTATAAAGAGACTGCTTTGTTAGAGATTTTTCAAAGATCAAATGAAATCTTAGAGCTGGAACCCAACTGCCTTTCCATTATCTTCTAGATGATTTTTCTAGAAGCATGTCATTAACCCCTGCTTCTGTGATTCTCTGCACACTTTGGCTTCTTATGCCATATAAAAGCCTTAAGATGTTTTACTGTGATTTTCTCACAAAGAGCCTGAAGTCATCATTTTATGCACAAAACGACAAAGAGAAGACTGGCAGCTGTAGCAGTTATAAAATCTTAAATCTTATAGAATATAAATAGATTTTTAACTCTGCTTAAAAAGCAAAAGGAATTTCATATAGGTGTTCCCAAATGCTCTGACTTTATTGCAGTTGAAAGTTTTATAGAGAATCGTTGAATAGAAGAGAACAATCAAATAAAACCCTGAAAAGTTATTGTTGTTGTTTGTGGGCCTGGTGGGTTGGGAAATGTATATGGGGGTCGCAAGGAGAAGGGCACACCCAGTGGTACTCGAGTGTTTCTTCCAGGTTACTGGAAGAACAGGTTACTCCTGTCAGTGCTCAAGAGACCATCCAGTGTCAAGATCAAAGCAGAAATTAGCCACTTGCAAGATAAGCACCTTAACCCTCCAAACCTAAAGATTTTATTAAATATCTTGAATACAACTATATGCAGGTGTCCCTTAGTGTTTAAGCACTATTTATTAAAAACAAATGGTGTATCAGACCTATTTAAAAAGCCGTAATTTATAAACATGAATTATTAAGTGTTTCCCACTTATTTTGAACCCACTGACTAGAGGAAGAGCGCATGTAGTTAGTTATAAAGTTGGTTTTAATCTTTTATCTTAAACTCAGTATTTGACTATATAAGTCATTTGGACATGATTTCGAAAATGGCACAGATACAACACACACACACACACATACACATTCGCATAGACTCATTAATTTTATGTGCATTTTATATATGTCATACTAGGTAAAGGTAAAGGTAAAGGCCCTCCCGTTGATCGTCGATTTGCTCGAGTGGGCCCAGTAACGTCTCCATTGGAGACTTTGTTGTTACTGTGTCTGGCATATCAAATACTCTCGGTAGCTTGCTGGGCTCTCCGAGAGGGGCGGAGGAATCGAACTCGGGTCGGCCATGTTGGCTGCTTGTAAGGTGAACGCCCTACCCGCTGTGCTATAATATTGGAAATATAGGTTATCAGAACACAGTAGTGCTAGCTGAGAAATTATTTCTTAATTAAGGAAAATTTACAATTTGAAATAAGTGAACAGACGATAGATAGTGTTCAAATATCTACTTATGTTTCTTAAACACAGTAAAATATAATAAACTAAATGACACTGTTCATATGTAAATATTAGCATTTATACTTTAATTATTCAAAATAGCTGGGTTTGAACTTGATAAAATGTTCTAGCTTTGTGACCTCAGACACATTGAATCAATTTTCTTTTCCTACTCACATAGGAAAAGCATCCATTGCTAAGACTAGAGTACTGTTTCATTCTCCCCTATTTCTCATCCCTTATCAAGCTTACAGAACTCTTATATTCTTTTTTTTTTTTTTTTTTTTTTTTTTTGCTTTTTGGGTCACACCCGGCGATGCTCAGGGGTTACTCCTGGCTCATGCACTCAGGAATTGCCCCTGGCGGTGCTCAGGGGACCATGTGGGGTGCTGGGAATTGAACCTGTGTCGGTCATGTTGGCTGCATGCAAGGCAAACGCCCTACCCGCTGTGCTATTGCTCCAGCCCCGAGAACTCTTATATTCTTAAAGAAAATTTCCATCAAAATATGTCCCTAATGTCTAGACCAAATATTGCTTTCCAGGAGAGTCTTACAGTCAATGCAACATTGTGCATTGATTTATCCCAACTCCAGATGGCTGTTGCTCTGTCAAAGTACCACGTCAATTTTTTTTTCATAGTACTTGCCACAATCTAAAGTTACGTCCTAAATATTTATTTACTTATTCCATATCTGTTTTTACTGGATCCTTAACTTCATAGAAGTGTGATTTGACTGTTTAGCTCTTTGATTATTATATGTGCCTAGTCTGGTCCTTGGTACATGTGGGCTCATAAATACTTATTGAATGGAAGAGAAAGTAACACAAACATCTGATGTTAATCTTTGCACAATAAAATTTCATAAACATCATTTTCCTCTCTGTCAATTTAATTTTACTTTCAATTGTTGAATAATCTACTGGGTAAACTATTTTTTTCTTACAGCATTTTTTCTGGGAACCACTTGTAGTCTAAATTAAGTGTATATTGAAGGCATATAATATTGTTAATTTAAATTTTGGGCCTTTGTTTTTGAGTATGTTCTTTAACAATGTGCTCTCAATGATATTAATCTCTGGTTTAATTGTTTCCTCCAGCCCCTCTACTCGAAATGCCTCCAGCTTTCCATTCTTACAACGAATTTTCTTTTCCTTATCATGGGAAAATTCTCCTGTGGGAGAGTCTAGGAAGTAAATTTAAATTAAAGACTTCCACCACGCTAGTACTCAGTCTAGAATTTATCCCAAAATGAACAAATTATGTTATTACTTAAGGTTTAAAAATTATTAGGTATGTAATTAAATTAAAAACTTAGAATTTTACAACTCCACCTGAAAAAGTGTTCTGATAATTTGGGTCCCTTGGTCTACTCCTATAAAATTCCTTTTATGGTCCTCTAAAGTTGAGTTTATACTCTACCGCTATTTCAACGTAATCTGCAATCTTAAGAGCATAATTGTTTATAGCAATTGTTTTGACAGTATATTCCTACATCAATTCTTCTGGGTCCCTCCTCGACATTTGTATGTTCCAAATTGGATCTTATATATAATAGATGATCAGTAATTCAGGGTTAATTGAATGAATGAATTCCAATTTTGGAATGCCAATTCAATTTTGTAACCTGTCTTTACAAGACAGATACTGATCCTATTAACAGAATTACTTATGTGGCAATTAGCATTATTAAGATAAATTAAATTAGTCGATCAAATGTCCATTTTTTTTTGTTTTTAGAAAACTTGCCTTAATCATTAGAATTTTTTCACCAACTATCAACACTTCAGTTGAATATGTCTCATGATTTTGGTTGTGCAAAGTGCACATTTGTCACTAAATTATAGTATTTAAAATATACCTAATCAATAAAGTGTTTTATGCTTTATGTATATGATTTAAAATTCATTTAAATACAATTTTTAATAATTTCTCCAGACAATTTTATTGAATTCTTTCCTCAAGATAAAATAAATTGCTCATTTTGATTTTATCAGTCTTCTTTAATTTATTTGTTCAGTTCACTTGTCCAGCATTGGTATAAACTAACCTAAAATGCAGATATATTTTATTAATTTTAATTTTAATATTACATACTATTTTTAAATGTTAATCTAATATATGAAATTGTGGAATGAATAAAAGAAAAATATTATCCTGAATTCTTACTGGAAATCTATTACTTTCCTCAATCATAAAAGTTACTATGCTAAGTTAAAGAAAATTGTCTTCCTATTTATTTTTGTTTTGTTTTGTTTTGTTTTGTGGTCTCAGCTGGCAGTGCTCAGGACTTACTCCTATGTGCTCAGGGATTCCTTCCCATTGGCATTCAGATGACCATATTTTATGCCAGAGAAAAAATCAAACCAGAGTTGGCAGCATGCAACACAAGTGCTTTATAAAAGGGAAGGAGCCATAGTACAGCTGGTAGAACACTTGCCTTGCACAAGTCTGACCTGGGTTCAATTCCTGGAACCTCATGTTCTCCTGATCTTACCAGGAGTGATCACTGAATGCAGAGCCAGGTGCTCAGTAGGCCTTGAGCGCTGTGGTGTGTAACCATGAAACCAACCAAACAAAAACTGTGTTTTAGCCACTATATTATATTTAGCTCCCCATTTTTTTCCATCAACTTTCTAACACGCTGAATAAAAAAAAAATTTTCTCCTAAAAATTATGTTAATTATGGGATTTTTGTTATTGTTTTGTGGCCTCACTCAGCTGGCTCTGCTCAGGGATCACTCCTGGGAATGCTTAGGGAAACTTATATGATGCTGGTGGTTGAACCCATGTCCAGACACATGCTGGGTCTGCATTTTATTCATTGTTCTGTCTCTCGGGTCTCCTGATCAGTTTTTCAAGTCAATTTTTATTTTTATTAACTTTTTTAGTAAGAATTCTACCTCTGAATAATCTCAAATTATCAAAAACTGAATCCAGTTCCATTAAACATGTGTGTTTTATACCCAGATCTATACACGCTTTCCCTCAAACTTCAGTTCCTCTTGGATTAACCTTCTGTTTTGTTTCTTTCCTTATGTTTCTGCCCCAAATCTTTTAATCCATGTTTTCTAGTGGAGAAGGTTTACACTAGAGGAAAAAGAGACAA
Organism: Sorex fumeus; assembly: GCF_029834395.1. Lineage (NCBI taxonomy): Eukaryota > Metazoa > Chordata > Mammalia > Eulipotyphla > Soricidae > Sorex > Sorex fumeus. The sequence goes on along the minus strand of NW_026606297.1, from coordinate 13,150,758 downwards.
AGATAATTTTCCTTGATTATTATGGCTTCTCCCAAAGAGGAATCTAAAGAGCTATGCTTGAAGTATCATGCTTCACTCAAATGAGAGAAAGAATCTGGAGTTCCGAGCTCCATCAATGATCAAGAGTCAGGGACGCTGTCTCGTTTGCCAAGGTGTCGAAATTCAGGTGGGCTGAACACGTAATGAGATTTGGAGATGACCGCTGGACTAGAGCCATTACCGACTGGATTCCACAGGACATCAAAAGATCGTGTGGCCACCCACCTACAAGATGGTGAGACTACTTTGTCAAGACCCTGAACAATTGGTTTGAGGCTCTTTGTGTTCCTAGAATGAGCAAACGTAATTGGGCTACTCTAGCACGTGACAGGAACAAATGAAGATGTTACTGGCACTCGCTTGAGCAAATTGATGAGTAATGGGATGTCAAATGATTAAAAAGAAATACTGGGGTGCCAGAGCAATAGGATAGCAGGTAGAGCGCTTGTGTTGCATGTAGCTGATCTGATTAAACCTGGACACCCCACTTGGTCCCCCAAGCTCCAGCAGGAGTTTTTGTTGAGCACAGAGCCAGAAGTAATCCCTGAACATCGTGTGTGTTGGTGGTGCAGAGGGGTGGGAGAAGAATGAGATGGGAGTCTTTGGAACCATGAGGTGCCAAAATACCCCACATGTAAAATGTGCTCCAGCCCAATAAGCTGCTATCTCCCTAGCCCTAGCCCTATATGATTTTGCAGTTTAGACGCTCTTAATAGTTTATGTGCCTGTTGATCGTGGTCCATTTCAAGCAAGTTTTCCGCTATCAGCATTTTTACTGATCACATTGGTTCATCTGATCACCTATTTCTGGGACTAGAATTTCCTCAGCTCTGCCTGAAGTCACTGATGAGATAGCGTTCAGTGCATATCCTGAAATCTCCCTTTATCCCATGGCTGCCCCCAGTGTCTCCTTCTATAACCAGCAATCTTTCACCAGGTTTCACACAGTTTTCCCATTTTATTTCACTGTTAGGCTAATGTCACTTGGTGTATTATGGTGTAGTTCCTCTCTTTGATATTTCTGCAAGACTAGAGATTTGATATAATTTCTTGAAAGCTTAGAAAAACTTGGGGGAAAACATCTGTGCCATGTGCTTAGAAACTATAGAATACAAATGTACATATATAAGAACATATGTATATAAACATAAATAGATATAACGTTAACTTAAGTTTTGTTTTTTTAATTTTTAACAAATTAACTTTATTAAAAATACACTTTTTCATTTTTACCATAACATTTTGACAATTCAAAATTTAACTCTCGGTAGGTAAGGATGTATATTATTTGCACTTTTATGTTGCGGTATGCTTTATTAATTGTGATATTTTTATTTTTATAGACAAAACTTGGGGTTATGGTGCTGCCAGCAGGACAATCTGTACCTGTGAGGCGAGTGCTTCAGCAGCCTGATGGTGCCTTCAGACTTCCAGATACCCCAAAATTTCTGCTTTGCCTTTGGCCAGACCCCAAAAACTTGGGGAAAAGCTTACCAAGAAAGTAAACGGCCCAAAGTTAGGTATATGGGAGACACACCCACAAACCACCTCTGGGTCAGCTATATAATTGGAGGCATGGCCTCTCTGGTTCCTGATCAAACTGCTTAACAGCCATGATCCCAGAGTCCCAGAAGCAAATCTTGAAACCCAACGGTTTTTGGCAGAAATGCGTACGGTCCCTGCAGTAGGTTACCAGCGCTGGGCCAACCTAGGAGGGAATAGGTTTTATGCCTTGGCCTGTTCCTGCTGGCAGCTCAATGGCCTCCATCCTCCAGAGGCCATTGAACAGTCAGGTTTGGGCCCGCAGGGAAGAGACACACGGGGCTTCACGGGATGGGGGTGGAACCGGCCCTTTCCTCCCAACCCCAACAAGATCCCAAGTTGCGGCCCACAAACAGCCTCTCTGGCTCCTGATCAAGCTGCTTAACAGCCATGATCCGAGAAACTCAGAAACAAATCTCGGAACCCAGCAGGTTTTGGCAGAAATCCCTCCAGATTTAATTGTTAAAATTTCGAAATTTCAAAATACACAACCACTACTGCAGCCACACAACATCGTATGTTATTCTTAATCAGCAATAGAAAACAAATTGTCTACTGTTGCCTTTTCAGCAGATCTGAGTGTTGGGGTAAAATTCCAAATAATATTGGTGGGTCTGGTGTAAAAATATTGAATGTGATCAAAGTAGAGAAAGAGTAATGTGGAAATCATCTGCCCCACAGGTAGGTGGAGGGTGTGGGATGGGGGTATACTGGTGGTTGAGAATGGGCACTAGTGAAGATACGGGTGTTTCATTGTATGACCGACACTTAAACTTGAAAGCTTTGTAACTGCTCTCACGGTGATTCAATAAATAAAATTATAAAAAAGGAAAAAAAAAGTAAGGTGGAGTTCATGCCCAATTCAATCAGCTCATCAGTGGCTGAATAAATAGCAGTACTCCTACATAAAAAAAGACAAAACTTGTTTCTGAAAGCATCTGATCAGCTTTATATGTATTTTTCCTGAATAAATTTTAAGAATGCTCTTTTCCAGAAGTTTTTTATTCAAAAACTTCTGTGGCTGTATTTCTGAATTTATGAGAACATTTTCATCATGCTCTTTTATTTAGATGCTATAATAGTTTTACTAAAATTTTCTACTCTCATATTTTGAGATGTTATTTATCTTCTCACATCCAATGTTACTATAGAATAACACATTATTCTGTATAAAATCTGTTATCTCTGAAATGTTTAAGGATTTTATCTTTGTCTTTGATATTTTCAACTCAGTATAATCTGTTAGATTTTTGTAGTTGTCTCATTTTGTTTTATAGAATTACTAAATCGTATTAAATATTTCTGAAAGCTTATGTATAGGTTTGAATTTTTTACTTGCATTTATGTATTTTTTTTTGCATTTATATCAACAATAGCATTTTAAGTGTCCAGAGAGATAGAATAGAAGGTAGGGTGTTTCCTTGCAAGTAACGGATTGGGTTTCAATTCTATGTACCTCATATGGTCCCTCACACCTGACAAGAGTGATTCCTCATCACAGAGCCAGTAGAAATCCCCGAGAACCACCTGGTGTGGCTCAGTGCAAACAGACAAAACAATAATAGCATTTCTATAGCGGGGAGGGCGTTTGCCTTGCACACGGTCGACCAGGGTTCAATTCCCAGCATTCCATATGGTCCCCTGAGCACCGCCAGGAGTGATTCCTGGGTGCATGTGCCAGGAGTAGCCCTTGTGCATCTCAGGGTGTGACCCAAAGGGCTGGAGCGATAGCACAGCGGTAGGGCATTCGCCTTACAAGCGGCCAACATGGCCGACCCGAGTTCGATTCCTCCGCCCCTCTCGGAGAGCCCGTAAAGCTACCGAGAGTATTCGATATGCCAAACACAGGAACAACAAAGTCTCCAATGGAGACGTTACTGGGCCCGCTCGAGGAAATCGATGATCAACGGGAGGGCCTTTACCTTTACCTATTATATTCGCAATCATTTTGCTCTTAAGTATTATTATGAACTTCCAAAGCTGTTTTTTCATATTAGAAAAGAACCAAAAGGAGCATCCATTTCAAAGAGGGCCAACACAAACACACACCCAGGAACAGAATTAGGTGGGAGCCAGACTCACACCACCCTACCATGGTTTCTTTGGATTCATATTTTCTGGATAAACTGGTCAGCTAAATTTGCAAATATTAAGTGAGTGTTTTAATTACTATTTCTTCTTTATTCATCTAGTCTAATATACCTGCTTCTGATGGCATGGCTTGTTTAAATTATTTTTTATTGTCAAATTAAAAAAAGAAAGATTCCAGATTAATATTCTTTGACCCACAAATTTGTATTTCCATCAAAGATATTCAGAACTATGTGCAAATCATTTTTTTTTAATTTTGAGGAAATATCATAAGATTATATCTATCTGAGCCAACGTCAGTGAACTCAATTAAATAGGAATGAACTCTGCCGTGGAAATGCGCAGTGCAGGTAATCCATTCTGCAAGAATTTATCACTTCTAAATGCATTACACTCCATCTCAAGGGAGAGGTAGACGTGGGGAAGGACTCTTTACCAGCTCTGAATGTTTAGAAGAGTAGATTTTGGAAGATAAATTCCACAGTTGGTCAGTCCTCATAAATGTTTTGTTTCTTTTTTCCTAGCTACTAATGCCATCCAATTTCATTTTGTTATTGAGAACAACCCAGAGGTTTATTTGTCTTACATGTGGGATTAAGCATGGACAGTTCCAAGGCAAGACAGGATTAGAAAAGACCTATGATAGATTGAATGTCTTATTTTTTAAAAAATTTATTAGGGTGTTACCTGTTCTACTTTTGTTACAAGTGAAGAAACTAATATGAAGCTGCTCATGTTTTTTTATCCAAGTATTTTCATCACTTGATGTTTCAATTATTTAATCAAGAGTTGTGTTGGAAAAATGCCAGCAGTTTTTGCAAGACAACATTATAATAAGATTTTTAAAAATATTTCCACATAAAGAAATTTACAGAGGTTTAATTGCCATCAGTTTTAACAACATTTTATTTCAACTAAAACTCTTAGCTTCCATCATCAGAATGACGATCTCTATGTTTATTATCTAATTATTTTTATTTATTATTATTTTGTTTGCTTTTTGGGTCACACCCAGCGATGCATAGGGATTACTCCTGACTCTGCACCCAGGAATTACTCCTGGTGGTGCTCCAGGGATTGTATGGGAATATATATATATATATATATATATATATATATATATTCAAAGTTTGTGATGCTCAGGAGTTACTCCTGGCTCTGCACTTAGGAATTACTCCTGGCAGTGCTCAGGGACCATATAGGATGCCGGGGATCAAACCTGGTTTGGCTGTATGCAAGGCAAATGCCCTACCCTCTGTACTATTGCTCCACCACACCCTCATTAATATTATTTGCAATTGGTGTTTCTAATTATCTGAACATACAGCGGCTAAAAGTTAAATCATCCTTTTATGAATGTTGTGGTAATTTTTCTTGCTTTCTTGTAATTTTTATGAATTCTTTTTACATTCTTTTAAAATATTGGAGTATCATAATTGTGCAATGGTATTGTTTTATATGAACACTGGCACTATACCACACCCATCACCAAAATGGCCTGATGTTCCTTCTTTGGCCAAGATGGCAGCTCTTGGGCACTCTTCCCTGAGTTTTCAGATCTCTTGGCAGCATTTCACGGTGTGTTGCTGTTGGACATTGTCTGTTCCTTACTTTGTCAAGTGATCATAGGGACATGACCAAGAGATTATAGATATAGATCGAAAGGCGATTTCCCTGGTGTCTGAAAATGACCTTGACAGTGATGTAGAGAAACATGGCGATGATTCTGATCAGCACCAACAAGAAGAAGTTTACATCAAAATGATGCTTTCAAATTTGAGAAAGGCTTTCTATGTCTGTGAAAGGGAAGGCATTTAAATATCACTATTGACTTTTCCAGAAAATAATTTTTACATCATAATAACAAATGATTCCATTGAGGAAGAAAGCATTTTGCCAGGCATTGTAATACAATCACCATAAATGCTTGATAGAAAAAAGCAAGGTATAAATTATAAATATATACCCAGAGACTTTCATGTGATTTTACAAAGAGAGTCATAATAAGCCTGGATTGTTATTTTTATATATAAATACAATCAAGAATCAGTCATATTCTGAATAACAAACTGACATTTATAGGGAAAAACCTAACAAAACAAAAGGTAGGTAATTTGGGGGTCAGAGAGACAGGACAACAGTCAAGTTCCTTGCCTTGCATGCAGCTGAGCTGGATTTGATTTCCAGGACCTTATTTGGTCTCCAAAGTCTGCAGGAGTGAACCCTGAGCACACAACCAGGAGCGAGCACCGAGCACAGCTGGATGTGCACCTCAACCCTCAAAAAAAAAAGGAAAGATAATTTCAGTTATGCTCAGATGAAGAGCCAGAAAGCTATATGCTCATTCTCTGAGAAATGTTACAATGCTAATGATGAACCTGAAGAAAGATTTTTTTTCTTCATGTCTGTTGTGATCTCTTTTATCCTGTTTAAATAAAGAGGGGGTAATTTCAACTAAAGAGAAAATTTTTTACTTGCTACTGGGAAAAGGAAATTTAAATCAAAATAAAAGAGGAGATTGTAAGAGAACAAGTATATCATTTTTCATATCTGCGCGGTATGAATAAAATTTCGAGGCATTATAGGTTATGATAGCTATAATACAGAATCATTACTTCTAAAAATTAGTATAGAATTATCGAAAAATACTCAAGGCATTTATAAGAGTTGAATCAAAAAAGTAGACATATTATGCAAACCAGATATCTTAATGGTACTTTTCATAATTTTCCAGAGTCCATTAATAAAAGATCAGTCTTGGTACACCTATAAAAGAGAAAGGTGATGATGAGGAACTAATATAAGTTCATTCAATAAGTTACACTAGGCTAGTTCAATTGTCTTTTTTTATGTGGTTATGAGACAATAAACTCAGAAATGCTGCAGAGTGAGTGAACTTATTTTCAGTGAGTTATCTGACAGACACTCACATTATATTCTGTTGTTCAAGTGGAGAAGCATACATGGCATAGATAACTGAGTTGAAAATAAAGAGCCACCACCAAAGCTGAAGTTTCACATATTTTGACATTTTATGTGATTTTCCTCAGACTCTCTGCCTTACTTATCTCTGAATCGGTGCTAACTTTGGCAACGACCTCACTAAATATTAAGACCTTGATTTACAATTAATGTACATTCTGGAAATTTAATTCAGCACTTACATGTGTCTGTGGACTATGAAGATGAGTTAAACTTGAGATGGTATGTGAGAAATAGTAATGAAAAGGGGTCTCACTCAGCAGTATGGGTGGAGGGTCAGGTGAGATTTTCTCCTATAATGCCAAACTAGACAGTTTGGTGCCTCGCACATTGATGTTTGGGAATCACCATTCCTATCTATACTTGGAAATGCTCAGAGGACCATTTCATGCAGGGAATAGAATCCATGGACATGCACCACCAGATGTGTGCTCAGTTCTATCACCTGTGCTATCCACATGAACTCAAATCAACTCTGGTAGAACATACTCAAATTGATATAAAAATACATAATTCTAGTAACTGTGTATTTTTGAAAAATAAATAACTTTGCCCCAAATATTGCCATGTTCAGCAGTCTCACAGGTGAAATCTGTGAAACATCTGATAAAGATTCTTGACAGTATATTCCAGAAATAGTACTAAAGGTACTATTTCTTAACTTATTATATAATTTTTTGAACATTTCATTATAAAAAGTAGATAAAGAAATTAGACACAAGGAATATGATAGGTATTTTGCCCATACACAGATTCAAAAATATGAACAAAGTATTGAATAATTGAACCCAAGAACATATAAATATAATTACATGATTACCAAAAGAACAAGATGGTGCAGTAATTGAAAATTTGTGAATGTAATACACCACAAGATAAGCTAGAGAAGGAAAGTATTTGCTTATATTTATATATTTATTATTGAAAAATATTCAACATGGTTTCATAATTTAAAACCTTGGTATAATAGACATAGAGGAGATCTTTCCCATTTTGATAAAAAACATCTACAAAACCTAATAATAACAATCCTAACATAGAATTCTGAACTTTTGCCTCACAAGATTAGAAACTTATTACCTTCTTATCAGTACTACCAAACTAATAAGTACTAATAACTATTGGAAATACTTATTAGTATAAAATGACAGAAAATAGCAAAACTATATCTTTTCAGAAACAATGATAATCTGAAACAAAAATTCTAAAGACTAGACAAAAAACCTGGAGCTAAATAGCAAGTCAATTAACTTTGTAGGATAAAAGGTAAATCTAAGTCAGTTTTCTAATATTCTGGTATACTGAACAATTAGAAAGAGAAAATTCACAAAAATCATCTACTGTAGCCTCAACAAAAGAAAACTTGTACGTACAATTGTATCAGTATATATAGAGACTGTAGTGGAGATGTTTTCATTTAATCATTTCATCAACTGAACAAAAATCTGTGAAAGTCACCAAAGAATATATATATATATGTGTGTAAAGATATAAATTCTTCCCAATGTATCCAGAAATGAATGCAGTCCCAATCTGAATTATAGGAAACTATTTTACCATGTTGCCAGACTGAATCTCAGGTTTATATGAAAAGAAACAGCCTAGAGCAAATAATAGTAAGGAGTAAAATCAATGGACTCACACAATCATTTTCAAGACATACAATGAAGCTATAGTGATCAAGGGTGCAAGTTATTCCTAAGAGAAGAAATGAATAAATTAGAGCAAATACAATAGAAGTCCTAAAAATAATCACAAATAGTAAATTGATTTTTGACAAAGGATAAAAGTGAACTCTATGGAAAAAATAGTGTTTTCAAGAAATAATGATAGAATAATTGGATATCTACACACCAAATATTTAACTCTATTTTACTAATGTAGATCTTATGTACATGCTTGGAAATAAATCACTCCTCAGGCATTATAGTCATGAAAAAAGTAACAGAGAAGTTTACATTGAAGGATTTTCTACAAAATGCCTGACATATGCTTCAGAAAACTCTCTAGGCCATTCCATAAACTGTGAATCTGAGAAAAATTCCAGCCAGGGAAACTTATCTAAAATAAGTCACCATAAATGCAATTTTCAAACAGAAAAAGGGCATCAGGAAAAAAATGGGAAAACTGAAGACACTACAGACCATAGTAAAAATAATGTGCCAATCTTTCCTCATTTATTCTAACACATGCAACTCAATAATATGTCACTGTCACTGTGACTGTCCTCCCGTTGTTCATCGATTTGCCCAAGCAGGCCCAGTAACGTCTCCATTGTGACACTAGTTCCTGTGTTTGGCATATCGAATACATTACGGGTAGCTTGCCAGGCTTTGCGGTGTGGGCAAGATACTCTCAGTAGCTTGCTGGGCTCTCCATAGAAAGCAAGTACATCACAAAACTCAACAATATAAGATGCAATAATTAGGAAACTAAGTAAGATATATATATATATATATGAGATTTTTATATGCATTTTAAAACATTTTTGTTCTTTGGACAATACCCTGTGGTGCTTAGTTGTGACTCTGTGCTCAGGGATCACTCTGGGATAGCTTGGGGACAATATGAGATGCCAGGATACAACCCACATTGTGCGCAAAACTTTCGCCCTACCCTCTGTACCATTATTCCAAAACAGATTTTGCTAACCCGTTTTCACAATTTGTAATTCCACCATTATTCTAAAATAGTAAGATAGTTATAAAATGTAGACTTTTTGCTCGTGATATTTATAAATATTTTACATTCGTGTTCATATTAAAAAAACTGCAACATTTATAACATTGATGTGATACTAAACACCTAAAAAACAAGTTGAAAGCAATTTGAGTGTTCTTTCTTTGCTACCTACCATTAAAGAGGTTTTTACAATTAATAAAATGATAAGTCAACCTAAGAATCATCATTGTGAGTTCTTGGAACTGGGAGATTTTTGTTATGGTAGAAGTATTATCACAACAATTTTGGGTCTTCATGCATTTTTGAGAGTTTCAATTACTTTGAAAATAAACCATAAAAAAAACACTTTGTATTTCTACTGAAAATCAATAAATTAAATTAACTTCACAATTTAAATAATGGGAGTTACTGATGCAGGATTAATACTGAATTTGTATAATTGTGTTTGAAGTAAACATTTTTAGATATTAAATTTATTATTTTATATGACTGATATAAATTTGAGATATACATTTTACCTGCTTTTTAGTATTAGTGAAATATTCAAAATAATTAATTCACAGTAGTATCTCTGCTAAATCTTGTCCTTCAAAAGCAATCATTAAAGCAATTATTTTGAATGTGAAATTATGTATATGTTCTGTGAATATATACGCACACATATATATATATATATATATATATATAGAGTACTGCATGCTTTAACTTACCTTTAAATTCTTTAAAACTGATAAATTGCAAGGCACTTTTTTTCAGACATCCATAAGGATTAACTGAAAATGAGTGAAATAATATATATAAATTAATGTAAAACTGTTAAGAATTGTTATATATGTCCAAAGGTGAAGAGAGTGGGTAACATCACTTTAAATTAGTAAATTATTCATGAGACAGAAGCATTTCACTTGAAGTCTTCATAAAAACAATATTTCAGTTACTTATAGGATAGTTAATGAGCAAATGTCTTTTAAGATCTCTAAATCTTAGTAGGAGCTTTCACACATTCGTGAAAACAATGATTCTGAAAGTTTCACACATTGTGATTCCTAAAGAATGTATCCATTGGATGTGGGGATGTAGAACCCACTATACCTTTCAATAAATAAGGATACGTTTTTTATAGTATCACTGAATGTCACAGTGATAAATGATGAGATCATAGCACAGCGGTAGGGTGTTTGCCTTGCACACAGTCAACATGGCCAACTCGAGTTCAATTTCTCCGCCCCTCTTGGAGAGCCTGGCAAGCTACTGAGAGTATCTCAGCCCTCAGGGCAGAGCCTGGCAAGCTGCCCATGATATGCCAAACACAGTAACAACAAGTCTCATGATGGAGACGTTACTGGGCCTGCTTGAGCAAATCGATGAACAACTGGAGGACCTTGACCGTGACCGTGATTGGAGTTCATAGTAAGAGAGCTGAGTATCATTATTGTGCTCACAATAGTGCAAATCTCTATAAGCAAGATTCTCATTGATATGAGATTAGCAATCATTGATGAGCCATGGATATATTTTTCTGTTAATTTTTATATAAAACTTCCAAAATTAAGGTCAGAGAACTAATAGGGCTTTTAAGGCACTTGTCTTGCACAAGGCCGATCCCAGTTCTAGGGGCCCCAGAGCACTGCAGGGAGTGAGCCCTGAGCTAGGGCCAGGGGTCAACCCTGAGCCCAGTCTTGTGTGATCTCAAACTCACCTCACATTTTCCCTACCCCAAGAATCTTTGAAAATTTCCTTTGGGTTAATTAAATTCTTTAGGCAAAATTTGGTGAACTATTTAGTCAACTCATGACCTCTGATTTTTTTATATATGCATTTATGAAGGGGTTGATAAATGTTTAATTAAAGTTATTGATACTTTTTCTGTATTTCTCCCATGCACTATTCCTTTTCACATGTTTTGGTGAAGGCAGTTTCTCCTTGGAAAAATAAATGGTCACTAAGTGGGTTAAATTTATTGACACACAGATTGGGAGTGTGATTATGCTAGAAAAAGAGAGAAAGAATGGTATAGGATTTTTAAATTATTAATTTAATGATTCTCCATTTAAAATTGCATAAGCAAAAATATAAAACTTGGATATCAAAGGTAGATAGATTGTAGGATCGATGGAAAAATTTAAAATTTTAAGATACATATGTAAACTATTGAAAATATCATGAAAATTTTATATATGATTGGTGTTATAAGGGCCTAGATCTTTTCTTTACTACATCAAGAAATAAATGTTATAAACAGAAATAAAGATGTTTAAAGGGGATTGAGAGAGAAAGGTGGAATTGATGTGCAAATTATAGTATTAGTTTAATACATAGAATTATTCTAGTAACCTCATATTAGGGAAAACCAAAACTATACATTATAAGTGTTCTCTGACAGTGGGCATTGAGGTAAGAACATAGCAGGAAAAAATGCAGGGGCAGAACTACTCATATGATTGTTGGCTAATGAAGATAATATAAAAATAATACTATAATTACTTTTTGCCCTAGACTTTGTAAAACTTAGTGCATAATGAAAATAATATATAGATTTATGAAAACCATTTTAAACATGATGCAATTAAACTAGATAATTAATACAATGCAGTTAAACTAGATAATTAATACAATGACAGTATTTTTAAGCGTGCATTTCAAAATACTCAGAAAAATATGCTTGAATAATAAACAGACATATTGTAGTTGAGGTCACATGGTGACAACAGTGTTTAGATTTAAGCTTTTGGAGTAGCTACTGATCCCTCTCACCACCATGAAATTTCCAGACCTTCCATCACTGTTGTGCCACATCTGTAATCTGCCTCTTTCTTGCCTTTCCCAGTTGTCCATGAAAGCAATGGGCCATTAACTTTCTGCTGATACTTAAGAAAAAATAATAAAGTAATGAACCAGTAACTAATTTACACAGTCCATATTATTCAAGAAGAATGATATACCGTATAATATATTAAATTTTATTTTATTATATATCATTTAAATTTTGTAAAATAATATTTTAATGCCCTTACATGAAAATATATCTTTGTATTAATTGATTACTTTTTGGTGTTTGGGGATACCCCCAGCAGTGCTTAGAGCTTATTCCCACTACTGCTTGTGAATCATACTGGTAATTGGGGATTTAACCTGGATAGTTGCTATGCAAGACCTTACCCTTAACTAGCTCTCTACCCTCTCCCACATTTTTTGGTATGTCATAATATGAATGAAGAACAGATATTTTCTTCTGTTCAAGTAATATTTTAAAATTTTATGAGATGTAGTTTTTAAATCACATGTCCTTGGCACAGAGTAGCCATGAATAAAGTATCTGCATATCTGGAGTACTTTTGTTACTTGATTTGTATCTTTCCTCTTTAGATTCTGAATCTGAGGAAGTCAGTATTGTCCAATCATGGAAATTAAAATTGACATGATCAATTTCTTCCCTAGGGCACCTTTCTCTGCTCTCCCACACAAGTAGGTTACCCATGTGTAATTTTCCACTGGTACTGAATTTCTAATACTACCATACTGGCTCAGGGTTGTTCTCTCATTTTCAACAAGTAGTGGACACACAGGAAAAGCTTTTTCAGTCTTATGTCTAGAGTGTTTCCTTAAATCATAAATACCATGTGAACAACAGTTAAATGTCTTCATGAGCAACACTACTTCAAATAAGAAACAGAGTTCAATATGTCAAGAAACTAAGTTATTTGGCTCAACATTATTTCTTTTCTGGGAAATTTTTGTCTAGAATCTAAAAGAGCCTTATTTCCTTATATCCTCATAAATGAGAAGTTTGTTTTATCATTTTCTTTCCTGTTCTCTTGCTCTTCCAAGGGCTTTGGTGACTCCCTCAAATTCAATCCCAGGATACAATATTGTAAATCGTTCAGAATGAGAATCTAATAGTAATATGTTTGCTTCGGCTGCTTTGAAAAATCAGGTCTTTTATAATAGAATTGTACCATAGGTTGGTGGAAAAAATATATGAGTGAGGGAGGATTTGGGGAACACAGTAATAAAGGATGCTCTCGAAGCAGGAAGTTTCGGGGAAAGATAAAATATAGTGAGCTTTTTGTCTTCAAATGTATAGATTAGTTCTTATGAATTGGAAAAGAGTTAAGCCAATTATTCTCAATTTCTCTTGAATTGTATTTTTCAATAAAGGTGTTCATCATATAAAAGTTTTATATTTAAAGAAAGTGCTGAGGATCCTATGTTTAATATTCTATTTTCCTTCATTCACATCACTATAATATGCGTATTGCTATTAACAAATAGGTATTATTACATTATGGAAGATTAAGAAACATATTTTGTTCTTTTTAATACTATCTTGCTATAATATTATCTCTTTATGGTTTACTTTCTGTGTTATATTTTATACTTTCATTTTAAAACTGACAAAAATTTAAATTTTCCTAAAAGGAACCATAACCCAGAAGAAGGGACAAGAAATTGAGAAGCCGTGATATAGTTGAATTTTACCATTGTGAAGCAAGTCATAAAGGAAACAGAAAGAATTGAATACAGTAGAATTTTGTTTAGCTAAACGATCAGATTTAACAGGAAAACAGTGATAAATCATATTTATAGATTGACATGATTTCCCAAGAATATTACTTTGAGGTCCAGAACAATAATACAGTGGATAGAACATTTGTCTTGCATATGACCAACTCGGCTTTGATTCCCCAACATTCAATATGGTTCCCCCAACCCACCAGGAGTGACCCCTAAGTGCAGAGCCAGAGATAAGACCTGAGCACCACCACGTGTGGCTCAAATACTACCAAACACTGCTACAAGTGTAAGACACTCGCCTCACATGTGAATGACCCAGGTTTGAACTCTGCCATCACGTTCAGTTCCTGAGCTCCCCCAGGAGTTATCCCTAAGGATAGAGTCAAGACTGTGCACCACCAAGTATAACCTCTACCACTCCAAAAAGGAGATACTGGTTATCAGAAAAATTGTAGTAAGATTTATTTAAACATTAAATTATCTAAAAGTTGATGTAAATATTAAAGTTTCAATCGTATGTTATGTAGGGTCAGTTATAGAATATTAAATAATTATTTATCGCTGGTTAATTATTGCATAACTTTAAATGGAGGCTACATTCAATGAGGCTAAAAGTTTCAGATTTTTCTGAAATGATTTCAGACTTGCCAACTCATGAATCATATTTGTTGATACTTTGAACATCTCTGTAAATAAGTTTATAAGTGACATGTGTGTACTTAGCACTTGGACATCTTTGTAGCAATGATTATAATAAACTGTAATGATCTGTGCTGTGAAATGCAGAATGAAATAAAGGGGAGACACATAGCCTGTAGTGTTTCTGAATGTGATGTATAGGCATGGTATATGTGATTTATATCTATCTATCATCTATCTATCTATCTATCTATCTATCTATCTATCTATCTATCTACTTAATGCTGCCAGGGATTTAACAAAGGACCTGTCTTAAGGCATGTGCTCAATCCCCAAGCAAAATTCTAATCCTGAAGGAACTAAGCTTTCTTATATTGGTAGTAATAATGGGTGAATATGACATATGAATTAGCACTATATCATGATATTTTTGGAGTCAAACATGTATAAGTAGGGTCCCGAGAGATAGCACAGTGGTAGATGTTTGCTTTACATGAGACCAACTTGGGTTCAGTCCCCTAGATCTTATATGGACCCCCACACCCCGCCAAGAGTGATCCTGAGTATGGAGTCAGCAATAATCTCTGAGCAAGCCCTGGCATGGCCCCAAAATAAAAACAAAGAACAACAAAACAAGTAGTTTACTAGTAATTTAAAATTAAGTAGAAATGTTAGCAGAGGAAAACATTTGAATAATAAAGAAATTTATTTGCAAACTGATTCTTAAAAAAAATAAAATAGTGTAAATATCTATTTTATTGGGTAAATTACTTGTAAGGTTACCATAACATGCAGAGGATTAATCATAGTCAAAGCCTCCGAAACACTGTTCTATGTAACTACTCTTAAATATCTACACAAACTATTCTCAAAGAATTTATTTTCAACTATGCTTAAGCATGGCCACAGCTGATGCTCTCTCTCCACACGCTCGAACAAGTTCCATGCATGAAGGAACCAGCAGAGGAACCCAGGTGTGTGGGACCCGGGATGTAGATCTCCAAGCCTGCTCTGATTGGGACTTGGCTCCTCCACCCAGTTCCCCCATCTTCTAGTATGTTGGCGTTACACCCACCAACTTCCCCGGTGCCGTGCAATCCCATCAATGGCCATATAAAATGCAATCCCATAAGGGACTATAAAACCCAGTTCCCAGACATCTTGTTATCTAGTTCTTACTCTGGATAACCTGGCAGGCTACCAAAAGTATCCTGCCCACATGGCAGAGTCTGGCAAATTCCCCATGGTGTATTCAGTATGCCAACAACCAGTAACAATGATGGGTCTCATTCTCCTGATCCTGAAAGAGACTCAAATGTGGCACTTTCTAAAATCTCAGGGCTAGGACGAAGGAGACGTTACTGGTGCCTGCTCGAGGCAATCAATGAACAACAGGATAACAGTGATACAGTGATGCTTAAAAAAAGGACATTGCGATAGTTTAATGCAGTATTTATTGAGATGCATCAAATATTAGTTATGCAAAATCTCTTTTAGCTAAATTTATAACAAGACAAAAATATTTGTTAACTGAATGAATGAAAATTTCTTTGTTAAAATTTTTTGTTTGTTACTGGGGTAACATTTGGGAGTGCTCAATGCTAACTCCTGACTCTATATTCTTAGGACTCTCCTGGCAGTGCTCACGTGATCATATGTGATGTCAGGGATCAAACTTGGGTCAGTTGCATGAGAGGCAAGTGCCCTGTTCCTATTTTTATCTCTCTGCCTCAAAAGTTATTTTTGAGCGATAGCATCGGTAGAGCATTTGCCTTGCGCACATCAGCCTGGTTGAGCCAGGTTCGATTCCTCCACCCCTCTCAGAGAGCCCGGCAAGCTACCAAGTATCTCACCCGCACGGCAAAGCCTGGCAAGCTCCCCGTGATGTATTTGATACGCCAAATATGGTAACAACAAGTCTCACAATGGAGATGTTAGTGAGCAGCCCACTTGAGCAAATCAATGAACAACGGGAGGACAGTGTTTGTTTTGTTTGTATTGAAAAATAATAGCCATATAAAGCATAAATTCTTTAGGAAGAAAACTTATATAATTGAAAATCAGATGAGTTTTACACTCTTGGTGCTAGGGTTATTGTATTACATGCATAAGAGAATTATCATTTTGTATAAAAAATTTTAATTTCATAAAATTTGGGCTGGAGCGATAGCACAGTGGGTAGGGCGTTTGCCTTACACGCGGCCAACATGGCCGACCCAAGTTCGATTCCTCCACCCCTCTCGCAGAGCCCGGCAAGCTACTGAGAGTATTCGATATGCCAGACACAGTAACAACAAAGTCTCCAATGGAGACGTTACTGGGCCCGCTCGAGCAAATCGACGATCAACGGGAGGGTCTCATTAATAAAAAATAAATAAATAAATAAATAAATAAATAAATGACTGTTCTACATCAATCATAGAATTAGGAGAAACAATGAAAAACAAAAAATGAACTCACACTAAGACTTAATTGAGCTGACTCCAGGGGTTAGATGTATATCTCTACATGAAACACGCTAATATTATGTTCTGATAGTTTTGACAAGAATAGATGTCTGGACCCAATATTGACTTTTTAAAGCTAAGTACTTTGTTTCCTATATTATAGAAATAATTAGCAACTGAAAACAGGATGAGAACTCTATTCGGGTCTCCCAAACTCCCAAAGAGGAATTGAAAGAGCTAAGTTTGGAGTATCACGTTTCACTCAAATGAGAGAAAGAATTTGGAGTTTGGACCTCCTTTGAAGACCAAGAATCAGGGACGCTGTCTCATTTGCCAAGGCATCGAAAGTCAGATGGGCTGGACACGTAATGAGATTTGGAGACAACCACTGGACTAGCGCTGTTACAAACTGGATTCCACGGGACGTCAAAAGACTATGTGGCCACCCACCTACAAGATGGTCAGACTTCTTCAAGACCCTGAGCGATCGGTTTGAGGCTTGTCCTGTTCCTAGAATGAACAGACGCCACTGGGCTACACCAGCACGCGACGGGGATGAATGGAGATGTTACTGACGCCCACTCGAGCAAATCGATGATTAATGGGAAGTCAAGTGATCAATTAGCAACAAAATATTTTGAGCCATTTCAGGAAAATTGGCAGTAATGCGTTTTCTGGTGCTTGTTATTTTTCTCCCTTAGGGATTGCATATTATTTTCAAGTCCTTGGTTTTTTTTTAAGACTTAAAAGCAGTAAAATAGGAAAGCCTTTTGCAAAAACTACATAAATTAGTTTGTAAATATCTCCATATACAAATATCAATAATCAAGAATATTGTTGTGTATTTATGTTTGGTATGGAGAAAGATATATACTATCCTTGAAAAAGTAAGTTTTTTAACATTCTAAATATTATTCAATTTTTCTTATTAAATTTAATTATCCAAACAATCATTAAAACTATGTAGTTGTGTAACATTTAGAATTATTATATTATATATATTATTATATTATACCCTATTTTTGCAGGTGATCATATCAAATTTACTCATATGTCTTTTGTATTTTTCTCTGATTTTTAACTCTAGTACTGTCCTCTTGGAATGTTCCTAGCCCCAGCTTTATCTTCATAAAGTTTATATGATTTATTTGCTTATTTAAAAAACTTATTTTTTTATAATGGACTCTGCACCAGGCTGTTTTCACTCAGGGCGCCCCAGAGTGATCCCTCCCCACGCCAAGGGACCCACCTCTGGCAGCCAACCTCCACTATCCAACTGCCGCCATACTCCAGGCCTCTTTCTGGACCGCATGGACATCATAAGACACTTCCTACCTATTTTCTGTAATTACCACACCATATTTGATGGGGTTTGGACAGTAGGCAATGAATCATAGAGAGAAATATATAAACATATGCCTCTTGGAGAGCCCGGCAAGCTACTGTGAGTATCCCGCTCGCACAGGCAGAGCCTGGCAAGCTCCCCATGGCATACTCAATATGTCAAAACCAGTAACGACAGCAGGTCTCATTCCCCTGACCCTGAAAGAGCCTCCAATAGTTGGGAAAAGACGAGTAAGAAGAGGCTGCTAAAATCTCAGGGCTGGGAGGTATAGAGACGTTACTGGTGCCCACTTGAGTAAATTGAGGAACAAAGGGATGATAGTGATACAGTAATTTTATTGTAACTTAAGTAACAGGGTTGCATTAATGTTACTATTTGTAATGTTTTTCTATAAAGTTACTTATAATCCAGCAACACTAAAGTGGCCAATACCTTCCGCTTTTCTTGTAAACGTATAAAATAACCATCTTTTCTTCTGCAATGATTTATTTACATTCTCTGCATTTATAAATCTGAATATTTATATAGCATACAACTCTTAATTTCACAATTAAATTAGATATAAATGAGAGAAGTAGGCTTTATTCATTCACTTTTTCAGCTTATATTTTTCAAAGTAAGAAAGGATTATGTTTTTTAACTATTCAATTAGTCTGTCAGAGACACAGTATTTGAACATATACTGCTAATCTAAACTTGAAGAAAAGGACTATTATACAAATAACAATTTGAGAATGTGAAACTTGTCTCCAAAGAGAAATACAGGGTTTTTGGAAGTTTAGGAAGTTTAGGAAGTCAAGAGCTAGAGGATGACCCCATGGTCTGCCACAACAAAATACTATAGCCTGAGTAGCATAAACAAAAGAAAATTTCATAACTGGTTGGGAAATTCAATACCAAGACCTGTGTGATTAGCGTCTAAAATCAGTTCTGTTTCTATATTGTAGTCACCTTCTTGCTATGTCCTTATTTAACTTTTCTTTGCTCATATGAAGAGAGAGAGAGATAACCAGAATAAAAATGACAAAGACATTGATATATAGTTATTTAGGAAGTGTGTGTGTGTGTGTGTGTGTGTGTGTGTGTGAGAGAGAGAGAGAGAGAGAGAGAGAGAGAGAGAGAGAGAGAAGAGAGAGAGAGAGAGCGTTTTGCTCTCTGGAAACCCTTCTTACTTGATACTTCACCCACCATCGGAGCTCCTTTTTCAAGGTATGATTTACCATAAAGTACTTTCCAAAGGCTCCATCTCCAATGTTATTTAGAGCCTCAAAATATAAATTTTAAGGGAACACATTCAATGTTTCATATATCCCAATTCTTACTTTTTTTTCTGATATTCACAAACGGATAGTTGTGATAACTGCTTATAAGGGGAATAGTGGGTGATCCTTTTATGTAGGTTCTGAAGTTTTTTGTTTGTTTTGTTTTGCTTTTTTAAATAGAGCATTTGATCAACTAAAATAAATGCCTATTAATATCAGACCTTGGTAAATAGGATAGAGGGGACGGCATAGGTTATAAATTAAAAGATGAACAGGAGACAGATGATAACAGGAATATCACTGGGCAGTGCTAAAAGCAAAAATATTAATGAATATTTTTAAAAAGAGTAGCATAATCCACTTTGCACTTTTCAAATAAAGTGTAAAATATGCCTGAGGCACAGGACAAGGTTAATATGGCACAGCCAAGAAATATGGACTGAAATAGGAGCAACAAAGCTGAGACAAATAACCAAATGAGAATGGTTAGTACTTGACAATCAATTGACCTGTGATTAAGCAGGGTGTGAAAATGAATGCCCCTCTTTGTATCTCTGGTTGAATTTCTCAGGGTATGTTGCTGCCTAGCTTATAAAATAGGGAGCTTCTGGAGAGACATGAATACAAAAATTATTCATTAATTTGCTTGATTTAGTAGAAGTGTTACATATTTTTGGGGGGTTAAAAATCACTGACTTATACTGGAAATTAGTTCCCAGTTATACCAGAGTTATACCAGGATTGAGACCCTGATTTATAATTTTCAAACCTCTTCAGAAAGAAGCATTTTCTAAGAGTTAACTCACAGTTTCTGAAAGAGCCTAAAGAAACCCTGAAATTTCCCTAATAAAAGAAATTTAGCCTCAAGGATTTGATATTAGCTCTTGCTGAGAAGAATTTTCATTCTTTGGGACTATAGACCTGACCTAATAATAAACTAATATTATTTCAAAGAGTAAAGATTTGGTTACATATGTTTTAATAAATCATTACAACCAAGAAAATGCAAATTAAGGAAACAAAATAAGATTTTAGAAAATAAATGCAATTACAGTCTATTGATAGAAAAAATGAGTTTATGAACAAGTTATGCTTTAAGACAGTTTCATGATCTAAAACATAGATAACTTTATAGATTTCTCTATGCTTCTTTGTTCTTTTCAGAAATTTTAATAATTTAAAAACTATGGCAATACATAAATATAAATGAAAATATATCTAAATCGATATTGAAACCTACTGGTTTTGTTTTAGTTTTTGTTTTTAATCTTATGCAATTCTGGGGCTAGAGCGATAGCACAGCGGTAGGGCGTTTGCCTTGCACACAGCCAACATGGCCGACCCAAGTTCGATTCCTCCGCCCCTCTCGGAGAGGCCGGCAAGCTACCGAGAGTATCTCGCCCGCATAGCAAAGCCTGGCAAGCTACCCATGATGTATTTAATATGCCAAACACAGTAACAACAAATCTCAAAATGGAGACGTTATTGGGCCAGCTCGAGCAAATTGATGAACAACAGGAGGACAGTGACAGTGATTACATGTAAATGCTGTGGGGATAAAATTGAACTGTTACTTCCATTGGCAAGGAAAATATTTTATTATTTTCAATATTGCTGTGTATAGTTAATTATATATATATATATTGTTTCATTTTTAAAAAGATTTTTAAAAGAGAAATGTTAGGCATTTGCCTTGCGTGAGTAAACCAGGGGTCAGTGCTTAATGCCATGTACGGTCCCAAAAAGTGCACCAGAAGTAATACCTGAGCACAGAGCTAGGAGGAAGTCCTGAAGACCTCAGCGTGTCTTCAAAACAAAGTAAATAAACAAACAAATAAAGAATATTAGGAGCCGCAGAGAATACAGTGGGTAGTGCATTTCCTTGCACAAGGGTGATGAGAATTAGATAGAAGTCACCCCAAGGGAACCCCAAGCCAACTCTGATGTGATCCCTGAGCACAGAACCAGGAATAAGCTCTGAGTACAGATGCATGTGGTCCAATGAAGAAAAACAGAAAAATAAATAAATAAATAAATAAAAATGTTAATTGACAGCAGTAGTTTCAATATACTTTTAGTGCTTTTATATAATAGTTTGATTATACCATATAAACCATATTTAATACAATATAACTTATAATAAAAATATCTTGTTTGAAACAATGGAATGCTTTAATAACAATTATAGTTACTAGGCTATTTACAAGGGCTGGAGCGATAGCACAGCGGGTAGGGCGTTCGCCTTACACGCGGCCAACATGGCCGACCCGAGTTCGATTCCTCTGCCCCTCTCGGAGAGCCCGGCAAGCTACCGAGAGTATTCGATATGCCAGACACAGTAACAACAAAGTCTCCAATGGAGACGTTACTGGGCCTGCTCGAGCAAATCGACGATCAACGGGAGGGCCTTATTAGGCTATTTACAAATTGTAGTCTATTACTAACACTTTGAATTCCAATACAAGTTTTCTTATATTAGAAACAAACTTGCAAGAATCTGAGATAAAATGAGAATTACATTCTCCATGCTAAAAAGGAAATGATTTGATGGCAAAATGTAAAAATGAACAATCTTCAGAGATATTTCAAGCAAAATTTAGTGAATTTGGAATCTATTAAGTTTTATTTAACCTCCGATGATATTACAATCCTAATGTCATGTTATTGTTGTTAGAGGAAAAGAAAAATAATTAAAACAAAATCAATTGAAAATAGCTTAGCATCTGGGCATTGGGCCAAGCAAGATGGCCAAATACAGAGAAAATGTTTTATCTCCCCTCATGATCAATGCAAATCTATACCAAAATATAGATAAATCTACACAAAATGACCTAAAATGTTGACAAATCGAATTTACCTTGCAAAGGACAAGGGAGAAATAATCAGGCGGAGAGTAGGCAGTGGATATGCAGGACAGACTTGGGGACAACAGGCAGCAATCTGCAAAAGACATGGGTTGTGAAACTTTAACCTTGAGAGTCAAGGACAGGAGCAGTGAGCCCCAGGATCACAACCGTATCAACTTGTTCACAACACTGGGCATGAGGCAAGATAGAAGGGAGCGCTATGACAAAGATAGTTGGGAATGATCACGTCACAAGAACTGCGTGCTGAAAGGAGGTAAAAGGACAAGGATGATAACCTTTAAGTACCTGTATTGCAAACCATAATGCCCAAAAGGAGTAGGGAAAGAGAGAGAGACAGAGACAGAGACAGACAGAGACAGAGACAGAGAGGAAAAATGCCCGCTATAGAGGCAGGCTGGCAGGAGTTGGGAAATGTACTCTGGTGAAGAGATGGGTTATATGACTGAAACCCAGTCATGAACAACTTGTAATTGGGCATCTCAGGGTGATTTGATAAAATATATATTATATATATTCTTTTTAGATATTTATATATATAATATATTGTATATATTATTGTATGTATCATGTATTATATTGTTACAGATGATTTTCCTGAAAAAAGCAAAAATATAGTAACATTTACCAAGCATTAGATGTTTATAAATACTCAATTTAAATTGAAACAGATTTTGTCTATGCTTTTTTTCTAAAATGAAGACATTTGAAATGTTACTACGAAACTCCAATTAAAAGCATTAGCAGATTACATTATAATCTGTTTGAAGCTTTTAAAACATCTTTTAACCTTTTAGCTTATTCTTTTACTTTGCTTTTTTAATCTATGATGCTGGCAAAATATTGTATTACAATGCATAATGTGAATGATGCCTCCTTTGGAGCCTCGAACTTTTTATAGAGCTTCAGCAGCCTTCTGGCACGTACTAATCTACAAAAATGACTATGTGGAATTTATTTGAAGTTTCTTTTAATAAGATCAATTATCCATATCAAAAATGAGCTAGAAGATAAAGATCAAATTGGAAGGAGGACAAATGTCTTTTCTTTCCATGCTAACTGTAGATACTGCTATTGCTGATTCAAGTTCTTATTTATACCCCATCTCAGTGCCTGGACTTCCGAAGTTGAAATTCTTAAACTAAAATTATTGACAACCCAACATGACCTTGCTTTTACCTATATTATATCCCTCTGCTGCCCTCATCTGGCAAATGCAGATTTTTTTGCTATGTTGATCAGATTTCTTCTTGAGGAAAAAAATCATAATCTGCATTTTGAGTAATCTTATACTTCTTCCATCAGTACATGCTGACCCTTCAAAGATGTCTTAAAAGGAATAATTTTTTTCAATAGTCCTTGAAAAATACTCACAGGAAATGAACATGGTAAAATGACAAAGCATTTCTGTTCTTATTCTGTGAACCAGTAACACTGACATTTTTCTTGCCAGTAAAGTGGCAGAAAACACCTAACCCTACTATATTTCTCTTGTGATTTAAAAAAGCAAAGAAATTTCAGGTATTAAACTATCCACAGTGTAGTATGGCTCTTAAATTAGCTTTACGTAGACAAAATTGGCATATCTTGTGAGCATAGCAGTGAGATTGCAAGGAGCTATGGTATGAGATGTTGAAAGAATTTTTATTTATTTTGATTCTTCTGTTTATTTTTCTGATAAAAGTTCTACTCTCAGGGTCCGGACAGATAGTACAGCAGTTAGGACATTTGCCTTGAACATGGCCCACCCGGATTCTATCTCGGGGACCACTTATGGTCTCCCAAGCTGGCCAGGAGTGATTCCTAAAATATGCTGAATATCTTCACTTGCCATATTTTTCTGTATATTTATTAGTGCTGACTAAAATGTATCAAAACATAACAAAGCAAGTTTTTTCCTTATCTGAATATTTGTACTGTGAAAAGTAAACTAAGCTTTCCCTTAGAAGTTCTTCCAATAACTTCTAGAAAGTATAATGAGTTAATAAATAATCCCCATTTTGTTGTGTTCCTTTCTCCCTTTTATCCCATCTTTTATTATCTCTTATTATTGTCCTCTTCTCTCCTGTCCCTTTTTCTTGCCTTCTCTGTCCCTTGAATCTTTACTATCTTGTATCTCTTCCGTCTTTCTTTTTATAACTAATATATAAACACATACTTTGTGTATAGTGACCTGAGGATTAGTTTTCCTTTACAACCCTCTCCAATCTGCTTCCATAATACATCTTGCATAATCTCATCAGATCAAATTTCCTAGAGCAAAGCTTTAGCATCAGTAATTCATTTCTCCCCAACATTATGAAATTGTTTTTTTAATTACCTATTCAAAATATTTCTAAATGCGGGGGCCTTCATAAACAATAACTGACCCTTAATTCTTAATTTACTTTTTGCCTTATCATTTCTACTTTTTAAATAATTTTTAGAAATAGAAACAATTATTATGATCAAGCTTGCATAATGTCAGTGTTTCTAAATTTTTTCCTAATGACAGAACTAAGCTTAAAAATCTCTAACTGGCCTGAAGATAAAGAGAAATTTATGAGGAAAAATATTGTCTATTATAGCCCCATGATATATATTTCTAACTTAAGGAACTATATTTTGTTAAAAAGGAAAAACCTCTACAATTCTCATTAATTAATGTGGTCAATGATGTTTTTATAAATCTATCAACTAACATCTTATAAAATTTTATTCTATTGATACAACATATAGTTATTTTTCTCTTATTTTGTTGTTACAATATTTTGAGAACCACTATTTAACTAGTGATCATAAACATAACATTTCTCATGGATTTAAAAATGCAGGTCAGTGATTATATATAGCTTATTTCTCACTGGTTTAAATTTCTAGGTGCATACAATTCAGAATACTGCCAAAAATGTGGCATCCTAAGAACTAATCAAATACTGACGGTGAAAATCTTCATAAGTAAACCTTCCTGGTAGAAGCTCTAATCAATTTAATGTGACAGGTTTATGGAGTCATCCATCACTATTTTCTTTTACTGTTTTAGAAAAATAATTGTCAAAAACTTTTAATTACAAAAAGATTACTGGTAATAGTCTTTACTCAGTCATCAATGCTGTAACTTTCATCCTGTCATTAAACGATGTATCTCCAATATCCTCTAGTAACTGTGATCTATTTATTATGTCAACATGTAATATTCATTTAGCCAACCTGCTTGATAACATATAGAATAAAAACACTGAAAATTTTGTTGTATAGCACATTTTATATAGAAGTTATCACAACACGAATCACGACCATCCTGTTATTCATCGATTGTCTCGAGCAGGCCCCAGTAACGTCTCCTTCATCCTAGCCTTGAGATTTTTAAGAAAGTGCTATATTCAAGGCTCTTTAGGAGAATGAGACCCATCATTGTAACTGGTATTTGGCATATTGGGTACGCCACGGGGAGTTTGCCAGACTCTGCCGTGTGGGCAGGTTACATTTGGTTACTTTGGTAACCTGCCAATTTGTCCAAAGTAGGAATGAGATAATAAGATTAAACCATTCGTAAAGGACCTGCTTCCCGAGCGTCGGGACCAGGGTCCAGTGCGGAGAGCTGCTCTTCTCGAGAACCGGGGTGCGGCCAGAAAGGCGGCCACCCCCTCGCCCGTCACGCAACGCACGTTCGTGGGGCATCTGGTGCTATAGAAGTTAAGACTGAGGAAAAATTCTTACTAAGTTTTGGAATTGTGTGATGAGGGCCATGAATCCTATCACCTAATTCTGATAATCAATATTTACAAACCGTTTCAAGATTCTATGGAACTAATTTCACTGGTTTTCCGTGCTTTATAGATTGATTAGCTCTTTTGAGTATGTCTTGTTTGAAATATTCAAAGTTGCCATCAGATGGTGACTGGGCACATCTAGTGTTTCCTTAGGACCTCCTCATACAAGATGGGAAATTGGTAAATTGGAATTGATGCTCACTGTTGAATCAGACCTGAGTTATGTCTGGCAAGGTAGAGCTTAGTAATGGCACTTTTCTTTGGCTTCAGTTTCTTAATATATAGTGTCTGAGCTATGCAAGAATATCCAAAGATCAATATTCCCATGTGCTCATATAGAAGTGAAACCTTGAAAGTAAGCATCATAATTTCTGCTGTATCTTATTGGTATGGCAGTTTACCTGGACTGCATGATGTGGAGAACTAGAGGCCTATGTTTAGAGAATCATGGGATCATATTACAGGAAAATATGCAGAATGGAATTTGCTGAATTAATATTTTTATTATTATTATTAATTTTGTTTTTTGGATCACACCCAGAGATACACAGGGTTTACTCTTGGCTCTCAACTCAGGAATTACTCCTGGCGGTGCTCAGGGGACCATATGGGATGCTGGAAATTGGGAATTAAATAAACCCGTGTGCAAGGCAAACACTCTACCCACTGTGATTCAGCCCCCAAACATTGAAGTTATTTTTGAAAAATAAAATCTAAATCTCTTTAGTTTTTGGTTAATAATATATTCACAACACTCATATGTAAAATATGTCCACTCTTTAAGAGATTGCCTTATTCCATCATCAGTTCAAATCCAGACAAGAGCTGAAATTCGTGCTCAGGGGACCATATGGGATCTTATTATTTAAGTAAGGGCAAGTTGAAAATGAAGTTTTGTGTAATTATACTATTATTCTCATCTGAATGACACTGAATTGAAAAGACAACTTATCTGTGTCTTTTGCATTCAACTCATAATATTAAGGTAGGTATGCACATTGGTAATCCTGCTGAGGAAGCAGGAAGAATGAATGGTGAACTAAAACTCTGAAATCCTAACAGTTGGAGGGAACTGATTGAAATCTGGACATTCTTTGACTGGTTTTTCTATTGCTTTGATATGACCTTCTGACACTTGGCTCTGATTTTTTCACGAGAAATGACCTGTGTTGAAATACCCATAGTGTTCTTGGTATACAATCCATCCAAACATTGAAAGTTAGAGTCTGGGGACCATTAATTCCTTGTCATCTTTGTCACTTTTATTATTCTTTGTGGTGCTAAAAACTAAAAATAAGAACCAAATAAATATTTGAAATCAGTAAGGAATTTTTTAAATATTATCAATAATCAATAGAACATAATCCTCTGTAAAAATACAAATAAAAAGCATGATCAGTAAATCACAACATACATAATAATGAAATTCAAAAGCGGTAGAGTGCACATTCTTTAAGGTGGCATGAATCACTAACAAAATTATCCATATGGTGATATATCAAGCAAAAATCAATACATTACAAAGAACTGATAAAGCATACAACAAAATAGATACCAACTACAGTAAAATTAAGTTAGACATTAAATTAGAAAAATCTCTATGTATTTTGAAATTAAACAATATTACTTTTCAAAAAATGGGCCAAAGAATTACTATTGAAATTATAACTTACTGTGAATAATTGGAGAAATTATATATTAATATTATATATTAAAAATATTGGAAGAATGTCATCAAAATAGTGCTTAAGGGTAATGTAGAGCTAAAAATTACTTTATATATATTTTTACATAAATATTTGAAGAAAGCCTAAAAACAAAAGGTCTATGCATCTATTTCAATGAGTTAAAATAACAAATTTTAATTATACTTATGAGTAGGAAGTAAATAATAAAGATGGGAAGCATGGAAGCAACAGAAAAAGAATTATTAAAATAGGTAATATTAGAAATTTTGAAATAGAAATTACTGGTACAGCAAAATATATAATAGTTCAAAAATAGAAAAGCTAGTTCTTTAAAAAAGATAAATCAATTTTAAGCATTAATGAAGCTACTTAAAAATAGATAAATAAAATACTATGCCAGTAATTAATTATGAATATTGTTACATCATAAGAACCTTATAATAATTTTGAATGTTTACTATTCTGATCCTTCACATCATTACATTTTTACTATTGTAGAATCTTCAAAATATAGCTTACCATTCTTTGAAACTGATACCATTAAGAGTTGGGATTTCTGTTCATCCCTCTTGAATTTGATTAAGTTAGTAAATACTTTTACTACAGAGTTGAACAGATATGGTGTCATGATACTTCCAATGTGCAGAATGTAGAGGACTATCATAAAAGGGTCATTAAAGGCCCCATAGCTTCATTTTTATTTTTCTGTGGGAAGAGTAAAACAGAGACCTGCCACCATTTATGAATAGCTTATATGAGTCTGACTTTCTATTAGATAGTCAAAGTCAGAAACCAGAGCAATAATCCAGTGGACAAAGGGTTTGCCAGGTACATGGCCAATCTGGGTTCAATCCTTGGCATCCAATATGGTACCCAGAGCTCCACCAGGAGCAATTTGCCAGAAGCACTTCTAAGTGCAGAGCCAGGAGTAACCCTGAGCACTGCAGATATGGCCAAACAAAAGAAGCAAACAAGCAAAAACAACAGAAAATCAAAGCCAGTTTTAAGACTATATATAGATGTTCTAGACAACAGACCAACTGTGTTCTGCCTTCATGTCTTTCCATGCAGGTGCTGGAAGGATGTCTTCAGACAATTCTGATCAGAGTGCTACCTAAACTCCAGCGCCCATGCTCTGCCCAAGCTCCTACCCACAGATGGAGCCTAACAAAAATAGAGTTTAAACCCCTTTAGGTTTTGAAGTACTGTGCGATAAACCTCGAAAAATTCAATAGGAGGCCTCTGCATGATGTACACATGCTTTTTATGTTCTCATCCAAAACATCTATTGCTTTCATTTTGGGGGTGTTTGGAGGTGCTTTGGGAACCATATACAGTGTTGGGTGGGGTATCTACAATGGAAGTGGCTTATCCCATGCATTATCTCTCTGCTTCTGGATTATGGTTTGTGTGTGTGTGTGTGTGTGTGTGTGTGTGTGTTGGGGGGGAATGGTGAAAACATGTATTTGCCATTAGACTTCCTGAGGTTATTTTTTTTTGTAGATTTATGAGATTATATGAGATTGATGATTTTCCCTTGTTAGCTAAAAATTGCCCAAAGGTAGAGCATAGGTGGAGTTTTGATGATGATTTTTTGATGGTTTTATGTCTTATATCCATATCATTTCCTAGTCTTGTTGTTAAATAAATGTTCCACCCATCAGTTTTTGGAAAAAATGAGCCACGAAGAAAACTTTACATGACATAAAAATGACTTGAAAGGCGGAGTTCTTAACAAGTGCTTATTTGCATAACTGTAGAATCACTTTCTTTTTGAGAAAGCCCTTAAAGTGGCATTTTGAGGGAATTTGAGTGAGAAACTTGTGATAGGACTGGGTAAGTTAATGACTAACTATAATGCCACTATCTATAAATAAAAAGTTTGGAAAAACACAATTTGTAAAAAAAATTATGCAGCATAGACTTTAAGATAAAGTTCATTTCCATGATGGGAGATTTTGACACTGCATCAAACTAATAAGACACCAAACAAGAATAATTTTGATACTGTCATTTATATGTCCATCACAATTACTACAATAAAAAAGAAGCATGTATGGCATAATAAAATATACAAACTTGCCAAATGGAATGAGGCAGGCATGTTAATACGAATAATCCTGCTTTTGATTTTATTCTCCATTGTTGGTTATTTTTATTCTATACTGTTGACTGTTTTTGAGTCTGTGTCACAAGAATTTTTATAATTAACTTGCTTTACTTTTACTGTATATAATATACTGATCCTTATTAGTATATTGGGGGTCAAGAGCTTTGAATATTAAATTAAGGAATCTCTCCTGGTGACATTAAAAACTAATACTCAATAAAGGAATTTTAACTTACTATAAATTACAATAAAGTTAATAAAATAATTAATAATCACTACCCTAAGATATTGGTGTAAGACAGTCAATATATTTGTATTATAGACTTAATTTTTATGAATAGCCTCTACTATGAAAGAATAATTAAAAAAATAAGAGATGGGGCTGGAGCAGTAGCACAGCGGGTGGGGTGTTTGCCTTGCACAGAGCTGACATGGGTTTGATTCCCAGCATCCCATATGGTCCCCCAAGCACCGCCAGGAGTAATTCCTGAGTGCAAGAGCCAGGAGTAACCCCTGTGCATCGCTGGGTGTGGTCCAAAAAGCAAAAATAAATAGATAGGGCTGGAGCAATAGCACAGCAGGTAGGGTGTTTCCCTTGTACATGGCCAACCCGGATTCGATTCCCAGCATCTCATATGGTCCCCCAAGTACCGCCAGGAGTAATTCCTGAGTACAGAGCCAGGAGTAACCCCTGAACATTGCTGGTGTGACCCAAAAAGCAAATAAATAAATAAATAAATGAATAAAATAAAGACAATTGGTTTAAAAAATAAATAAAAATGAAAGATAAGGGGAGATACAAAATAATGTGAAGCATATGATTTAAAAACACACAGATTGTATTTTTAAATGAAGAGGATGTTCATGCTATGATGAAATGTCAGTCAGTGTCTCAAGAGATGGAAACTTCTATAACATTTCCAGTCCGTGGTATTTACCAACAGTTAGCCAACTGCAAGATTCTTGGCAAATATACATACGTAGGAACTGCAGTAGTGATCATTTACACAGATGCAAGTTCTTCTTGTGATTTCTATTGTATCTGTGGTTGATTTTTTCTTGCAAATACAAAACAGGTCTGAAATCATACTAAGTTTGTCAGAAAGAATAAGATGTGATTCCACTTACACCTGTCACAATTTAATACCACTGATATGTCTGACACTCTTCTTGCCTGTGATGATTTTCTGCCTAAAATTTTATAATGTACCTTAATTTAGTGGTTCACCATGAAAGTGAAAAAAATAATTGTGGGTTGATTACTTTTTTATCATCTGGAGAAAAATAAAGACTCCTTTAGAAAGAGCTGAAGTGTGGGCATTGAATTTTAGAAAATATAAAAAGTCTGGATGGTAAATGGAGAAAGAAAATGGGAGTACTCACTTTGATATTTGGTCTTTAGAGAAAAAATAAACTTTGAGAAGGGGAACCTACATTTGAATGGTATGGTGTTGGTACTATTTCATTCAAAAATAGTAACAGGAGTCCTTTACTTCATTGTCATCTTTGCACATCTATTGCTGATTTTATTTTATTTCTTACAATAACAGAAGCAGCAGTGGTAGTAATAGTAGTAAGTATTGTTATTTTAGTACTTAACTTTCCAGTTGGAAATAGTAGAAGCAGAAAAGAGATTATGGAGATTATGGAAAGCTAAAGTGTTAATTATCATCTATAGGCAGAACAAAGGGTTATAGAAGGAGGTAATGACTAACTAACTAGTAACTAACTAGTAACTTTGGAAGAATTCTGGATCTCGAAATTAAGAACTTATGGAACCAGTGAGAGTTTTTGTCAATGATGAGGAGCCACCTCTTGATGTATTGGCTCATGACAATGACAATCAGTCTTTCCATGGAAGCAGCTCAAGTGTGAAAGGAATAAAAAAATCTCAAATGATTTTTGCCTCAGCCATCAAGTGACCTACATTGTTTCCCACATTTATAACCAATAGGAAAGCAGAAAACAAAGTTCTTCCGGGAGACATTACCCAGAGGGCAACTTCCTATAGCATAAATTAGGGCATAAAATTTGAGAGGGGTTGCATAAATAAAGATAAGATAATAAAAAATAAAAAAGAGGTTAATGACAAAAGCCAGCAGCTGCTAGAGAGATAGCACAGGGATCAGGCACTTGCTTTACATGTAGTCCACCTGGATTCAATTCCTGGCACTGCATCTGATCCCAAGAGTCCTGTCAGATGCTTGGTCACAGATTCAGGAGTAAGTTCTAGGTACTGCTGATTCCAGAATGGGCCAAACCACCTATATACCCCCAGCACAATAATGTTTAAATTTATTTTGTACTAATGTGCCAGACTGGAGCGATAGCACAGCGGGTAGGGCATTCGCCTTACATGTGGCCAACATGGCCGACCCGAGTTCGATTCCTCTGCCCCTCTCAGAGAGCCCGGCAAGCTACCGAGAGTATTCGATATGCCAGACACAGTAACAACAAAGTCTCCAATGGAGGCGTTACTGGGCCCGCTCGAGCAAATCGATGATCAACGGGAGGGCCTTTACCTTACCTTACCTAATGTGCCAGACACCTTTCAAGGCCACTTAAATGCATTATCTGATGCTTAAATATAAATGATATTATCTCTTCTTTAAAGAGAATAATGATTTAATAAAATGGATTGTTATTGCACATTATGATACATTCCTAATAATTATTATTATATATTCCTTTAATATTTAATATATATTATATTATATAAGGGCTGGAGAGATATCACAGCGGGTAGGGCATTTGCCTTGCATGCAGCCAACATGGCCAACCTGAGTTTGATTCCTTCGCCCCTCTCGGAGAGCCCAGCAAGCTACCGAGAGTATCTCGCCCACACAGCAAAGCCTGGCAAGCTACCCGTGATGTATTCAATATGCCAAACACAATAACAACAAAGTCTCACAATGGAGACGTTACTGGGCCCACTCGAGAAAATTGATGAACAACAGGAAGGCAGTGACAGTGATATTATATAAGAATTCAGTATCTTTGGGGTCAGAGAGTAACTCCTGAACACAGTAGGTTTGACTCTAAAAAACAAAAGACAAACAAAAAATGGAATTTACTTTTTTGAGGATGTAGCAATGATACAGTTGCTAAGGCACTTATCTTACACAAGTCCTACCTAGATTTGCTCCCAGGCACCCTATACGGTCCTCTGAACCCACCAGAATTATCCCTGAGTGCAGAGCAAGGAAGTAAGCCCTGCGAAAGACTGGAAGTGCCCAAGAAAAAAAGAAAAAACAGAAAAAAGAATTTACTGTCTTTTCCCCTATAGGATGACACTCCTATCTAGAAATATGAATTCCTCGTTTTAGAAAAATAGCTT
Organism: Sorex fumeus; assembly: GCF_029834395.1. Lineage (NCBI taxonomy): Eukaryota > Metazoa > Chordata > Mammalia > Eulipotyphla > Soricidae > Sorex > Sorex fumeus. Next base: position 13,117,463 of record NW_026606297.1, on the reverse strand, counting down.
TCCTTTTTATGAGTTAAATATTATTACAAGATTTACAGAGAATTTGCCAATCTTACCTGAACTAGAGGCTAATTTTGAGTTAAAGCAGAGGTGTAACAACAACAGATTAAAAGGGAAAAAATAAATGGTAAATACTTTTCAGAGATAGCAAAGTCAGGTGCAATAGTAAATCTTCTACTGATTTTTCTGGATAAAAGAAAAGAGAACTTATTCCAAATTGTTTCTCTACATGCCACCAACATCCTTAAAAAAAGTAAATCTAAAAATAGAATATCAGAAAACAAAGGTATAGCTAGCACTATTTGTGGATGAATAAAATTTTGCTTAAAAAAATTCTATTGGGGCTGGAGCAATAGCATAGCGGGTAGGGTGTTTGCCTTGCATGGGGCCAACCTGGGTTTGATTCCCAGCACCCCATAACGTCCCCTGAGCATCGCCAGGGGTAATTCCTGAGTGTAGAGCCAGGAGTAAACCCTGTACATCGTCAGGTGTGACCCCCACCCCCCAAAAAAAAGAAGAAAAAAATTCTATCAGGAACATAGACTTATTATTATTTTTTTCCAGAGATGTTTCCTTATATGATATTTGCAGTCTTGAGAAAAGACCTTATTCTTCTGCACTTACCTTAGAACTCCAGGATTTTGTTTTTTCTTTATTTCTTTGGTCCGATTTTCCCTTTGGTTCAAGATGTTAGGAAAAGAAGCACAGTGATTTGCAATGGTAACCGTAAGTGGCACTTGCAAAGATTTAGTAGGTGAGAAAAGAAAAAAGAAGGAGAAAATGTTGTAGAAAAACAGTAAACTATAGGGTAGTTGCCTTAGACATCAGAGATAACCAGTAGCTAGCCATGGGATTTACGAAGAATCTTTTACTCTCACCACTCTCTAAGAATTTTACCTCCAGGCAGTCCCATCCTCAGAATGACTTATACTCCAAATGTTGATTTTGTCAGTGTGCTTTCAAGAGTGTAAAACACATTTCCCCATAGCAACAGTCTTTTCAAGCAAGCTCACAGTGTCTTATTTATGTAGGTCTTTCTTGTAGACACCTGATTATACTCTGTGTGTGTGGGTTTCAAGGAGTCTTTTATTCTGTGATGCAAGCAAGGATCAAGCCAACTAGAAATATAATCAACTTCAGCAATGTGCATCCTTTGGCATGTAATTGTGCACGGAGAATGGGTAGCCTTTTATCAATTTTAGATAAAGGCTGACTCAGAATTGTCATTAGCAAATCAGTGTCACATTTTTAGGGGCATTGCCAAGTGCTTTTACTCAGCATAATTTATAACTAACATAATCTCCAGTAGGCAAGGTATGTTAAAAATATGATTATAGAAGAGAGGAGCTATTTTATGGAATTACAAAACAGTTTTTTAAATTTTTATCCAAGAACAAAAACAGTAAGAAATGCCTAAAATATTGGTAGTGCAATGTCAATAACCAGGTGATTTAGGAGATTTTTATGGACAGGCAGGAAGTTGGAAAATGTAGAACCAGCTTTGTATAAGCCACCAGTCCTTTCCACTTCCTTTCCCATGAGACTCCCCATCTGTGTTCCAGCTTTGATCTGAAGTCACAAACAAAGACTATCTATTTATTCAAGAGATCAAATGATAGTTTTGATACAGACCCTGGAGAAACCCAGAAGAGGGACATAAGCTTTGGGAGTACATTGATTTTCAAAGTGTTGATCTGAATAATCCATGACATATTTATTTTCTTTGACTGTTAGAAGACATACACGAAGGTGATGAACTCAGAGGGCTTTGTTCTCTCTGTCTAAATCCCTTTTCCTCTTGCAGTAGTCTTCTTTCTTTTTCTTTTTTGACACTGAAAATAGACTAAATAGAAAAGCCAGAAACACTTTCCATATGGATGATACATATAACATAAGGATCTATGTGGATATATGTATAAATACACATATATCTTCTTGTTGATCATCCTATAAGTGATCCTAGAATTTTACTTTCCCCTTTGATATTTAAAAACAACTAAATATAGATAAACACTGTTCATAATTTTACTTATTTTTATATGTAAGTCTTTGAGCAAATTTTCCTCTAAATATTAATGCACATTTTAGTGAAGGATTAGTTTTTCAAAGAAAATTTTAGGATTTATGAAAATTTAAGCAGAAATTTCAGGGACTGCCCCAAATGCTTTTGTTATATACTGTCTTTCCCATTAGTAACATTTTTGTATTACTATGAAATGTTTGTAACAATTGGTAAGCCACTATTGCTGTATCATTCTCAACTAAATTACTTAAATATTAGGTACATAAGATCTTTGTATTTGTTATGTAACATTTAATATATGTAATAGTCTATGTCTGTGAAGTATGTTGCAGAATAATCCCACTGTTTGAAAATTACTGCTCTACATATGCATCCCTTCATTTCCAAGCTCATGGCAAACATTTTTTATGTTTACTTTCTCTATAGTTTTGCCTTTTCCGGTATGCCAAGTTGTTGTTATCACACATTTATAACATTTCAAACTGACTTCTTTCATTTAGCAATAAAAAGGTAAAGGCCCTCCCGTTGATCGTCGATTTGCTCGAGCGGGCCCAGTAACGTCTCCATCGGAGACTTTGTTGTTACTGTGTCTGGCATATCGAATACGTCACGGGGAGCTTGCCAGGCTCTGCCGTGCGGGCGAGATACTCTCGGTAGCTTGCCGGGCTCTCCGAGAGGGGCGGAGGAATCGAACTCGGGTCGGCCATGTTGGCCGCTTGTAAGGCGAACGCCCTACCCGCTGTGCTATCGCTCCAGCTAAATTTAAATGAACTTAGCAATATTCATTTAAATTTCCTCCAAGTCTGGGCCAGAACAATAGTACAGTGGGTAGGGTGCATGTCTTGCACCTGTCCAACCCAGGTTTGATTCCCAGTACCCCATATGGTCTGAGTATAGATCCCGAAGCACTGCCAGGTTTGGGGCAATTTTTTTTAACAAACAAAACAAATTTATTACAATTCTTTTAACATCTTGATATTGCATTCCTTTAAAAAATAATAATTGAATTACCCTGAATTATGAAGTTCTTCATGATTGAGTTTTAGGTACACAATTTTCCAACAATTCCTTCACCTGTGTTCACTTCCCTTCACCAATGTCCCTGCTTCACCCCAAGCCTCCTAGATATTAGACCCTTTTTATCTGATTTCATCACCGCATCTTCTTGCAGGGAGCCTTTCCTCTACCATTGTCACCGTGTTCCGTTCCCTGATCTATCTCCCCTCCCCCACATGGCAAGCTTCTTACTGAGCACCATTCTCTGCCCTTAGTTTCCCTGCCTTTGGGGTTTTGTTCTTCCTCTAATATGTTTCTTTCTGCCCCACATGTGAGAGAGATCGTTCCCCATCTGTCCCTCTCCTGACTAATTTCACATAGTGTGATACTCTCCACATCCATCCTCATTCTTTTTTTTTTCTCTCTCTAAATAGCATTTCATTCTATGGGTGTTCAGTAGGTATTTAATCATTTTGCATGTGTGTGTGTGTGTGTGTGTGTGTGTCTGTCTGTTTTACAATTTGGACATATTATTACTAAAAATACTATAAACAATCCTTGTGCAAATTATGTGAAGTTAGATGAGTTTACAAGTGATTTAAGTAAAAGCCTAGGACTACAAGATGTTAGATTCTGTGAGCAAATAATGCTTTCCAGATGGTTCCAAAAGGGGCTCTATATTTTATTTCCCAACAGTAATGAAAGATCATTTCTATTGTTCTAAACCTTAATCAATATCTGTTATTCTCACTGCTTCAGAGTTTTTATGAAATATATTTTGAATTTTTTCAATCTGAAATATTTCTTTTCATTTATTTTATATGGTCATTTGCGATATACATGTTTTTGTACTTAAAAGTTCAACTTAATTGTGTTCTGCCATGAATCACTGCACTGTCTCCACTGCACTGTCCTCCCGTTGTTTGTCGATTTGCTCAAGCGGGCTCACTATTATCAAAAATTATCATGGAAGACCAGAGCGTAGCTATAGCAGGTGGGGCGTTTGCCTTGTACGCTGCTGACCCAGGTTAATCTAAGGCATTCCACAGGATTCCTGAGCTCAGAAGCAAGAGTAAAGCATGAGCATATCCAGGTGTGGTCCACAAACCAGCGGGTAGGGCGTTTGTTTGTCTTGCATGTGGCCGGCCTGAGTTTGATTCTTTCGTCCCCCTCAGAGAGCCTGGAAAGCTACCGACAGTATCCCGCCCGCACAGCAGAGCCTGGCAATCTCCTGGTGGCATATTCAATATGCCAAAAACAATAACAAGTCTCACCATAGAGACGTTACTGGTGTCTGCTTGAGCAAATCGATGAACAACGGAACGACAGTGATACAGTGTAATAATAATAATAATAATAATAATAAAACAATAATGATACAATAAATTATCATGAATTTAAAAACCCTTTTATTTTTCTAATAGTTTATTTTTAGAAGTTTTATGATTTTTTTTTCTTTTTTGGGTCACACCCGGCGATGCTTAGGGGTTACTCCTGGCTCTGCACTCAGGAATTACCCCTGGCGGTGCTTGGGGGACCATATGGGATGCTGGGAATCGAACCTGGGTCAGCCATGCTGGTTACGTGCAAGGCAAATGCCCTGCTCGTTGTGCTATCGCTCCAGACATTACTGGGCCCGCTCGAGCAAATCGAAGATCAACGGGAGGGCTTTTGCCTTTTACCTTATGATTTTACATTTATACTAGATTTTAGCCTATTTTGAGTTCACTTAATCACTTAACTTCCCGCTAGTCGGCGATTTGCTCGAGCAGGGACCAGTCTGACCCTCTGGTAGGTGGGCGGCCACGCGGTCTTTTGACATCCCGTGGAATCCAGTCAGTAACAGCTCTAGTCCAGCGGTCGTCTTTAAATCTCATTACATGACCAGCCCATCTGATTTTTGACACCTTGGCAAACGAGACAGAGTCCCTGATTCTTGATCGTCGACAGATGTCAGAACTCCGGATTCTTTCTCTCATTTGAGTGAAACGTGATATTCCAAGCATAGCTCTTTCTATTCTTCTTTGGGAGACCTGAATAGCGTTCTCATCCTGTTTGCGTAGGGCCCAGGTCTCTGAGGCATATGTTAATGCAGGAAGAACAGTGGAATCAAAGAGATGTGGCTGTTGCCGGAGGTTCTTCATCCTCTTAGTTATTTCTTCAACGTTCTTGAAGGCATTCCAAGCCGCTCTCTTCCTCCTGCGCAGCTCGGGTGCCAGGTCATTTTGAGTTAAATTTTGAAAAATATATAGTTCTGATTCTAGATTAGTTTCTTTTAACTATACAGATGTCCAGTTGCTCTAGTGCAATTTGCTGGAAATATCATTCTTTTCCCATTGATTTTTCATTTCCTCTTTTCCAAAGGTAAATTTTAAATGCATAGTTTACTGTGTAAACACACAAAAAATAAAAAGCCGGCGGGCAGGCCGTTTCCCCACTCTAGGGAGGTGCATGGCGATGGTCAGGCGAAGGAAGGAAATGGGGTTCAGGCTGGTTGGTCTTAGCAGCAGTTTATTACATGGAAGAGATGTATGTCATGGAGGCCTCAGGATCTCTCAAGCACGTGCGCCTTTGTTCTCTCAGCTTCTGTCCTCAGCCCCATCTTCCCAGGTTCTCTGATGCACGTGTTCCCCAGAGAGCCCTGAAATCTTCCTTATATAGATCATAGTACCTCTAAAGGGCGCAATATGGTGATGTCATCAAAAGGAGTTACAGAAAGAACATTGAGGCAAAACATACATTGTTTCTTTGCAGGCCAGTGATCCTGGCTTCACCTTTTACAAACTATAAGCACTTAGATTAGCACAACAAAGACCAGTCTGCTAGAGCTTGGAATCTACATCTCCAAAATCAGCCAGCTTGGAGCCAGGCATCTACATCCCAAAGATCAGGCCTGGTTTAGAGCCTGGGATCTGCATACCTAAGACCAGCTAGGTTCCTGTGAGATAAGAGAAACTGCCTCAATATACTGAAAACATTTACAGAAGGCAGTTTGAAGGGGAGAAAGTTCAGTCTCATCCAAGCTAGTCAGGACACACAGGAAAACTTCTTCTAGGACGTGTTTCTCCTCTCCTTGTCCAACCAACATATATACGCATACATAATATTAATCATTTTGTATGGACACAGTAAGAAATACCTTGAGCTTATAGAATTGCTCTCCCAGGGCCATCTCAATCTCAGATTGCAGTGCTCAGGCCATAGGTAGCTTTCCTATTCCTAGCAGCAGGGTCCTAGTCTTATCGTTACTTTTGAATCATGACAGCATTTGCCTATGATCAAACTCTTAACTTATAGTTAAGAATCGTGGCACCTTGGCCTGGCCCATCGCGATGCCAGGGTAGCACATAACTTACAGGCTTGCCCTGGTTCCATCCAGTCCCATGTTGGTACCCTGCCCTTGGGGTGCTAGGAAGTGAGGGCAACTGAGGCTTAAGTTGAGAAGGCAGATGCCCAGGAGTGAATAATATTCAAAGCCAATCAATTCCTAAGTTACAAAGCATATTAATTGTCTTCCTATATCTATACAAAAGGACATTGCGTTAAAGTAAACTGCTCAAAAGACATAAGGAGAGGAGAAAGGCAATATTAACTTACAATACAGCTTCAGTGTCTAAGAAGGATGAGACCTTACAAATTGGTTGGGGAAGAGAGCATAGAAGTGGTTACAGACAGACAAAGTAATGGGAGTGACTCGGGAGCACTGTGATGGGTACAATCTGATAAACCTAAGCTCCTTGTACTCCAACAGTTTACCTCTGATATATATATATATATATATATATATATATCTATATCTATTTAATTGATCTGTTTATCTATTTTTTAAAACATACCCCTGATTTCTATAACTTTTTAGTATGTTTTGAAGTTGAGTAGTGTATTAGTTCAAAAACTAGAATTTTTCATTAACATTGTTGTCTATTAAGATTTGTTTTTAAAAACAAAACACAGTTCCTTCAATTCTTTTCACTTCTTGATTCTTTAAAAATAGTAATTAAATTACTATGAATTCTGAAGTTGTTCATGATTGAGTTTCAGGCATATACATATACACATCAGATTTAGTCTTTCAATCTCTTGATCACTTGACATCCCATTACAATGTCTCCATTCGTCCTTGTTGCGTGCTAGTGTAGCCCAATGGCGTCTGTTCGCTCTAAGAACACTAATGCCTCAAACCGATCATTAAGAGTCTTGACGAAGAAGTCTGACCGTCTGGTAGGTGGGCGGACAGGCAGTCTTCTGACATCCCATGGAAACCAGTCGGTAATGGCTCTAGTTCAGCGGGTCATCTCCAAATCTCATTACGTGTCCAGCCCATCTGATTTTCGATGCCTTGGCAAATGAGACAACGTCTCTGATTCTTGATTGTCAATGGAGGTCGGAACTTTGGATTCTTTCTCTCATTTGAGTGAAGCATGATACTCCAAGCATAGTTCTTTCGATTCCTCTTTGGGAGACCCGGATAGCGTTATCATCCTGTTTTCATAGGGCCCAGGTCTCTGAGTCGTATGTTAATGCAGGAAGAACGGTGAAATCGAAGAGATGTGCCCAGAGATGTAGGTTCTTCATCCTCTAGGTTATTTCAGTAAATACAATTGGCCTTATTCCCCTGGCCCTGAAAGAGCCAGTCTTTCAATATTAACAAAATATCTTACTAAGGTTTGGAACTTAAATATTAAATCTCTAAATCAATTTGACAAGAACTGACACTTGAACAATGCTGAGTCATCTTATCTATAAGCATGGAGTAAATCTCCAATCATTTGCATGTCTAATTTTTAATCATAATTTTGTAATTTACAATTTTTGGGTTGGAGCCATAGCACAGCAGTAGGGTGTTTGCCTTGCATGCTGACTGGGCAGTGAACTGGGTTCAATTCCTCCATCCCTCTTGTAGAGCCCGGCAAGCTACCACAAGTATCTCGCCTGCACGGAAAGCCTGGCAAGCTACCCGTGAAGTATTCAATATGCCAAACAGTAACAAGAAGTCTCACAATGGAGATATTACTGGGCCTGCTCGAGCAAATCGATGAACAATGGGAGGACAGTGCTACAATGCTACATATTTAGGTATGTATCTATTTTATTAAGCATGACTGTGGCTGGAACTGGAGGTCTTCAGCTGCCGGGGCTCTGCTCGTGGCAGGGAGGGTTACTCAACCCACCCTCCTCCAAGGGGCTCCATTGAGGACAGCCAGGCGTGGAGGCAGGAGACTCTGCACTGTTCTCTTCCAGTAGCTGGGTTTTATAGCCTCTGGGCCTTGGCTGTTGATGAGATTACATGGCGCCGGGGGCAGCTGGTGGGTGTAACGCCTACATACTGGAAGATGGGGTATCTGGGTGAAGGAGGCGCAGTCCTGATCCAGCAGGCTTGGAGATCTAAGTCCTGGGTCCCAGTTCCAGCCACGGCCATGTGTAAGACCACTCTCCACACGCTTGGACGAGCCTCACACATGAAGGAACCGGCAGAGGAACCCAGATGTCCGGGACCCAGGGATTAGATCTCCAAGCCTGCTAAGATCGGGACTGGGCCTCCTCCACTCAGATTCCCCATCTTCCAGTATGTAGGTGTTACACCCACCAACTACCGTTGGTGCCGTGTAATTCCATCGACATCCAAGACCCAGAGACTATAAAACCCAGCTTCCGGATATCTTATTATCTCATTCTTATTGTGGAGAACCTGGCAGGCTCCCGAAAGTATCCTGCCCATATGGCAGAGTTTGGCAAGCTCCCCGTGGCATAGTCAATATGCCAAAAACCAGTAACAATGATTGGTCTCATTCTCCTGACCCTGAAAGACCTTCGGATGTGGAACTTTCTAAAATCTCAGGGTTGGACGAAGGAGATGTTACTGGTGCCTGCTCGAGGAAATCGACGAACAACAGGATGACAGTGACACAATGATCTATTTTATTACACTTAAACTTATGTTTTGTTTTTCTCTGGTTTGTATTTTTCACTTAGCTTTTTTATCTGTAAAAGATACATATGTACTTAGTGTTCATAGTCTGAAGATTAACCAAATTTTACTTATTTGATTTTTGATTTAGTTAATGTAACTAACTTAATGAACTTACGCTCGGACGAGCCTCATGCATGAAGAAACCCACAGAGGAACCCAGGTGTCCGGGACCCAGGGCTGAGAGCTTCAAGGCCTTCACGGCGGCCGCACTTCTTATTGTCTAGTTCTTGCTCTCGGAGAACCCGGCAGGCTACCAAGAGTATCCTGTCCACACGGCAGTGTCTGGCAAGCTCTCTGTGGCCAAATGTGCCCAAACCCAGTAACAATGATGGGTCTCATTTCCCTGTCCCTGAAAGAGTGTCCAATGTGGCACTTGCTAAAATTTCAGGGCTCGGACGAATGAAGACGTTACTGGTGCCTGCTCAAGGAAATCAATGAACAACGGGATGACAGTGATGCAGTGAACTATTTTATTTATGATCATTTCTGTATAAAAATATCTTTCTGCTCCTATGTAGTTAGAAGATTTGCTGTAGCTTTCTACTGTGACAAAAACTTGAAAGAATAAATTTTTAAATTAATCATTGTATTTTCCTCAAGATCACCAGGAATGATCTCTGAGCAGAGAGCCAGAAGTAATCCCTGAAGCACAGCTGGGTGTGGCCCCCAAACAAAACAAACTTAAAAAAAAAAGGAAGAAAAACCCGCACTGAACCTAAGCCTTGTGCATGCAAATTTTGAGCCCCAGCTCTTGGAACTCTCTCCTCATTATTTTAAATACATTACTTTTATACTTACAATTAATATTTAATTATTTTAAAGTATTGGAAACTTAAAAATATTTTGCATTTAGATGAATAGTCTAAGAATGTGGATGAATACAACCTAAAAATGTTAGTGTATTTTTTCACAATAACATAAAAAATTATGCAGAACATCATAATGTAAATATTTATTTTCTTCTCAATTTTTTTCTTTTTATAGCACAGTGACACACTCCCACTCTTTCTGCTTACTTGTCCTTATGCTCAATAAATAAGTTACCATATTTTCTATGCAACTTTTGGGGTGACATATATTCCACCCATAAATTTTTACCAGAGGTCATAGCTGATATTTTGGATATGTCATTGAGACATAAGTGGTACAAATTTGATTAAGTGGTAGTAATAAGTGTACAAAATAATTTTACACTTCATTCAATAGTCTTTGGATATCACACATAGATGCTCTTTTTAAAATATTTGACTGTGGGGCTGAAGCAATAGTACAACAGGTAGGACATTTGCCTTGCACACGGCCAACCCGGGTTGAATTCCCAGCATCCCATATGTTCCCCCTAGCACTACCAGGAGTAATTCCTGAGCTTCAAAATCAGAAGTAACCCCTTTGCATCGCTGAGTCTGACCCAAAAAGCAAAAAGAAAAAAGTAAAATATCTGACTGTAGTTGGTGAGATTCTACAGCAGGTAGGATGCTTGCTTGACACGTGGCCCATCCAAGGTCAAATCCTGGCACCCTGGATGGTTCCCTGAAACAATATGTAGCACTTCACTATAGCACTGTCCTCCCATTATTCATAGATTTGCTTGAGCGGGACCAATAACGTGTCCATTATGACACTTGTTACTGTGTTTGGCATAACGGATACGTCACAGGTAGCTTGTCAGGTTTTGCCATGTGGGCAAAATACTCTCAAAATACTCGGGCTCTCTGAGAAGGGCAAAGGAATCGAACTTGGGTTGACCAGGTTGGCTGCATGCAAGGCAAATGCCCTACCCACTGTGCTATCACTGCAAACAATATGTAACGGATTTATATATGTGTGCATATGTGTTCATAGAGATATGAACCAGACCCAAAGTAGAGATGGTATAAGAGGTTAAGTTACTTGCCTGGCTTCTGGTCAGTTTCATCCATTCCTGGCACTGCATATCTTCTTCTGAACGCTTCTAGGGGCCACTTCTGAGCACAGAATCAGGATTAAACCCTGAGCACTACCAGATATAACACCAAATTCAATGAAAATTCAAAAATCTGACAACATTTCAAGAGAAAAGTGACAAATATAAAACTCAACATAGAGGATTTTCATTTATTCCGTACCACTGACTAAATCGAATTCATAAGAGCATTTGGTGAGATGAAGAAACATGTATTTAAACTAATTTATCAAAGTTTTAGGGTCTCAGTGAGTACAGAGTCTCATTTAAAGAGGTCCTAGTTAAATTCTGGAGAATTGACACACTAGAATATATACTGTGGATATCTGTAACGCTACTACTCCATTAGACCTATTGTCAGGAAATTGCACTTTACATATCTGGCTGCACACACATTGCATAAATTGCCAGGTTTTAAGATGACTTTTATTTTTTTCTCTGTGTTATTTTGGAATGCTGTGCTAATGGCATGCACGGTCTTTGTCTTCCCAGCTCTTTCTTTAAAGCTTAATTTGATTATATTTTCAGAGAAATGCCTTCTGTAACATTATGTGTGTGCTTCCCAAGTACTTGAATTTGTACCTGAATATTTCTTATCCACTTCTTTTTGGTAAGGCATGGGCATGCTTCAGAGAAAAGACAGTTTATAGTAGACTTGATTACACAGTTAGACATAACAGTTTAGCACAATATGCTGTAATCAAGATTACTCTGTAAAGCAATTTAGTTCTGATCTTGTCAAATTAAGTGTGTATTGAATATATAACTCACCCTCACCAAAAAGAGCTATTCTGAGGCTGTAATGATCAAAAGACAAATATTATTTGCTATCATTATTTTTAGAAGCATAATAGTAGAATTGGTTTGACTGTTTGAGCAGTAATCTTCCAATAATTTAGTTTCTGTGTGTTTTGGGAAGGGGGGTGAATAGTGTGCTTAAAACTATCAAAGTAAAATGAAATAAGTTTAAAATAAAAACCACTTGAGGACAAAGATCATGCATAAAATTAGATGTTTGTTCATGGAACAAGGAGAAATGATAAAGGAATCAGGTAACAATAATCTAAGAAATGTCATAAAAAGGAAGATATTCTTATCTTTTATTTGCAGTAAGCTGCCATATAAATGATTAGTTGCCCCCAAATTTGATGTCACAATATTTGTGCTCTCAAAATTATAACAACTATCTTTGAGTTTCAAATTCTAAATCAACAGTACCTGTTCTGTAAGCTGCATATCCTGGTGAAGTCATCTGACTATTATCCAAGCGAGCTTGGTTATTTGTGAAATAAATTTTAAGCTTTCCAACTGGGATTCCATTTTTTCCAATGAGTTTTAATGTTATATTTCAATTTGTGTACCTTGCCAAAATTGCAATTTAATATGCAAAATTTCATCTGTTTTTAATTCCTATACAAATGAATGTCTAATAGATGTATAAAATGCTCCATGAAATATATACAGTTGAGAAGACTAATCCTGAGCTATACATAACTTGCAAAGTTCTGAATCTGTTCTCATTGTATGGACTTATATTAAGACATTGATAAATTGTAATTCATGCTAGACATTATTATAAGCCCATGGCTTATACACACTGGCCACATTTGTGTATTTGATGTTCATTAATGAGTGGCAAGGCATGCAAACCTTTTTTGTTTTGCTTTGTTTCAATACCAGGTGATGCGCAGGGATTACACCTGATTGTGTTCTCAGGGATCACTCCTTACAGACTCAGGGAACAATATGGGGTGCTGGAAATTGAAACTGGGTTGGCCTATGCAAGGTAAATACCATACCCTCTGTAGTATCTCTCCTGCACCTACAAACAATTTTTTATTTAGATAATTTTCCTTATCATTAGAAATAATCAATAAATCAATACCTTCCTTAAAAGAACAGACTAAGATAGGAGAGACCACATGTGCTCAAAATATATTCCATGATGTTAAGGAATCAAAAGTGAATTTATCATTTCCTCAAATTTTATTTAGTTCATCTGAGTTTCATATTCCTTCTTGACAATACTCTATAGGGACGAACATTTGTTTATCTTTGCAATTGTTACAGAAACTTAAAAAATTGATTTTCAACAAATACCTTATAAATAATAATATCATAATTGATAACAATTCCCTGTATATTTTATGGACAAGTTCTCTTGGAATTGTCAACAGTGTCTGTATTCTAGAAATTCTCACATAATATAAATACTAACAGATCTGTTTGCTCATCCATTTAGAATTATATTGCCTACATTGTTGAAACATTCCCAGTTTGTTCTATTTGTTTTTCCTCTCATCAGAGATGACTTTTCCAAGATGGGACACTTGGGACATAGTCTTGTTGAATGTAAATATCTTCCATTTTTATCATTTTTCTGAAAATGCTGAAATACTTTCTCTGAGTCTCACAGCAGCACGTAAATGATAGACAAGGACAGGGGTGGGGAATGTTTAGCCTTCAAAGGGCCGGCAGAATCCCATGGTCTGACCATAGTACATGACAGGAGAGAAACATGTCAGCTTGGTGCTGGCTACCCACTGCCCATCTGTCTGTATTGCACAGCACATGAACAGTGCAATAAATATCCAAATAGTCTTGGCAGATTAGTTTCCCCACATCTGGTGTAGGGGAGCCTGAGTATGATTTATACCCTTTGTTCTATACATAAAGCTGCACATCCTATTTTCATGGAACAGAGACAAGTAGCTGACTACTTTTTTTAGAAGAGGCATATATTTACAACAGCAAAATCCTGTTTCTAATGTCCAGTGAAGGCCAAACAGACATGGTGAAGGGTTGGAGAAAGAGCTTCATTGGCAAAAGATAGGTATTTAGATGGAGGATTCGTCTCCTCAAAGCAACCCTCCTGTCTACATGGTTTTAGAAGCAAGTTTTGTAAAGGGGATAAGGAAGCATATATTTCAGAGCGCTAGCTGAGACTAGCGTTTTCGAGAGTGGTCAATACATTCTCTTAGAGGAAAGTCTTCTGTACCTACTCCATCTTATCCCCAAATCTAACCCCAATGTTTCCAATTGTCTAAGATGTCCTTAGCTTAGGCATTTGGGAGTAGGGACTAGATAAAGACATCTGTTACTGCCTAGACAAGTTTATTGGTTTAAAATTGTGGGTTCAGCTCTAATTTTCTCTGAACTGGTTTCATATTCACAGTTTATGTGGAAACTTTCATGGCTCTGATCACAGAATCCCCAGCTCACACCTGGGAAAGGACTGAATCACTCGAAAATAATAATGTTCTGTGAACTGTGCAATTCTTTCTCCCAGTCAGCCTCTCAGTGGTAAGCAACTTTTTTTTTAGAGCAAGTTGAACTATTTCAGAAGCTGAATAAACTATTTTCGGTGACAAGTGGACCATTTGGTGCATTGAAGTAGTAATTTGCTAGTGGCCTAAAAGAATTAATGAAGCTTTCAAAGGCATATGACAGATTTGAAAGGATTATGTACCAAAAAATTGTTTCAACATAAATGAAAACATCAACTAAAAAAGACATATGGTCTGTTCAGAGGATGCAAATTAAAAAGAAAATTCAAATGTATGAGAAGAGACTGGGAAAGAAATATGAAGAGAAAACCAGTTTGCAAAGACAAGGAGTTTTAAATATATATAGAGAGAAGGGTGGATAGATAGGCATATATAATATAGAATGTTATATAACATACATGTAAACAATACAATTGAATTAACAGAAGTTCAATAGTGAAACAGAAAGTGTGACACAAATTACTTGAAATTAATATAAAGTTTCAGCTAAAGTTTCATTATATATAAGCTTCAGAAGTGATCATGGCAAGCTGTCATTTTTGATATTTTATAGATAAATTATATCCATCTAATATTGGGATAAATTATGGTATGTAGAGATATACATGTAAGGAGATGTTTTTCCTAAGAAATGGATTTAATTCATTGGTCATCAAGTGATTATTACTTAGAACTTGTCAAAATTGTATACAAAGTGACATATCACATGGAAATGCTATTGGTATATTAAGAATATGTCTCTTTAAGTTCAGAGAGAGAAATAGAGAGAGGGAAAGGATTTGTCTTGTACCTAGTCATCTCTCAAAACTTAGATCTTAACACTTCTCTCAGGTCTGTGCGTGAAAATGCAGGGCACGTCGATAAAACACACAACCTTTTTAGTTAATGGAGGCACCCACAGGAGATCTGAGGAAGGTCAAGGTATTAAATCACATTCTTCCCTCTCTGTGTGGTTGTCTCTTTTCAGAAAGGAACCCTCTTTATGCACAGTGCCCTCTCCAAAGAAACTCTCTCCAACCCCCCATTTGGATTCTAGTAATACATGGTCTTTGCCCTATCTCATCTAAATAGATACAGAGACTACACCAGCTTTCAATAGATCCTAACCACAGCTTTCTCCCTGGAGTCATGCTTGTATTTCACTTGTACTGCTGAAATCCATCCTTTTTTGCATCTCTCTTTAAATAATTCCCATTTGTATATGTCATTTAGTTCCTGCCAGTACTCTCATGGATTCAAGTTATGTTTTTATTAACCCTGGTGGGAGGAGAATTTGCAGTGTACGTAATTAAGTCTTCACAGCAAAACATAGAAGAAACAAGGGAAAGCGAGGAAAACTGTAAGCAACTTAAATTAGATTCACTGAGTTGAAAAAAGGCCCTCCCGTTGATCGTCGATTTGCTCGAGCGGGCCCAGTAACGTCTCCATTGGAGACTTTGTTGTTACTGTGTCTGGCATACCGAATACTCTCGGTAGCTTGCCGGGCTCTCCGAGAGGGGCGGAGGAATCGAACTCGGGTCGGCCATGTTGGCCACTTGTAAGGCGAACGCCCTACCCGCTGTGCTAAAAGCAAAGGCAGCACCCTAAAAGAAATAAAGATGAATTCCCACCAAAGATCTCCAATGAGAAACCATAGTCTAGAGACCATTTTTATTTTGCATTCATAATTCTGTAGGTTGTATTATGTCTCTGGTTCTTTCTCATTTTGTCTCTTTTCTTAGCCATTTTAATATTTATGATTACCTAATATTTATGATTACCTTTCAATTTCCATGGAAAATTAGGCAAATTTTTATTTGACTTCATTTAAGGTCATGTATATACATGTATATATACACACATTTTGCCTTTCACTTTTCATGGAGTCAGTCTATCACTTGTAGTTGCAAAGAATTAGTTCCCTTGTAGTTGCAAAGGGCTGGAGTCATAGCACAGTGGTAGGTTGTTTGCCTTGCACGCAGCCAATATGGCCAACCCGAGTTCGATTCCTCCGCCCCTCTCGGAGAGCCCGGCAAGCTACCAAGAGTATCCCGCCCGCACGGCAAAGCCTAGCAAGCTCCCCGTGACGTATTCGATATGCCAAACACAGTAACAAGTGTCACAATGGAGATGTTACTGGGCCCGCTCGAGTAAATCAATGAACAACGGGAGGACCATAACCGTGACCGTAGTTGCAAAGATCTAGTTCCCTTGTGAGTACTATTATTATTACCTGTTTTCCTCACAGAATCAGTGAAGAGCTGTTCTAATATTTGGTCCCACAGATCATTTCTCAACCTCTTTTCGAATCCAGTCATCACTTGCCACTATTCTTTTCAAATGTGCCTAAAGATAGTGAACTTTAATGTTGGGCTTTAATGAAAGTTATCAGGGTTTAAATCAGTTACATGAAAGTAAAAGTCCTTAATTCTTTTTTTTTCCTCTTAATTTACAAAGCTACGAAGAACAGAGTTTCACCATTTAGTGTTCCAACTCCACACGCATCACAGTGTCAGCATCCATACACCTTAAGCTGTGGTATGTCAAAACAATAACTCATGAGGATAGGTGAAGTGAAAAAAAAAAAAACAGTAGCTATGCAATATTATGAGTTGGTTCATAGAAAGTAGGAAATATTGAAGGTTTATCTTTGTTATTTAAAGTTGTTCTTAGAGTTAATAAATTTAATTGTGTAGAAGTCAGAGAATAGTATTAATATGAATACCAAGAAGTATACAGGCGATATTTACCTTGTACAATGTGCTATTTATCAGTTTAATTCCTTCTTATATTGTTTTTTCTCTTCTAAATAAATATTTTATTCTATTTAATGCATAATGTTTTCATAAAAATTTGTATTTTTTTAAAAAATCGCTCTAAAGATTACAAAATACGGCTTTAATCTTCACATCCTGTATAAGTTAATATTTAAGTAGCTCACAGCAAAATATAAGAAATTTGCTACCAATTTATTCACTTTCTGCTTTATTTTATACTACACTTGTCATACATAGTATTGATATATCTATCTATAAATTACAAACTGAATAAAATTATGTATTTCATGTTATTAAAAAGGTATATGTATTTTCACTGGGGAGAGAATATTTCTCAAGTGGTAGATCCCTTGTCTAGCCTACGAAGGCCCACAGTTCAACCGTGGGTACTGAATGTCTCCAAAATATCGCCAAGTATATAGCCCTGGTGCACCGAAGCATCACTGGAGTTGCCAAGTCCCTAACATTGATGAGGATGGTACTTTAAAAATGGATAGGTAAAGGTAAGGTAAAGGCCCTCCCGTTGATCGTCGATTTGCTCGAGCGGGCCCAGTAACGTCTCCATTGGAGACTTTGTTGTTACTGTGTTTGGCATATCGAATATTCTCGGTAGCTTGCCGGGCTCAAAAATGGATAGAATTTTTTTAATTAAAAAAATAATTAAAGAACTGTGATTTACAGAGTCATTGATAGTTGAGTTTTAGACACATGATATTTCAACACCATTTCCACTACCAGTGTCAGCTTCTCTCCACCAGGGTTCCCATATTCCCTCCCGACCTCCAGTCTTGCCCCATCCCTGACTGTTAACTTGACAGCACATCTCAAAGTTCCAGTGGTTGAAGCTTAGATTTCACGTTTTCAGTGTTGTTGAGTCTGCGTTTCAGATAGATGGCCGTACCACTCACCCATGTCCTCAGTATAACTGAAGCCCTGAGCCCTGTTCACCATTACCTTTCATTCTCCTCTTCTTTCCCCCTTGATTCAATTCCTTCTCTGTCCTTCTCCTCTCTAAACACTGGCGTTAAGCATGATCTAGGAATCCCCCCCGCCCTTTCCTACAATACATTTCCTCATTCAGTATTCATATACCACAGATAGATATATATATGATTACCCTGCTAAAATCAGATATAAATTTTAAATAAATTTTGGAGAAATTTCAGTCATTCACATTTATTTATGTACATAGTGAGGCTGGAGCGATAGCACAGTGGTAGGGCATTTGCTTTGCGTGCAGTCAGCCTGGCTGAGCCGGGTTTGATTCCTCTGCCCCTCTCAAAGAGCCTGGCAAGCCACCCGTGACATATTCAATATGCCAAACACAGTAACAACAAGTCTCAAAAAAAAATGAAGATGTTACTGGTCCCGCTCAAGCAAATCTATGAACAATGAGAGGACAGTGTTTGTTTGTTTGTTATGTACATAGCATTAATTCTTGGGTTCTTCCTAATGTTTTAAATTTTCATTTAGTGAAGCTTTATTTCAGCTTAAAGTGTATATTTTGCTATTTTTCTTAGTGCTTCTTTGATGGAAAAAATCACAATTTTATTTTATATAAAATATGTTAAACTCACACTTGTTATTAAAAGTAATTTGCAATAAATAAATAATTCTTAATGTCAATTTTCATTTATTTTTGTGGATGGGATATGGGCCATGTATATCCTAAATCCTATGGATTTATTGTGTTGCTTTTCCCTGCTTTAACATTTTTCCCTTATTTTAACTTTTCTTACTGAACTCAATTTTACTCTGATTTATCCCTAGAGAATTTTAGCTATATTGCTTAAACTTGCTTAAGCTTTGCTTTTTATTCTTGAATACTTAAATCAAAACATTTCCTCAGTCTTGTAGTTTTTTACCCTATGTCTATAATTATTTTTAGATCCATTTTCTTCTTTTATTCTCATACATTTTCTCATTTTCTCCCTATTACAATGTTATTAAACCTCTTATATTGTCATGTAAATATCTGACATTCAACTTTTTCCATTTATTTTTTGTTTTATTTATGTTGTGCCTATTTTTTAAATTTATATTGGTCTATTTTCAGATATGTTGTGTCTAGAAACTGTTAGAGTTAATCTCTGCATTTATAATTTGTTCTCATATACTATTTTCTGTTTTTCTCAATCTGCAGAGAATAATCCTAGAAACGCCTTCTCTTATTTTGTGAAGTTCAAACAATTGCTGCTTTTGTATATTCCTTTTTGGATACATTTTAGCACACATATATTTATAGATGCATAGCGGGTAGGGCATTTGCCTTGCACCTGGCTGACCTGGTTTCAAGTGAAACAAGTTTCACAATGGAGATGTCACTGGTGCCCGCTCGAGCAAATTGATGAACAAAGGGAGGACAGTGCTAATACATTACAGATAGCCCTAATATAAACTAACAAAAGAGAACTATAATACCTTCACAAATTCTATTTTTCCTGGGTATTCTCCACAGCATTTCTACCTTTTTTTTTTTTAGCTCAAAACCCTACATTCTGGTTCATCAAGCTAGTGAAACTGCAGTACGATTTTACTTTGTTTTGTTAATGTGACTTTAGCTGTTCTTTATGATGCCAGCTTGACCAGCTATCAGCACCAAGGGCCATAACTTATCAAGCATCATTCCTTTCTTTCAAACATAGAAACCTCTCCAGTCTACAGCCATTTTTGTTCATTTTCTAGTATCTTCAAGTAGTACATTCATTTTAGCCAGAATTTATAGCTATTGCCCATATGGGAGATTTGGCTCAATAAGAGCGTTTATGTCATTGTCAGAAGCAGCAGCAATATCAAATAGATTTGAAGAAATAAATTGTCGAGTTTTTCTTGTATATAAATTCACATATATAGATAAATATTTGCTCACATACTTGCACATATGTAATCTTCATTTTAGCTCATCAAATTCTAATGGAAATATTAAATTTAAGTTGTTTTTATGCATTAATACACCTATTTATTTATTTCATTGAATCACCCATTTTGCAGCAATAGTGCCAATGAGCTCCCAGTTGGCGGTCGTTCTGGGAGTTCTCTTCTTAATCTTTGCAGCCCTTTCTTCCCGCTCTGTGAAGTAGAATTTTGCATGAAGCAGATGGTGGTCTGATCTCGTTTGGAATTTTGGGACAACAGCAACATCTGTCAGGCAAAACCGTCAATTGAATTTGATGTGGTCAATTTCATTCTAGAACTGTCCACCGGGAGACTCCCAAGTCCAGTGTTTAGATTCGGCCTTCTGGAACTGTGAGTTACCATGAATGGTCTTGGTCGACATGGTAAACTCAGTCTCTCACCCTGTTCGTTCTACTCTAGATTATGGGTCCCGATGTGGAGTTCTTCAGCTGATCTTCTCAGTCCTATCTTGGGAATAAAATCACCCATAATGATCTTATAGAAAGTGTGGTCTTCTTTATAGAACTTCTCCAGCTCCATGTAGAACTTCTCAATTTCTCCTTCATTATAATTAGATGTTGGTGCGTAGACAATGAAGATAGAAACTGCCGGCAGTGAGCCACATCTATTCAAGAGTAATCATCCAATTCGGGTTGTTAGGCATTCCAATGAATCAATTCTCATGGCCAAGTTCATGTTGACAAGGACACTGAGGCCTCCGACACCTCTTTTATTGCATGTTCCGAGGAACAGTTCTTCTCCAGTGTTGAAAACGGCGTGATGTGATTGATGCCTTCTTGTCTCAGTCAGACCAATGATGTTGTACTTGATCTTTCACACTGGACCAGCAGGTCCTTGATGGATGCATCTGGTGCCAGCATACGTGCATTGAAAGTACAGACAGTCATTTGTGTCTTTCTTCATTTTGGCAGCCTAGTTCAGCCTTGATATTTTATCAGCCTTTCCTTTCCTCATCCTTCTCAACGCCACTGTATTGGTGACTCTTTCAGGGTCAGGGGAATGAAACCCATTGTAATTACAGGTTTTGGCATATCAAATACACAACGGATAGCTTTCCAGGCTCTTCCATGTGGGCGGAATACTCTTGGTATCTTGCCAGGCTCTCCGAGAGGAATAGAACCATTTGGGGCGGCCTTTAATCACCCTAGTAGGTGTTCCCATGGTTCAAACCATATTTGAACCCTATGAAATATGGAGCGGCAATCCTGAAAGATGGGTATTAAGTGTGTTATAATGTGTCACTTGGCTGCTTCATGGCCACGCAGTCCAGAAAGCATCCTGGAGCATGGCGGCGGCTGGGTAGTGGAGGTACTGGAGGCAGTGGAGGTCTGCTGATGAGGTATTTCTCTGGTACCAGTAGGGGTAGGGTGGGCCAAGAGAGAGATTGCCACAAAAAATGCCTGTCTTCGAAAACTCTTGAGCTTATTCGCCAACGTGGTCTGGTGCATGCTTCAGGCAACCACAAACGAACGTCTGAGCTCACAAATCAGTGCAGAGATGAGATAAAGGAAGACCTCAAAGAGAGAAGAGCAGAAGTGCTGATAGATGTGGGAGAAGCCAGGAAAAGCATTCATAAAGCCTGCCTGTCCTTCTCCAACTACAACACCAAGATGATGCCCTTTGACGTCCTGATGAATCTATCACATCTTCCAGAAGGGCAATAGAGAAGATTATCCAGGACTTCTACTCAGATCTCTTTGATAGCCATGTCCACCTACCCACATGCCAAATTCCACAGGATGGATATGTCATTCCCAATGTTCTCCCTTCCGAAATCCGACACGCCATTTCGTTGGTAAAGAAACAAACAGCACCTGGCCCAGACAAGGTTAGACCTGAACACCTGAAGAACCTGCTGTCAGTATTCATTAATACTCTGGCTCGGCTTTTCACACGCTACCTGTCTGAATGCAAGGTTCTGTCCCAATGGTAAACCAGCAGGACCGTACTACTGTACAAGAAGGGAGACATCCATAACATTGGCAACTATTGCCCGATCTGCCTATTGTCTGTCATCTACAAGTTGTTCACTCGAGTCATCCTAAATAGGATTGGCAGAACTCTAGATGAAGGACTACCATGCGAGCAAGTCCGGTTCCACAAAGGATTCAGCATCATCGACCATATCCACACGATAACCAAGCTCATTGTGGTTTCTCGGGAGTTCAAGATGCCGCTCTGTCTAACGTTCATTGATTTAAAGAAGGCCTTTGATTCTGTTGAGACAGAAGCGGTCATTGAAGCCCTAGCCAATCAAGGCATTCAAACTCAATACATCAGGATCTTCCATGAGCTGTATTACGGATTCACTACCAGGATCCCACCATTCTACATGGAAGTGATCATTGACGTCAAGAGAGGGGTTAGGCAGGATGATACCATTTCACCGAAACTCTCCAGTGCCCCCTCAAGAATGTCATGTGACGACTGGAATGGGAAGGAATGGGAGTGAAGATAGATGGTCGGCAAATACACCTCTGCTTTGTTGATGACATCGTTCTAATAACACCAAACATTAGCCAAGCAGCACAAACGCTGGGCAACTTTGACCATGAGTGTGGAAAGGTCAGCCTACATTGTCTCATGAAGACAATGTTTATGAGAAAAGGTCTCTTTCCTGACATTCCATTCACTCTCAACAAGACAAACATCTCCGAATGCAACAGTTATGTATATGTATACCTAGGTCGAGAAGTCAACATAATGAATGATCTGGCACCTGAGTTGCACAGGAAGAAGAGAGCAGCCTGGAACACCTTCAAGAGTGTCGAGGAAATAGCTAAGAGGACAAAGAACCTCCGGCTCCAGGCACATCTCTTCAATTCCACTGTTTTTACTGCATTAACTTACGCCTCAGCAACCTGGGCCCTACGAAAACAGGATGAGAACGCTATTCGGGTGTCCCAAAGAGGAATCAAAAGAGCTATGCTTGGAGTATCACGTTTCACTCAAATGAGAGAAAGAATCTGGAGTTCTGACCTCTGTCAATGCTCAAGAATTGGGGACGCTGTCTTGTTTGCCAAGGCATTGAAGATCAGATGGGCTGGACATGTAATGAGATTTGGAGACAACAGCTGGACTAGAGCTGTTACTGACTGGATTCCACAGGACGTCAAAAGACTGCATGGCCGTCCACCTACCAGATGGTCAGACTTCGTCAACAACCTGAATGATTGGTTTGAGGCTCTTAGTGTTCTTAGAACGAACAGACGCCATTGGGCTACACTAGCACACGACAGGGACAAATGGAGGCATCACTGGCGCCCGCTCGAGCAAATCGATGATTAACGGGAAGTCAAGTGATCAAGTGATTGAATCACCATGGCATAGAACATTAAAAAATTGTTCATGATTGTATTTCAGTCATGCAATGCCACAACATGCATCCCTTCACTATTGTAATTTCCCAGCACCAGTGTTTCCAGTTTCCCTCCCAGCCCCTCAAACCACTCCCTACCCCAATCTGCACCTCTCTTGTCTCTCTCTCTTTCTTTTTCTCTCTTTCATTTTAGGCATTATGGTTTACATCTGCTACGGATGTTGAAAGGTTAGTATGTCTCTTTATCTGTTTTCAGCACTTAGCTCTTGTCCAGAGTGTCTATTTCCAACTAATATTGTCATAATGGATCCTTCTGTATCTTAACTACTCTTCATCTCCCACACTCTTGACCAACCATTGACCAGTCCCCCTTGACCATTTTCCCTGTTCTTGGATCTAGTTTTGTAATATTTTATTTTTTTAATTTCACAAATAAATGCAGTTATTCTATACCTGTCCCTTTCCTTCTGAGTTATTTCACTCAGCATGATAATCTTCAAGTCTCTCCATTTATAGGCAAATTTCAAGAACCCGTTTTTCCTAACAGCTTTATAGTATGTATTCATTGTGTAGAATTGCCATAGTTTCTTTAACCATATGTCTGTTCTCGGGCACTTAGTGCTTTTTTTTCTTTTCCAGATTCTGGCAATTGTGAATAGTGTTGCAATGAATCTAGAAGTGCAAATGATGTTTCTGCTTTGTGTTTTTGTACCCTCAGGGTATATTCCCAGTAGTGGTATTGCTGGATCAAATGGGAGCTCAATTTCTAGTTTTTTTGAGGAATGCCCATATTGTTTGACAAAAGGTTGGAACATTCAACATTCCCACCAGCAATGAATAAGGGTCTCTTTCTCCCTGTATCCATACAAGCATTGGTTGTTCTTGTTCGTTTGTTTGTGTGCCAGTCTGTAGTGTGAGATGATATCTTTGTTGTTTTGATTTGCATCTCCCTGATGATGTGATCTAGAGCATTTTTTTGTGTACTTTTTTGATTTTTGAATTTATTCTTGGAGGAAGTTTCTGTTCATTCCTTCTCCCCATTTTTGATAGGGTTGTGTTTTTTTTTTTCCTGTAAAGCTCTACCAGTGCCATGGATATCTTTGATATTAGCTCCTTATCAGATGATATTGAGTGAACAATTTTTCCAATTCCATGGGATGTCTTTGTATCTTGGTCACCATTACTTTTCAGGTGCAGAAGCTTCTAAGTTTAATGTAGTCCCACTTGTTAATCTTTGCTTTCACTTGCTTGGTCAGCGGTTATTCATCTTTGAAGATGCCTTGAGCTTCATTGCCATAGAGGGTTTTGTCTATGTTTTTTTTCCATGTATCTTATGTGATCCATATATTTTAATGTCAAGGAAAATAAACAGGGAACAGGATGGGGCACATGCCTTATATGTGTGAGTTCCTGATGTCAATCTGAATACCACATGGCTCCAAGAACACTGCCAGGCACACCCGTCTAACAACCAACAAAGAAATTAAAAAAACATCGCTGTAGAGACATTAGAATCTATGTACCTTTCTTTGACTGTCTTACATTTCTAGTATCAATCCTTTCTGGTGTATTTATAAAAATGCAGTGTTAGGTGAAAATTGTTGGAATAGGAATCATTCATTAATTTTTACAAACTGGAAAACTTTTCATTTTACACATGGTTTAGGTGTAAGTAATTGTGTTATTACAAAACAGATGACAGAAATATGGAATTAGATGACTTCTATTTTGAAAATACTTTATAAATATTTAAATAGAAATTAATTTAAATTAAATTTACATATAAATTATGTTCTACCTTATCTAAATACTGCTTCATTGAACAAGTTTTAGTTTCATTTCAACTGTCTATTGTTGTTATATTTGTGGGGGACATAATGATACTCAGTGACTACTCCCTGCTTGATGCTCATGCAAAACAAACTTTGAAGTCCCATCGCTGTGGACCTCAGTTACTTTCTGTTTATGTATTTTGGTGTTTCAATGTAGATATTAAAAACGCAGGTTATTTTATAACTGCTTTTGTTTAACTACTGAATATTAGTTGACTTTTTAAAGATTAACCTATTCTACTTTTATCTGACAGCCATTATATTATATTAATATATAATAAAAATATACTGAGGCTTTTTTATGTTTTCATGTTCTTTTTTCATGTTCTTCCTTGTACATGACCTTGCTTGCTTTTACCACTCTGGAAAAGTCTGTGTTCTCTTATGAACACATACTTCCTCTTTCTCTTCCCTCACATCTAAGTAGATTTCAGTAAAAACTATTTTGTTCACACACACAAAAAAATGTACTAAGATTTTTTTAAATGTCAGCCAACATGCGTTTAAGTTTGATGGATGTTTCATGTGCTCTTGAGAAGAAAATGCAGTCTATTTCTTATTGTTGATTGTTAGGTAGAATGTTATATAAATATTAATATTGCAAGGGGCTTGATGTACTTTTCAAGTATTTCATGTTCATGCTGCTTTACTGAATAATTTTTCATATCAATGACATTATGAGACATGAGTGTTGACATCTCCAACGCTGTAAGTTAGTCTCTCTCTCTCTCTCTCTCTCTCTCTCTCTCTCTCCTCTCTCCTCATTAAAATAAAATGAGGTTTTGGGTTATACTGTACTGGCAATATTCAGGGATGGGCGTTCGCCTTACAAGCGGCCAACATGGCCGACCCGAGTTCGATTCCTCCGCCCCTCTCGGAGAGCCCGGCAAGCTACCGAGAGTATTTGATGTGCCAGACACAGTAACAACAAAGTCTCCAATGGAGACGTTACTGGGCCCGCTCGAGCAAATCGACGATCAACGGGAGGGCCTTTACCTTTACCTTTACCTTTACTATTCTTGGCTCTGTGTTCAAGGATGACTCCCAGAAGTTCTTGAGGGACCATATTAGGTGCTGGGATTTAACAGCTCTTTTACTTAACTGGTGTTGGCCATATGCAAGGCATGAGCCATATCCTTGAATTATCTCTCTGACACCTTGGTTTTTCTTACAAGAAGTCTTTGGATTTAGGGCCCAGGGAGAAAGTACAGGAGGTTCTTAGAAACTCTGGGATTAGATTTGCTGCTAACATGGAGTGTGGCACAGAAAACTGTCCTGAAAGGAACTATATTGATCACTCTTGAACACCTTGCATGCAGTGAACCCAGTTCTATATTCAGGCCTAGATGTGGTCTCCTGAGAACTGCCAGGGGTTGCTCCTGAGCACAGGTTCAGGAAGAGTACCTAAGCACCATTTTCTGTCGCTCAACCTTTCTTCTTAGATAAAGATAAATTAGTAAGGCATTATGATTTGTATTACCATAATACCTACTTTCCAGACCCACGGCGTTGCTACACCACACTAACCACCAGAGTGTCAGTGGCACTTCACTGTCTCTAAAGAGACCCTCTCACCACCCTCTTAGCAAACTAGGTTTCTACAGCCCTACTCTCAGCATCTGTTATTATTATTATTATTATTATTATTATTATTGCTTTTTGGGTCACACCTGGCGATGCACAGGGGTTACTCCTGGCTCTGCACTCAGGAATTACTCCTGGTGGTGCTCAGGGGACCACATGGGATGCTGGGAATCGAACACGGGTCAGCCGTGTTCAAGGCAAACACCCTACCCGCTGTGCTATAGCTCCAGCCCCAGAATCTGTTATTATTGACCATTGTATTTTCCCTTACTATGTTTATTTTTTGGTCTGCTATAATAAAAGAGCTCTTTCAGTATTTGTATTGAATACTAAAATGTTAGCTCATTTTCTTCAACATGATACTATCACATTCCATTTACATGTGACAAACTTCAGGATTTCAACATTTCATATAGGTGAGTTGTATTCTATATGACGAAAATATTAGTAAGAATATATGGCAGTTACCCTTTCCCCATTTCATCTATTCTCGGGCACTTAGATAGTTTTTTAAAAAAGTACTGCAATGAACATAAGTGTGAAAATAAGTTTTCATTAACTGTATATCTACTATCTATTAACTATCTATTAACTGTCTATCTACTCCTTGGAATAGATTCCAAGGAAAGTAATTTTTGGGTGATATGAAAACTCAATTCCTCACTTTCTGAAAAATCTCCATATAGCTTTCTGGAGAGACTGAACCTTCCTACCAGTAATGTATGAATCGTTTTTTTTTTTTGTTTCCCCTTCACAAGTGCACCAGAACTCATTGTCTTTGTGCATTTCCAATGTGTGCTAATCTCACTGACATAAAATGATATCTTGTTATTTTGATTTTTATTTTCCTAATGAGAAGTGATGAAGAGCACATTTTCATATACCTCTGGGTCATCTGTATGTTTTCAGTGAACATTTGTTTGTTCAACTATTCTCCCATTTTGG
Organism: Sorex fumeus; assembly: GCF_029834395.1. Taxonomy (NCBI): domain Eukaryota; kingdom Metazoa; phylum Chordata; class Mammalia; order Eulipotyphla; family Soricidae; genus Sorex; species Sorex fumeus. The sequence goes on along the minus strand of NW_026606297.1, from coordinate 13,089,892 downwards.
AAGGGGTCCCCAAGTTGTGCTCAGGGGACCTGGGGACCTGTCCTGCACCAACTAGGATTGGCAATTGAGTTCTAGGATATGAGGAGTCAGTGTTTCTGACAGTGAGTCAACCCTTGCATTGCTTGCAGTCCTCCAGAGCTTCGATTGTCCATCCTTGAAGGACCAAGTGTTGCCAGGAATCCAGTTGTGGTTACTCCCATGCCCATAAAGTGTCTTAGTCTTTAAACTCCATCTCCAACTTTTCTCCTTGATTTTGGTGAGACTGTTTACTTTATACTGTTTTTGATTGCTTCATAATTCTTTGAGTTTTAGTCCTTTCTCAAATATGTGGCAGATGATAACATGATTACTCTAGTAATCATTTTCTTTGCTGTGAAGAAGCATCTTAATTTCATGAAGTTCTATTTGTTTTTACTTCTGTATTTTTAACCATCAAGTCATTTAAAGATTTATCTAAACATGATATCAAGGAGAGTTTGCCTGCATTTTTCTCAATGTACTTTATAGACTGGGGTTTAATATTAAAGTCTTTAATCTATGTTGAATTTTCTTTTGTGTGTGGTGTGAAATAGGTGTCCATATTTTTTTCTTTTCATGTGTTTAAACAGTTTTTGATAACCATTGGTTGAATAAGTTTTCCTTGCTCCACTTCATATTTAGTTTTTTATTGAAGTTTAGCTGTCCACATATCTGAGGTTGTATCACTCACCTCTTAGTTATATTTCATTGCTTTAAAAATAAGCTTTCATTGCAGTACCACACATTTTATTTTTATGATTTTTGTTGTATTTTGGAGGGAATATTTTGTTTTGAGTTTGTGGTCATACCAGGAAGTTCTTAGGATTACTTCTGACTCTGGGTTTGAGAATCACTCCTCTCAATGTTGAGGGGAACAAATGGGGTGCTGGAGCTGGAAGTGGGGTCTGCTGCATACAAGGCAGGCACTTTACTCTTGATACTATATCTATGACTGCAATATACTACATTTCTATGGCCGACCCAAGTTCGATTCTTCCGCCCCTCTCGGAGAGCCCGGCAAGTACCGAGAGTATTCGATATGCCAGACACAGTAACAACAAAGTCTCCAATGGAGACGTTACTGGGCCCGCTCGAGCAAATCGATGATCAACGGGAGGGCCTTTACCTTTGGGCTGGAGCGATAGCACAGCGGTAGGGCGTTCGCCTTACAAGCAGCCAACATGGCCGACCCAAGTTTGATTCCTCCGCCCCTCTCGGAGAGCCCGGCAAGTACCGAGAGTATTCGATATGCCAGACACAGTAACAACAAAGTCTCCAATGGAGATGTTACTGGGCCCGCTTGAGCAAATCGATGATCAACAGGAGGGCCTTTTTTGTCACTTTATTTGTCACTGGGTTGTTAAAACTAATATTAACTAAAATACTCCAGCTCTGACATAAAGACCGATGTATAAACACTTAGAAAATAACAGAGTTGATATATGATCAACTTACTATACATATAATATCAACTAATCTTGAAAAGGGTGCCAAGTTTACTCAAAGTAGGGATGGTAAATGGTAAAGGCCCTCCCGTTGATCATCGATTTGCTCGAGCGGGCCCAGTAACGTCTCCATTGGAGACTTTGTTGTTACTGTGTCTGGCATATCCAATACTCTCGGTAGCTTGCCGGGCTCTCCGAGAGGGGCGGAGGAATTGAACTCGGGTCGGCCATGTTGGCCGCATGGAAGGCGAACGCCCTACCCGCTGATCGATTCAAAATAAGTAATGGTGTTTTCAATAAATGATATTGTGGAAACTGGATGCACATATTTAAAAAAAATTGGAACTTTACTCTTTACTATACAATAAAGTAAACTCAAACAAATTGAGGACTTGGGCAGAAGACCTGGAACTATAAAACTCTCCAAAGAAATGATAGCCAAGGGTCATGGAGATAGCTCAAGTGCTGTGCACATGCTGAGCATGCATCAGTGTGTGAGCTTAATCCTTAGTGTCATATTGTCACCAAGCACACCCAAGTGTAAGTCATATCACATCGCCAGCTAGACACTGTACTGTCAGGCTCTCTCAGCCAGTTTGAATAAAACTAGAGTTGAATAAGCTCAAGAACAACAATATAAGAATAATCACAGTCCCTAAAAAACAGGATGGTGAATTGAATAAAACTATATTTAAAGAAATAATAGGCAGGAATTTTCTAGACTTGAAGGTTCAGGGAATGAAATCCAAGATGCTGAATGTTCCAAATAAAAATAGACCCAACTAGAAAGACTCCAAGACATATTATACTCAAAATGAAAAATTCTGAAGATAGAGACAGAATATTGAATCAGCAAGATCAGTCAAGCAACTAACAAATAAAGAAGATCAAATAAGATTCACAGAAGATCTGCTAAATAAGACTATTGAGCCAAAAGGAAATGGAGGGATATAGTACAAAAACTCAATGAAAAATGCTGCATAAAGAATAGTCTATCCAGCCATGCTAGCATTTAGATTTAAAGGAATAATGGAAAGCTTCAGGAGAGGCAACAGTTTAGGGAATTCATAGTCTTGAAACCAGTTTTACAAAAACCCTTAAAGGAGCTTCTTTAAAGGACAGGATAGAATGCCCAGACCCTGAGCCAGGCAGTCTTCACCAGGGCAACTCAGACGGGGGTGGTTGAGTTTCCCTCCCCACCAACAGAGCCCTGGCAGCCAAAACTTCCAGAACCCAACTGCCGCTATGCTCATGGCCTCTCTCCATAGGCTTGGCCAAGCATTATCTATGCAGGAACCTGAAGAATCCAGTTATGCAGGACCAATGACTGAAATCCCCAAGTTCACTCACAGCGGAAATGGGCCTCCTTCTCCCACCAGCTCCCTAGTTTTCCAGTAGCTTGGCAGTTACACACACACAAACTGCCCCTTGCGTCATGTAATTTCATCAATGAACAAGATCCAGAAACTCTGAAATAAAGCTCTGGGAAGAGAGCAACATAGGCCTTACCCATGAGTGAATCACCTCTATTCTCAGTATTCTAAATTTTAGAATTCATGGGGAAACATCTCATACTCTAGACCACTAATATACCAATTTTTGTGGGTGGAAACATTTGAAATATGCTGCTGGGAAGGTGCAATGATGGTGGGATTGGTGTTTGAATATTAAATGTAATAAAGTATTATGAACAACTTTATTTAAAAATAAAAAAATAATAAAGGACAGGAGAAACTTTTAAGCATGTAGCATTGAGTAGGGTATTCACTCATGGGGCACAGGGGTGTTCTCTATTAGATTACGGAAGATGTCTTTACTCCTAATTTGTTAAAGAATTTTATACATTTTCAATAATGAATTAATTTCTCTTTTCTATTGAATGTGTTATCCTATTACTCTTCTCAGATTCCCTTTCATAGAATAAAAACAGTTCGTACCTTTAGAATCCTATTCATATTTTTCACTTCAAATTTTCTTAATTCTCCTCACTCTTACTTAATTTCACAATCATCAGTTTTACTTATTTCTTATAAACTCTATAATTTCAGGGAAAAATAATTTTTTTTCAAGTTTGATTAATTACAGGAAAGACAGCATTATTACCATAATTAGACACAATACAAAATAAAAGTTAATGCAATATATTTTGCTTACCAGAGTTTGAAACTTATCTTTGAAAATGAGAGTAGACATTATATTGTATTAAATGATTTTAATGTTTTATTTATAAGGTTAATATCATATAGCAATCAGTCACCGCAAATTGACTTTTATTGATTTATTTTCTTATAAGTACACTTGCTATTTCTTTAAGTTTTCTTTAAGCAAGTGATACGATGTAAATTTGTTTTGTGCATGCTAGGGCAGGCTTAGGGGAATGGAAACTTGGAATATGGGTGGAGAAAAGGTCACGCTGGTAATGAGATTGGTGTTGGAACAGTAAATGCCTAAAACAACTGTACCATAAGCAACTTTGTTTAATCACAGAGATTTAAGGCACATAGTTTTTGTTAAAATGGAAGTGATTCCCACATTTGCGAGTAACATTGGGAGGGTTCACCCCAAATAATATATAAACTAATATATCTTAGTTTTTTCAAAGTGGTTTCTTAAATAATGACACCAGATTACAGACAATAAAAGGAAAGATTCTAGAGGATGTCATCAAACAATAGATTTTTTTCATATTTGATATTCAATTTAGGTAATTATTTTTACATTTTTAAAAAAAAAACTTTTGGGTCATATCCGGTGACTCTCAAGGTTGCCCCAGTTCTACACTGAGAAATTATTCCTGGTTTTGCTCAGGGAAAAATATGGGATACAGAGGGCCTAAAGTCGGTCAGACATGTGCAAAGCAAAGGCCCTAGCCAATATACTATAGCTCTGGCATATTTAGATAATTTTGTATCTTTCACCTTTATCAGGTTCATTTATTCTCTAAAATTTATTATTTAAAATAAATGAACCTAATATGAAGACTAGAGGAGTCTTAGAGTTTGCCTCATTTTTTCTTCGCTATCATGGTCCTATGCTGCTTGTTGTTCACTGTCTTCAGCTCTTAAGTATAATTTGTCCTATTTTCTAGATGTTATAGAAAAGAGGTCAACCTCTGGACCTTGAGAAAGAGGAAAGGAAAATAAATATTCTTGGTCAACACTATTAATTTACAATTACTAACTCTATTAATGTTAATCAATTCTATTAATTCTTAGTCTTTTTTAGCTTAAAATGTAGAACATAAATAAAATATTTATGATAAAATTTGGAGCATAAATTAAGATGAATGTTTTTGAGATCAAACATTAATGATAACTTTGGATATTTTGCATCTGAGTATTTTATAAACAATGTAAACACACGTTTATGAACTTCATGATATATTTTAATATTCTAAATATTAAGGTCAATTTCAGACAGGTTAGAAGTATATACAATAAAATTCAGTTAAACTTTGATATCTGAATTTAGGTGCAAGCTTTGATTTCTTCCATCATTTTTACAGAATTTTATAAATCAAGTGACAAGTTTCTTACTGTGTAGACATAATCTACTAATACAAAAAATGCAGCACAAGTAATAAAATATCTTTCTTTAAAATCTTCACTTGACACCTCCACAATTCAAAAATTTTATGTCAGATAAGATGTATCATACCATGTCTTTAGAAAACTCATCTATAAAATGATTAAGTGTGATGGTTGAAGCATTATTGATTGCATAAAATTAACTTGCCCATTAACATACAAGTGTAATTACTTTTATCTTGTTCTAAGAGAACACATTCTGAGATATCTAAATACACTCCAGCCACTGAATAATAGAGATAGGTTAATTTATACAAGCTAATTTTTCTTAATTAATGCATAATTGTGACCATTAAAGTCCAGTTACTGGACCTGTTCTCAATATCTATCAATCTGTGGAGAAAATGCTCAAACCTTATATGTTAATGATATTTGGATTATATAAATCAATATGAACTTTATTAATGGACTATAAAAGATTTAGCACTGTAGCACTGTCCTCCCGTTGTTCATTGATTTGCTCAGCGGGAACCAGTAACGTTTCACAACAAATTGTGAGACTTGTTTCACTGGTTTTGACATATCGAATACATCCAGGTAGCTTGCCAGGCTTTGTCATGCAGGCAATATACTCTCCATAGCTTGCTGGAATCTCCAAAAGATTTAAAGAGTATTAATTTATGGCTGAAAAGAAAATACAGCAGTATGACACCTGGCTTGCATGTAGTCTACCAGCGTGTAAATACCACTGGGTTTGAGCACTTACAGGTATGATCCAAAATTTTTAAATTTCTAAAGAAATAACGTACAATTTGATGTGATTTTTTTTCACTTTTGATATACTTTTAGTGATAAAAATAGACTCTGTGCATTTATTAAATGATCCAACCATTTTATTGTGTGGAAAACAGAGAGTAGTGTCTGTTTGTCCTTACTTATTCCTTCAAATATTTCTGGAGAAATTCAGCATTTCCTCTCACACTTTCTCTTTCCTTGACTTACCCTGTGGTCCTACCAGTCCTTCTTTGTAAAACTCCTTGCCCCCTTAACCCCAGAAATATGAGAGAGTAAATGAGTTTCATTTGGAGCAATACATGTGAGAAATTTTATGACTATATTAGAACTTATAATTACATTTGGTCATAAAAAGTATATATATCTAAGGTATGACTTAGATCGTATCCTGACATAGGGTATATAGTTCTACCATTATGATGGGAACTCAGGGTCTATTTATTTGTTATTATAAATTGCAAGTTTGAATCTTTCTGCTCATATCTGTTCATATTAATGTATCCTTTTACTAAGTTAAATATCTCTTCTATTTATCTCTGGTGTTCAGTTTTATTAATATGCTGTTTAGTATCACTTTATTTGTGCCTATGAAACTGTTGTAGGATTTATTGAAGCCAGAGATGAGTGTTTATAATCATTTTTGGAAAACTGTCATCCATCATATTGATAATGAATTAAATATCATCTTTTTTATGTCTTTTTTTTCCTGAGATTTCAACTGTGTACAATTTTTGGAAGTAATCTCCTTTTTCATAATTTTATGATATTCATTCATTTTTCAACTCTTTTTCCTCTCTATGAGTAAATATGAATCTTTCCTGCTCTATTATCAAGACCAGCTGCATAATAAATACTTAATTTATAGTTTTATACTTATAAAATTAACTATTCAATTTTATATTTTATAGTGCTTTTTTAAAGAGGCTTTTCCTTTTAAAAGCATTTCTTTTTAAAATCTGGATCTGATTCTCTGGAGGTCCAGGGAAGGTTTTTTTTTTTTTTTGGTAATAATTTCTGTTCTAATTTACTGGATTTGGTTATTTTCCTCGACCATTCTTATTATTATGTGTATCTCTCATTTATTCCCAAGAAATTGTTTAATTTGGCATAGATGATAATTTTTTGATGATAATTTTTTTTGTGGGAGGAGGATGATGGTTTGGGGACACTTTTGATGTTGCACAGGGTTTACTCAGAGATTGCTACTGGTGGCCTGGGGGGCCGATATGTGATGTTGGGATTGAACCCAGATCAGCCATGTTCGAAACAAGTGCCCCACCCACTGTACTATTGCTATTAGTTATAATTATAATCTTTAATTATTATAATCAATTGTATATTAATTATATATTACTATATAATATATAATTATAATTACAATCTTTTACTGCAGAAAGTATTCACTTGTTTTCTAACATGGTAGTAGGATTCAGAGTACAAACAAAATGCATCACCTAAATTAACAAGTTAAGACTGAGATCATTGGAAGCTGGAATTCATTTCCTTCCTCCACAGCTGACTACAGGGCTATTTACTTGGGCCCCCTGTTAGCTCCGGTACTTCAGTGCTTGACCCGTTGGGCGGGGGTTGGGAGGTGTTCACGGCAAACTGATCATCTTCTCTATCTCTCTCATGCCAGCAGCAGAAGTCCATATCTCAGGTGTCCTGAGGCTCTGTGTCGTCTCCTCAATTCCTGCTTTATTCTCCTATAGATTCTGGCTTAACACTATTGAATAAATATACTTTCTGAATTTTGTTCCAATACTCCTGGTAATTCTCAGTAAAAGAGTGCTAACACTTTTTACTTCTAGAATGACCAATTTTTATATATGTTTATATACTATTGCCAAAGGCAGCACACACAGACATGTATTTTAAATATTTTAGTGATCTGGGGGCATCTCTCACATGTTTGAAAGAACACAGTAAAATCCTGCCTTCCCACTAATAATTTAAATAAAAACATCAATAAATAATATGGTCAAATGTCTAAAGTTTTGATAATTTTGTAACGGGTTCATTGACCTTGCTAACCATTTTGGCAATCTTTGTGTGTGGTTGTATAGCTGGCATGTAGAATTAAATCACTGTTCAGTGAAGTTTATTATTGTTGTTGTTTGAGGGCCACAAAAAGCTATACTCAGGATTTACTCCTGGCTCTGTACCCAAGAAGACTCATGGTAGGATTCAGAAAACCATGTAACATGCCAGGGATCAAACTGGGTTAGCCATATGCAAGGCAAGTGCCTTACCTGCCGTTTTAACTCACTATCCCCAGTGAATTTTATTTTTACATTAATACTGAATATGAACCATGTTCTTCTTTGCCTTACTTTGCACATAATATTGTCCTTTGTAAATCAACAATATAGTCCATTAGAAAAATAATTAAAATATCACTATCACAGATGTCTAATATAACCTCAGTGGAATTCCTCATTGAGACTTCATAGTGCTTGTTTCAACAGCTAATGTAAATATGCAAACAATGATACCATAGACCTTAAGGCCCCAAAGAGAGAAGTAAAAAACTTGAAGTCTTAATCTGTTCCAAGGTTATATGCTCTTTGTGCTAAAAATAGGCATAATTAAGATCTTGAAAAATAGTTGTGTATATAACATCTCTGAACAAGAAGAAAGAAAGGAAGGGATGAAGGAAGGAAGGCATGGAGAGAGGGAGGAAGGGAGGGAGGGAAGGAAGGAAGGAAGGAAGGAAGGAAGGAAGGAAGGAAGGAAGGAAGGAAGGAAGGAAGGTCCCTGAGTGCAGAACTAGAATTCAGCCCTGAGAACTGTGAGCTTTGGTCACAAACCATAATAAAATTAAAAATAAATACAAAACTAATAAATTACTTCTTGTCTTTTACCTTACAATACTGTATATATTCAGCATTTAGTTTCACTTTAATGTAGTCAGATGCAGCTCCCCATTTTTTCTAGGCTTAGCCATTTTAGGCATATCCATTGGAACTCATAAAGCTGCTTTCCTATGTTTTTAATGCCAAAATAATAGTAAGGAGATGTTGATGTACTGATGGATTAATTGTTTAGTGAGTATTAGCGTGTATTAAATTTAGTGTGTGTTGAATTTTTTTTTTGCTAAACATAAATTCCATGATTAAAAAGTAATGTACACATAGCTAATAAATGTTTTCAACAATATTCAAAATTATATCCCTGAACTTAATAATGAAGTATAAATATTTTCTTTATTTTAAAGACAATTTTGTTTGATTGCAGAAAATCTAATTATCACCTGCAGGAAAGATATTTCTAATAGCACTCAGAAAAGATTTGGTAAAATTAAACGACAAACTCTTGTACAAGTAAGACATAACTGATTGCATTAATAAATACTATTTGGTTAAGAAATCACTATCAGCATGAAAATATAAACTATGCAAAAACAAAATGAGTTAATTTCACATGGGAGAACAGAAAACATTCACAGGATTTTAAAAATTTTATAATTGAAAACTCATGAAAAATGTTAATGGCAAGCAAACTATTGTTTGCACACGGTTAGTATCCACAATTAAAATATGTATTGATGCAAATTTATCCTAGTGATTACTTTTATGTAAGTACCCATGTGGTGTGTATTTACTACAGCCCCTGGTTAGGGACCTATGTTTGCAGATTTCTGACTGTGAGCACAATGACTGCAAATCATTTCCACACACTCAATGCAAACAAGATGCCAAGAAAAGAATTCTTGCATATGCAGTTCCACTCAGATTCATAGTATTTAAATTTATATACTTTCTTTCAACTGTGATCAAATTGATAAATTCTGAGAAAATCTCTCAACTGTGATTTAAATGAATGATGAAAACTTCTCTGGGAAGAAATCTTTGATTTATTGAGCCTAGTGCCAAATAAAATTTCTTGGAAGCTATAGAATTAATCATTTTTTTTGCGAAAAAATTTTGATATAAAAAATATGTACTCCTTTACTCGCATGCTTTCCCCAGGCATCCTCTCCTTGCTGTCTGTTACTCACTGCTAGGTACAGGTACCTCCTGGCTTAAGCACCTTTCGCAGTATTGGCTCTAGATTGAGCAGATACCCAGTGACTATTGACTAAATGTAATTGTGAAAAAGCTGACTGGAGTTAACAGAGAGTAAGGAGTGTATGAAATATGTTTTCTCTTTCTGATCATTCAAGGATATCATTTTATGTGTCTTTTCTGGGGGACAGTGTTTCTGTAGTGGAAAAGGTGTTTACATTCTTAAATCTAAATTGAAGTAAGTATGTCCCAGGATACATGAGATGTAAATTTCTAGTTGTGTATAAAGTCGGATCAAAGAACTGAAGTATAGATTTAATAGATGTTTTTCTTTCATATGGTTTGACATTTTCATCAAATGCCATTTTAACAAGGACTAACTAATGAAATTCTATGAAATTTGGGTAACCAGATTAGGTACTTTATTTCAGTAAGATGAATTACCAAACTTCTCTTAGACTTTTTATTTGTCCTATAATATTAAAGGTAAATGAGAGAGAAATGGTGATGAGTTATTTATTCTAATGCTATAATTACTTATCAAAAATTGCACATATGAAGACATTTTCAAAAAGTAAGCATAGGAACTTATTTTGTTCGGTTTATGTTCAATCCCCTTTGTACCAAATTTCAATATCTTCATATATTTAACTTAAGCTGTTGATCAACTTCCTTTACGTTTTTTCACTAACTTTTCATTTCAGAAGATAAAGTTATTGAAATATTTACAAAACATCAGTGGTATTTGAATTAACACACATTAAGATTCAGTGGGTAGCTCTTTAGAGTACAACCTTCTTAAAAAAGTTCCATAAGAAGAACTTTATGCTGGGCTGGAGCAGTACTGTGTATAGGATATTTGCCTTGCACATGTCCAACCCAGGTTCGATTCACAGCATCCTATATGGTCCCTTGAGCACCGCCAGGAGTAATTCCTGAGTTCAAAGCCCGGAATAACCCCTGTGCATCACTGGGTGTGACCCAAAAAGCAAAAAATAACAAAATAAAAAAATAAAAAGAAGATCTTTATGCTGTCAAATGTGGTCAGCACGTTAGATTAAGAGAGGTGTCTGGGAAATGCTAATTGGTCTAGAATTTCTGGAAAACAATAGAGATATTCCTCCAAAAACTAGAAATTGAACTTCCATATGATTCTAATACCACTCCTGGGAATATATCCCAGAGTTGTAGGATAACATTGTTTTGTCCTTCTTGCATAGCCTTAGGTAGTTTAGGTTTATTGGGTTGCTCCCATCACAGTGTTCCCATTTCTCTGTGTTTATTTATAACTTCTTTCTTTGTGCTCTGCAGACTTGTAAATATTGTTTTTCTCTTCTCCTTTAGTTCTTAAAGTTTATTCAGAGCAATGTCCTTTTTGTATGGACACAAGAAGACAGTAAATGTTATGCTTTTGTAACATGGGAATTTATTGACTTCGTGATATCTTCCTCCTGGGCATTTGTTTTCTCGACTTAAACCTCAGCTGCCCTTACTTCCTAGCACCCCCAAAGGCAGGGTCCTGAGGAGGGACTGGATGGACCCAGGACAAGTGGTGAGCTAGGTACTACCCTGACATTGAGATGGGCCTGGCCAAAGTGCCTAGTGCTTAACTATAAGTTAAGAGCATAATCATGGACAAATGCTGTCATGATCCAAAAGGTAATAACTAGATTTGGACCCTGCTAGGGTTAGGAATGATTAGTCTGGCCTGAGCACTGTAGTCTGAGTCTGTGGCAAGATGTTCCCAGGAGAGCTGCCCTAAAAGCCTCAGTGTATCTCTTACTATGTCCATACAAAAATAAATAATTAAGATATTGATTGAGTTTTTGGACTGAGGAAAGGAGAAAAACACCTTAAGAGGTATTTTGCCAGTGGGTAGTCAGGAAGTGTTTTGGAATACCTCTAGGTGGTGTTTCTGCCCTTGAGCTGGGAAGTCAGGAAGGGCTTTCATATGTTGATTTTCCTACCTTACTGGGTGTAGCTCAGCCCAGCGTGTTGGGAGTTGGAGAGGTGAGAGAGTTGGGGAAAGATGGGAGAAAGTTCAGGGCAGCAAGATGGATCGTGGAGAGACAAGTAAGGGGGACAGAGGGGAAGAATGTAGAAGAATACAGAAGTGGGCATGTGGAGAAAGAGAACTCAGGCTGCAAGATGGATCTCAGAGAGATGAGCGGGAGAGACAGGAGGAAACGGGAATGAGGGGCAGTGTGAGAGTAGAATGGCAGGCTCAGAGAGACTGGAACAGGCGCATGGGGAGAATGGAATAAACGGCATCAGATCAACTGGCTTGGTCCTCGTTTCCTCCTCCATTCTGTCCCATGACTTGGGCTGCCCTGGCTGGCGAGGCGGCCCTGGCCCACCTGAACCTGGGTGGCAATAGGGAGAGGCATCGGGGCCTCCCTGGCCACCCTCGGAGATTTTATACACCATACAGTAGAAATGATATCTGCATTTGTATGTTTATTGCAGCACAATTTACAATAGCCAGAATCTGGAAAAAACCTGAGTGCCCGAGAACAGATGACTGGTTGAAGAAACCCTGGTACATCTACACAATGGTATACTCGGCAAATGTTAGAAGAAATGAAATCATTAAAATTCGCATATAAGTGGATGGACATGGAGAGTATCATGCTAAGTGAAATTAGGCAGAAAAAGGACAGACATAGAATCACTGCACTCATTTGTGGAATATAAAGTAGCATAAAATGAGACTACCACCTAAGGACGGTAGTGATTAGGGCCAGGAGGACCACACCATGGTCTGGAAACCAGTCCCATGTGCTAGGGGAAAAGGCAGTTGGGACCGAGAGGGAACCACTAAGTAAATGATGACTGGAAGGATCTCCCAGGTTGGGGGATGTGTGCTGAAAGTAGACCAAGGACCAGACACAATAACCTCTTAGTATCTGTATCGCAAATCACAATGCCCAAAATTAGAGAGAGAGTAAAAAGGACTGTACCTGCCACAAAGGTAGGGTGTGGGAGGTGGGTGAGACACTGGGAACAATGGTGGTGGAAAATGTGCACTGGTGGAAGGAAGGGTGCTCGAGCATTGTTCGAATGAAACATAATTATGTAAATTTGTAACTATCTCATGGATGTCCAATAGAACTTGTTTAATAAAACAAAAAAAGAGAGAGGTGCCTGATAGACGTGGCCAAATATCACCAAAGATATTGTGGAAGCCTCAGGCAGTGGCTAAGAAGAACATAGGGGAATAGGGGCGTGGGTGAGAAGAAGACCCCCAATTCTTTTATTTTCTATTTATTACTAGTCACCTAATTTTATTATTTATTTATTTTTAATTTTTATTTTTTATTTTTTTTATTTTATTTATTTTTAAAAATTTTTATTAGTTAAACACCATGAAGTACAGTTGTAGACTTACAAATTTTTGTGCTTGGGTTTCAGTTACACAATGATTGAGTACCCATCCCTCCACCAGTGCCCATTCTCCACCACCACGGGTCCCAGTATCCCTCCCACCCCCATCCCCCCCATCCCACCCTGTCTCTGTGGCAGGGCATTCCCTTTTGTTCTCTCTCTCCTTTTGGGCTCCGAAGACCACCAATTTTGGATAAGTTCTCACAACAACATATATTGTTCTATCAGCATGTTCTAAGTCTTTTAATATTGCAAGTTTATGAATATATTTAATCTCAACAATTAAGATAAGATCCCAGAGAAACACATGAACTATCATTTATCCCTTTGAGCCAATATTTAGCATAATGCCAAGAAAAATATTAAATATTTTTATGCTTAATCTCATAGATAAAAAGAAAGTCATTTTACTCATGAATTATACCACTAACATATTTCTCGTTTATAAGTTACCATATTTACTTATTTTTACAGCATAACAGGTATATAAATAGGTTATTTCATAGTATACTGACAATAACAACACACAGACACTTTAAAAAAATAAAATTTTAGATCATTTAATAAATAAACTTAGAAGAAAGTACTAATTTAAAGCCAATGTCTTCTTAGTGCCACTTCACTTGTGAAAGAAAAGGTCAATTAAAATTGAGATAATGATTGCAGTGACCAAAATTAGTAGTAGAACTATGGTCAAATTTATATCAAGTCATAAAATATTTTAGTCTAAAAAGAGAATAATTGAAGTGAAAGAAAATATAAATAAATCTAAACAGTAGGAACCCAAGTACAAGTAGAAGTGCATGAAAAGATTCATAAGAAATTACATACTTTTAGTATTAAAAATGCTATATGTCTCTATAATACTATAAAAATCCTATGTCTCAAAAGCACAGAAACTGTTTTTTATAAATGAGTAACATTTTATAAAATATTGTAGAAATCTAAGTAAAATTTCACAAGTGTATTTTCTCAACAAAGTCCTAACACTTTAACAAAATTTACTCAAACAAAATGTTAAAAAATATCATCAAAAATTATAATGTATATGCTTGCCACATATATATCTTCTAATGAATTTAAAATTTAAACATATTAATTGTAACTGTCCAGATCTACTAGCATATTAAAATGCTTATTACATTTTGGTCAATTTTATACTAGGTCAGATGTCTTATTATTTGCATATATGATTGAACAATTCTAAGCTTTATATTATTGTAATATTTTGTGCCTAAAAATTTAACATGAACACAATTTTAAACCACAGTGATTAAATTAAAGAATCTATTTAAAAAATAAATAATTTACTGTGTTATATGACATACATTTGGATTGCCTGTTTTATGTGTTACTTATGTTATTATTCTTTTACTTACTATAAGAATTTTGCAAAGTTTCATGTAAAAATGCTTGTTTCTGTTACATTTTCTTATCTTTGCATTACATATACTAATTAAAAGACAACTTATTCTTCACTCTATTTTCTGCACTTGCAATTCTGTGTGGGCAAAGGGAAAATAATCATGGTTTATTATTTTTTCTTAAGGTATAACATTATATTTCTGAAAGTAATATTTATAAGACCTACAGATATTGGAATAAATAAGACCTTGAATCCCTATGGAGAGAAGGTTCATCTGTCTTTAAAAACCAACTATGTTGATGTTCATTTATTTTAAAATTTCAGTTAGTTATCAGTAATTGCACATATTTAGTTGAAGGGGATTGTTTGTCTATTCACTAAATACAGTTATCTGCTTTCTATGCAGCTAGAGAGATAGTACAAGAATAAGGCACTTTTTTTCATGTGACCAAAATGGATCTATCTTCTGTATTACCTATGGTACCCAGAGCTCTGTCAGGAGTGATCCCTGAGCCAAGAGTAAGTCTTTATTACTTTTATTACAATTAAAATTGACCAAGAGAAATGTGGCCCATCTACCCCCTCAGAAATAAATATTTCTATCTGTTGTATCTTATTAGTAATAATAACAGATTATTAAATAAACTTCTGTAATTTTTAATTCCCTCAGTTGTAAGTCACAATAACTATTTGCTTTTGATTCTGGAAGTTTGTAACTTCCCCAGAAATTAGGAAACTTTAACTTTAAAGACATATCCTAAAGTGGTCTTGACTCCTTTCAGTTATTTTGCTGTTTTAACAGATTCTGTACTACAAGATATTCTATATAGCAGATTGGTTTTCATTTTGTAAGAGAATTAGCTCTTTATAACCGAACATCATATGTGTTGGTTGTCCATATATAACGAACTTTTGAGTGCTAACTGCCTTTTGTAAACATCATCTTATATTCGGTCAACTTATAAAAAATAACTTTAAATATGGTAGAAAATTAATGGAAAAATTTGTTTTAGAGTTATGAATGAGACTGCTAGGATTACAATATTAAAAATCAGTGTATAATATTATGTAAAGGTAAAGGTAAAGGCCCTCCCGTTGATCGTCGATTTGCTTGAGCGGGCCCAGTAACGTCTCCATTGGAGGCTTTGTTGTTACTGTGTCTGGCATACCGAATACTCTCGGTAGCTTGCCGGGCTCTCCGAGAGGGGCGGAGGAATCGAACTCGGGTCGGCCATGTTGGCCGCGTGTAAGGCGAACGCCCTACCCGCTGTGCTATCGCTCCAGCCCATAATATTATGTAATTTATGTATATTAGATAAAAGTTTCACTGAGGGGCCGGAGCAATAGTACAGCAGATATGGTGTTGCCTTGCACACAGCTGACCTGAATTCAATCCCTGGCCTTCTATATGGTCTCCTGAGCACCTTGAGGAGTCCTGAGTGCAGAGTCAGGAGGAGACCCCAGTGGGACCAAAAAAAGAAAAATAAATAAATAAATTTCACTGAATTTTATGTAAATTTAAAGAAATTATGTATAACATTTTATATATTCTTTCAAAAATTTATTCAAAAATTTTTATTTTATTTTTCATTTTGATTTACATAACCTAATGTTTAACTTACATAATTTCATATCTCCGTAAGTATATGTTATTTGAGGAATACCTGTTGTATACTTCCAAATATATGTTCCCACAAATATAATCATCATCATCAAGGTAAAGATGCTCTCACTAATGACCTTTGGGAAACTTACTGCCTTGTTTTCCATCCCCTCTTCCTCTGATAGCCAGAACTCTAAGATCTAAGTTCAAATACAAAATAAAAGCAATGAAGGGGGTGGAGCTATAGTATGGCAGGCAGGGCGTTTGCCTTGCACATGGCCTCCCTGGGTTTGATTCCCAGCATTCCATACATATGGTCCCCTGAGCACTGCCAGGTGTTCTTCCTGAGTGCAAAGCCAGGAGTAACCCCTGTGCATGGCCAGTTGTGACCCAAAAAGCAAAAAAAAAAAAAAAAACCCAAAAATTAATCCTAGAGAATGTTTATATTTAGTTTTGCAGCTCTTGATTTATATGTTTTACAAAATCACTGTATACGTGGCATATTATAAAATCTTCACTGTATCACTGTCATCCCATTGTTCATTGATTTGTTTGAGCGGGCACCAGTAACATCTTCACTCATCCCAGCCCTGAGATCTTAGCAGCCTCTCCTTACTCGTTCTTCCTAACCATGCCATATTGGAGGCTCTTTCAGGGTTAGGGAAATGAGACTCCTTATTGTTAATGTTTTTGGCATATCAAATACACCATGGGGAGCTTGCTAGGCTCTGCCGTGTGGGCAGGATACTCTTAGCAGCTTGCCGGGCTCTCCAAGGGGGATGGATAATGTATATAAGAGAATACAAGCAATTAAAAGAATAAAAAATACAAGTTTTATTAAATATATTTGCTTTACAATAGCCAGAAACTGGAAGAAACCTGAATGCCCAAGAACAGATGACTGGTTAAAGAAACTTTGGTACATCTACACAATGGAGTACTATGTAGCTGTTAGAAAAGATGAAGTCATGAAATTTACATACAAGTGGTACAACATGGAAAGTATCATGCTAAGCGAAATGAGTCAGAAAGAGAGGGATAGACATAGAAAGATTGCATTCATCTGGGGGATATAAAGCAACAAAATATGAGATTAATACCCAAGAATAGCTGAGATCAGCACCAGGAGGATTACTCCATAACTTAGAGGCCAGCCGGGTATCCTAGAGGAAAGGGCAGTTCAGATAGAGAAGGGAGCACCAAATAAAGGATGTTTGGAGGATCCTCCCAGGAGGGGAGATGCATGTCGAAAGTAGACTATGGACTGAACATGTTTGCCACTCAATGCCTCTTTTGCAGACCACAACACCCAAAAGGAGAGAGAGAACACAGGGGATTGCCCTGCCACAGAGACAGGGGGGGATGGGGGGTGGGGGTGGGGGGATATTATCCATGGTGGTGAAAAATGGGCACTGGTGCAGGGATGGGTATCTGATCGTTGTATAATCGAAACCCAAGCACAAAAATTGTAAATCTACAGCTGTACCTCATGGTGTTACACTAATAAAATATATATATATATATATATTTGAAAATATAGCAATTATAACATTCATAATACTAAAGATCAGTTCAATGTTTCATTACTAATATCTTAAAAATGTGCTCTCACATAGTTACAAACCAGGTAGATAATTTGAAAATTGATTAAAAATTCTTCTTAGAAACACTTTTACATTATGTTGAGATATCAACAAGCTGTATACTAATCAAATCTTGAGGTAGAAAACTATACTTCTAAAGTTTGGTGTAACACCAATAATTAACAAAATATAGTTACATTTTAATAGTACAAAATGTAGTTACCGAAAGTACTTTATTTTTTACTTTAGGTGGGGATCTGCAGGTCACACTTTGCTCTACTCTGTGCTTACCCCTGGCTCTGTGTTTAGGAATCATTCCTGGAGGTGCTCAGGGAATGTGTGTATTTGTATATGTTTGTGAGGGGGTGAAAGGAAAAGAGAGAGAGAAGAAGAAGAAGAAGAAGAAGAAGAAGAAGAAGAAGAAGAAGAAGAAGAAGAAGAAGAAGAAGAAGAAGAAGAAGAAGAAGAAGAAGAAGAAGAAGAAGAAAAAGAAGAAAAGTGCCTGCCATAGAGAAAACAGTGACTGGCATAGAGACTGGTGGGGGTGGGCAGGTGGCTGCGGGAGGGAAACTGGGGACATTGGTGGTGGGAGAGAGAGAGAGAGGATTTAGATCGGATTTAGTCTGGATTTAGATCGACTTCCTTCCTTCCTTCCTTCCTTCCTTCCTTCCTTCCTTCCTTCCTTCCTTCCTTCCTTCCTCCCTTCCTCCCTCCCTCCCTCCCTCCCTCCCTCCCTCCCTTCCTTCCTTCCTTCCTTCCCTCCTTCCTTCCTTCCTTCCTTCCTTCCTTCCTTCCTTCCTTCCTTCCTCTATCTCTTCTGTTAGTCTTCCCCCTTCCCTCCATTCTTTCCACACTCTCTCCGGTCTCCGCATTAGATCTTCTTTAACCTGTATCACATGTTAAGCTTTTGGGGAGGTGCAGTATAAGCCTGGGTGAAGTTGCCACTGTTTTCAAAGCTCCTCCACTTCCCTAATATAGTTCAGTGAGGCAGAAATACGTTCTCCACCACCGGATTTAATTTTAGTTCCCCTTGCTTCAAGTACAATTGATTTTCATCAGTTTCCTAAAACTGGCAATGTTGTTTTCCTTCTGACCATAATTCAAGACTACTTACTTTTGCATCTATTTTTAATAAAATTGTAATACAAGTTCTGCAAGGAATTAATAAGAGTAATCATGTTTCTGTCATTTCGCAGGTTATAAAATGACATTTAGTAATGGGAACCAGAGGTATTGCTGTATCCTGATGTGATTTTTTTGTGATTTCTGATTTTATTCTGAAAATAATATTTTACATGTACATTCAATGGTTTTTCTCATAAGCAGAGTTCTAAGAAATGTAATCCCTTTTAAATGCCTTTTGTCCTAATAAGATAACTTTATTCCACATCCTGATATGTCACAAAAGTCAGAAATAACCTGTCCACAATGATCTGCTTTTGATAAATTTTCATCATGGAATCAGCATTGTTTACCCAGGCAACTCCAGTCTTAAAAGAGCAACATGTTTCCTCCACTTTTCTTTTTTTTCTATCAAATGATGCATAAAGGCAAGAAAAAAAGTCTTGACCTTTTGTTCTTTGAATTTTAGGGGAATGAAAACATTTTCAGGGATACTGCAGCCCCCCAGCAATGAATTAAATCATGTATTTCTGCCTTAAGATTTATGTCGGATTTGCTATCACTGACATGCCATGGTATGTAATGAATACCTCCAGAAAATTAGAACATTAAAAGATTGGCAATAAAGTTGCACTGTTAATTTATGTTTGCCTTTGCCATCAAGAAATTAAATAAAGACCTCCATCCTAATTCTGCATTAGTTCAACCTAGAGACATTAATTGAAACCTTCAAGATATCTGAAAAACATATTGTCATTATACTCTACCAACTATTGGAATCAAGAGATGTACCAGATATGTCAATTTGTTCAATTCATGCATTTTGCACCAGTACTGGCCTTCATAACGCTGCATGAGGTCCTTCCACCCCACCTCAGCCTGCTAACTGAGATAGGTAGTAACTTAAAACTATCAGTCACCTGGAAATTATGTCCAGAAAAGGAAAGAGGAGACAGTGGACAAACCTAGACACCATAGAGCAATCATTAATTTCCTCTTATCATTCTTGACAAATGTGCGTATAAAAATTGTTCTGAGTCTTGGTTCTTATTCTTACCTACAGCCCTTGTCAGATACAAAATAGTTCCCAAGGCAAAACTGCAGCTTAGTTCCTTTAAACTATTATTGTATCGTAGGCAAATTTTAAGGAAAGACTTCTTACTGGACTCAGAGTGCTTAAAATGAACTAATGATGATATTAATTTAGATCAGGTCAGGAAGCAATTCAAGAATATGGAAATGCTTTTACCTCACCCAAATTAAGAATTGTCCAAAGCAAAATTCAGCCTGGTAGTTGTCTTACTAAACACCTAGAACGCTGGAACCCCTTTTTGATCCTCAATTGCTTAAATGAAGTAAGATGTTGAAGTTATCTGAAGGATACTTCCATCACTGTAAAATTGAATGGAGTTTCTAGTTTGGTTCATGACTCCAGAATAAAATCATCTCCATCCATGGCCTCCAGCACTGACTCTGACTGAGATAATCAGACATGCTGGGAACCCATTGAGAACTTGACACTTCTTTTATTATTATTATTATTATTATTATTATTAATTTTATATTTTAATGAATCATCATGATATACATTTACAAAGTTAAAGACTTTCATGATTGCGTTTCAGTCAAACAATGTTCAAGTCCCATCCTTCCACTAGAGCCCATTCTCCACCCACAATGTTCCCAGTATCCCTCCCCCGCACCCCTACCCCTTCCCCCTTCCTGCCTCTGCGACAGGCACAATCCCTCTTACTTTCTCTGTCCTTTTGGGTATTATGGTCTGCAATTAAGGCAAAAAGCAGCCATGATGTTTGGTCCATCATCTACTTTCAACATGCATCTGGTATCTGGAGCAATCCCTCCAACCATCATTTATTTAGTGCTCCTCTCTCCATCCCAGCTACCTTTTCCCCCAGCACATGAAATCGGCTATCAAGCCATGGGGCAGTCCTCCTGACCCTAATTTTAACTGTTCTTAAGTGTTAATCTCTTTTATTATGTTATTTCATATTCCAAAATGAGTGCAGTCCTTTTATATCTGTCCCTCTCTTTCTGACTCATTTCACTTAGCATGATACTCTACATGCTGATCCAGTTATATTCAAATTTCATGACTTCATTTTTTTTCTAACAGCTGCATAGTATTCCATTGTGTAGATATACCAAAGTTTCTTTAACTAGTCTTCAGTTCTCAGGGACTCGGATTTTTTCCAGATTCTAGCTATTGTAAATAGTGCTGCAATAAACATACAAGTACATATATCATTTCTAGGGTACTTTTTTTTGCTTCTTTGGGATATATTCACAGAAGTGGTATTTGCTAGGTCAATTGGAGCTCAATTTCTAATTTTTTGAGAAATAGAGGACTTGACACTTCTAAGAAAACCCAACACTAAAAGCTAAAATATGTACATTTGAACATTTGAACATTTCATTTGAACATGAAATTTGAACACTTCTCTTCCTTTCTTTTTCTCTTCTGTTTGTTGTTTTGGCCACTCCCATCAGTGCTCAGAGCTAACTCCTGGCTCTAGATTCGAGATTCACTTCTGGAAAACTTGGGGACCGAATTGGTGAGGAGCACCGCCCGCTGCTGTACTAACTCTTCAGCCACAACTTTGAGCATTACGGGTAGCCACTAAAAGCAGAAATGAACAGGGTTTTTTTTTTTGCATCTGACTCATCAGCATAAAAAGAGAGGAACTAAAGTTTTATGCTATGACTTCTGGTGGTGCTTGGAAAACCAGGGGCAGATCCTAGGCCTGCCCTGTGCAAGGCAAGACCTGCTGTACTATCTCTCCCACCCTCTTGATCTCGTAATCACTCTGCTTTTCGAGGGCCAGGCAAAGCTGTTCTCATCCAGAGTCTAACATTAAACAACAACAAAAAATAATATCTGACCTGCCTGACTTGTCTTTCAGACTAACAACTCTGAAACCCCATAAATCATTGCCTGGCTAGCAGTAATATCAAGCATGAGATTTCACTCCTTTACATAGACAGGATCTGGATCTTCTTTGTAAACTTGAAGAAATTTTAAAAGGTGGACTTTCACTCAAATCCCCCTTAAAGATTGAAGGGAGTGAAATTTCTAGAAGAGAAATGCTGTAGTCAGATAGCTGGGGGGAGGGGAGCGGGGAGGAGTGAAAGGTGGGTGCTGTTAATGAGTTTGGGGGAAATAGTAAAATTTAAAAAGAAATTCCTTTTGCTGCCCTGGAGTAGCTCAAAGGCATACAGACCACACTGCATTGAGATGCAAATCCTGAATGCTTTGAATATTGAGAAACTGGGCCCCAGGGATTGTCCCCATGGAAAAGAAGTAATGGCATATCTAAAGGTCATGGTAGCACTGTTGCACTGTCCTTCCCATTGTTCATCAATTTGCTCAAACCCAGCGGGGCCCAGGGGCCCAGTAACATCTCCATTGTGAGACTTATTACTGTGTTTGACATATTGAATACATCACCAGTAGCTTGCCAGGCTTTTCTCCTGTGGACGAGATACTTTTGAGATGCTTTCGGGGCTTGCCAGGCTCTCTGAGAGGGGCAGAGGAATCTAACCCTGTTGGCCGCTTGCAAGTCAAACGCCCTAGCCCCTGTGCTATCTCTCCAGGTCATGGTAAGAATAGAAAAAAACTATCTAAAATGCAGCTTTCTTTGTGACAGCACCCAGATCAAGTTTTTTGTTTGCTTTTGTTTTGCTGTCACAACCAACTGTTCTGAAAGTTTGCTCCTGTCTCTGCAACTCAGGAATCAATCCTGGGGGAACTGGGGGAACTTGTAATGAACTGAGATCAACTCCATTCCCAGCTGTACTTACCTGCTGTACTTATTGCTGTGCTTTACCTGCTGTACTATCTTTCCAGTTCTGACTTTTATGTGTGCGGAGAACTCCAGGTTAAGACAATCAATTTGGGGAAATTGCATAAAACCTGCTCCAAAAAGTTTTTCTTTGCAATTTTACCCTTAGAGACACCCTTATTCTCCTAAATCCCCCCTCCCCCTCACCTCTCTACATACACACACACCACACACACATACCACATCTCTAATTTCTTTTCAATAAAAACTGTTATTGCTTCAGTAGGAAAAAAAGAAGAAAAAAAGCACATTTTATTACATTTCTATTTTCCATGAATTGATTTTCATAAACATGTCCTATGATTCCTCCTGGCACTTTTCTACAATGCATTTTCTTCCGATTTGGAGGAAGTGGTGACAGTGATTGTCATAATGGTCATAGACTTTAGGTTCTTCTTCTGTCACTGTCACTGTCCTCCCATTGTTCATCGATTTGCTCAAGCGGGCCCAGTAAGGTCTCCATTGGAGACTTTGTTGTTACTGTGTTTGGCATATCGAATACATCACGGGTAGCTTGCCAGGCTCTGCCATGCGGGCGAGATACTCTTGGTAGCTTGCCGGGCTCTCCGAGAGGGGCAGAGGAATCGAACTCGGGTTGGCCATGTTGGCTGCGTGCAAGGCAAACGCCCTACCGCTGTTCTTCTTCAGCAGTCAAAATTGAAAGCGAGGGACAAGAGACAAATGATCAAATTTAGTAAAAGGGAAAAAGAAAGAAAAGTAGAGAAAAGCAGGGAAGCTCCAAGAATATGAGAAGGATCTCCTAGTACAGGATAGAACATTTTCCCTTTCATACCTTTTTAACACACGTAGATGGGTGAGCATTTGTTTATTATGCTCTAAAGGATATGGCCCATTAACATGCAGAAAGGATGGTAAGATGATTCGCTTTTGGTCTCTGGATCTAGCTGGGCCTGGTCTATCCGGGTTATCAGGAACCATTTATGCTTCCCTTATGAACTTCATGGGCTAGAGCGATAGCATAGCGGTAGGGCGTTTGCCTTGCACGCAGCCAACATGGCCAACCCGAGTTCGATTCCTCTGCCCCTCTCGGAGAGCCCGGCAAGCTACCGAGAGTATCTTCCCCGCACGGCAGAGCCTGGCAAGCTCCCTGTGACGTATTCGATATACCATACACAGTAACAACAAAGTCTCCAATGGAGACGTTACTGGGCCCGCTCGAGCAAATCGATGATCAACGGGAGGGCCTTTACTTTACTTTACTATGAACTTCATAGCAATGTTAACTTTTTTGGAAGGCCATTTCCTTATTATTCCTATTGTCCCTATCACGGGTTTTTCCCCTACCCTGGGGCAAGGGTACAAATAATGATGTTCATATTTCCCTCATTTCGAAATTATCTACTTTTACTCTTGAATTGATTTCAATAGAGTAAAAATGAGTTATGGTTGTGATTTTCTTCAATGTTATCCTTAAGTAGTATTGTCTTATTTACTCATGCTATCCTCTCTACATTTACAAAGACCTCAGGAAGACTATTTTGAAAGGATATGTTGGCCCTATCTTTCACTAAATTAAATTTAAATACTTTTCATAATTTATCCTGAAATTAATTCAATAAAATTATGTGGAATTCCTTATCATATCTTTAGTATCATATTTTTTATATCCAATGTTATTGCTACTTTTGTGTTTCAATAAGTAACTGCATCCCTTTTGAGGAATTTCAATAAGGCCATCAAGGGAACATCTAAACTCACTTGAAACTATAGTAGCACGCATCTCAGAGTAATAGCCAATCCATCACAGAGGCTTGTCGGACATGACCTAATATATGCCTTATCTTGGGAATTTTTCGGCTGGCCTGGCAGTTTGTCTGAGTCACTTGCCATTCTTGACAATGTTATGAGGAACTATTACAATTATGCTCCAATCAGTATTTTCAAGACAGAAATTAATCTTTACCTAATTTTTATAACCTTTTCCTTGTGATTTTAGAGATGAAAACTGTGACAGAGAATTAAAAGATCCATTAAGAAGGGGAAAAAAGGTTAAATAAAGTTTAAATGACTTAGTGGAGGCTCAAAATGTATTTCAGTTTTAGGTTACTTACCAATTACCGAGTTTCATCAAATTGCTGTTTTCTTCTAATGGAACTGTGTATAGAACCAGCCTCATCATAAAATTTAAAACAGTATCAACGTTAGATAAATAGACAAGTACTGTGAGGTGAAACAGAGTTTGAGTGCCTAATTTTTTTTGTGTGTGATCACACACATGAACTACATAACTCTTCACTTGCATGAATGAGTGAACAGAATGCTATTAAAACTATGAGGTACTAAATGGAGTGGACTTTTGTTTTCCTTTCTGACAAATATAATTTAAGTCAGATGATTTAGAAATGAACAAACAAAATAAAAAGACAGAAATAACAATAATAACGCTTCAGTGCTTAAATTAATGTTTGTCGTGGCTCCATTTGTCATATTGTGGTTAAAATGATCAGAATACCACTTTATTTTGTCCCATAAAAATTGAGGCTAATTTACTTTAGACAGAACAATTCTAATCTCTGTTTCAACATAACTGGAAAAAGATGTAAAAGCATTAGACAAAAACCTTACTAAATAATATGGCTTTTTGATGACAGCAGGCAATTCAAGGGGCTTATTCAACAAAGTAAAAAGACAATTGAGTCCAATATTTTTATATGAACTAAAAATGGATAATGAATATGACAGTGTCTGAAATAAATATAGACAAACTCTCTTTTGCTTTCATTTATTCAAAAATATTTGAGTTTCCAAACAATGCAAGGTACTAGATTGTTTATTGTCAATCTTTCATGTGCATTCTCTCTAGTTCCCTAAAACATTTTATAAGGTAAGACTTATGTATCCTCTTTTTTTGACAAGTAAATAACTTGACATGCAGAGAAATTGCCTTGCTTTTTTAGAAGCTTGAGTTTTATTGCATTTCATGCAAATGATTAATTGCAATAGTGCATAAAAATATGTGGCATACTGATATCTTGGAGGTGTTGGATTGCTCCAAATCTAGAAAGAGTGTTTGGTAACTTTAGGGAACTCGTTGAGAGAGAAGACTCTGGGTAGTTTACAATAGGATCTTGCCCAAACTTGCTTCAGAAAGAGAATGTGAAAAATCACATTTCTTTTGACATAAGATTGGGAAGGGGGAAGAAAGTGCAACAGATAGGGCCCTGCTTCCATTTCTGCCTCAACACAGTACCCCAAGAATTGCCTGGTGCAGTCCCAGACACTCCCTGCATAGCCACAAGTGTCCTGAGAAAATCCCCAGTACTTCAGGGAGATCTGGGTATCCCTAATACTACTGGGTCTGAGCAGCATATTTGAGCCCTTCAACTGAATCAAACGAGGCCAAGACCCCCAGCTGTGGTGCCTTTATTCTGAATATTGATAACACTTCATGTCCACCTCTCAAAAAGTAATAGAATAATAGAATTGGCTCCTCTCTGGTTGGGAATAGAAGAAGGTAACCCACCCCATAAAAAGATTCTCTTTTTACTTTTCTCCCCTGCTCTTTTAGCCCAAGGGAAACAGATGGAAATGCATATGAATTGGCTTGGGGGATTGAGTATATATACCTATCAAGATTCTGGATGGCTTAATTCTGCATCAATTATAAATGGTAAAGTCTTAAAAGCATTACTTAAAGAAAGGAAACCTTAGTTAACTATCAGGAGAGTGTCATCTTGTGTGAAGTTGGTTAGGAGAGGCACAGAACGGTCTCTAATATGTAGGCTATAAAGAGACATACTAGGGGGATAACAAGTGCCCAAAGACAACAGAATCTCAGAATAGGTTTTTGGAGGGAAATTTTCCAGAAGAGGGTGATGGGGGAGCACAGGGACAATGGTGGGAGGGAACTGAACAATAGTGGAGGGGGGGAGTGTGGGCAGGAAAATTTTATGTATGAAAAGTCCAGCATTAACAGTGTGGTAAAGCATGGTATAAAAAACAATATTAGGAAAATAAATAGCCAGGATACAACAAACACAGGACAAATGTCCAACAAAAGAGAAAGGGATAAAGAATTTGTGGTATCCATGCTGTGTGGGATGAAATGGGATGAAAGAATGTCAGAACGGAAGTGACATAGGGACAGGGTTGGAGGGTCACGGGCACTCTGCAGGTGGCAATGCACAGTCACTTTGTACATCAGTAACAACCTTGAACGCTATTATTACCCTAAACTATGACACATCACAATGAAACATTCTAAAAAGTATATTATACCACACATACATATCTTCAATATTATTTTTGATATCCAGTTTAAAGATTACTAAAATGTAGCACTGTCCTTTCGTTGTTCACAGAACTGGTGCTCCAGCCGGCACCAGTAACATCTCACAACAAATTGTGAAACTTGTTATTGCTGTTTTTGGCATATCGAATATGTTATGGGTAGCTTACTAAAATGCATTTCATTAATTTTTTAAAATTATTTAGAAACAAAATCTGATATAAGCCTTTATGCCCATTAAATTATGTGGGGCAGAAATTTTCCAATTAACAGCTAAAATTGTGTGCACAGAAAAAAATTGCCCCATGTTACCAAGTTTGTCATCATTTACTGTATATTTTAAGTGTGTGTATGTGTCTGATGTATACTCTGAATGTCTGTGCGGTGTTAATTACAGTACTAAAATATACTTCAAGTTAATTATAAAATAAAACCTTTGCTAAATTAGATACATTATTGTTTGAGTTCATAAATATTTGAATATATTGTATTTAAATATATTTTAGTCATCCAACTCAAAGAATTCCAAGCGTCAAACTTCTGGCACTTGAGTCTGTTCAAAAATCCAAATTTGTGCCTTAAGTACTTTAATTTCATTATCACCTTAACGTGATTTTTTTTAGAAATACTTTTGTCATTAAGACTCATTATAACATTATATATTAGAATTCTGAAAACATAGAAATTATATTTCATGTCTTGGAGAATATTTTTCAAGTTTGGTTTTAAGTCCAAAGAAGTTAAAAATAACGATGTAACTAAGATTCAGATAAACATTATATATATTTTATTTATTCTCAAGGGTCACACTCATGACATAGTGTTGAATTTATGTTAAAATATTTTCTAAGAGGAGTGTTGACATGAGATAATGTGATTTATGTTTCCCATCCATCATTTTGACAGACTTTAGACAGTTGTCGCTGTTTGTCAAACATGGTACAAAACAAGGCAAAACGCCATAATATCATAAAAACTATTCGCCTTTATCATCCTCTCATCCATCTTTCATTCCTATGAAATTTAAGTGTTAGAAATAATGATTGATTTAATAGGAAATTTCAAAATATGTTTTTATTAAATAGTTTTTTCCCTGAAGACACCTAACACTTGTCACTCAGTTGTCAATCCAATAAAATGTTGAATTTTCAGTCAGATAGATATATAAAGTGTGTTACATATGAACAGAATGTTCATGGCTTGATAGGTTTTGTTTTACATAAATGAAACAAAATAAATACCAGAGAAATAATGTCAATCAGTTTTTTTCCCCTTGAAAAACCTTATGCGCTGGTGATAAAACTGTGACTTTCCAATTTGCTAAAAGTCTCTTCATTATGTTTAGACGAGAGTTTGTGAATACGTTTGATTTTCCCTTTGGTATCTAAACAAATGAATTTGTTATATGAATAAATAAATCTTTAATAAATCGTTAAATATGTAGTATCAGATCTCTGAAGCAGGTGGGAGAATGTTTGAGATTCATCTCCTATAAATAGCAAATGCCTGTACTATTTATTATGTAAGGTATCATCTTAAAACTTATCTCTGGGATATTTATTGGAAGTCATTATGTGTACCAAAATCTACAATTTTGTCTTATATTTGTCTATTTGTCTTCTCAAATATGCAGCATGTATTTAAACTTATATTTTACTCTTCATATAGTTATTAGATTGACTGTCTACAATAGAGAAGTGAATGAGTATTAAATAATTTACCAGAAAAAAATCATGTTTACAGAATATTCCCTATTCTCTAATAGATTAAAAATCTTGGAAACCCTTATCAAAAATTGTTTTTACATTAGTTACTGGTTCTTACAAATAATATAAGAAATAATACCAAAAATGTTTAAGACTGGGGCCCAGTATTTTAAGGATTTACATTTTTTATCTTAAGAAATCATAATTTTTAAAATGTACTCATCTGAACTTGAGTCTGGCGCCTTAGCAAATCGATGATCAACGGGAGGGCCTTTACTTTTTACTTTTACTCATCTGAAACTTTTAAATAATGCGTACTTCATATTTTGTCAGACGGCTAATTTATATATTAAAGCATTACTTCTAAGCGTAAGCCATTGAAATCTCCTTCAGTTTAAATACAATTATCATTAAAATGTAGAGTTAATAAAAATGTAATCAGATAAACGCCTAGTGAGTTTTTGAAAAATCACTGATGAAGAATTGAAGGGAAGAAAAAGCTCCAAACCTTAATGTAGTTACTACTTAGCTTTTAGTGAATAGAAAATTAGAGTCATCAGATTTTGAGTGTTTTTTTTTTTGTCCAAAAAAGTATTACCATAGCAAACTTAAGTACAGAGAAGCAAGTGGCTTAGTGCAGAAGTCTGTAGAACAAGACATTTAGAAATAGTAAAACATGATGTAAATGAAGTAAAAAAAAGAGGCGATACCTAAATAATTATCAGAAGAAATTTTGGGATATGTTTTGAAGGTAGATATACTTGATTGCAGGGCTTGTATGGATATATGGAAAGAACTGGAAAAATTTTAACATATCACAAGATATATAGAGCATGTAGAACAAAACAGTAGGCATACAAAATGGTGAAGTTGTCTTTTATTACATCAGAAGATATGGTTCACTATTAAGGTGTCCTCAAAACTCATGCTCATTCCTCTGACTCTACTTCTACAAATAACTTCCATTAACTTCAATCTTCCTTTACTCATGGACTCATGGCAGAGGAATCTAATTCTGCCTCAAGCTGTTTTTCCTTCATGGTATGCTTCCTGTACATTTCTTAGTATTATTGAATTCCTTCACGACCACGAATCACGACCATCCTGTTATTCGTTGATTGCCTTGAGCAGGCCCCAGTAACGTCTCCTTCGTCCTAGCCCTGAGATTTTTTAAAAAGTGCTATATTCAAGGCTCTTTAGGAGAATGAGACCCATCATTGTTACTGGTATTTGGCATATTGGGTACACCACGGGGAGTTTGCCAGACTCTGCCGTGTAGGCAGGTTACATTCGGTAGCCTGCCAGTTTGTCCAAAGTAGGAATGAGATAATAAGATGTCATAATAAGATGTTGCGTGGCTGAAAATGCGGCCACGCGGTTCTGGGAGCTAGGTTTTATAGTTTTTGAATTCCTTAGAAAAAAATTGTTTTATAGTTTTTGAATTCCTTAGAATATAGTTTTTGAATTCCGTAGAATATAGTTTTTGAATAGTAGAGAATATAGTATAGTATATATAGTATAGAATATAGTTTTTGAATTCCTTAGGAAAAAATTGTTTTATAGTTTTTGAATTCCTTAGAAAAAAATAATCATGTGTTCATTGCTTCTTTTGTACCCAGAAAATTTATCTGTATGATCTGTTTTATTTCACCAACAATCTCGAGCTCACATTAACTTAGTACACTAAGAAAAATGGAGCCTAATGAACTTATGAAATATGTCACAGTATTACAAATGTAGTATTACCAAAGATAAGATATTTATTTCAGGTGGAGTTCTAGTTAATTTTTTGTTGTTACTGTTTTAGGGCCACACCCTGTTGTACTTAGGGCTTCTTCCTGGTTCTGCACTTGGGACCATACATGGATCATACATGAACATGGTTGGCTGCATACTAGACAAATGTACTACCTGATGTACTATTGCTTGGTACCCACCAGATAGAGTTCTAAACTTTAAGTAGATCTTTTTCACCAAACGCATTTTTTTTCTGATTATTTGACACTCAAAGGACACAGTCTGCTTGGACGTTACTCAGAAAAATATTGGGTATTGAAGAGATAGTTGAATTGTTTTACACTGGGAAATATTGATTTACCAGTCTAGCTTGGAAAGTAGGTTCACATACTTTGAGATATTTATGAAATTCACTTTCAAAAGTTATTGGTGTACCATGCATACTCAGAATAAAATTATATGTCTTAATAGGAATAATAATAACTTAGTAGAGAAAAAGCTATTAGTTACAACTTAACCAAAAATGAAATTGACATATATATTCACTCTGGTTCTTTTAGAATTTGCAAATTTATATTAGCAATTTTACCAAATCATAATTTTACTGTGCACCCAGTATAGTATCACATTATTTTTGTTTTTGATTTTATCTGTTTTTGAGTTACACTCAGTGGCACTCAGAGTTTGCTCCTGGTTCTGAGCTCAGGTATCTTTGCTGACATGCCTGGAGGACCACATGGGGTACTCAGGATAGATCCCAGGTCTGCCCTGTGCAGGGCAAGTGCCCTACCCACTGTACAATCTTTCTGACCCTGAATTTTTATTTGTAAAGACATAGTTATAGTACTCTAAAATATACAAGCAAAGAGAATAGATGTTATTATGCCTGAGAAAGTATATTAAAAATGTATAAGCATTTTATTTAAAAATGGGTCATATAACACTTATGTTATTGTAAAATTACTAACTGTTATCTGAATTTAGCTAAACAAAAATAAAATGAACAAGAACTTTAGGAAGGATTCAGGAGTAATCCAGTATAATATTCTTAAAACTTCTTGAAATAGGGGGCTGGAGCAATAGCATAGCGGGTAGGGCGTTTGCCTTGCACGCGGTCGACCCGGGTTCAATTCCCAGCATCCCATATGGTCCCCTGAGCACCGCCAGGAGTGTTTCCTGAGTGCAAAGCCAAGAGTAACCTCTGAGCATCGCCGGGTGTGACCCAAAAAGCAAAAAAAAAAAATTCTTGAAATACACAGATATTTAACATAAACTTAAAAATCTTTTGTTAAAAAAATAAATAAATAATGTTTTGTTAGAACATGATAGTCAGTATGAAACCAAGGAAACAAGGTATTTTTTCACCTCCAAAACCAAATCAAGAATACATATATGTTTCAGTATTTGATGTTGTTGAGTGGTCCTCAATTGACCTAAATTCTCACACAACATGAAACCCTACACATTCATGTTAAAAAGTCTTGATTGTTTTGGAGAAATACCAAGAGGTGCTCAGTGCTTACTCCTTATTCATGTACCAGGATCACTCCTGGCAGTGCTCATGGAACTGTTTGTGGTGCTGGGGAATTAACTTAGTACTTAGTTTTTATGTTATTTCTCCATCCTAGGCAATGATCTGTTAAAATAGATTTAAAAAAAATTCTGGACAGTTTGTCTTGGTATTTCAGTGCATTTACTTTCATTTATCTTTTTTATCTTCTCAGTTTTGTCTGTGTTGACTCTTTTGTCATTCTATCTAGCTTTACTTCTTATGGTTTCTGTTCTGTTTGTGACTATTTTCATCATGCTCAATTAACATCTAGTTTTGAGATAGTTCTTTTAATGCTTTTTTAAAATCTCCAGTTTTGCTACTCTTCCCTTTTCAAATTTTAAATCTTCTCATTAAACATTTGAAACAAATATTATCCTTAGAACAATTTTCTCCCCCATTTTGAACCTTCCAATTTTATCTTCAAGATTTTTTTTGTCTTCATGTTGGTTTGCCCCTGCTATATTTGAGAACATTAATAGTTGCTTGTACTTTTCATCTGTTTCTTTGTATATTTTTGCATTTGATTTAAAATCTTTGTAAGATTATTTTTAGACATTTTTCTGAATGTAGCGCAGTTGTATTCTTTCCAATCACTCTAAAAAGTGACTTTCCACATTATCTTCTAGATAATCTAGGTGTGTATATGTGTGTGCATACGTGTAATTGTGCTTGATGAGAGATCATAAGCTTACAGTTTGGGCTTTGTTCATCTGTCACCTCTTAAAATCCTCCTCAATTTTTTATTCAGCTGTCTATTTGACTCATATACAAAGCTTTATCCTTTATCCATATGCATTTAAGAGATCAACCTATGCTAGTAATTTAGTTAATAGAAGTCTGTACTTCTTGAATTGGCTAGAGTGATAGCACAGCAGTAGGGCGTTTGCCTTGCACGCAGCCAACATGGCCGATCCGAGTTCAATTCCTCCGCCCCTCTCGGAGAGCCCGGCAAGCTACTGAGAGTATCTCACCTGCACGGCAGAGCCTGGCAAGCGCCCCATGATGTATTCAACATGCCAAACACAGTAGCAACAAGTCTCATGATGGAGACGTTACTGGGCCCGCTCAAGCAAATCGATGAACAACGGAAGGACCGTGGACCATGGAATATCAACATTACCTGGAAACTGGTTCAAAGTGTATACTCATTGGTCCCAAGATATTGCCTATCAAAACAGACACAATACTTGGGACCCAGAAACAAGTTTCAATCCATCATACAAGAATGTTAATACACACAAATTCTAAAAATACTGATGATAAACAGGGGAACTTCACTTCTCTTTAGTAGCAAGCCTCTGCTTCTGTCTTCTTCAATTTCACTTTTATTCTAGAGTGTTTAAAGTCTCTCTTGCTTTTGAGATCTTTTTTGTGTTCAATCAATACCCCTATGTTTTATTATTCATCCTATTCAAACATTGATGGCTAT
The DNA here is from genome assembly GCF_029834395.1 of Sorex fumeus. Taxonomy (NCBI): domain Eukaryota; kingdom Metazoa; phylum Chordata; class Mammalia; order Eulipotyphla; family Soricidae; genus Sorex; species Sorex fumeus. The sequence continues at coordinate 13,056,509 of NW_026606297.1, read as the reverse complement.
GGCTTCCAGGTCAGTGAATATTACTTGAGGGGAAATATGTAACCTGCCTAGGGGCTAAGGAGGAATGTATCAACCTTCAAATAGTATCATGTGCAATTTGTATTTGGGGGTTGTAGTAGAAATATTAGTTTAAATATGGTAAAATATTTCTGTTTGCTTTCTCATTCCCTTCAAAATTCTCTCTAGGTGAAACTAAAAGTCCTTGGAGATAAATACAATAAAAACAAAACAGAATTGAAGAAAAAACAACAAAAAAGTTTAAATGTTTCTAATTCAATTCCAAAGGTTCAAAGGAAAGAGACTTCAAGGCAGACTTATTTTTTGGACCAAAATATTGCAATAAATAATACCCTAAAATACAAGACGCATAATGAGTTTTTGTATGAAAAAAAAAACATTTCAACAAATCAACTTTACTTAGTTTAAATGAGTTGATAAGCTAAAAGTACAATTTAAAATGATATATGTCCATGATTTTAGGTATTGTTACTGAGATAAAAATCTCATCGTAGATGAGAAAATAATAATATATGTTTTCAAATAAACCCATAAATTAAGTTAAAGAATGACATTAATTGGCAGAATTGAAATTTTAATAGTAACTAATTTATGTACAAAATGAGAAACATCAAATGTATTACTGGAATAAAATTTCTCAACTAAGATAAAAGGTAAAGGCCCTCCCGTTGATCGTCGATTTGCTCGAGCGGGCCCAGTAACGTCTCCATTGGAGACTTTGTTGTTACTGTGTCTGGCATATCGAATACTCTCGGTAGCTTGCCGGGCTCTCCGAGAGGGGCGGAGGAATCGAACTCGGGTCGGCCATGTTGGCCGCTTGTAAGGCGAACGCCCTACCCGCTGTGCTATCGCTCCAACTAAGATAAAAAATCAGCTCACTAATAACAATTTCTATTCCTTAAGCACTGAAGATTGATTTACTTGTTTTTCATTTGAATTTTTTGTTTGTTTTTGTTTTGTTTTGTTTCGTTTTTGGTGCCCCTCTGAGGTACAAATATTTGAATATTTTTTGAAGTATCAAATATAAATATATGCAAAGTAGATCAATTATTATTCATAATTCAAGAAGTACAGACTTCTATTAACTAAATTACTAGCATAGGTTGATCTCTGTAAATGCATATAGATAAAGGATAAAGCTTTGTTTATGAGTCAAATAGAGAGCTGAATAGAAAAATGAGGAGGATTTTAACACCTGACATTTCTTAGTCATGAAGTAATGATGTTAAGATGTTTTGCTTTGATTTTGAATCAGAAAAAAAGTAAACTTTCACAGTAGCAAAAATACTCTTCATTAAGTAATTATTAATGATCTTATGTTTTTAAAACTAATATTTTGTAATAACAGAAATCGTCATAGTCCCTCATTGATTTATTTCAATAACTAGTAATAATATTGATAATAGTTTCCCCATTGCACTTAATGTGAATGTTCTGATTCTTTTAAGCAGAACACTTACAATTTTATTTATAATTAAGGAAAAATTGAATAGTTATTTACCAAATAAAATGTATCTCTGTTAAAATACCTATGTACTTATTTCTTCGCAATGGCTATAATCTCTCGACTATTTATTGGTAGCTAATCAAACTTTATTTTTTTCTCTATATTTATTTTGCTCTCTCCCTACACCTCTGTCTCTTCCCTATTTGTCTAATTCCTCTGTCTCTTTCTCTGTCCCTCCCACTCCTGTATTTAAAATGTTTAAAATCAACTGATGTACAGAAAAAAGCATTTTTAAATCCCTTTTCAACACACTGTCCTCCCATTGCTCATTAATTTTTCTCTAGCGGGCCCAGTAACGTCTCCAACGTCAGACTTTGTTGTTATTGTGTTTGGCATATCGAATACGTCACGGGGAGCTTGCCAGGCTCTGCCGTGTGGGCGAGATACTCTTGGTAGCTTGCCGGGCTCTCCAAGAGGGGCGGAGGAATCGAACTCGGGTCGGCCATGTTGGCTGCATGCAAGGCAAACGCCCTACCGCTGAGCTATCGCTCTACCCTCCCTTTTCAAAGTAATAATATATGCATTCTCTCATTTCAATATAGTACATATTGGAAATGGTGTTAACCATGATTTACTTTCTCATTTGATACTATGTCTTTTTAAAAAAAATCCCCAATTCTCATCATTATTCTTTTTTCTTTTTTTGGAGGTCATATCCAGTTCTGCTCAGGTGTTACTCTGACTCTGCACTCAGAAACTACTCTTCATTTATAGGGTATAACAAAACATAATACAAGACTAAAACTCAAGGACAGTAGAAACAAGGGCCAGAGGATTGATACATGGTTGGAAGCCTGCTTTAAGTGCTGGGGGAAAAAGTAGCTGCTAGCTCGAAAGGAACACATTGACAAAGATAGTTGGAAATGATCACTCTGGGTAAGAACTGCATGCTGAAAGTAGGTGAAGGAACAAACATAATAACCTCTCAGTATCAGTATTGTAAACTCTAATGAAACCCAATCATGAACAGCTTGGTAACTGTGTATTTCACAGTGTTTCACTTAAAAAAAAAAGGAAGAAAGGAAGAAAGATAGCAAGGAAGGAAGGAAGGAAGGAAGGAAGGAAGGAAGGAAGGAAGGAAGGAAGGAAGGAAGGAGAAAGAGAGAGAGAGAAAGAAAGAAAGAAAGAAAGAAAGAAAGAAAGAAAGAAAGAAAGAAAGAAAGAAAGAAAGGGAAAAAGAATTTACCCCTGGCAGAGCTCGGGTGACCATATGGGATGCAGGGGATTGAACCTGGGTCAACCACATGCAAGGCAAGTTCCTTCCCCACTGTACAATTATTCATGGCCTTCTAAAATGTCTTTCCTATGAAATTGGTTATTTTGTCTATTTTATGGTTAAGAAGTTATAGTAATTAAGAAACATAACTCAATGTCTTAGGGGAAGGAAACATCACACTAGGAATTTGATATTGCAGTTTTATTTTAAAAGGCTCACCATGGAAAAGATAACTTTACGAAGAAAATTCTCTGTGATTTTTCTAAAAGTATTTGGAAAAATATTCAAAACAGCTAGTTTTTCCAATTTTTACCAACATTTTTTGTTTATGGTTTACCTTTGAGACAGATTATTAAAGGGTCTTCCATTTTCTAAAAGTAGATAATTTTAAAAAATAATAAATGTTTCCAGGCTAGAGCAATAACACAGCAGGTAGGGCATTTCCCTTTCACGTTGCTGATCCACGTTTGATTCCTCCGTCCCTCTCAGAGAGTCCAGCAAGCTACGGAGAGTATCCCACCCGCATGACAGAGCCTGGCAAGCTCCCCCCCCCCCCCGCCCCCCGTGGTGTATCCAATATGCCAAAAACAGTAACAACATGTCTCAAAATGGAGACAGTACTGGTGCCCTCTCCAGCAAATGGATGAACAATGAAACATCATTGATAAGTAAATGTTTCTATTTTAATCTAATCTGTTAAGATTTACAGTTTACTTTCAGAGTATTTTAAAAGAATTTTTCCCCACTGATTTTTTCACAGTATTATGTATGCTAGGGGACTAGCTTCCCATGTCTCTATTTTGTAATTATCACTTTTCTCTCTACCAAAAAATCTCTCTGCTCAACCTGCTCATTCCTTCACTCTGGTAATCATACTTGTCACTGAGTCATGAAAAACATTGTTTCTTGCCACGATTTACTGATATTTGAGGTAATTATTCTAAGGAAATAACGAAGGAAGTAAAAGTTAATTACAGAATGGTTTCACTTACAAATAGTAATTTTTTGCTTGAAGTTCATGACCTTTGAATATGCTCAATGAGAAATAAAAACTGTGAGGCTATTTTTGATAAAAATATATCACACTATACTCAAAGTTTTCATGAAATTAATGATGTCTTACACTGTTTTAGGATTTTGTATTTTCCCTAAGTTGCATAACTTTTCCTAACTCTTTACATAATAGAGGATACGGCAAATTCAAAGCATTAAACTTTTATGCCTTTCAAAATTTATATAGCTATTTTTGAAATGGATTAACTCTCATTTAAAATATAACTTCTTTTTTTTACTTTCTACTTTTTTGGTGAAAATTTTAATTCATAAATAAAAAAGTGAAAGTAACAATAACTCCATTTAAACTGTTCAAATAACTTTGCCTTCTGTGATTATTTGAATATCATCAAACTTGACTATTTTATGATATACATTATTGCTACTTTTTCCATTCCATTTTGTTGTATTTGTTGAATTAAAGTGCATTTTTAGCTGTTCTTGGGGATATACAGACTCAGAGCAGATCATTACTTGGTGGTTAAGGAAAAACTAACCAAGTGATTAGAAGTTCATAGAGTAAAGATGTGGAATAGAAGAAGAAGGGTTTATCTCAGTGCACTGTAAATACAGAAGTGCTAGTGCAAAGCCTTCTGTATAGACTATATTGTAGGACTTCCTTAGTTTCTCAGTATAGCCGAAAACCTCCAGGACCAGCCACCACCATGCTGAGACCACTCTCCGCACACATGAAGGTACTGGCAGAGGGACAAAGTCACGCGGGTTCCGGGGCCGAGATCTCCAAGCCTATTCGGATTGGGGCCGAGCATCCTCCACCCAGATCCTCCAAATTCCAGTAGGCGGGGGTCACACCCACCACCTGGCCCCCTGGCGCCGTGTAATCCCATCAACGGCCAAGACTCAGAGACTATAAAATCCAGCTCCCGGATGAGAACAGTGCAGTCTCCTGCCCCCGTGCCTGGCTGTTCCTCGCCGGGGTCCCTTGGAGGGGAGCGGGTTGAGCTTTCCTCCCCGCTCTGACCAGGGCTCCGGCAGCCGAAGACCTCCAAAACCAGCCATCACCATGATGAGACCACTCTCCGCACACATGAAGGTACTGGCAGAGGGACAAATCCACGTGGGTTCCGGGGCCGAGATCTCCAAGCCTACTCGGATTGGAGTCGAGCACACCTTATCAGGACATCTTTTTATGACATTATCTCATTCCTACTTTGGACAAACTTGCAGGCTATCGAATGTAGCCTGCCCACAAGGCAGAGTCTGGCAAACTCCCCATGGCGTACCAAATATGCCAAACAACAGTAACAATGATGGGTCTCATTCTCCTAAAGAGCCTTGAGTATAATCTCAGTGCTAGGAAGAAAGAGATGTTACTGGGGCATGCTCGAGGCAATCGACGAATAACAGGATGATGAATGAATGAATGAAGAGGCTGACTTGTATAGCTAGTTTTCACTGGTTTTGTTTAAATTGGGAGCAAAGATTTTTATTGTGCTTTCCAGATGATTCTGGAAGTAAAACAAGCTATCTTTCTGCTAGTTCTCTTTAATAATTTCCTCTATGCTCCAAATGTCAGCTGGATAAAGCATATTGTCATTATTTCAACTTCTAACGAGACAAGAGTTCTTTCTTTACCCTTATATGTTCTGTAGATTAGATATATGGGTAGATACCTTGGATGAATATCTAATTACTAATTCACTTCCTTTGACTAAAAATAAATAGTTAACAGCCACATTTAGAAAAATAAGCGTTCCATATGTTATATAGAAATCTATTTTAATGCAACTGAAGTTTTTCCTTCAAAGGGATTAAGTACCTGATATAATTAGATTTTAGTTTTTGATTTTTCTTTTCCTGCTTTAAGTTTTGTACCACCTCTTGCAGTTCTCAGGGCTTACTCTGGTTTTTGTCTCAGAAAAAACTTCTGCTATTTTTGAGGGCATCAAATGCAGTGCTGGGGATTCAAACTTTGTAATTAGATTACTTTGATAGACTTACTTCAGTAGTCCCTCAGAATAAAGTTTCTTTCTGTTACTTAACTAGAAATAAGGACTCATTTTATTTTTGAAGTGATTTGAAGTAACTTCAGATATAGAATACTAGAGATTGGATGTCTAACGATGGTTGTTCCTTTCTAATTTGTGAAACTGGGAAGTCCAAGATTCATACAAATTCTAATGAGGGCTTTCCTGTAGGATGTAAATGGTCCTTTTGCTGTATATTTAGAAGCCAGAAGTGATGATGTAGTTCTTTGGACATTCTTTGCAGAGCACTACTGTCATACATAAATATTATGCTCTCAATTCTTTTTAACCTAATAACCTCCCAAAGGCTAAATACTATCATCTAGGAAGTTAGAATTCCAATGATCTCTCAAATAATAGAAATTGATTACAAGCAAATGTCAGCATACTCTGAATTTCTAGAACTTATCAAATATTTTGCCAGTGTGACTTATTTTAATATTTATAATCTGATGAAATATATGTGACTTCCACCAAGAACACATAGTGTGGTACTGATGAGATAGTATAGGAATGAAACTTGCCTTGTCTATGACTGACTCACTTGAGTTCTATTCCTGGCTACACATGGGATGGCCCATAGCATTGCTAGGAATGAACCCTAAGTAATGAACCCTGAGCACAAAACTAAATAATCCCAAAGAATCCTGGGTGTGTTTCCCTGGGTTCAGTCCTTGCATAGACAAGGACTTTATGTCCTTTGCATAATTTACTCCAGAGCAATATTCTTTTTGTATAGACACAGAATGACAGTTAAATACTATGCTTTTGTAATTTGGGAGTTAATTGAGTCTGAATAATATTTACTCCTAGAAATCTTTCATATTTACTCAACTTAACTCTCAGTTTTCCTTAGTTCCTAACAACCCAAAAGGAGGGTCTCAGCGAGGGACTTGGATGGACCCAGTGCAAGCCATAAGTTACCCAAGCATCCAAAAGGGACAAGCTGAAAGCTACCCTAGCATCAAAAAAGGGGCAGGCCAAGCACCATAAAACATATAATACGTTAAGAGCTCAGTGATGGACAAATTGGATAAGGATCCTGCTGGGGTTAGAAAGGACTGACCTGGCCTCTGGGGTAGTCTGGGGTATACAACAAGATGTCCCTAGGACAACCACCCTTTAATCTTAATGTATCTCTTACTCTGTCCATAAAATATGACTTAAAATATTATTAAAAACTAAATTTAAGATGACCATTTAAATGGATATGGACTAAGGAAAGGAGAAGTATGCCCCTAGATGGTATTCTGTCCTTGGGCAGATCTCTTTGAAGGATGAAAATTTGTCATAAAAGAAGCTTCCTCTGAGGGAAGGGCTTGCCATCTGTTGATTGTACAATCACACCTATGTGTACTTGCTATCCCCAGACCTTGATAATTTCCCTATAATCCATACAATCTAGCTTGCTAGGAGCTGGGGGGGGGGCAGTGTGTGAGACTAGAATAGGACAGAGATTAGAATAAATAATAATTGATCACCAACCAGCCTGGACCCCATTTCCTGCTTCACTCGCCCATCATGTCAGCCTGCCCAGGTGTACAAGCTACTCTTGACCACTGAACGCCCACATAGCACACCCATACTTTTTCAAATCACACTGGTAATCAGTATTGACAGTAAAGGCACATTTATATTTAATATAATTTAATAGAATGACCCCATTGAACATGACTGCTGATTCCTTAGAGGAAAGGGCCAAAGAATCAAATGGAAAGATGTAAAATTCAGAGAAGAATTATGGTAGTTCTTACTGTTCAGTCTACCTCTTGGAAGGACAGAGGTAAGACCTTATTTCTTACCAATGATATTATAGATGTAATATGAAATTTGGTTGGGATCTAAATGCCATTTGATTGTCAGATAATTTTTACATTGCATTTTCTTTTCCTTTTTTTGGAAATTGAAGCATTTATGTTATTACATTATTTAATTATGGCATATTACCTGCCTTATTGAAGAAGAAAAGAATATTCTTCTCAATCTAAGACCAATGTACTCAACTTATAATTCATCTAATTTGAAATAATTATACTGCATATATTGTGAAGACATTTATTATATTTGATTCTTCATGTCAATTTTCTTAAATACACCTTGTTAGAATCAATTTTGCTGATGTAACAAAACTTCAAGAAAATAATAAAATATACATAATATGTATTATTATGTATAAGAATACATAATATTTACACTTAAATATATGAACCTAACCATTTAAATATAATGAATTTCTAATACATGGGCAAGTAAAATAAGAGATAAAAGAAGATGTAAAAGGCAGAACTATAAATCTATTAAGAATATGGCAGGTGAAGAATTTGGTAACTCCTAATTATTCTCTTTTTAGTTAATTCTACATTCCGTTCCCAGAATGGCAACAAAAATTAACACTTTGATTGTCCAAATTCTCTTAATTATTCTACTTTGGATTGGACATAGAGAAAATTGCTGAAGTAGAGAATTAAAAAAGGTATTTTTTTAAATTTCAGGAATACACAATTTTTTAAATATTTTTATTAGTGAAACACCATGAAGTACAGTTGTAGACTTAAAAATTTTTGTGTTTGGATTTCGATTATACAATGATCTAATACCCATCCCTCCACCGGTGCCCATTTTCCACCACCATGGATCCCAATATCCCTCCTACCCCCATCCCCCCTATCCCACTCTGCCTCTGTGGCAGGGCATTCCCTTTTGTTTTCTCTCTCCTTTTTGGGTGTTGTGGTCTGTAAAAGAGGCATTGTGTGGCAACCATGTTCGGTCCATAGTCTACTTTCAGCATGCATCTCCCGTCCTGGGAAGATCCTCCAAACATCCTTTATTTGGTGCTCCCTTCTCTATCTGGGCTGCCCTTTTCCCTAGAATGCCCGACTGGCCTCTAAGCCCTGGGGTAATCCTCCTGGTACTGATCTTGGCTAAGGAATACACATTTTATGTGAGTGAACAGCTGAAATTTTTCTCAAGTAAGAACTTATATTTAAAAGGCATTTACCTAGATTCTAAACATTATTAATAAATATTATACTAAACATTATAATAAATATCTGATTTTTCATAGTCATCTAAATAAAATACATTCTAACTGGACTAATAAATACAAACTAATCATGCATATTTTATATCATTTAAGTTAGAGAAGGGTCGGAGCGATAGCACAGCAGGTAGAACATTGACTTGGTCAACCCAGGTTCGATTCCTCCAACCCCGGGAACCTACCGAGAGTATCCTGACCCATAGCAGAGCCTGGCCAGCTCCCCGTGATGTATACGTTATGCACAAAAAAGTAACAACAAGTCTCACAATGAAGACATTACTGGTGCCTGCTCGAGCAAATCGATGAACAATTGGATGACAGTGCTACAGTGCTAAGTTAGAGAAAAATAAGATGAGGCCAATTTTCTGGAATGGTCCATAAATTATTACACTCTATTCCTGGAACTTAGCACCAGAGCATGCCAACACCTTGGTATTTTTAGTAGGAATATTCTGCCTTGGTTGTAACAATGACTGTTGTCTTATATTGTGAGTGTTCTTAGAAAATAATCATATTCATGGTTTTTATATTTCTAACGGTTTGGGAAAGGAAAGGTAACAAGTTTTGAATAGATTTATTTATTTAGCAAAAGCCCAAGAAGTTTTTTTTTTTATTTTGTTGTTTAATTTTACTTTTTTATTTTTGGCCTGGGGCCACTCCCAATGATACTCATTGTTTACTCTTGGATTCACACTCAGAGATAACTCTTCCTGTTGGTGCTTAGGAGACCATGTGGTTTGAACCTAGACTGACCATGAGGAAGGCAAGCATCCTACCTGCCGCACTATGTCTCCAGTCCCACCATACTTATTATCATCATCAAGTTCTTGGCCTATATTTTACTAAAATTCAAATCTGAAGCATCTAAACCTATAGGTATACCATAAAACAAATGGTTAATTAAAATCTAATATAATAGGAACGATAGCACAGCGATAGGGTGTTTGCCTTGCACGCAGCCAACATGGACGACCTGAGTTCGATTCCTCCGCCCCTCTTGGAGAGCCCAACAAGCTACCGAGAGTATCTTGCCCGCACGGCAAAGCCTGGCAAGCTCCCCGTGAAGTATTCGATATGCCAAACACAGTAACAACAAAGTCTCCAATGGAGACGTTACTGGGCCTGCTCGAGCAAATCGATGAACAACAGGAGGACTGTGATTGTGATAATATAGTCAAGTGTGATTATGTAAACATTTTCTAAAGTTACATAAAGTCAAGTTGTATGAAATTTAATTATGAGGGATTCAGGACACTTTGGGTAAGATCCAAATACAGAGTTTAGCCAGCCTGCTTTCTCCATTTTCAAATTTTGGAATTTCTAAGAAATCTAATAATCATAAAGTCAGATGATTCTATATTAATTTACAATAAAGGTAACCTTACATTGAGATAGATGTTAATTATAATTATGCACACCTGAAGGCTGTAATATTATGCCATTGTTATTTCAGCAAAATATTAAAAATGAAGAAAGATGTAATAATTTTTCAACAATTTAGGTAGGTTTCTATCATCTAAATTTTTAAAAAATTAGAATGGTAAACTGGTAACTAACAAGAAAAAATATGGGTGTGGGAATTTGGCTGAAGTGATTGAACACAGGTCTTGCATATGTAAAGTCTGGGATTTGGGTGTGAAATGGCATGACCTGACATGGCATGACCCCTGAGCACAAAGGTTTGGTTCCCATAGCAGTAAAAAAAATTGCAAAAAGAGGAAGTAAAATTTCAGTATCCTTTGGAATATATTCATATCTTTTCTTAGGTTTTTAATATTTTATTCGAATTGCAAATGAAGCCTGAGAACAATTTCATGTTGCTTTTTTTTATATAAATGTAGGTGTGGATCAAAAATAAGAATGACCAGAGTATATAATTAAAGGAATCTATTTTAGAATAATTAAATATATTGACATTTCAGTCAGGCTGGGAAATGGCAGACTAGACTGAAGGACCATTCATTGAGTCAGTCTACACATTTTCTCAAATAATAGAATGTCTTTCTTATGCTAAAAAATTATTGTGAAAGAATAAAGAAAGATTTCCTTCAACTATGTAGTTGATTGAAATGCAAAATGAGTTGAGTAATCTTCAGTGGAGAACTATATAATTATATTATTTTCAGCCTTAGAAACTTCAGCTTGATAGTTTGAGGTTATGTGAAATAGTCAGTATGATCTTCCCCCTCTGACAGATAATTCAACACTCATTAATTTTTGCTTTGGAATTCACTCAGAAACACCAGGCAGATGAATAAATCCTGTGAAGCATCTTTTTCATAGAGATAGAAAGTCAAGTTTTTTTCTATACTCCTACATTCTTTTCTTGTCTTCATTTAATTACATAAAAAAGGTACTTTGTATGGGGCTATAAAAGACTGAAGGATGACGAGTTTTGCTGTTCTTCGAATTCAGGTATCCTTTGTATAACACCAAAAGGGAAAATACAGAGAACGACAAGATCTATTAGTGCTATATCTCTCCCCATAAGTCTTAGAAGAAATTCTTATATATTTTTGTTCTTTTATCTTGTTTTCTATTTAAATCAGTAATAAATTCCTGATTAATTTGTACATACGGTGAGCAACATTTTTCTCCAAATATTCCAAGTAAATTACTATCTTTATTTCAACATTAATTACACTGCAATGTCATGGTTTTCACATGTAACTATTATTATTTATGCAAGGATAAGTTTCTGGGATATTTTATGAAAGCATATTCTTAACATCTTATTTTGCTCTGTAAATTAATTGGTTTGCCATACCATGAGCGCATTTTAATCTTCACTCTTCTTTGCACTGCTTTTTGTTTTTGTCTTGTCATCATTCTTTTTTTATGACTTCGGCTTCACATCTGAAATTTCATTAAAAATTTCAAGATTTTGAATTCTGGCAAGATGGCAGAGGATATAGGAGTAGACTCTCCCATTCGTCTACAAATACACAACAGAATAACTGAAATATAAAATAATAGCTAAATGTAGATGACTGTGGGAACACTGGAGGGAGAGACAAAAATCATTATAACAATGGAGAACATTAGGAGCAACTGGCAATTTACAAGGTCATTATAATCAGAGAGAATGATGGCTGAGATATGAAGTTTATTTCTGGTGAAGGGTTTGCGGTTGTATCAGGGACCCTGGTTGCTGGAAACTGCATTAGTAAGTAGAGCTCACAAAACCAGTGTGGGAAACACTGACTTTCAGTTGAATGCTGGGGAAACAGAGAACCACAGCTGTGTACTGGGGAAGCATAGAGCTGCCAGCCAAGATAGGGTACTCTGCTATAATAAACCAACCAAGAATCCGGTTAAAGATAAACATTCTGCATTTCTGCCGTTAAGGGATCCCGAGACCCCCAGATAGATATTACAACGCTGGCACAAAGTTTGTCCAAGATACTGGTGATTATAGCTTTCGTCTGAAACCCCAGGATATAGGAAATTGGAGTCTCGATCTTTTGGGAAGTTTAGGAAGCAGAAACTGGTGGGAGCTACCTGAGTCCTTCCTAGTGCCCCTGCTTGAATACCCAGGTCCTGGAAGTAAGAGTTTGCATCTTGAGAAAACCTGTTTGCGGAAGTAGATGAGGCTGGAAGGAACACTGTTGAAGCTCCCCCTGCCCTAAGCCCTCCATTTCCCTACACAAGCCAGGCTGAGATCTCTACCACAATCAGCGAGAGAGGCTTGAAAGAGGTCTGCAAGGTAGGCAATTTTTTATGAAAATCTCCCACAAATTCTGAGAAATACTCAATCTTTCTTTGGCTATGATTGTTAATGGAAATCACTATTTTGAATTTGGACTCTCCATACCTTGGGGAAAAATATAAGCTGCAGTCATAGCTAGTTCACTGCTTGCATGGAGAGGATGAAGACTGCCTGGAAGTCTCTGGGAAGAACAAGCCTAGAGTTGGGATGGGGGTAGAGGCAGGGATATGATGTGTGTGTGGGGGGGGGGGGGGGGGAGGCGTTTGCACCTAGCAGGAAGATGGCTTCACTCCTCAAAGGCTTTAAATTCGTGTAGTCTCTGGCAGCCACTTCTGTTCTGGATTGCCCGGTTCCTGTATTGTGCCAGCATTAGAAATTATATCATGAAGATAGGTACATAATCATCACTGGATAGAGCAACAGACTTCTTAATACTCTGGACAAACAACTCAATTAAAGCTGCAATTTTAATATTAATTCAACACATCAAGGAAAGAAAGGGCAAAAGAGCTAAATAGCTCAACCCATAATAATCACTATGTAGTTCCAAACAAAATAAAAAGACAAGACTATGGCATGAAGTATGAAACAAAAACTGTAACACTGTAGCACTGTCCTCTGTTCATTGATTTGCTTCAGCAGGCACCAGTAACATCTCCATTGTGAGACTTGTTACTGTTTTCGGCATAAGAATACTCCATGGGTAGCTTGCCAGGCTCTGCCATGAAAAACAAAACAAAGGGCAATAATTCTAAATACAATTGAACTAAGTAGCTTGCCTGAAGAATTGAAGTCATTGAATTTCTTACTAAAATTTTTCTTAGTAAAATTTTCTAAAATTTCTTACTAAAAAAGGCATAGTAATCAGTTTTTAAAAACTGAGAATTACAAGGACATAAACTATGCGGAAAGTTTTCTCCAAAATAACCGACATAAAAAACACAACTGACAAATTAAAACTATGAAATAGAGGGGTTGAACAGCAGGGAAAAAAAAAGTGGCAGATGGAAGAAGTTAGCTGCAACACATAGCAGTGGAAAACACTCAAGAGAAGAAATACAAAAGGCCACCAACGTAGTGGTGAAGCATGCCTTTTATTTATTTTTCAAAACATTTACTCCAGAAGTGTGGTACATGAGTAATGGCATTTTCTTTTCATGCGACCAACCTTGGTTCTATCTTTCACACATAACATGGTTCCTTGAATACTGCCAGGGGTAACTCCTGAGCACAGAACCAAGAATAGCCTCGGAAATCTACCTGGATATAACACCAAAGCCCCAAAGCAACAATAAACTAAAATATTTCCCTTAATGATTTGATCTTTAGGAAAAAAAGAAATTAATGCTAATCTGCTGGAACAATAGCACAGCCGGTAGGGTGTTTGGCATGCGGTCGACCTGGATTCGATTCCTCCACCCCTCTCGGAGAGCTCAGCAAGCTACAGAGAGTATCTCACTTGCACAGCAAAGCCTGGCAAGCTACTCGTGACGTATTTGATATGCCAAAAACAGTAACAAGATCTTTACAGCATACAGCCGGAAGAGAAGGGCCACATGGAGGGCAGGACCCACAGCTCCCGGAGAAAAAGAAAAGAACAGGTTCCAAAAAGAGCCGAGATCATCGGGAAGTCCCAGATGGGGTAGGTACCGCATCCCGCCTCCCCCAGATGGAACCCCGGTGACCAGAAGCCTCTACAAGCACAGCTCGAGTATGCGGGAACTAGGACCTTTTCTCAAAATTGCGCGGCCGCTTATGCGGCCGTGCGACATCTCTCTATATACAAAGTGATCAATGGGAAGTAAACCACCTAACGTTTGTCCCTGAAAATCAGAGTTAAGTTTGGACCACGGCCACAGCCCCAGAAGCACAAGGACTTAATGCAGAACCCAGCAGCTTGGAGCTGAAAAGTGAAAGGACTATGCGTTAATCCAGGCCATCATGTCTGTCCGGAGGGGAAAGGGTGTTGCCCCATTCGCCCTTTCCTCCCTGGAAAGATAGATGGCGGCCGCATGGGAGCCTTGTGGACAGCATGTATGAGCCGGGGGTGTGGGGGCGACTAAAACCTTATGGGAAGGGGGGCATTCCGGTCCATCCTTCACGCCCTACCGAGGTCACCAGTTGACCCCCACGAGCGGCTCTCCAGCACGGCCACAGCCCCAGAAGCACAAGGACTTAATGCAGAACCCAGCAACTTGGAGCAGAAAAGTGAAAGGACTTGCGTTAATCCAGGCCATCATGTCTGCCCGGAGGGGAAAGGGTGTTGCTCCCTTCCGCCCTCCTCCCTCTGGAAAGAAAGATGGCGGCGACATGGGAGCCTTGTGGACAGCAGGTATGAGCCTGGGGTGTGGGGGCGACTAAAACCTCATGGGAAGGGGGGCGTTTCGGTCCGCCCTTCACGTCCTACCGAGGCTATCAGTTGCCCCCCACGAGCGGCTCTCCAGCACGGCCACGACTCCAGAGCACAGAAACCAATTTCTTAGCTATCTGACTTTCAGCAGAAATACTTCCAAGGTCAATAAGTAAAATAGCAGAAATCCAAAACCAACATTTAATTCTTGAACCCAGCTGTAGAAAGCAAATCACGTCACAATGCTTTTTCAGCTTGTCTGATTTGGGGGGGGGGGAAACTCTAAATAATAGTGGTGAATCTTTTATTGAAACAATGAATATAATCAAAGCAGATAGAGTGTTAACTAGAATTCATCTGCCCCACAGGGACTGGGAGGGGTGGGGGGTGGGGTTTTATTGGGGTTCTTCATGGTAAAAAAAAAAAGTATTGGTAAAGGGAAATGTGTTTGATATTTGCATGACTGAGACCTAAACCTGAAAGCTTTGTAACCTTTCCCACAGTGATTCAATAAATAAATAAATTAAAAAAAAAAACAGTAACAAGTCTCACAGTTTGTTGTGAGATGTTACTGTGCCCGCTTGAGCAAATCAATGAACAAGGGGAGGACAGAGCTATAGTGCAATGCTAATCTAGAATGCAAATAATAAGAACACTAAATTAAAAAGAAAATTTGAATATTCAGAAGTTCTATACCCACTATACTATCTCTCCATCCCCTGCCTTTACCCATTTTAATGACTTTTTAGACCTTTTAGATGGTTGGTGCTTGTGAAATGCCTGCTTCTTCATCCAACTGTCATACGAGATCCAGTGCTTGTCTGTTTTATTAGAATTTGTCCAAAGAGAAGCAAGCTCTACATCATCACGGGCACTACTATATCATGATATCATGACCACTACCTGTTCCAGTGAACCTCGGTCCAGATTTTAACCAAGATGATTTTTTTAACAAGAAACTATAATTTCTATGAAAATAAATGATTGTGTTTAGGTATAATAGACTAGAAATGTTGACTCGGGTAATTTCATTCAGAGAGAAATTGTTTTTGATTTCCACACCACCAGTATGAGGACACCGAAAGACTAAAGGAAGGTGGATAAAATCCTTTTGGTTTTACAATATCTCCATTCAATCGATGATGGAAATAAAACACAAATCAACAAAACCTTTTTCTTGTGTTTCAAGAAATATTTGGTCCAACTTACTAGAGTTCTTCCAGTTCTCTAGGAACAAAACTACTTAGAGTTGCTTGCTGATGTATGCCAGAGGAAAAATAGAAGTTCAATGATTATGAAGATGCTTTCTGAATCTTATCTAATATTAATGCTGGAGCTGTGTAAAAGTAATTTTTCAATTGCTGAAAGATGATGCAAACAAATTTAAATTATTAATCATTGAATTATACCTATAAAAGTTTTCTATTTGCTTTCTTTCTCCCCAGCTTCCAAGGTTCATGCATATAAAAGTCAGACCCTCCGGGAAATCTTTGAAATCCCTGGTCTGTCAACAACAAAGTAGAAGAGCCATTGGAAATTGTGTTTTACTATTTTTTATTTCCATTTTTCTTTAGGCAATTTATCTGATCATTCCCCGAGAGTAAACCTACATTATGATGCTTCTTACTTACAGAAATCAGATTACTCATTTATTGTAGGAAATCACATATGAAAATTTGAAGAATTCACTTTCAGCACGGTTTGTCTAATGTACAAAATTTCCAGCAGTCGTTTGGCACATCTTTGGGTTTCACTAGGCAGCTGAGAAAAGGTACATGAAATTTTAACCTATGATCCATTGACGGTGGCTGGTTCTGGAGGTCTTCGGCTGCCAGAGCCCTGGTTGGGGCCGGGAGGAAAACTCAACCCGCTCCCCACCAAGGGGTCCCGGCGAGGACAGCCAGGCATGGGGGCAGGAGACTCTGCGCTGTTCTCTTCCAGGAGCTGGGTTTTATAGTCTCTGAGTCTTGGCCGCTGATGGGATTACACGGCGCCAGGGGGCCAGGTGGTGGGTGTGACCCCCGCCTACTGGAATTTGGAGGATCTGGGTGGAGGAAGCTCGACTCCAATTCAAGTAGGCTTGGAGATCTCAGCCCCGGGACCCGCGTGCCTTTGTTCCTCTGCCAGTACCTTCATGTGTGCGGAGAGTGGTCTTAGCATGGTGGTGGCTGGTTCTGGAGGTCTTTGGCTGCTGGAGCCCTGGTTGGGGCGGGGAGGAAAACTGAACCCGCTCCCCTCCAAGGGGCCCCAGTGAGGACAGCCAGGTGCGGGGGCAGGAGACTCTGCATGAGGAGACTTGAATATGGCACTTTTTTTTAAAAGTCTCAGGGCGAGGACGAAGGAGACGTTACTGGGGCCTGCTCGAGGCAATCGACGAATAACAGGATGGTTGTGATTGATTGATTGTGTTCCATTGATGAAATTCTGTATGCTTTGGTACCTTTGATAGTTGCTTTTTCATTCCTTCCTTCTCTTGGGTGGTGCAGTGACAGCACTTGTTTGAGGTGAGAAGAATTTTGGTTGCCATGGTTTCCAAGGTTTGCGGATTTTATTTGTAGTACTTGCATATGCTTGGTTGATGTGTCCTGGGGATTCTGTCCCAATGAGAGTGACACCATGACTGCACTGAGCATGTGAAGGGCTTCTGCTAAGGAGCTTGCAGTCTCCCTCCTGAGAGATGGATGCTCTACTATTTGGCCTTATCCACTACCTCAGCTCTACCTTCTTTCAAATAAAATCTTTGAGTCTAAGTTGATCAATCTGAAGTTCTCCCATGTTTTCCATGTGCCCAAATGTATTCTTGGTCAAATTTATAAGTTTTTATATAAATTCTGGAAATTATAGCATGGTGTTTTTTTCAATATTATCCAGCAGAGACCCTGCTTATATGTTTTAAAACAATTTCTGAATTAATTCATCACAGAATTGATGACAGAAGGTGGTATACACTTTAGGAAAAATAAAATAAATAGCCATATTTAAAACCTATGTTTTATTTTCGTTTCTTCTATTCTACTCATTTTTCTTGGTGAATCACATTAATCTCAACTTTCAAGTTGGAGCCTTATAAAATTATATTATCTCTGTATTTTGAAGATTGGACCACACCCAGTGGTGCTCAGGGCTTACTCTTGGTTGGGTTCTCAGGGATCACTCCCGGTGGGCTCAGGAACCAACTGGGATTCTGGGAATTGAACCTATGTCAAGATTGTAGCACTGTCCTCCTGTTGTTAATTGATTTGCTCTAGCAGGCCCAGTAACATCTCCATTATAAGACTTGTTGTTACTGTGTTTTGGCATATCACAGGTAACTTGCCAGGCTTTGCCCTGCAGGCAAGATACTCTCAGTAGCTTGCCAGGCTCTCTGTGAGGGGCGGAGGAATCAAATCTGGGTCAGCCCGGGGGGGCCCCCGTGCAGGACAAATGCCTTACCGCTGTGCTATTGCTCCAGCCCGATATTCTAAGTAGTATTTAATAATCATAATCACTTAAAATGAGCCTTTCTCTATGTCAGGCAGTGAGGTTAAACACACAGCATGTTTAAGGGATACGTATACAAATGATATATGTAATGAACTTGCAACATACTAGATGTGAGAGCTCCTGTTTATTGCTTTTTTCCTACTGCTGGGCACTCTGTGTAGAAGTTCATAGGTCAATGATAAGTGGCCAGATGAGATGGCCCGAGGCAAGGAATGCCTTCTGTTGTCCTTGCTGACACTGGAATCTAACTCAATCAAGAAAATAATTTGCCAGATGTACGACCTCAGGATAAAACGCAGATCTAATTATCACCTCCATAGAATATAACGCTAATGTCCTCAAGTTCCTCACTGGGAATAGTTCCAGCACTCATATCTGTTAAAAGGTGAATTGCCTTTGATGACCCATTTTGAAAGAAAAATTTAGATTTTCTCACAATATCTGAAGTACTCAATAGTGCTTTGCAACTACCTCAGGCTTTATTTAATTTACCTAGAAGTGGCTGCTACTGTAGTAAAAGATGAACATAAATAATCACAATAATATCAAGGATAATAATGCTTAATAATTAATATTAAATGGCATAAGGTTTCTATATTTGTACTTCCAAATTCTAGGTGACAGTGTTACAATTGGTCTTTTAGTTCCGTGAATATGATTAAAGTAAGCAAATTATCTAATGCTATATTATGGTGAATAATTAATGTCAGATACTACTATGTTGGTATTTTATAAATATAATTGTATTGTTTCACAGTAATATTTATAATCTAATAATATTCAGCAACGTGGCTTGGCGCAAGCCTCAGGCAGCCGCACGCTAATATCCAAGCTCACAAAGGAGTGCAGAGAAGTGATAAAGGAAGATCTCAAAGAGAGAAGAGCAGCAGTGCTGGCAGATGCAGCAGAAGCCAGGAAAAGCATTTGCAATCCTGCCTGTCCTTTGCCAACTACACCAAGATGACTGCCCTCCAACGTCCTGATGGATCTATCACATCTTCCAGAAGAGCAATGGAGAAGATTATTCATGACCTCTACTCGCATCTCTTTGATAGCCACGTCCACCTGTCCACATACCAAATTCCTCAGGATGGATATGTCATTCCCAACTTTCTCCCTTCCGAAATCCAACACGCCATTTTGTCAGTAAAGATTCTAACAGCACCAGGCCCAGACAAGGTCAGACTAGAAAATCTGAAGAATCTGCCTTTGGTACTTATCAATACACTGACTCGGCTCTTCACACGCTACCTGTCTGAATGCAAGTTTCCGTCCAAGTGGAAAACCAGTAGGACTGTACTACTGTACAAGAAGGAAGACATCCACGACATTGGCAACTATAGCCTGATATGCCTGTTGTCTGTGGTCTACAAGCTGTTCACTCGAGTTATCCTGGCAGAACACTAGATGAAGGACAACCACGCGAGCAAGCCGAGTTCTGCAAAGGATTCAACCCCATCGACCATATCCACACAATAACCAAGTTCATTGAGGTTTCTCGGGAATTCAAGATGCAACTCTGTCTAACGTTCATTGATTTAAAGAAGGCCTTTGATTGTGTTGAGACTGAAGCGGTCATCGAGGCCCTAGCCAAACAGGATGTTCAATGTCAATACATCAGGATCCTCCATGAGCTGTATTGCAGATTCACTACCAGGATCTCACCATTCTACAGAAAGTTTATCATTGACATCAAGAAAGGGGTTCGGCAGGGTGATACCATTTCACCAAAATACTTCAGTGCCACCCTTGAGAACATCATGCAATGACAGGAATGGGAAGGGATGGAAGTGAAGATAGACACTCAACAACTACATAACCTCCACTTTGCTTATGACATCATTCTAATAACACCAAACATCAGCCAAGCGGCACAAATGCTGACCGACTTCGACCGTGAGTGTGGAAAGGTTGGACTACAGCTGAATTCACAAAGACAATGTTTATGAGAAACAGTCTTGTTCCTGACGTTCCATTCACTCTCAATGGAA
Organism: Sorex fumeus; assembly: GCF_029834395.1. Classification (NCBI taxonomy): domain Eukaryota; kingdom Metazoa; phylum Chordata; class Mammalia; order Eulipotyphla; family Soricidae; genus Sorex; species Sorex fumeus. The sequence goes on along the minus strand of NW_026606297.1, from coordinate 13,036,154 downwards.
TGACCATCTTCAAATGCAACAGTTATGAGTACCTAGGTCGAGAAGTTAATATGACGAATGACCTGGCACCTGAGTTGCGCAGGCGGAAGAGAGAGGCTTGGAATGCCTTCAAGAGTGTTGAAGAAATAGCTAAGAGGACGAAGAACCTCCAGCTATGAGCACATCTCTTCGATTCCTGCATTAACATATGCCTCAGAAACCTGGGCCCTACAAAGACAGGATGAGAATGCTATTCAGGTCTCCCAAAGAGGAATCGAAAGTGCTATGCTTGGAGTATTATGCTTCACTCATGTGAGAGAACGAATGCGGAGTTCTGACCTCCGTCGACGGTCAAGAATCAGGGACACTGTCTCGTTTGCCAAGGTGACAAAAATCAGATGGGCTGGGCATGTAATGAGATTTGGAGACAACTGCTAGACTAGAGCCATTACAGACTGGATTCCACAGGATGTCAAAAGATTGCGTGTCAACACACCTACGAGATGGTCAGACTTCTTCATCAAGACCTTGAACAATCGGTTTCAGGCTCCTCATGTTCCTAGAACGAGCAGATACCATTGGGCTGTACAAGCAAGCAACAGGGACTAGTGGAGACGTTACTGGCACCCACTCGAGCAAATTGATGACTAATGAGAAGTCAAATGATGAAGTGATCAATCTATGAGCTGGAGCAATAGCATAGCGGGTAGGGCATTTGCCTTGCATGTGGCCCACCGGGCCAACCCAGGTTTAATTTCTCCACCCCTCTTGAGAGCCCAGCAAGCTACCTAGAGTATCTCACCTGCACGACAAAGCCTGGCAAGGTATCTGTGACATATTCTATATGCCAAACACAGTAACAAGTCTCACAATGGAGACGTTACTGGGCCTGCTCGAGCAAATCGATGAGCAATGATTTGACAGTGACAGTGAATCTGTTCCCTGGTTGTCTACAAAAAGTACATAGTACTATTCTTTTCTAAGATAAATTATATGTAAAACATATATGTTATGTGATATATAAAATACATATAAGTATTTTTACATGTAAATTTTCCATCCAGGCAGTGATAACAGAGATACAGAGCATTATTGTCTCTGCTTTTGAAATGAGGAAATTCCTAGGTAAGTAAATTTTACTTCTAGATAACACAATTATTAAAGTGGCACATTAGATTTTCTCTAAACTAAATGTCTTCTGCTCTCTCAAAATGGACATTTGAGAAGGACTGTGAAACAAAAAAGAGACAAAATAAGAAATGAAGACATCAAGGATGATTTTTCTTTTGTGGTGTCAAGGATCAAATCCAGGGTGAGCTATGTAAACAGTCCAGCAAAACATACTCTGAAAACTGTTTTCTAGAAAATTACTTGTAACCCAAACGTATTTAGTCCAAGTTTTTTTCCTGCATTTGAAGTGGTGCTTTTAGTTTATTTCCAAAATCTACCTATCTCTTTTATAAACAAATGGTTTGAGGTTAGAGACTAAACATTTCTGTCCCAGTTCAGTGTCTGTAAAATTAAATATTGAACTAGATGTTCATGAAGGTTTCCTTAAGTTCTTAGTATCTCTGAAATCTCAAATATAGACACAATCCGTTGATTTCTGTCAACTTTCATGTTTTGCTGATCTGAGTTATTTACTCTTTGTGATAGTATTTTCCAGTCTTAATTAGCTTGTTGACCATCATACTCTCTCCTGTTTCTCCTCTGACATGTCTTCCTAGATATAACTTTCTGTCCATTTTTTATTTGATAAAAATTTACTGGCTCCTCCAGGTTGTTCTACCTCATTGCTATCAAAAGATCATTAACCTAAAGACCTAAATTTTTTAATAGCATTTGAATCCAGTCTAAATATCACTTTATAAATATCATCATTAATCTTCTCTTTTAAATAGTTAATCAATGCATACCACACAAAAAACGATTTTTTATCATGCTTTAAAAACCCAGAAGGCAAATTAATGAAAAGAATAGAAAAGGTATTGCTGAACACAATATTTAAAAATGACACAGAAAATATGCTCAAATTATTTTTGTAATTTTAAAAAAAAGTTTAGATATTCTCCCTTTTTGCAACATCAAAAATTTCTTATTCTTTTCATTGCAATATGCTTCTAATAATAATTTCATATATTAAAATAGAATGTATTCCTATCTCATGCCTGATAAACGTATACCCTTTTAAAATATGGGTGTTTGTCATTCCATTTTTTTGCATAAATGTGCTAAGCAAATAGAAACAAATGTCTTGGTGTATGTAACAAAAATAATGTATGGGCTAGAGGTGAGTGATGAAGAGAATGTTCTGGGACAGATATCTATGTACGAGAAATGAATATAAAGGGCAAGAGAGATAATATAGCATCAAAAGTGTTTGCTTTTGCACACAGCCTATATTGTCCAATTCTCAACAACTAATATGGGCTCACAAGTGATTCTAGGAGTAATCCTTGAGCACAACCAGTAGTAAGTATTGAGCACAGTAAAATGTGAAACCCAATCCAGAACAAAACAAAAAGACAAGAAAAATAGCACCAAATCATAAAATCAATAATTATTTTTAAAAGCATAAACACATTATTTACTATGTTGCTTTATAACATAATTTGAAAATATCTAGACACATATATGTTTTATTCATTAATAAGACAATGAATCTGCAATATTAATTTTATTCTCACAGATGAATTGTTATTCTGTTTCTATAGAACATTGATTTTCTCATTTTCCATAGAAAATTTTAAATAATCAAATTTCTTTAGTTTTGGCCGATAGAAAATTTAATTTTTATTACTGATAATTTTCACTTGATCACTTGACCTCCCGTTAATGTAGATTTGCTCGAGCAGGCACCAGTAACGTCTCCATCTGTCCCTGTCGCGTGCTAGTGTAGCCCAATGGCATCTGTTTGCTCTAAGAACATGAAGAGCCTCAAACCGATCGTTCATGATCTTGATGAAGTCTGACCATCTGGTAGGTGGGCGGCTATGCGGTTTTTTTAAATCCCGTGGAATTCAGTCAGTAACAGCTCTAGTCCAGCGGTCGTCTTTAAATCTCATTACGTGACCAGCCCATTTGATTTTTGACACCTTGGCAAACGAGACAGCATCCCTGATTCTTGATCTTCGAAGGATGTCGGAACTCTGGATTCTTTCTCTCATTTGAGTGAAATGTGATATTCCAAGCATAGCTCTTGCAATTCCTCTTTGGGAGACCCGAATAGCGTTCTCATCCTGTTTGCGTAGGGCCCAGGTCTCTGAGGCATATGTTAATGCAGGAAAAACAGTGGAATCAAAGAGATGTGCCCAGAGCCAGAGGTTTTTTGTCCTCTTAGCTATTTCTTTGAGGCTCTTGAAGGCGTTCCAAGCTGCTCTCTTCCTCCTGCGCAGCTCAGGTGCCAGGTCATTTGTCATGTTGACTTCTCAACCTAGGTACACATAGCTGTTGCATTCAGAGATGGTCATTCTGTTGAGAGCAAATGGGGTGTCAGGAACGAGGCTGTTTCTCATAAACATTGTCTTCGTAAGATTCAGCTGTAGTCTGACCTTTCCACATTCACAGTCGAAGTCGGCCAGCATTTGTGCCGCTTGGCTGATGTTTGGTGTTATTAAAACAATGTCATCAGCAAAGCGGAGGTGGCATAGTTGCCAACCATCTATCTTCACTCCCATTCTTTCCCATTCCAGTCGTTGCATGATGTTCTGGAGAGTGGCACTGAAGAGTTTCGGTGAAATGGTATGACCCTGCCGAACCCCTCTCTTGACATCGATGATTACTTCTTTGTAGAATGGTGAGATCCTGGTAGTGAATCCACAATACAGCTCATGAAGGATCTTGATGTATTGAACTTGAATGCCCTGATTGGCTAGGGCTTCAATGACCACTTTTGTCTCAACAGAATCAAAGGCTTTCTTTAAATCAATGAACGTTAGACAGAGTGGCATATTGAACTCCCGAGAAACCTCAATGAGCTTGGTTATTGTGTGGATATGGTCGATGGTGCTGAATCCTTTGGGGAACCTGGCTTGCTCGCATGGTTGTCCTTCATCTAGTGTTCTGCCCATCCTATTTGGTATGACTCGAGTGAACAACTTGTAGGTGACAGACAATAGGCAGATTGGGTGATAGTTGCCAATGTCATGGATGTCTCCCTACTTGAACAGTAGTAAAGTCCTGCTTATTTTCCATTGGGACAGAACCTTGCATTCAGACAGGTAGCATGTGAAGAGCGAGCCAGTGTATTGATGAGTAGTGACGGCAGGTTCTTCAGGTGTTCATGTCTGACCTTGTTTGGGCCGGGTGCTGTTCATTTCTTTACTGACGAAACGGCGTGTCGAATTTCGGAAGGGAGAAAGTTGGGAACGACATATCCATCCTGTGGACTTTGGTATGTCGGCAAGTGGACATGGCTGTCGAAGAGATTTGAGTAGAAGTCATGAATAATCTTCTCCATTGCCGTTCCTGGAAGATGTGATAGATCCATCAGGATGTTGTAGGGCAGTCATCTTGGTCTTGCAGTTGGTGAAGGACAGGCAGGCGTTACAAATACTTTCCCTGGCTTCTGCCACATCTACCAGAACTTCCGTTCTTCTCTCTTTGAGGTCTTCCTTGATCGCATCTCTCCATTGCTTTGCAAGCTTGGATGTTCACTTGTGGTTGCCTGAGGCATGCTCCAAACCACGTGGCAAATAAGCTCTAGAGTTTTCGAAGACAGGCATTTTATTGTGGCTATCTCTCTCTTGGCATTTCTCGCACAATCATGGAGGTGCTGAACCAGTCTATCATGTTCCTCATCAATGTTGTCAACAATGGAATCTTCCCATGTTGCTGTAATAGTGCCAAAGAGCTCCCAGTTGGTGGTCGTTCTGGGAGTTCTATTTTTGAACTTTGCAGCCCTTTCTCCCCGCTCTGTGAAGTAGAATTTTGCACGAAGGAGACGGTGGTCCGATCCCATTTGGAATTTTGGGTCAACAGTGACATCGGTCAGGCAAAACTGTCGATTGATATGATGTGGTCTATTTTGTTGTGGAATCATCCACCAGGAGACTCCCATGTCCAACGTTTAGATTCAGCCTTCTGGAACTGTGAGTTACCATGGATGGTCTTGGTCGACATGATGAACTCAGACAGCCTCTCACCCTGTTCGTTCCATTCTAGGCCATGGGTCCCGATGTGAAGTTCTTCGGCTGTTCTTCTCGATCCTATCTTGGCATTAAAATCACCCACATTGATCTTGTAGAAGGTGTGGTCTTCTTTATAGAACTTTTCCAGATCCATGTAGAACTTCTCAATTTCTCTTTCATCATAATGAGATGTTGATGCGTAGACAACGAAGATAGAATGTGCCGGCAGTGAGCCACATCTATTCAAATGTAAGCGGCTGTGCCACACATCATAAGACACTAAATACCCATCTTCCGGAATTGCCTTGCCATATTTGATAGGGTTCAAATATGGAAACACCTAGGAGGGCAATTAGAAGTCACCCCAAAAGCCTCTATCCCTCTCGGAAAGACTGGCAAGCTACCAAGAGTATTCCACCCGCATGGCAGAGCCTGGCAAGCTATCCATTGTGTATTCAGTATGCCAAAACCAGTAATTACAATGAGTCTCATTCACCTGACCCTGAAGGCTTCACCAACATGGCAGCACTGAGAAGGATGAGAAAGGAGAGACCGATAAAATCTCAAGGCCGACCTAGGCTGCCACACGAAGGAAGACAAAAATGATCGTCTGTACTTTCAATGCACGTACACTAGCATCAGATGCATCCATCGAGGACCTGATGGTACAAGCGAGAAAGATCAAGTATGACATCATTGATCTGATCGAGACAAGAAGGCACCAATCTCATCATGCCGTTTTCGACACTGGAGAAGAATTTTTCCTCGGAACATGCGATAAAAGAGGTGTCGGAGGTGTCGGTGTCCTTGTCAACACAAACTTGGCCATGAGCATTGATTCATACGAATGCCTAACAACCCGAATCTGACGTTTACTGATAATTTTAATCATGTTTCATGTCTCCTTATCTGATTTAGTCAGCTCTATTTTGCATACTTTCTCACATAAGTAGCACTTTAGCACTGTTCTCCCATTGTTCATCAGTTTGCTCGAGTGGGCACCAGTAACGTCTCCATTGTGAGACTTGTTAGTGTTTTTGGCATATCAAATATGCCATGGGGAACTTGCAAGGCTCTGCCGTATGGGAAGGATACTCTCGGTAGCTTAACATAAGTATAAAATATTAAATTATATATCTATATAATATTACCAGGCATTTTCCTGACAAGGAGAAGCAGTCATTATAACCAGATGTTGATAAGAGCCTCCAAACCCTTTACTACTAATTTTTCACAGGTTAGCTCCTGGTTCTTCATATAGCCTATCTTGTGTTAGGTACCGGATAAGTGGCACTGTGAAGCTAAGAACAGTTCTGCCAGCAGTGTGAACCAAAAAAGTAACTGTGTGTTGTAATCCAAACACACAGTTATCCTCTGTTCCACATCCCTTTAAACTGGAGGGGTTTTTTTCCTCCAGATTAAATAAAGATCTATGATTTGCAAGTTATGGAAAGAGGAGCCTTAATTATAGAATCTTCAACACTAATCCCTCCACCAGAGTTTCCAAGCTCTCATCCCCCCACCAGTTACCTCTGCCTGCCACCATGACAGGTCATTTCAGAATCCCACAGTTGCAATTGAGGTTTCATGATAATTACATTGTCATTGAGTCCGTTCATTGGATGTAAGCCATACCCCTCTCCCACATTGCCAGTGTACCCAAACGTCCTGCTGCTTCTCCAACACCAGCCTAAAGAGATAAGTGATAAACTGAAACGTTGAGGTAGTCAGAGTCTTAATCTATTGAAAAATATAATAACATATTTGGAAGTTTCACAGAATGTGATGATGATATGAAGGCATTGTAAAGTATCACTCATGTTCCAGAAGGAGGGCAACAGGCGTAAAGATGGATGAAGCTTCTATTCTTAGTTTTATGTTAAATCCACACTTAATTAATACTGTCTTAGCAAATACCTGAATTGCAGATAAAATGTACATTGTAAAAATGCTACTTGTGTTACTTTCTGCCAGGTTATTTTTTTAAATCATGCTTAACCACTTTTAGAAAGCATCTTGCATCTATTAATTGGAAGTCTCTTTCTGTATACTTTAAGTGGAAAAGAGCAGAAGCTAGTTTTCTCATTGCTTTGCTCCCAGAGTCCTGTTTTTTCCTGGCACAGCTCAGTGAATTAAGCCATTAACATACAGTGAGTTGATACTTGGAGAAGACAATAAAAACAAACATAAAAATGATGAGTAGAAGCCATAAGGGAACGTGATGAAGGTGGAAAAGTTGTTAGAAGCAATGGAATCACTTTTGTATTTTAAAGGTCAGTTTTATAGAAAGTACAAGAATTGTATGGAAAAACATTTGGGACAAATTACTTGTAAGAAAAAAAGAAGGTAGTGAGATACTAGATTTGAAAACATAAATATAGAATGTGTGTTATGGTCATCAGTGTACATTATAAAATGCCACTAAATTGGAATCTGTTCCTTCACGTAATATCTGGTTGATTCATTGAGACTAATGCATCTCTTATTTCTAACTATAAAATGGGGAATATATGAGCATCCTTTAATTATTCTCAGGATTATTTTTATTTATTTATTTTTATTGATTAACTATGAGATACAGTTACAAAGCTTTCATGATTGAGTTTCAGTCATTCGGTAATCGAACATGCATCTCTCCACCAGTGTACATTTTTCACCAACAATGCCAACAATATCACCAGTTTCCTTCCCAAGGATTATTTTAATATGTAAAAAAGAAAATGGACACATTCAATTTAATGTATGTTTAATTGCTCAAAATTTGAAAGTGACTTCCGTTTATAAATTGTTTGTGTGGATGCTTCCTGGTGCACAAGGTGACTAGAAATTATATTAGAAAGGATTGGGAGGAGGAATTTTGAGAATGCTAATTTGGAAACTGAGGCGATACCATCAGGGAGGAGAAAGCCAAGGAGGGACAGTTTTCACAGCCTTTGTAGAAACTCTCAAACCCATGACAGGGTCAAGAAAGACTAGGGCATGAGTGAGCACATCTTCAAAGAACTACTGAGGAGAAAGAAATCATTACAAAGTTGAAAAAGCAGAACAGAAACTGAGAGGATTGTAGAATGAAACCCCACTGAATCGGAGAAGCATGGAAAATCCTTATTATCAGGATTTACCATATACCGACTCATAAAACAATCTCAAACATTTTAGTTTTGAAATCCTATAAAATACATTTTGTTTCTACAATGGAGTTAAAAAATAGGACCGAATAAGCTATCACAAAACAATCAAAATGTTGGAAACTTTTTAAAGAAAAGAAAAAGTATTTTTAAAGGCCTGAGAGATATTACAGGGAAGTAAGGTTCTTGCTTTGCGGTCAGCCTATCGGGTTTAATCTGGGATGGTGTACTTTGCTCCGTGAACCCTGGCAGGATCACAGTGCCAGGAGTAAGCCCGGAGCCCCACCAAGTGTGGCTTCAAACAAAATAGAACAACATTTTCTAGGAAAAAAAAAACTGATCAGAAGAATCCAGAAAATTATTGAGGGGTCCCGCAAGAAATGTTCAGAGGACCCAGGGGTCCAGTGATGTCAGGCCAATAGAGCAGACCAGTGTAAGGATCAGGGGAAGTACTGAGGTCCTCCTGAGCTGTACTCAGCAGTTCTCAGAGGTCGGATGTTTCAGTTAGGAACTCAGGTCTGCGACATGGCCCCTTGTGACATAATTTTTATTGCATTAAAGTGTGCAAATAACATATCTAAGTTTGCAACGTATCTAGAGTCAGCACATTCCCGACAGATTGTGTCATTATATAGAGTATAATAGAGGGTTGGAGGCACAGTATAGAGGTTACGTATTTGCCTAGAAATGGCCAAATCTGGTTTAAACCTTTGTACCTCAGTTTGGTTCCCCATGCATTGCCTGAGTCATCTTCGAGCACAGAGTCAGGAATAATTCTGTTCATCACTAGGTGAAACTTAAATATAAAGAAAGAAAGAAAGAAAGAAAGAAAGAAAGAAAGAAAGAAAGGAAGGAAGGAAGGAAGGAAGGAAGGAAGGAAGGAGAGAGAAAGAAGGAAGAAAAGAAAGAAAAAGAAAAAACAGAAAAAGAAAGAAGAAAGAAAGAAAGAAAGAAAGAAAGAAAGAAAGAAAGAAAGAAAGAAAGAAAGAAAGAAAGAAAGAAAGAAAAAGAGAGAGAGAGTGACAGAGAGGGGTTGCATGTGACTCATCAGAATTTTATCCCTGGGCAAGGAGTCATCCCTGTGCACAGCAGGAGGGAGTACTGAGTCAAGCCTGGTGTGGCTCAAACAAAACAAACAAACAAACAAACAAACAGACCCCAAAGAATAAAGAATATGTTTAAAAGCAATATTTAGTAGGTGAATATAGGAGCCAGAGTGATATTCGACAATCCAGTTTAATCCCTGACATCCCTTATGTCCCCTGAGCAATGCCAAAAATAATTCCTGAACGCAGAGCAAGAAGTAACCCCTGAGCATGACCGGGTGTGACCCCCAAAGCCAATACAAACAAAAAGAAAGTCAGGAGTACAGTTAAAGAGGCACAGCACATTTGCTTGGTACTAATTCTGTTCCCCAATACCACATGCCTCCGGACTCTCACTCAGGACCCCAACCAGGGACAACCCTGTGGGCCTCTGAACTCCACCATTCCGAAGACTGAAGCCTCAAACCCACACTCACACTGGCAGGCCGGGTGTTGCCCAAAATGCCCCTCAGGCTTCCTGAGTCCCTCTGAGGGTGGCGTCTATTAAGAACAAATAGCCTGAGATTTACCTAAGCACAGAAGAGAATGAAACTGAACCAAAGTATTTACAGGGAGAAAAAAGAGATTATAAATAAAATTGAAAAATAATAACAATTAAAATGGGAATTTTAAATAATTAAAAAACAGACAAATATTTATCCATATTAATCAATAAAACATAATAGCAATATTCACAATTGGGGACTGTAGAGGGGAATAGTATTATAGTGTTTCCGTCTCCGGGTACTTGATATCATGAGGGGATTTTCCAAATGGCTAATGGCAAAAATGTAACAACTCTGACAAAATACACTAATTCCTTGAAGGTACAACTTACAAAGGTTGGCTGAAATAATTAGAACATTTAAGCAGCCATATACTTAGAAATTGAACACATTTTCAAAAAACTTTCCAGAAAAATACCTTCAGGCAAAGTTTATTTCCCTAGTTGAATCTACCAAACATTTAATAAGAAAATGATGTCAGTCTAATGTAAGCTCTTTTATGAAAGAAAAAAGAAAAGAATATTTCAACTAAATTTATAAGGCTAGTATGCCTGATACTAAAGAGCTAACAAGGACATTAGACAAACAGAACAGACTAATTATACACTGGAATTTTTCATTAACTTGATGATATATACGTAAATAAATTAGCAATTTGAAATTGGGAATATATGTAATCCAGAAATATTAAATATGAAAAATAGCTAATATAAACAAAGGCAATCTTTATTTTAATATTTAGTCATCAATATTATTGAACACAGTAACAAAAATGTGATGAAATATTATAAAAATGTGTTTTAAAAAGTCAACAAAAGTTCAAAACAAACATTTTTAGTACACTGGTAATTAAAGACCCTGGTAAACTGGTCCTATGAAGAGTCTACATGAAACATTCTCTGTATTGAACACTATTCTCTTAAATGCAGAAGTAGGCACAGATGTTCATAGCCATCACTTTTAGTGGACTTTGTGTGAGACACACTTCTCAGTGACTAAGACTGTAAAAATAAATTAACATAATAAAGCTTGGAATGGAACAAGCTAATTAGTCTGTATTCACATGACACATAGAAATCAATTTTGTTGCAAACCATAACACCCAAAAGTAGACAGAGAGTAGAAGGGAATGTGCCTGTCACAGATGCCAGGAGGGATGGGGTGGGAGTGGCCAAGTGATAGTAGGAACCTTGGTCGTGGAGAATGGGAACTGGTGGAAGGATGGGTAGTTGATCATTGTATGACTAAAAAACAATCATGGACAATTTTAAGTATGTAACGGTATCTCACGGTGATTCATTTATAAAAAAGTCAATTTTGAAATAAAAAACAGTAACAAGTCTCACAATGGAGATGTTACTGGTGCCCACTTGAGAAAATCGATGAACAACGGGAGCACAGTACTACAGCAGCCCAAAGAGCAGTGGCACTGTTCCACTGTCCTCCCCGTTGTTCATCGATTTGCTTGAGCGGGCACCAGTAACGTCTACATTGTGAGACTCGTTACTGTTTTGGATATCAAATATCCCATGGGGAGATTGCTAGGCTCTGCTGTGTGAGTGGTACACTCTTGGTAGCTTGCCAAGCTCTTGAGAGGGACGGGGGAATCAGACCTGAGTCAGCCTTGTGCAAGGTAAACACCTTACCTCCTGTGCTATTGCTCCAGCTCCAAAGAGCAGTAGATTAGGGAAACAAATTTTAATGAAAGATCAGATAACTCAAGTAGCAAATGATACTAAAACACTCATATCAAAAGTATCTTACACAGAAATTATCTCGAATCTGTATAAAAAAGAGGAAATGTGAATTTCTCCACACAACATACCAACAATTTGTTTGAGATAAATCATGACCCAAAATGTAAAAGTTAAAACTAAAAAAGTTTAGAAGACAAAAGAACAAACCTTTTAATAAAGATAAACAATTTGAGCTTTGGGCATAGGGAAGGAAAAAAACAGAACCGTATTGAAGTTGTCAGAGAAATAGTACAATGGTCAAGTGTTTGCCAACAATGCGGGTTTAATTTGCCATCACATGGTCCCCTGAGCACTCTTAGGAGTGGTTCCTGTGTACAGACGCAGGGGTAGACACTGAACAGAGCTCGGTGTTCTCAGAAACAAAAACAAAAAATAAATAAACAAAAATATGACTTTTTAAGTATGTCATAAAAAATAGTGACATTAGAAATATAAAAAGATAAGCCATAGACAGGGATAAAAAATCACATTGCTTATATATAAGGATTGATTTCAACCCCAAATCCAAAAAGAATCCAAACAAGTCACTAATACAGAAAAAACAACAACAAAAAACTATTAAAATATAGACATATATGTGAGTATAATCATTATGAAAGGAGAAAGACTTTCAGATCACAACAACAGAGATGATAAATATTACTAAGCTGATGGGACTAATTCAGAGCAACAGCCTACTTTGCAAAATATTTTTATAATATTGCATAACTTGCCACTTTATTAAACAATTGTGTATATTTATCAGAGAAAAAGGCAAATATTTCTACAGAAAGTGTCTTCCAGTGGCTCAGTAGAATAGTGAAAAGTAGGGAGGAGGAATAAAACAAAATGTTTATCAATGCACAAATTAGGTCAAACTGATGCTAAAAATAAGCAGTTAAAAGAGAATAACGTCTATTGCAAACAAATATAGTTTAACCTTTAATCATTAGCATGAGTTAAAGTATGAAAAGCAGAAATCATAGTTACTCCGACTCCCTAGAACTCTCTGAGAAATTCTATGACAAAATAGGGTGGTAGCAATCAGTGATTGCCTGTGTGGGTGTGGATCATTCCCAGAAAAAGAAGCATAAGAAAATCTGGTAGGGTAAAGAAATCTGGCATTTCTTAAATACAATACTGGTTTCATTTACTTATTTGCACATATATTTATATATTTACTTATTTATATACTTGTCAAAATTCATCAAATTCTCTATCAAGAATTTATGTAATTTTTGTTTTTTTGGCATCACACCCAGTGATACTCAGAGCTCTGTGCTCAGCGATCACTCCTTGGTGCAGTTCAGGAGATCATATAGGAGACTGAAGATTGATCCTGGATCCTGGATTGGGCTGGCATTTACACCTTGTCTGTTATGCAATATCTTTGGCCCCAAACTCTATATCGAGAATACACATTTTAATTTGGTATTTCAAGCAAGAACACTTCAAAATGTTTGTCATTTCTATCTCACCATACTAGATAAAAATGTGCAGAGAAAAATACGGATGAGTATAAATAACATTTATATATGTATATAAATATATATATTTATATATAACAAGTATACATATGTACTAAGATAAAAGATAGACTATAAGCTATAAATTTATGTGGCATATGCCATACTTTTTAATGAAATATTTCAACAAAATTTAAGACAATGCTTATAGTAATTAAAAAAAAAACACTTTTACTCATTGTTTTTTGTCCAAACTGAGAAAGCTTGATGGTATTAACAAATGATCTTTTGTTTTCTTTTGTTTTGAATTTTTCTGATATTTGTTATGTGATTACATTTTTCAGGTATCAATGTACTTTTTAAACTTGGGGAATATAAATTATGTGCTTAGCAAAATTATTTAAGTCTGCCTATAATTTTAGTATGGATAACTCAGAGAAGCATTAAATTATTCCAGTAACTGCATTGTCAAAATAAATCAGTTCAGCATGACATTTAACCATCCTTCAAGATATAATCACTCTACATAATTTAATCTAACAATTTCAGTGATGTCTCAGTGAAAAAATCTTGAACATCAAGCAATAGCAATATATAAATGTATGAAAAACTATTTGAGAGAATGACTGTTTGAATTTGACATATAAGTAAACAATAGAGATTATATTTTTATTTTCCAGGATTTCATGAACAAACATGTTCTGTAGTTAAAATATGCTGTGAGACAGCACCCAAAAGGAGAGAAAACAAAAGGGAATGCCCTGCCACAGAAGTGGGATGGGATGGGGGGGGATACGGGAGTGGGAGGGATACTGAGAGCACTGGAGGTGGAGAATGGACACTGGTGGAGGGATGGGTACTCAGTCATTGTATAACTGAAATCCAAGCATAACAAATTGTAAGTCTACAACTGTGCCTCATGGTGTTTCAATAATAAAAATAATAATAAAAATATGCTGTGAAAAATTAAGACAGAATAGCTTTGGGGATTAAAGCCTGTCAGACAATCTATCCATACCTTATCTTCACAAACTGAACACAGAGCCAAAAGTCTTTATTCCAGGTCACTGAAGCAGAATCTTCAAGTAACAACAGCTTGAAGTTTCACAGGTATTCTCAGCTGCAAAAATGAACTTTTGGTCTATAAAAAACCAAGTTGTTGGGGTGTATACCAGGAGAATCAGATCCTGCAAATCTATGAACCCAAGATAAAGTGGATATTGTGTATATGTTCTCTGAATTTTTTTAAAATTTGTTTGGGTTCAATCGTCACAAAGAAAGAAACTGATTGTTAAGGGAAAAATTTAATGAAGGTCTTGGGAAGATAATACAATTACAAGTGTGTGTATATGCATATATAAACATGTATATGTTTTACACAGATATATATATATATATTAATACATATATACATATATACACATGTCTATAAATAGTTGACTTAAGTATTAAAATTTATAGTGGCAAATAAAAATTGATGATGTGGTAAATCAGGGAGGGAGATTTTTCTAGCCACTGTACATGGGGATAAAGTAGAAATTAAAGAGGAATAGGCAAGAGAAATGAGATTAGATACAGTGGTGCCAGCCTCTAGCAGTTTCAGAATAGACATAAAGATAGAATGATGCAATTATTAAAGACATGAAAGCAGAGAGTTTCTCACAGTGAGCGGTAGATGGAATATTCAGATTACAAATACTCATTGGGTCTTAATCACATTACAAGGAAATAAACTACACATTTCAAAACATTGTCATTATTGTTTGGTGATGGAAGGAAATCGTAAAAGTGAAAGAGAGGATATTAGTTGTCTACAGAACAATAGCAATCAGTCTGACTTCAGAATTAGTTTAATCAGTCTTTGGAATTAGAAAACAATGAATAGGTTCTTAAACAATTACAAAATAAATTTAGTTTTTAAGTTTCATCTCCCTATAAGTGATTTCATACACAAAATTTGAATAACTAATAAGATAACAAAGATATAGAAAATTTATCTTTATAAGGAATTTCTGAAAGACATTGGAAAATGTAATATACTGAGGGTAAATAATACATCCAGAGAAAAGACAGATAAATACACAAAGTAATGTTAAGAAAATAAATTAATGGGCTCATTATTTCTACACTGTCCTGTCCTCCCATTGTTCGTCGATTTGCTCCAGTTTTGAGACTTGTTGTTACTGTGTTTGGCATATTGAATATGTCATGGGTAGCTTGCCAGGCTTTGCCACGTGGGCGAGATACTCTCGGTAGCTTGCCGGGCTCTCCGAGAGGGGCGGAGGAATTGAACCCAGCTCGGCCGGGCTGGCTGCAATCAAGGCCCTACCACTGTGCTATCGTTCCAGCCATTATTTCTACAAATAATCATTTTTAAAAATAGATTTTTATCCTAATCTAGAAGCAAAATGTTGAAAGTTCATGTATTGAATTAGAAAGGAATAAAATTTTGATGAAGTATTTGCCTTAAGATGATAATGTTAATAGCTCTTCAAAATGTATTAGCATGATTAGGCTTTGCCTGAAAGTAAGAGAAACTCAAAGTACTGATGGGTTGAATTAGGAAAATATTTGATTTTTTCAAATGAAAGGTTACCATTAGACTATTCTGGATTATAGTGATTGATCCACTTTAGTATTTCTTCAGGGAACCAATATTCTTCTCTTCAATCCTACCTCATACTTCATATTTTCAATGTGCTGATGTCTTAATATGTTGAGTTGATGTTCCAGTTCCAAACATCTACCTATTTCCTTCATAAAAATTAGGGGGAAAATGTGGTGGGGCTATAAACATATGTTCCAGGTATCTTTTAATGGAGACAAACGATATTTTTGACTTAAATCTCTGTGCTAAGACTTATTCAATATAGAGACTTAAAATGGGGTCTTTGGATGATTATATTTCATCCAAAAATCAGAAGGCATGTTGCTATAAAACTGTTAGCATATAACTAAATGCTCTCTCAGCAATAAGCAAGTACCAGACCAATTTAAGAACAAATTACTGTCACTGTCACTGTCATCCCATTGTTCATCGATTTGCTCGAGTGTGCACCAGTAATGTCTCCATTGTGAAACGTGTTGTTACTATTTTTGGCTTATCGAATACACCACGGGGGAGCTTGCCAGGCTCTGCCATCTGGACGGGATATTCTCAGTAGCTTGCCAGGCTCTCCGAGAGGGATGGAGGAATCGAACCCATGTTGGCCGTGTGCAAAGCAAATGACCTACCCACTGTGCTAGAAAGAGAAATTTAGCTAGCCCAGAAATCAGAATTTAGGGTTAGGGAATATAGAGAGAACATGGTAAGTACGATACAGAAAAGGTCATAAGAATAATTCCCATGTTCAAGTTTAAGTTTTTAATATACGTCTTTTCTCCAAACATTTAACATTGCTCATTTTCCCATATTTGAATCTTTCTATGAATCCTGGGATCATATTTTCAATTCTCTCCACTAAACTTTGATCATCTTAAAATCAAACTTAAATCTTTATTTTCATTAACATGGTAAGAAATCAAATTAAATATTTAATATTCTTTTTCATTTCATTTTTTTTCATTTCATCATCCTGTTATTCGTCGATTGGCTCGAGCAGGCCCCAGTAACGTCTCTTTCATCCTAGCCCTGAGATTATATTCAAGGCTCTTTAGGAGAATGAGACCCATAATTGTTACTGGTATTTGGCATATTTGGTACGCCACGGGGAGTTTGCCAGACTCTGCCCTGTGGGCAGGCTATATTCGATAGCCTGCAAGTTTGTACAGAGTAGGAATGAGATAATGAGATACCATAAAAAGATGTTCTGAAAAGATATCTTAGACTAGGTAAATTATATAAGACATTGGTTTGAGGGCAGTTCTCATCAGTTGTCCTTTAGAACACTTTCGCGACAATTTAACTTTCTTCAAAAAGAACCTCACGAAATATTCTATAGCATAGTGCTAAACAAGTTATCTAAACTACGTTGCAAAATAGATAGTCGGTAGATAGTATCAAAGGTGGTTGTATTCTTTAATTTCAAGAATATAAAGAAATTATTCCATTTTATCTTATAATTAAACCCTGGGAGATTTGACTTTTAAATTCATGCCCAAATCATTTAATTATTTGTGGAAGCAATTGTAATTTGGTGAAACAGTTAAGAACATATTTTCAATATTATTTTGGAAAATAAAATAAAATAAAAATTATTAATGTAAAGATAGAGTTTGTATTTGATGTACCTAAAGCAGCACACATATGTTTGGTTTTAACATACTCTCTTTTATTCTCTTATATACATTCTCCATCCTTCTCAGAGGGCCCAGCAAGCTACCGAGAGTATTCCACCCATATGGCAGAGCCTGGCAAGCTATCCATGACGTATTTGATATGCCAAAAACAGTAACAGTAAAAGGTCTTATTCCCCTGACCCTGAAAGAGCCTCCAATACGGCATGGTTGGGAAGGACGAGTAAGGAGAGGCTGCTAAAATCTCAGAGCTGGGGCAAACAGAAACATTACAGGTGCCTGCTCAAGCAAAACAATGAGCAATGGGATGACAGTGCTACAGTTATACAGATTTTGTACTTTTTTTTGGCGGGATTGGGGAGGTGGCACGTCTTTACTCCTGAATGTACTCAAGGATCATTACTGCCAAGGTTCAGGGGACCGTGTAGGGTGCCAGGAGAGAACTCAGGTTCGACACATGCAAGGTAAATGTCTTACATACTGTTCTATTTCTTCAGTCCTAACCACATATTTTTAATAGTAAATCTATGTCATATATATGTGTATGTGTGTCAATGTGATTGTGTGTGTCTGTATGTTAGCATGGACATATAATTATTTATAGAAAATATATACAACACTTTTGTAAGGAAAGAAAGACTTGTTATTCCTGAAAGGTTGTGAAAAGGTATTTGTAATAAACATAATGGGTGTTCTTTTATAATATTGCCAGCGGTAATTCAGATGCTGGTGGTAATTAAGAAAGATACTGAGGAAAATGTTTGAAGGAGACTTAGGCTATCTGGGTCAGACAAAATCTGGAAGTATAATGAACAGGATAGTTTAGGCATAGTTCTAGTATTTTCAAGTTCTGGTAATAACAGCACACAGAACATGGAAGCAAATGAAAAGAGATAGTCTTTATAATGGGGGATCTGAATTTGTCATGGTTTCTGGCAGGGATTTCAGAGGGATACATCTGTCGATTTCAATTAATTATACAGTTTAAAAGTTAAAGAAGGCAATAAGGAAGTAATAATTGATTAATAATTCAAATAAACTTAACACTCATTAATATATATGCACCAAATTAAGGAACATTAATTTATTATAAGGCAGTTATTACAGAAGTAAAGAGAGATGTTGAGAGTGAGAAAACTATTGTAAGGAATTTCAACACAAACTCATCGATTGACAGATCAGCATACTGAAGATAAAAAATGAGTCTCAATATTCTTAGTAGTCTTATATTAAAAATTAGATAAAATGGGCTTAAAAGTAACAGGATACTCTACACCCATAAATTGAGTCTACATTTTTTCAAGTGTATTTGGAGCAATCAGAGGAAAAAAACATTCAGGAGCACAACAAAATCTCCATATTTGTGATTAATGAAATCATGTCAACTTATAATAATAATAGAAAATTACTGTTATTATTAAAGTCTAACATGAGGAGCACATTCCACATATCCAGATACATTGAAGCTTTTAAATAGCTTTTTAACAGGCTTTTAAATAGCTCTTGGTTCAATGAATAAATTTTTAAAAAATTTAAAAAACTTGTAAACAACACAGTACTACAAGGAAAGTTCTCAAAAATAAGGCCCACATCAGGGAAAACTTCTAATACTATCAGAAATTAAAGGGGAAGTTATTAATACGTTACATAAACACTGAAATGAAAAATATTACATTCAAATGTTCATTGATGCATAATCTACAATAGGCTAGATCTGTGTAATTTCAGGACTACAATGGAAAACTGCTTTGCAGTTAGAAAAAAACAGAGACTTGGCTTTTGCTACAGCAAGGATGGAACTGGAGGGCATCTCAATAAGCATACTATAAGAAAGAAAAATGCAGATATTGGAAAATTTCACTTATATGTGAGATAGTAATGAAACATAGGAATAGACAATGACCTCAGTCTCACTACGGCCAGTGAGATTTAACCTCAGACTCGAGATTATGGAAGAAGGCGAGGAGTGGGTTCACAGGGCCAGTTGGATCATGTAGGAGAGATGTTGGCACTCTGGTGGTGGAAAAAACTTGGTATCACTGTTGCCCTAAAGTATGTAAGCATCTATACTCAGAAATCAATGCCACCTCATTAATAATAACTTTAAAGAGAAAGCTATTTAGATGTTTATATTAAATGTTATTAATTAATAGTTTAAAATGTATAGTGTATAAAAAGCTTGTTTATTTTGCATAAAAAGCAAGGGTATTATTTACTAAAATTCACTGCTAGAAAGAAAAACACTTATTAATGAATGCTTTATTTTGCAAAATATCATTCTGACAAGATAGAGACACACTCATTTATACCACACTCATTATAAAAATTTTAACAATTAACATAACATTTAACAGTAATTGGAAGCACTTTGCATTAATTATTGAGAGACACGCATTTGATTCATCAATATATCATTGAATTATGCATTTATTCACACCCTTCCCTCAATGAAAATAGTTTTCTAAATTTATTTTCTTGATTATTGGATTGTCTTCCTGGGAGTATTTAGTAACACCGAATGACTCACTTTACATTTTATTAACAACTTTATCAAGCACATAATTTGTGAGTTATATATTCTAAAGAATATTGTTGGGAACTGGGGATATAGTACGCAGGTAAGTTGCTTGTTTTGCTTGCAGCTGATGTGGGTTCAAATTCCCTGCACCTAATATGGTCCCTAAGCCCCACCCGGAGTTTGACTCTGAGCATGGAGGCAGGAGTAAGCCATATGCGATGTGCAAACAAACAGACACAAAGGCAAAAAAATAATATTTTAGGGCGTTGCTTAAGTCTTTGTTCCAAAGAATAAAGGAACTTCTCCTTTAAGATACCTTGCTCTTAATTTTCTTATTTGCTTAACATTAAGATGATATTGGTAAGATCTCTACTGTAAGATTATTTAATTTTTAGAAAGGTTTTAGGCACTGTGATTTGTAGTCTGGTTAGTGATTGGATTTCATGGATACAATGTTCCAACACCACACCCTCCATCAGACAGTCCACCCAAATTACTTTATTTTATAACTGATTCACAGGAAAATTTTAGAAACCTAAAATAAACCCGACTTTACAAAATACTAAGGTTATATAAACAGTCTTATTTTTCAACCAAAAGTTTGACATCTGTAAAGTAAGTTTCATATTTCAACTGGGCATTTTTTAAGATGACATTGTATATAAACTGTTTTCAGTTTTAGTCATTTCAATGAAGGAATTTTAATGCTATGTCACATTAGGTAGGAAATCAAATTTTGTAATTAAATTGCTGCTATATTCCAAGAGAAACTCTTTTTAAAAAGAAACAAAATAGGTCCATGCATGACAGAAAATATCAGTTATTGGGGCCTCTAAATTCAGGAAGATAAAATCTTAAGGTAATTTATTCATACAATGATTAGGAAACTGAGAATACTTTTAAACGTAGATAATACTGAAACTGTGCCCTTATTCTAAATTTAAAATGTGTTTTAGTCATCAGTGAAATGAGAGTTGATAATGACGCAGTAAACGATTTACTCATCATTGTTTTGTTGAGAGTTGTAAACTACAAGGAAGAGTCTTTCATATATTTATTTAATTCTGAGATTTTATAGGATTCCGCTCCAGGCTGTTTTCACTAAGGGCGACCTAGAGGGGGCCGGCAAAAGCCCTCCCCTCATCAAAGGACTTAGCCCCACCAGCCGACCTCTACTACCTAACTGCCTTCATCCTCCAGGTCACATTCCAGACACATAATAAGACACTTTCTACCCATTTTCCATAATTACCATACCATGTTTGATGGAATTCAGAGAGTAGGCAACAAATCATAGAGAGAAATATATATATATATATATATGCATATATATTTGAGATATATATGCCTCTTGGAGACGCCAGCAAGCTACCGAGAGTATCCCGCCTACACGAGCAGAGTCTGGCAAGCTCCTCATGGAGTATTTGATATGCCAAAATCTAACAGGTCTCATTTCCCTTGACCCTAAAAGAGCCTCCAATTGTTGGGAAAAACAAGTAATGAGAGGCTGCTAAAATCTCAGATCTGGGATGAACAGAGACATTACTGGCGCCTGCTCAAGTAAATCAACGAACAATGGGATGACAGTGATACAGTGAAGATTTTATAATATGCCATGCCTTTAATCTGCCATTCACCATGCTGAATTCCAGTAAAATGGTGAAGGAGAGAGTGAAATACAAGAAAAAGCCAGACCCAGGTAGCACACAGGGTAATAAGGGGTTGAGTTAAAATAACATACTGGCTGACAAGCTTTGGGAAAACGTTGGTGCTAAGAATGCCCTTTGATTCCCACAGTCTAAGTGGCAATCTCTGGATTGATTTTCCCCAGGAGACCTGTTTTCTAAAGGGAAATACAACAGTACTCCTATAGGATAAATTTGGGATAGAAGCAATGAAAAGCTGCAAAAAGGGGAAATTATTTTATTACCTACAATTTTTAGAAGCTATATAAAAGTTTGTAAATTAGGCAATATATGAAACCACTCTCTTGAAACCCTAACATTAAAACAAACAGCACTGTTGGCTGAGTCACCGGGATTGATCCCCTGCCACCCCTGAGCACCACTTGGCATTCCCCTTTCAAGAAAGAAGGGAGGGACAGGAGAGAAGAGGGCAGTGGAGGACAGAGGTAGGAAAAGACATGGAGGTCAGGGGTGGTCAGGAATGGGAAGGAGAAGAGAGGGAAGGAGAGGGGAAGGGAGGGGAGGGTAGAGATTTGGCAGTAAAATGGAGTGAAGATCTGACCTGTATTAGAAATGTCTTTATTTCTACTTTATTGTTCGTTCACAATAGTGTTGTATTTTCAAGACATCTTTAAAGTTGAGATTTAATGTTTTAGGGAAGATAGGACCATAAACTGTCATCTCCAGACTTAATCATAGAGGAAATAATTTCTTCCAAGATCTTGAAAGGCGGATTTATTTTTGCTTCTGGAATAATCAGTTTTCTCAAGGAACTTTAAAGAATACACTACTTCAAAGGATAATTATAGAAGGAACTGCATATTTTAAATATTCAGAAGTTTAGTATAGCTGATAATAAGCTTCAGTTTTTATCATTAATTTTAAAAAGTCTATTAGAAAAGAAATGCTTATTCAGCATTGGTAGGCATCACTATTTTATTTACACATATTTCAAGGTAATATGGAAAAGTTCATTTAAACTCTCAGTATGTCCAGTTAAGATAAATGACATAGTGGTTAGAATATATGGAAAGAGAATACAAATTAAAAGTAGCAAAGTCCTCCATACTATTCAGAAACAATACCTCCTATTAAACCCTTGTGTTTCTAATTCTTGGAAGTTACAAGCTAATCAAGGACAAAAAATTTAGATAAGAAAATAAGATATCCTTATATTCAGATAACTTAGTAAAGGTAATTTATTTCTCATAGAATTTAAGTTTGTCTTAATTTATGGAGCAAGTAAATTGTCTTGTCAATAAGATGAAATTATGTTTTTGGTTTAGTTTGTACAAAATATAAGTTTAAAAATTAGCATACAGGGCTTTTTTTAGTAAATTTTGTGAAAGCACATTGATTTTTTTTATTGTATCACTTTATCTCACATAAGTTATATAAATAGATGAAGAAAACATAATAAATATCTCATTGCCACAACTAATACAAGTTATCAAAAAATTATTTTAAATGATTTTTTTAAAGCTAATTTTTTTTTGCTGCTATTCCCAGTTCCAAGTCAAGGACTTTTTTCTTGATATCAAATTCAAATGTATCATACATTATGTTTAGTATATTTATAATTTTTAAAAAAATTATATACAATTAGGTTGCATTTGGTTTTGCTTCTATTTTAAGTGAATCCCCCTGTCTAGAGTGAAAGATTTGTATATTATTTCGAGTGATCAGTCCTCTCACCTATTTCATATCCACTTCAGTCTCCAAGCGACCTGCCAAGCTGCCCTGCTCTTTCTTTTCTGCTGAAACCTCGGCTGGTTAAGTGACTTGCTCTCTCCAAGCTGAAACTTTAAGTGACAATCATTGCATGTTTTTGTTCTTGCTCAGTCAAAAAATCAAGGTAGGGGTTACTCGTGCTGCCGGGGTTTCTAAGCAGGGGGCATGTTCTGAAGAATAGCGACTGATGTGTGACATCGAGGAGAAATAACTTTCCTGTCTGCAATGACACTGAAATTCTAGACAGTTTGTCGTCTCAGCAATAAATAAGGAGGCATGACAAAGATAACTTTCTTTCTTAACCTGCCTTTATTACTCCAAATAATGTTGTGACTTTTTGTTTATTTTGTTTTTAAAAAGACTTGGATTCATAGAGAGAAGTTTCAAGAACTAATAAAACCCATCCTGTATATCCAATTAAGGAGGTTTCGTTTAGTTTTTATATATATATATAAATGTATATTTAAATATTATATCATAATATAATTATGATTTTACAAATAAATATATAATCTATATTATAATGCATTCACTTATATTGTAAATAAATATATTATGTATAAATTATATTCTGTATATAATTTAATGTTGGCCAGAAGAAAAAATTTAAACATATTGCGTCTCATGCAATGTGGCACCTATGTATATTTTTTTATGTCAAGGTCCATCACTAAGCTGTGTTGGCACACTGGCATGTTCATGTCTTTGACATGTCTGCCACACTGTCCTTTCCAGCCAAGCTGTACCATATGTCTCACTACGGCAATGTAAAATCTGCCTCCTATGACTGAACACCACAAAACATTCTCTGGGAACCCTGGGACATGGCTTTAGCGGATAGCTGTTGTCTTTTTTTGATTTCTTTGGCCTCTATTTTTTTTAGTGATTTCTGCTTCTCTATTCTACTACTGGTGATATCTTGGCTATCTGTCCTTTGCTTTCTCCTGAACCTAATGCAGCTATAAAACAAATTTGTGCTCAATCTTTCTCCCACTTGTTCTAAATTTTGTTGACTAAAGGTATGAAAATTTGTTTTGCCTTTATTTAAATGTCAACACAACACACTTGTTTTTTCTCTTAGATTGCACAACTAAAAATAGTAATCACCTAATCACCTAACTTCCCATTAGTCGGAGATTTGCTCGAGCGGGCGCCAGTAACGTCTCCATTTGTCCCTGTCGCGTGCTAGTGTACCCAATGGCATCTATTCGCTCCGGGAACATGAAGGGCCTCAAACCGATCGTTCATGATCTTGACGAAGAAGTCTGACCATCTGGTAGGTGGGCGGACACACGGTCTTTTGACATCCCGTGGAATCCAGTCAGTAACAGGTCTAGTCCAACGTTCGTCTTTAAATCTCATTACGTGACCAGCCCATCTGATTTTCGACACCTTGGCAAATGAGACAGCGTCCCTGATTCTTGATCATCGATGGATGTCAGAACTCCGGATTTCTTCTCTCATTTGAGTGAAACGTGATATTCCAAGCATAGCTCTTTCTATTCTTCTTTGGGAGACCTGAATAGCGTTCTCATCCTGTTTGCGTAGAGCCCAGGTCTCTGAGGCATATGTTAATGCAGGAAGAACAGTGGAATCAAAGAGATGTGCCCGGAGCCGGAGGTTCTTCGTCCTCTTAGCTATTTCGTCGACATTCTTGAAGGCGTTCCAAGCCGCTCTCTTCCTCCTGCACAGTTCAGGTGCCAGGTCATTTGTCATGTTGACCTCTCGACCTAGGTACACATAGCTGTTGCATTTGAAGATGGTCGTTCCGTTGAGAGCGAATGGGGCATCAGGAACGAGGCTGTTTCTCATAAACATTGTCTTTGTAAGATTCAGCTGTAGTCCTATCTTTCCACACTCACGGTCAAAGTCGGCCAGCATTTGTACCGCTTGGCTGATGTTTGGTGTTATTAAAACAATGTCATCAGCAAAGCGGAGGTGGTGTAGTTGCCGACTATCTATCTTCACTCCCATTCCTTCCCATTCCAGTCGTCGCATGATGTTCTCGAGGGTGGCACTGAAGAGTTTCGGTGAAATGGTATCACCCTGCCACACCCCTCTCTTGACATCAACGATCACTTCTTTGTAGAATGGTGAGATCCTGGTAGTGAATCCACAATACAGCTCACAGAGGATCCTGATGTATTGGGCTTGAATGCCCTGATTGGCTAGGGCTTCAATGACCGCTTCCATCTCAACAAAATCAAAGGCCTTCTTTAAATCAATGAACATTAAACAGAGCGGCATCTTGAACTCCCGAGAAACCTCAATGAGCTTGGTTATCGTGTGGATATGGTCAATGGTTCTGAATCCTTTGTGGAACCCGGCTTGCTCGCATGGTTGTCCTTCATGTAGTGTTCTGCCAATCCTATTTAGGATGACTTGAGTGAACAACTTGTACATGACAGACAATAGGCAGATAGGGCGATAGTTGCCAATGTCATGGATGTTTCCCTTCTTGAACAGTAGTACGGTCCTGCTGGTTTTCCATTGGGACGGAACCTTGCATTCAGACAGGTAGCGAGTGAAGAGCCGAGCCAGTGTATTGATGAGTACTGACGGCAGGTTTTTCAGGTGTTCAGGTATGACCTTTTCTGGGCCGGGTGCTGTTTGTTTCTTTACCGACAAAATGGCGTGTCGGATTTTGGAAGGGAGAACGTTGGGAACGACATATCCATCCTGTGGAATTTGGTATGTCGGCAAGTGGACATGGCTGTCGAAGAGATTTGAGTAGAAGTCATGGATAATCTTCTCCATTGCCATTCTGGAGGATGTGATGGATCCATTAGGACGTCAGAGGGCAGTCATCTTGGTCTTGTAGTTGGCAAAGGACAGACGGGCATTACAAATATTTTTCCTGGCTTCTGCCACATCTACCAGTACTTCTGCTCTTCTCTCTTTGAGGTATTCCTTGATCACATCTGTGCACTGCTTTGCGAGCTTGGACGTTAGCTTGCGGTTGCCTGAGGCATGCGCCAAACCACGCTGGGGAATTAGCTCAAGAGTTTTCGAAGATAGGCGATTTTTTGTGGCCATCTCTCTCTTGGTGTTCCTCGCACATTCATGGAGGTGCTGAACCAATCAATCATATTCCTCGTCAATGTTGTCAACAATGGCATCTTCCCATGTTGCCGCAATAGTACCAAAGAGTTCCCAGTTGGTGGTCATTCTGGGAGTTCTCTTTTTGAACTTTGCAGCCCTTTCTACCTGCTCTGTGAAGTAGAATTTTGCACGAAGGAGACGGTGGTCCGGTCCTGTTCAAAATTTTGGGACAACCGCGACATCAGTCAGGCAAAACCGTCGATTGAATATGATGTGGTCTATTTCGTTGTGGAATCGTCCACCGGGAGACTCCCATGTCCACCGTTTAGATTCTGCCTTCTGGAACTGTGAGTTACCATGAATGGTCTTGGTCGACATGATGAACTCAGACAGTCTCTCACCCTGTTCGTTCCATTCTAGGCCATGGGTCCCGATGTGAAGTTCTTCAGCTGATCTTCTTGGTCCTATCTTGGCATTAAAATCACCCACAATGATCTTGTAGAAGGTGTGGTCTTCTTTATAGAACTTCTCTAGCTCCATGTAGAACTTCTCGATTTCTCTTTCATCATAATGAGATGTCGTTGCATTGACAACAATGATAGAAACTGCAGGCAGTGAGCCGCATCTATTCAAATGTAAACGTCCGATTCCGGTTGTTAGGCATTCTTATGAATCAATGCTCTTGGCCAAGTTTGTGATGACAAGGACACCGACGCCTCCAACACCTCTTTTATCGCATGTTCCGAGGAACAATTCTTCTCCAGTCTCGAAAACGGCATGGTGAGATTTGTGCCTTCTTGTCTCGGTCAGACCAATGATGTCGCACTTGGTCATTTGCGCTTGTACCATCAGGTCCTCGATGGATGCATCTGATGCTAGTGTACGTGCATCAGTACAGATGATCATTTTTGTCTTCCTTCGTTGTGGCAGCCTAGGTCGGCCTTGAGATTTTGTCGGCCTCTCCTTTCTCATCCTTCTCAGTGCTGCCATGTCGGTGAAGCCTTCAGGGTCAGGTGAATGAGACCAGTTGTAGTTACTGGTTTTGGCATATTGAATACAGAACGGATAGCTTGCCAGGCTCTTCCGTGCGGGCGGAATACGCTCAGTAGCTTGCCAGTCTTTCCGAGAGGGATAGAGGCTTTTGGGGCGACCTCTAATCACCCTTGTAGGTGTTACCATATTTGAACCCTATCAAATACGGTACAACAATTCCAGAAGATGGTTATTTAGTGTCTTATAAAGCGTCCTGAAGTGTGGCGACGGCTGGGTAGTGGAAGTAGTGTCGATTACTAAAAATAGCAATTTTCTAATTATTTATTTGTGAATAAAGTGAATCCCACTTCGATTTTGTTCAACCTTAACTTTAATTTCCATTGTATGAATATGCCTTTAGTTATATATTATGGTGTTAATGTGAATGTTTATAATGTTTTGTGTTTTAAAGTACTGCAGGACTTGGGGAGGTGGGGAAGTTAGTGAGGCAGGTGGGGCTTTTATCTTGCACCTGCTCGATGAAGGTTTTATCCCTGCCTGAGTGAGGTACCCAAGCCCTAGCAGGAATGGTTCCTGAACATAGAGTTAGGAGTAAGCCCTGAGTACCACGAGGTGTGGTGCTGAAAGAGACAAAATATTGTCTCTTGGCCAGGAGACAGTATAGCAGTTAGACTACATGACTGGCACGTACCCAACCCAGGTTCACTTCCCAGCTCTGCATTGCTCCCTGAGCATCTACCCATGTGATCTTGAAGGTTCTCAGCACTGCCAAAGTGGCCAAGTTAATCTCTGGAACTGCTGGACAGGAGCAGCACGAGGTCTTTGGACACTTGCAATAAAGTGCAAGGCCAGGAATTGCTGATGGGGCCCTCATCTTGAGTACCACTTGATGGCGCCCACATGATACAGTGAATAAAATTACTCCTAATAATGCAATATTTTATATACTGATTGAGTATCTTGGCAAACATGCACATCTTTTAGCCTTTACTTGTGAATTAAAAATAGGATTGTCACTTGTCATCCCATTGATATTCGATTTGCTCGAGCAGGTGCCAATAACGTCATCATTCTTCCCTGTTGCATGCTAGTGTAGCCCAATGGCATCTGCTCGCTCCAGGAACATGAAGAGCCTCAAATCATTTGTTCAGGGTTTTGATGAAGAGGTGTGACCATATCGTAGGTGGGCATCCACGCGTTCTTTTGGCGTCCTGTGGAATCCAGTCAGTAATAGCTCTTATTTTTTTTTAAAAGCCACAAAAATAAGATTGTAGCACTGTAGCACTGTCTTCCTATTGTTCATTGATTTGCTCAAGCAAACACCAGTAATGTCTCCATTGTGAGACTTATTGTTACTGTTTTTGGCATATCGAGTATGCCATAGGGAACTTATCAGGCTCTGCGGTGCAGGCGGGATTCTCACCGTAGCTTGCCGAGCACTCCGAGAGAGAAGGAGGAATTGAACCCAGGTTGGCTGTGTGCAAGGCAAATGCCCTACGTGCTGTGCTATTGCTCCGCCCCATATATGTGTGTGTATATATATATATATATATATATATATATATATATATATCTGTCACTGTCCTCCCATTGTTCAGCGATTTTCTCAAGCGGGCCCAGTAACGTCTCCATCGTGAGACTTGTTACTATGTTTGGTATATCGAGTACGTCACGGGGAGATTGCCAGGCTTTGCCGTGTGGGCAAGATACTCTCGGTAGCTTGCCGGGCTCTCCGAGAGGGGTGGAGGAATCGAACTCGGGTCGGCCATGTTGGCTGCGTGCAAGGCAGACGCCCTACCCGCTGTGCTATCGCTATATATATATATATATATATCAAAATATCAAAATGAAGTCTGAATTATCCTGACTGTATATGGTGTTTACCGAAATAAATGTGTTACTTGTATTCTAAAGTCTCATTTATATTTAATTAAATATACACTAAGATTGGAGCTGAAGCAATAGCACAGTGGTAGGATGTTTGCCTTGCGTGCAGCCGGCCCAGCCGAGCCGGGTTCGATTCCTCTGCCCCTCTCAGAGAGCCTGGCAAGCTACTGAGAGTATCTCGCCCTCACAGCGAAGCCTGGCAGGTTACCCATGATGTATTCGATATGCCAAACACAGTAAAAACAAGTCTCACAATGGAGATGTTACTGGGCCCCCTCGAGTAAATCGATGAACAATAAGAGGACAGTGCTATAGTGCTACAATAAGGTCTTCCTTCAGTTTATAACAAGAAATTCCTGTCCTGACTTGAAAAAAATATTTGCACTTAATTTATACTTAAAAAAATATTTGCACTCAATTTACACTTAAATATTCTTAAATATTCTCTCTCTATGGGGGGTAGCTAGTGTAGTGGGTAAGGTGATTTTTCATGTTTGGTTCAGAGCATCACATATGTTTCTCTAAGCACCACCAGGAGTGATCCCTGGGCACCAAAGGGTGTGCGCCAAAAACAAACAAAAACAAACAAACAAACAAACAAAGTTTACCCAAATATCAACTTTATTAGTTGTTAATTATTTTTAATAGAATTGCACTTTTTCTGAATTTGCCACTTAAATTTTTCTTCATTTTAGTTTACTATAAAACAATTATGATTGCTGTTTTTCCTCTTCTATCTTAGAAATGTATGCTAAGTTATTGAAATTAAACTTTGGTAAACATTAACCAAAAAGTTTATTAAAACAATATATTCAGCCTTCACGTCCGACCAAGGTCACCAGCTGTCCCCCACGAGCGGCTCTCCGGCACGGCCACGACTCCAGAGCACAGAAACCAATCTCTTAACTATCTAACTTTTAATAGAAATACTTCCAGGGTTAATAAGTAAAATAGCAGAAATCCAAAACCGCGCGGCCGCATGACATCATTTTATTCTTAAACCCAGTTGTAGAAAGCAAATCATTTCACAACGCTGTTTCAGCATATCTGATTGGGGGCGGTTCGTAAACTCTAAACAATAATTGTGCATCTTCTATCAAAACAATGTATCTAGTCAAAGTAGATAGAGTATTAACTAGAACTCATCTGCCTCACAGGAATTGGGAGGGGTGGGAGGTGGGGTTTTATTGGGGTTCGCGGTTAAAAATAAGTATTGGTAAAGGGAAATGTGTTTGATACTTACATGACTGAGACCTAAACCCGAAAGCTCTGTAACTTTTCCCACAGTGATTCAATAAAGAAATAAATTATTTTAAAAAAAATAGACAATATATTCAAAACATGGTTTTCTAAGTTGCACGTGTAAATATATTTTTTGGTGAAAAAAACCTTCAGTTTTTCCCAATTGTCTTAATTCATACAAAAATTTGCGTAGATAAATACGTAGGTTCAGTTTACCTTTTATACATTTATAATCAAAATTATTTCATAAATATAAAAGTATATTCAGGAATTATTCCTTCATATCAAAGTAAAGAGCGATATTCTCAAGAAGCTTATTTATTTTTTTCTTTGTGTGTTACACCTCGCTCTTTTCAGGTCTTATTCATGGCTCTGTGCTCAGGGCACACTCTTTGTGGGGCTCAAGGATCATATGAGATCAAATCTGGGCTGGTGACCTTCAAGATAAACACTACCTGTTGTGCTATCTCTTCAGTCACTTGTGAGCAGTTAAAAAAATTAAAAGTATCACAACAGAAACATAGACACTAAAATTTGTGTAATATTTATTGATTTAATTTTTAAGTTCTGAGATTATTACTCCTAATCCTTGATATTTCAAATATGGAAGCAAAATCTGATGTAAATATTCATTAACCATTTAGTAACTTGTTATTGAATTCTGAGTAGAATACAATAATGACAGCATTTCTCAAAATTGGGTCAAACTACCTGGCACTTATTTTTAAAGAAACATTACTGAAATTAAACCTCACTATAATACTTGACATTCAGAGTGGTTCTATTTTATTGATGCTAAATATGGAAAATTCAAGGAATATAATAACTTTGCATTCTACAACAATCTAGGAGTTCCAAATCTATTATACACTACAACAAACTTTTTTAGCAAAGGTTCAAATATTATGTATCACTTTGCACAATGAAAGACAAAAATGTGAATACAGTATACACACATATAAGCATAAATTTGTTTATCTGTCACAACTGCTCAACTCTTCCAATGAAGTACAACTGCAGTAAAAGAAAATGCATAAAAAAGTTTTGATGGCTGTGTTCTAATAAAACTTTATTTACAAGCATGCACATTTTATAATTCTTCTGACTCAACTACTTGAAAAGTGAGAAACATTGTTTGTTCAAGTGCTTTATAAACAAAAAGCAGTAGGAGGTTGTATATGGGATGTGAAATCATAAAGCTAGATCTTGATTGAAGACTATAGCCAGCCAATGACTTAGCAATGAAAGGAAAAGTATTTTAAAATCAAATATTTACTCTTTCATACCCTGTTGATGATACTGTCTAGGCATGAGATGTAAGACTGCTGCTGTCTCACAACAGCAGTGTGTACCCAACTTGTATATCTCTAATTTTCCCAAAGATGAGCATTTAAGTTTACTGATAGCCATCTGAAAACACATTAGTCTAGTTACCATGAGAGCAAATTCATGCCTATCTCCATCAGCCCCAAAATTCTAAGTGAAACAATCTGGTTTTCCAAAAAGAATAGTCATGCTTCAAATGTTATTCAATCTTTAATTTCTATCTTCCTGGATGATACTCTAAACAACAAGGTTTTGCCCTGTTCCTCTATTTCTGTACTAAGTGGATTGAATGATAGCTTCAAAACGATACATTCATGTCCCAATTCTTAGACTCTTTGCATATAAAATTACTTGGAGAAGGGGTCTTTTCAGATGAAATACTTTATTTATTTTTCTTTTTGGGTCACACCCAGAGATGCACAGGGGTTACTCCTGGCTTTGCACTTAGGAATTATTCCTGGCAGTGCCCGAGGACCATATGGGATGCTTGCTGGGAATCAAATCCAGTCAGTCACATTCAAGGCATGTTGTGCTATCGCTCCAACCCCATTTTCATATTCTTCTTTATGAAAAAATCATATTGCACTCAATGCCAAGAGGCCCCACAAGTTTCCTGACAAAAGTAGTAAGGCTCAGGTAAGGATGGAGATTGTGTATCCACAAATCATAAATCAAGGAATACTAATAGTCACCAGAAGTAGGAAAGAGCTAAGGCATGCATCTGCCCTACCATTTGGCAAGGCAGTCTGAAAGTGTCAGCACCCTGGTTGTTGCTCTCTGGCCACAGAACTAAGAAAATAAATTTCTATTATTTTAATTTACCAATATTGTGGCAATTTGTTACAGGAGCTATGGAAATCTAGCCCAGCTATTTAATTTACTCTTTTAATAGTAATAAAGAATTAGGGGCCAGAGTGATAGTACAGAGGCTAGGGCATTAGTCTTGTCCATGGCCAACCTGGGTTAGATCCTTGGCATCATCTTATATGGTCCCCTGAGCACGCCAGGAGTGATTCCTGAGTGCAGAGCCAGGACTAACCCCTGAGCATCACCAAATGTGACCCCAAAACAAAAATAAACAACAACAACAACAAAATTAAAGAATTAGACTCTACAGTTTGAAGGAACCTGGGAACAGTTTGAAGGAACCTGGTATGGTTGGTGGAGGGATGGAATCACAGGGTGTTAGAGGTTGAAACACTGATGCCTGAAACCTTCTACATTTTTTTAATCCTGAAAATAAAATAATTGTACTTCATAATTCTAAAACATCACCACTATGATTTTGTATCAATGACATTAATGATGTGGTACTTATAAACAATACAGTGAAGAATTGTCAAAATGGTGTAGGTGGGTGATTTAAAAGAACAGCTTTTGACATCACCATTTTTTTAAATTAAGCAGAGTTCATAAAGTATTGAGAAATGCTTTTGAGTATTTTAAAGTATTGAGCAAGTATGTAAAGTCTATCGCCATAGTAAGATCAATACATCTTCCATCTTGAAATTTAAGATTCTGTATGTTTTTATCAATTATTTTCTACAAGTCATAGAGAGAGTCTCCATGCACTAGAAGGTCAATTGTGTTGGGAATGATGGAGTGAATTTTGTAAGACACCATAGTTTGACATTTTTATTACTCCTGTCTTTTTGCTTAAGGTGTATTTCTTGTCTGAGAGCTTTCTAAATCTCTTCCTTTTGACCAGAACTGACATTCTGAGTGTATAAAAATTTCTGGAGTGTATAAAATCCACCTTGGAGCCTAGAACAGACTTAAAAAAGAAATACTGTTAATTATTTAAAGGCCATAGGAGTTTAAACATGTCTTATTTGTTACACTGCTAAGAAATTTGGGCTTAGATATTTAGGGATTTCAATAAATCAAGAAGCTTAAATTTCTCAGATTTAGTTTTTATTTTAAAAAGTATCTTCTTTCTTATAAAGGAAATAAATAGCTACTGCCTCTTTTGTAATTGCTGCTGCTGTTAACAATAAATTAAGTGTAAAATAAGTATTTTAAAAACAATGCCAAAGATATTTTAATATAAGTTTTCAGAGAAGATATCATCCATTTACAGTTTTTAAGCTTAATTTGATCCAAGCTATCATTGTGGAAAACTCTAGAATTTTTCTATAGTGTCAAATATAGAATCATATTCATGCTAATTTTACAGTTAGATAGTTCAGGCTAATGTCGTTTTATCATTGCTATTTTTCTTTAAGTTCTGTTTTTATAGAACATGACCTTTGCCTGTATAATCCATTTATCTGGGTGAAATTTCTTTTTTGAGAAAACATTCCTACCTTGAAAATTAATGCATTAATCAGTCGACTTCCAAACCAAAAAATAAAATTAAGTAATGAAACTAAAATAGTTATTGAGGTAGTGAGAGGGTGGAGTTCCAGGTGAATTTAGTTGATCACTTTCAATCTCTAGCCAATCAAAACAGATAATTGAATTGCTGGGGATAGGGTATAGCAGCAGATCAAAGGAGCCCCCACTAGAGACAGGCTTCAAAGGCCCAGCCAGGGGCGGAATATGGGCAGGGCTCAGGCACTCAGAAAGTTAAGATTCAGGGGTCTCATCCACATGGATCCCATATGAACGCCCCAAACACTGCCAGGTCTGGCCCCCAAACAAAATTCAAACCCCAAAATTGTTTCTTAATACATTAGGATATAGCATCTACAATAAATTTATATTTGAATTACACTTGAGATTTGAATTACACTTCCAGCATATAGGCATTACACCCACCAACTGCCCCTGGCGCCGTGTAATCCCATCAAAGGCCAAGACCCAGAGACTATAAAACCCAGCTCCCGGAAGAGAACAGTGCAGAGTCTTCTACCCTGGCTCCTGGCTGTCCTCACTGGGGCCCCTTGGAGGAGGGCAGGTTGAGTTCCTCTCCCCACCCCGAGCAGAGCCCCAGCAGCTGAAGATCTCCGGTTCCAGTCATAGCCATGCTTAAGACCACACTACACACATTCGGACAAGCCTCAGGCATGAAGGAACCAGCAGAGGAACCCAGGTGTGCGGGACCCAGGGCATAGATCTCCAAGCCTGCTCTGATTGGGACTGGGCCTCCTCCACCCAGATCCCCCATCTTCCAGTATGTAGGCATTATACCCACCAACTGCCCCTGGCACAGTGTAATCTCATCAACAACCAAGACCCAGAGACTAGAAAACCCAGCTCCCAGAAGCTAGACATCTTGTTATCTAGTTCTTACTCTGGAGAACCTGGCAGGCTACCAAAAGTATCCTGCCCACATGGCAGAGTCTTGAAAACTCCCCGTGGCATATTTAATATGCCAAAAACCAGTAACAATGATGGGTCTCATTCTCCTGACCATTAAAGAGCCTCGAAAGTGGCACTTTCTGAAATCTCAGCGCTAGGATGAAGGAGATGTTACTGGTGCCTGCTCGAGGCAATCGATGAACAACAGGATGACAGTGATACAGTGATACACTTGAGAAACATCCTCAACTCATTCCAATTTCCACAGAAATATAGAGGGACATAATAGCTGACTCAAGAATAGAGCCAGAATACTACTGACATTTAAATAATAATGTCAATACAGGCCCATTATAATACAGTGCAAAACATACACTTACATATTTCTGAGTTTTTCTTCAAAACTATCAAGTTGCATGGTTTTGCGTGTAAAGGCAAGTAACTTCCAGAGAATGTTAAGCACATCATCACTGGGTGTTTTATGTGAGCCTTCTTTGAACTGGAAATACAATAATTTTAAAATACTTTCCAGGAGATTGGAAATGAAAGAGTGACAATAGGCATAAAATTAATTTTTTCCATTTCATGGATTTGTCACCTCCAGGTTGAATTATACAAATTTCCATTTGTAGGTTAAAAAATAAAATACAAGCAATGATACATGATTTACACATATAAATGAATGAATAAATCAAACCAGCTAGCCTCCCTCCCTTTTTTTTTTTTTTTGGTCACAATTAAATACCGAACAAGAATATACAATCTCCGGGTAAACATTCTTCATTAAGATCTCTATTTTCTTAAAACGGGAAAAATTATGATATTTTTTGGAAAGGATAAATGTCTCATTTCCATGTAGAAGCCAGCACTTTTTTATTATTTGAGTGAATATCTGTGATTGTGATATAAATTTATGTACATTTCGGCACCTCATAATCTGTTGAGTTAGGATTCAGACTCAAATCTGAATTCCTTCACAGAAAAATCATCATCAAATAAATATAAGGATATTGAACTGCTTCTAGGAATTTGTGAAATACATAAATCTGATTTTTACATTTAATCTTTTGAATGCCTTTGGTTTATGCAAATAAATATAAAGGGTTGTCTTGACAAAGTAAAGACTCATTCTGCTCCACCACTTTCAGATTCACTGTTCTCATAAAGTTTGGGAACTCTTGTCATTATTTGACTTTAAAATAGCAACAATATGCCCTATTCCTAATCACAAATGCAAATAAAACTTTGGTCTGAAAAAGTTTGGAAATTTCATCAGACACAGTTTAAATCTTAGTATTGAAAGCCACAAATTTCCTACACAGCAGGCTGCGTAGTTGGGAGTGAGGGCTCATCATTATGTCAAATGCTTTATATCTACTGTATTTTATTTGTTTTACTGAGCAATATACCTGGTGGAGCTCCAGGGTGATTCCTGGATATGTACTTGGGGACAGCAACCTGATGTGTTCATAGGACCATATGATGTTGAGGATTGATCTTCAACCTCTAGGAAGCAAAGTATGAGCTCAGCTGGTTGAGTTATCTAACTCCTTATTTTTTCTTTATGTGAACTATTCCTTTAATTATTTTTTTCCAGGTCAGACCCAGCGATGCACACGAGTTACTCCTGGTGGTGCTCAGGGGGCCATATGGGATGCTGGGAATCGAACCTGGGTGGGGCCCATGCAAGGCAAACTCCCTACCTGCTGTGCTATGCTCCAGCCCCTCCTTTAATTCTTAATGTATCAAAATTTCATTTTAAATTTTATGTCTATGCCATTTTCTTTATAGGATTTCTTTCCTCCCTCTTTATCTCCCTCCCTTCCTCCCTCCCTTCCTTCCTTCCTTCTTTCCTTCCTTCCTTCCTTCCTTCCTTCCTTCCTTCCTTCCTTCCTTCCCTTCTTTCTTTTTTGAAGATGCTCCCAAGTAGTGTCCAAGGCACTTCAGGGCCTCATGCAATTATTCTCCAGAGGCCATGTGGTAGCAGAGATTGAGTCCAGGCTAGACACATGCAAGACTAACCTCTGCCTGACTCACACCTATACTAACCTAATTCCTGTACTATCTCCCTGATCCCTGTTTAGTTTTATAAGTATACTCTATCGCTCATTTCTCATAATTTTGTTGCAGTAGTAGATAGCTCCTAAGATTTTACTATTCTTCTTCATGTGTCATATTCTCCTTAATTTAGGAGTTTTAAAATTTTACTAATATTTAATTTTTTAAATATTTTTAAATATTAAAAATTTAATATTTACTGTATTTACTAATACAGGATCCAGAGATTATCACAACAAGCTCCCGGGAGAGCACAAGGCAGAGTCTCCTACCCTGTGTCTGACTATCCTCGCTAGGGCCCAACAGCTGAAGACCTCCAGGCCCCAACCAAGGCCTTACTGGGGCCACTCTCCACACACTTAGATAAGCCTCAGACATAACAGAACTGGCAGAGGAACCCAGGTGTGTGGGACCCGGGGCTGAGATCTCCAAGCCTGCACGGTTTGGGACTGGACCTGTCAGTAGCTAGACAGTTACACCCTCCAACTGCCGTGTAACCCCAACAACGGCCAGGATCCAGAGATTATCACAACAAGCTCCCGGGAGAGCACAAGGCAGAGTCTCCTACCCTGTATCTGACTATCCTCGCCACGGCCCAACAGCTGAAGACCTCCAGGCCCCAACCAAGGCCTTACTGGGGCCACTCTCCACACACTTGGATAAGCCTCAGACATAACAGAACTGGCAGAGGAACCCAGGTGTGTGGGACCCGGGGCTGAGATCTCCAAGCCTGCACGGTTTGGGACTGGACCTGTCAGTAGCTAGACAGTTACACCCTCCAACTGCCGTGTAACCCCAACAACGGCCAGGATCCAGAGATTATCACAACAAGCTCCCGGGAGAGCACAAGGCAGAGTCTCCTACCCTGTATCTGACTATCCTCGCCACGGCCCAACAGCTGAAGACCTCCAGGCCCCAACCAAGGCCTTACTGGGGCCACTCTCCACACACTTGGATAAGCCTCAGACATAACAGAACTGGCAGAGGAACCCAGGTGTGTGGGACCTGGGGCTGAGATCTCCAAGCCTACACGGTTTGGGACTGGACCTGTCAGTAGCTAGACAGTTACACCCTCCAACTGCTGTGTAACCCCAACAACGGCCAGGATCCAGAGATTATCACAATAAGCTCCCGGGAACGCGTGGCCGCATTTGCGGCTGTGCGACTATTTATTTACTTTTCTCTAAGTTTTCAGGGTACCTTAAATATCCAACCCGCACGGCAGAGCCTGGCAAGCTATCCGGGGTCTATGCCAAATAGACCAAATTGATATGCCAAATCCAGTAATAAATGGATCTCATTTCCCTAACCCTGATTATGCAGAGTCGAGAAGGATATGGAAGGAGAAGCTGATAAAACACCAAGGCAGACATAGGCTGCCAAAACGCAGAAAAACAAAAATGATTGTCTGTACTTTCAATGCTCGTACGCTGGCATCTGTTGCATCCATTGAAGACCTTATGGTACAAGCGCGAAAGATCAAGTACGACATCATTCGTCTGACCGAAACAAGAAGACATCAATCCCATCATGCTGTTTTCGACACTGGAGAAGAACTGTTCCTTGGAACATGTGATAAAAGAGGCGTCGGTGGTGTTGGTATCCTTGTCAACACAAACTTAGTCACGAGCATTGATTCATTCGAATGCCTAACAACCCGAATCGAACGATTACACTTGAATAAATGTGGCTCACTACCGGCAGTTTCTATCTTTGTTGTCTATGCACCAACATCCAGTTATGGTGAAAGAGAAACTGAGAAATTCTACATGGAGCTGGAGAAGTTCTATAAAGAAGATCACACCTTCTACAAGATCATTGTCGGTGATTTTAATGCCAAGATAGGACCAAGAAGATCAGTCGATGAACTCCACATCGGAACCCATTGCCTGGAATGCAACAAACAGGGTGACAGACTGTCTGAGTTCATCATGTCAACCAAAACCTTCCATGGTAACTCACAATTCCAAAAGGCTGAATCTAAACGTTGGACATGGGAGTCTCCCGATGGACGGTTACACAATGAAATAGACCACATCATATTCAATCAGCGGTTTTACCTAACCGATGTTGCTGTTGTCCCAAAATTCCAAACGGGATCAGACCACCGTCTTCTTCGTGCAAAATTCTACCTCACAGAACGAGGAGAAAAGAATACAAGTTTAAGAAGAGGACTCCCAAAACAACCACCAACTGGGAGCTCTTTGGCTCTATTGCGGCAACATGGGAAGATGCCGTCATTGACAACATTGATGAGGAATACGATCAAATGATTCAGCACCTACATGATTGTGCAAGGAATACCAAGAGAGAGATAACCACAAAAAACCGTCTTTCTTCGAACACTCTTGAACTTATTCGCCAACATGGCTTGGCACATGCCTCAGGCAACCACAAGTGAACATCCGAACTGGCAAAACAGTGCAGAGAAGCCATCAAGGATGACCTCAAAAACAGGAGAGCAGCAGTACTGGTAGATGCAGCAGAAGCCGGGAAAAACATTTGTAATGCCCGCCTGTCCTTCACCAACTACAAAATCAAGATGACTGCCCTCCGACATCATGATGGATCTATCACATCTTCCAGAAGGGCAATGGAGAAGATTATTCATGACTTCTACTCAGATCTCTTTAATAGCCACATTCACTTGCCCACATACCACATACCACATGATGGATATGTCGTTCCCAATGTTCTCCCTTCCGAAATCCAACATGCCATCTCGTCGGTAAAGAAACAAAGAGCACCTGGCCCAGACAAGATCAGACCTGAACACCTGAAGAATTTACCATCAGTACTCATCAATACATTGGCTCGACTCTTCACACGCTACCTGTCTGAATGCAAGGTTCCATCCCAATTGAAAACCAGCAGGACTGTACTACTATACAAGAAAGGAGACATCCACGACATTGGCAACTATCGCCCAATCTGCCTATTGTCTGTCATCTACAAACTATTCACTCGAGTCATCCTGAATAGGATTAGCAGAACACTAGATGAAGGACAACCATGTGAACAAGCTGGATTCTGAAAAGGATTCAGTACCATCGACCATATCCACACAATAACCAAGCTCATTGAGGTATCTCGGGAGTTCAAGATGCTGCTCTGTCTAACGTTCATTGATTTAAAGAAGGCCTTTGATTCTGTTGAGACGGAAGTGGTCATGGAAGCCCTAGCCAATCAGGGCGTACAAACTCAATACATCAGGATCCTTCGTGAGCTCTATTGCGGATTCACTACCAAGATATCACCATTCTACAAAGAAGTAATCATCCATGTCAAGAGAGGGGTTCGGCAGGGTGATACCATTTCACCAAAACTCTTCAGTGCCACCCTCGAGAACATCATGCGACGACTGGAATGGGAAAACATGGGAGTGAAGATAGATGGTCGGCAACTACACCACCTCCGCTTTGCTGATGACATCGTTCTAATAACACCAAACATCAGCCTAGCGGCACAAATGCTGAACAACTTTGACCGTGAATGTGGAAAGGTCGGACTACAGCTGAATCTTACGAAGACAATGTTTATGAGAAACAGCCTTGTTCCTGACGCTCCATTCGCTCTCAACGGAACCACCATCTCCGAATGAACAGTTATATATACCTAGGTCGAGAAATCAACATGATGAATGACCTGGCACCTGAGTTGCGCAGGAGGAAGAGAGCGGCTTGGAATGCCTTCAAGAGCTTTGTAGAAATAACTAAAAGGACAAAGAACCTCCAGCTACGAGCACATCTCTGTGATTCCACTATTCTTCCTGCATTACCATATGCCTGAGAGACCTGGACCCTATGAAAACAGGATGAGAACGCTATTCGGGTCTCTCAAAGAGGAATCGAAAGAACTATGCTTGGAATATCACGATTCACTCAAATGAGAGATAGAATCCGGAGTTCTGATCTTCGTCAACGCTCAAGAATCAGGGACGCTGTCTCATTTGCCAAGACATCAAAAATCAGATGGGCTGGACACGTAATGAGGTTTACAGACAACCGCTGGACTAGAGCCATTATTGATTGGATACCACGGGACATCAAAAGATCACATGGACGCCCACCTATAAGATGGTCAGACTTCTTCGTCAAGACCCTAAATGATCGGTTTGAGGCTCTGCATGTTCCTAGAATGAACAGATTCCATTGGGCTACGCTAGCACGCAACCGGGATGAATGGAGACATTACTGGCACCCGCTCGAATAAATCGATGAATAACGGGGATTAAGTGATTAAGTGATAAGTGATTAATATTAATCTTCTAATATTGAAAGTTCTGTTTGTTACCAAACTATAACATATATATCTATAAATATAATTATTGAGAAAAGTCTTAATCTTGCTGTTCCTTTTTATTTTCGCATTCCATCAAAGTTACCATCTACTCCATTTTCCTTCCAGTTAGTTATGGCACTGTTGGGTTTGTTTTGTAGTTCAACATGAACAGTAACTGTCAATCAAATACTCTCTCATTTATTTATGGATCAATACGATTGTGCAGTTCAATTGTTCTAAAGTTGCTAGCAAACAAAGAAGTGGTGATGAGTCTTGTATTGTTTGACCCATGTCATAAGCTGTCACGAAAGAAGAGTACTAAAATTATGTTCATGGTATAAAAATAGAAGGGTCTGGAACGAAAAAAAAGTAAAATCTATCTTTTACATTTTTTTTTTGAAAAGTTATGTAAAACTTCCCAGGATCTAGGGATAAACACCACATAATAAGGCAAAGGTTACATGATTTGTTTGGTTACATTTGGTTCGTAACACTTTGTACCCTCAAGTGGAGGTTTACATAATGACATCTAGGTAAAGAAGTGGTCAGATAAAATGGACTAATTGTTTATAAAGTTACATTTAATTAATGGCAAAAATTAAAACTCGGCATAAGAAGAAAACTTTGTATTTGTTCCTACCAATTCAAAGTACTATGAAAAAATTAATACCAAGGAGCAACTATGGCCTTGAATTTAATATCTGGTCATCGTGTTTTCACTAGCAAAATATTCTACATGTGATTAGTCTTTATGAAGATGATGCAGGCAGCACATATACTATTTCTTTCTCAAACATCTTGGGTAACATATATAGGACAAGAAAATCTCAAGTTTGCTTAGTTATAAAAGAAGCATACTCTTTCCTCTCACTTCAGAATTTTTAGATGAAGCCAGTATGTGGTGTGTCGAGTTCCCCCAAGGTTCCATCATTACTGAACTCAACCATTCAGAGTGGATCTGGGCAAAGATAAACTGTGGAATTGTGTTTTTTTTTTTTTTATAAAAAATGTGCCACATCCTGTGAGTGAAAACAGAAAAAAAAATGAGTTCTGACTAATGCTTTTTGCTCATTAGTAAGTCTTGCTTTCCCACTAGGAGATTGTTAATTGTGATTTTTTTCCTCATAGATAATGATTCAGTGTTACCAACATAACTTCTGACTCTCAGCTGAAGTTAAAATTTCCCTGTGGCTCAATCAAAGCAGTAGATCTTGAAGTCCCTGGAAGACAAGCTTTCTGGATTTGATCTCTGAGGCAGTAATGTGAAGAGTAAAAATATCACATTTCGAGCAGATAAATGGTGATTCCACTAATTATTTAAATCCAACCTCCAGTTGGCATGCACCAGTATGCTCTAGAGAATCTCCTCAAACTTATTATTTGCAAACTGTGCTCTCTTGCCAAATGGAATTTGAAATGTCTCCATCAATTAGAATTCAAATAAAGGATATCGCTTTCTTTCCCTGATAAATATAGTGTTATCACATTAGTATTTAAATATGAATTTAGATGCCTACCAAGAGGAGATGTCTGATAAAATGGTGGGGAGGAGAAAAAAAATGCTGGAGGAAGTTTTGTCTCTTGAAAAATGGTCTGGAACTCATGACTGGTAGAAGAGGAGGGATGAGAGCATTTACTATTAATTAATATGCAGGGGAGGAAATGGTGTTAATTTATATAGAATATGGTAAATACCTCCAGCACGTATATTAAATTTCTTCTTTTTTTAAATACATACTGATTTAAATTTTTGACTCTTAAATATTTATTAATTTGGTTTGTTTTAGGTGACTAAATTTGGGTCAGGGATAAATAACTGGAAACTTTTCACTGGGTTTCAGAGAAGGCTGCTTTAAGAGAATTAACTAGGAAATGTGGCTTTTTGCTATGAGACAACCTTTAAAATAGCACTCCTTCCCCTCCACTGACATAATTAAGTGGCAAATATAATCAATCACCTTTTCATCTCTATCCACCTAATTCTATTATGTGAGTAAATTTAATTTATTTAATTTACACATGTATGTTGGGGGGGGGGGTTATTTAGTTTTGATTACTACTGTATACAAAGTTAACCCTGCAAATGTTTAGGAAAACTGGCTCTGAGGAGACTTTATCTAAGCTGAGACTTAAGGACAAAATAGCTATTCTTAGAAAGAACTGATACAGTTCTATTCACACAGGTAATTTTTACCATAAAGAAAAAAGCAAAATAATGAGAGGGATTCACAGAAGTAAACAAAAAAAAAAGTCACTTGAGCAATGATGAGAATGCAAAATTTATATTCACCTGGATACCGTTTATGAGGACACTGATGAACTTAGTTAATACACTGATATGAGTGAAAGTATCTTAGTTACTGCAATTTAATACATATAGCTTTCATATAGAAACACGATTGGGGATAAACAGGTGAGAGTTTAGTTATATTCTCTTTTTTAAAAAATGTACTGGTTTATTTTAAGTTAGATATAATGATTTACAAAGTTATTCAGAGTTGTGTTTCAGGTGTACAATTTTTCAACGCTTATCCCATCACCAGTCTCACTCCATCCATGCTCCCCTTCTCACTCCCCCC
Source organism: Sorex fumeus (assembly GCF_029834395.1). NCBI lineage: Eukaryota > Metazoa > Chordata > Mammalia > Eulipotyphla > Soricidae > Sorex > Sorex fumeus. The sequence continues at coordinate 12,992,304 of NW_026606297.1, read as the reverse complement.
CCCCACCTGCTTACTTGACAGGCACATTTTTAATTTGATCATCGTCATTTGGGTCTGCTGCATCCAGTTTTGCTGGTCTATAGTCCAGATATATAATTAGCTAATACCTTTTCACCACCAGCATGTCTGGATCCCCTACCCCTGGACCTTGGTCCCTCCCTATTACCCACCATCCACCTCTTTTTTATTTGCTCCCATCAGTTTCTTTCTTTCCATACTTAGTTCTATAGCCCAGGTTCCAGGGTAATCTAGCCATCACCCCTTTGATGCCTTGTTCACCCTTGTCCTATTATTCTATATACTACAGAGAACTGATTTCTTCCAATATTTGTCTTTCTTCTTCTGATTTACTTCACTAAACATAATATGCTTTCAGTTCCATCCAATTGGAGCAGATTACATGATTTCATTCTGCCTTGCAGCTATCTGTGTAGTATATCATTGTATATGTATGTTGCAACTTTATTATCATTCATTTGTTCTTGGACACCTGAATTAATTCCATATTCTAGATGTAGAGATAAATATTGCAAAATAATGGTGTGTGTATGTTCCTTTGAATGAATGGTTTTGTGTCCTGTGAGTACAAAGCAAGTAGGAAAATTGTTTGGTAATATGGGAACTCTATTCTTACTTTTTAAAGACATCACCATACTGTTTCCACAAGGGTTTCCACCAGTGTGAATGTACATTTACTAAAACTAAATATTTCCAAATATTTCCACCAGTGTGAATGTACATTTCAATACCATTACCATAGCCAAGACATGTTACTCACCTTAATGACCATGACACACGACTGGACAGTGACGTTGCATATCTACTCAATGGAACACTATTCTATTTGAAATATAAGATGAAATCTTTTAATAATGCGAATGAAACTTGAGATTATGGTAAGTGACATAAGTCTAACAAGATAAAGACAGAGGATGATTTTAGCCAAATGAAAGATAACAATAAAGAGTGGTGGAGGTAAGTGGGCACTTGGGTGGCAGGTGTGGTGTTAGAATGTGTGTGCATAACCCTCTAATTAACATTACTATAAATCACAGTGCCTCTAGAAAGCATGGAAAAAGTCAAGTAGGTTGACTAAATAAAGTGAGAATGAAGTGAGCTGATGAGTCGATTGTCCTTAAGGTTGTGATAATGGGAAATTATTTATTGATTTAATGAAATGTGTGGAATGGAATGTCATAAAACTATAAGAAAATAATGTCCAGAGTGCTGTCAGAACTGCATGGAGATATGGTATCTTTTGGCTAAGGTGAAAAATATCTAGAAAGACTTCAGTGGGAAGTTGAAAACACTTTTACTCAACCTAAATGGTATGAATTTTGAAAAAGTGAATAGAAGAAACTTTAAACTTGAAGTGTCATATAATTAAAGAGATCTTAGCATAAAATAGTTTGTTTTTTACAGATCATTGGATACAAAATAGACTAGGAAGCACATTTTCCAAAACAATTCTGTGCTATATTGAGTGAATACTTAAGGTTTTTAGAATTGTTGAAGGTGAAAAGATGAAAATATTCCTCACCTCAATAAACATTTGATAATTCCTTATGTCCTTGATTCTCGATAGAGTCATTAAATTTGTCAAATATTTCACTTTCTGTGTCTGTATTACTCCTCATAACAACCAGAGAGGAAATATTATCCCCCACACTCTTAGCAATAAAACTGCTTATGCAACAAGTTGAGGTTGCACAACTAGAAACAAATGAGCTTGAAATTAAAAATATTTTGTCCCCAACAAATTCTCCATTTTTTATGAACTCCATCACCTAAATATTAACGAATACTTCATACACTTCATGTTTCCCTTCAATTTTTCCAGAGTTTCCATCACACACTTTAGAAAGCAACTTAATATTTTTTAATTTATTTCCTCCTTCACCCAACACCTATTATTTTCCAATTCATTGAGTTCTTCACTTATTTTGCTGATACACATATTTTTACTTCCTCTCAATATACTCTGTATAAAAGTAAACTACTGAGTTATAAAATTAATAAACTCACCTTTGTATTTTATTGAATATCTTGCATTGCTGTGGTATAGCTGGTATACCTATATTTCCCTACATGACTGCTTTATTTGCTCTGATGATATGCTAATGATTTGCAAATTTCTTCTTAAATTCCAAATTTTAGCTAGTAGAGTGTCTGACATATTTATTTAATTAATATTCTTTGATATAGTAAGTGAGGAAAAATTAAAAAAATATATTTTGAGAGGCATCTTAAGTAGTACTCAAGGCTTCATAACTGCAATTGGTAATACTGAATCTACCTTCCCCAGAGTTCAGTATGAGGCTGAGGACGCTAGTGAGGGCACCTGGCACCACACTTGGCAGTGCTGGGGTGACATGGTGTGCTGTGCCAGGGATCCAGCCAGGTTCAGGCATCAATAACCCTCAGCCCCTCACCTTGCTTATCATGGGAGGTGGATGATTTCAGTTCAATATGTCCTTAAGACCTAGTCCTCTTTCTGTGTTCAAGGTTTGCTCCTGGATCTGTGCTCAGGGCTACCTTCTGACAATGTTTAAGTTACTCTGAGGTGCACACGATCAAACAAGTGTCAGTTGTTGCCCCCATATTTTAAGAATTTGTATATAAGGTCAGAGAAAAATAGTGGGGTTAATTCATAGGACCTGCATGCCACCAGGGACTGACCCTCAGCACGGAGCAAGGAGTACCTCATGAGCACTGCACAGTGTGGTCCACTGCCTCAGACCCCCAATAATCTGCATGGCTTCTTGAATCCAGTTTTAAAATATTAGCTTTTACATACAGTTACCCTGCTTTGTATAATTTTAGATTCCAATATATGCTGCAGTTCAACAAACATCAGTCAAGTTAAAATTAATAAAAATTAACAGCTGGATATTGGGCCAGGAAGATTGTTTAGCTGATAGGGGGTTTGCCTTGCACAAAGCCAGCCCAGCTTCAATTGTGAGCACCTAGAAGTTCCCCTGAGCACGATCAGAAGTGAATCCTGAGCACAGAGCCAGGAGTAAGCCCTGAGCACAGTAGGTGTGACCCCAAACAAATAAATAAACAATGAAGCTGTATATTAATGTGATTTACATTCTATATATGTGAATTTAGAAAGAAAGGAAGGAAGGAAGGAAGGAAGGAAGGAAGGAAGGAAGGAAGGAAGGAAGGAAGGAAAGAAGGAAGGAAGGAAGAAGGAAGGAAGGAAGGAAGGAATGAATTAGGGGGTTTAAAATCACAAGTGTCTTTTATACTGGTTCCTGGGGCATATGAAAAAATAATAAAGGCGACTGATGAAAAATGGTGAGCTTGCTTGATACGAAAATGAATGTTCTACAGTAGCCTCTGTAAATGCCTAGAAAATATCTCTCTGCTTGATAAGTACAGACATATAGCTTTCCTTTTTTTTTTTTTTTTGTATCTTAATATGCTGTATTTTATTCAATTTTGTCTTAAAAATATATTTCAAGACTTTTTAGGTAGTGGATTATATAAAAATATATTCTTTACTTTGTAAATATTTTTTTTTTTTTTTTTTATAATTTATTTGTTTATTGAATCACTGTGGGAAAAGTTACAGAGCTTTCGGGTTTAGGTCTCAGTCATGTAGATACCGAACACATTTCCCTTTACCAATACTCATTTTTAACCCCGAACCCCAATAGACCCCCACCTCCCACCCCTCCCAATTCTTGTGAGGTAGATGAGTTCTAGTTAATACTCTATCTACTTTGACTAGATAGATTATTTCGATAGAAGATGCACAATTATTGTTAAGAGTTTACGACCCACCCCCCCCCCCCAATCAGACATGCTGAAACAGCGTTGTGAAATGATTTGCTTTCTACAACTTGGTTTAAGAATAAAATGATGTCGCGCGGCCGCGATAGCGGCCGCGCGGTTTTGAATTTCTGCTATTTTACTTATTGACCCTGGAAGAATTTCTATTAAAAGTTAGCTAGTTAAGAGATTGGTTTCTGTGTCCTGGAGTCGTGGCCGTGCCGGAGAGCCGCTCGTGGGGGGCAGCTGGCGACCCCGGTGGGGCGTGGGGGACGGCCCACAAAGCCCCCCTTCCCATGAGGTTCCCGCTGCTCCCCCCCCGAGCCCGGCTCAAACCTGCTTTCCACAAGGCTCCCGTGCGGCCGCCATCTTTCTTTCCAGAGAGGAACGGGCGGGCTGGTCAACGCCCTTCCCCCTCCGGGCAGGCTTGGTGGCGCGGATCAACACAAGTCCATTTGCTTTTCTGCTCCAAGCGGCTGGTTCTCTGTGCTAAGTCCTTGTGCCTCCGGGGCCGTGGCCGTGCCGGAGAGCCGCTCGTGGGGGGCAGCTGGCGACCCCGGTGGGGCGTGGGGGACGGCCCACAAAGCCCCCCTTCCCATGAGGTCCCCGCTGCTCCCCCCCCCGAGCCCGGCTCAAACCCGCTTTCCACAAGGCTCCCGTGCGGCCGCCATCTTTCTTTCCAGAGAGGAATGGGCGGGCTGGTCAACGCCCTTCCCCCTCCGGGCAGGCTTGGTGGCGCGGATCAACACAAGTCCATTTGCTTTTCTGCTCCAAGCGGCTGGTTCTCTGTGCTAAGTCCTTGTGCCTCCGGGGCCGTGGCCGTGCCGGAGAGCCGCTCGTGGGGGGCAGCTGGCGACCCCGGTGGGGCGTGGGGGACGGCCCACAAAGCCCCCCTTCCCATGAGGTCCCCGCTGCTCCCCCCCCGAGCCCGGCTCAAACCTGCTTTCCACAAGGCTCCCGTGCGGCCGCCATCTTTCTTTCCAGAGAGGAACGGGCGGGCTGGTCAACGCCCTTCCCCCTCCGGGCAGGCTTGGTGGCGCGGATCAACACAAGTCCATTTGCTTTTCTGCTCCAAGCGGCTGGTTCTCTGTGCTAAGTCCTTGTGCCTCCGGGGCCGTGGCCGTGCCGGAGAGCCGCTCGTGGGGGGCAGCTGGCGACCAATTTGAAATAAAAAACCAATTTGAAATAAAAGTCTTGGAAATTTTTATGACATGAAACTAGATGAATATAAATCATAACAAAATTCCAAGTATCCCAACTCTAAGAAAGCATATATTTTATAAGATAGGACTAAGAAGATATCAAAAATGACCGTATTTTTTATCTTTTGCCAAAATAAAGAGATGTAAAAAATAGTACTGTACTATAACCTCATCAGTACCAGAAACAAAACAACAAAAGATAAAATAAAAACAGCTAGTGTTTTAAAAATAAAATAAAAAAGCAAAACTAAATAATATATAAAGTATGTGTAGATAAGAAATGGAAGAAAAAGGAGAAAGGTTTTGTGGAAGTCTGGTTTTACTCACATTCTCTAATTTTCAAGAGAATGAGGTGACTCCCAATAGTACTCGGTATCCCTAAGCAGCCAATAATTCTATATTAGGTCTCTGGTGCTGGGGATTATCAGGGCATCCGAAGTTTCTCTAGGGCCATGAGCAATATATCCAACTATGCTGAGGATGTACCATACCTCTTGTACTTTCTCCACCACCCCACTTAGCCTGCATTCATAGGGGATGCTTTAAAATTGCACACAGATAAGCACATGATAAAGGAAAAATTGAATTTTTTGGTTATTCATAATTTAACAATAACCTAAATTAGATATGCTATTGGAATTCGCTCAGATGATTGATCTAAATTACATTTTAGTTTCAATATTTTGCATTATATGTGCATGTATAAACTAATGCAATTTATTATTCTGCTTAATATATCACCAGGAAGATGAAATCCAATTTTTATATGTAAAAGTTTTTGATGAAAAGTATAAAGATTCCATCATATATTACCAACTTTTCATTTTTACAGCCCTAAAATACTGTATCAAAATGGCTATATTTTAGGGAGATAATTAAAATAAGAAGATTATTATATTTTAATAATTAATTTTCTTCACATTGACAAAAAGTTTTGTTCCCCGAAAGTATCATTAGCCACAGATAATGGAATGCTCTTGTAATTTCTGCTGCCAAATGACTTTATTAATTTAGCACTTTATGCATTCCATTATTGGAATCGAATTTAAAGGGTAATCTAGATATTTTGTATTTGAGGAAAGTTAAAGTTACTTTAAAAATTCTCTCCTGGGGCAGAGGATATAACTCAAGCAATAGGGAAAATATCTAAACTACCTGAAGGCCTGGCCTCAGTACTGAAGACCCCTGGTCCCTAGAGGATGTTCCCCCATTAAAAAGTTAATTAATTGTCTCCATATATTGTAGAGTTTTGTAGCGATTTTATATACTTTTTATCTTCAGTTCTTGGAGAGGTTAAATAAATTCCAAATTACTGTTGTCGTTGAAGTCTACTCCACAGAAATATTAGTGAAAAAACTTAGTTTCATGAGTCTCTATGTGAGCTAAAAGCATCGAGGTTGCAGAATGTCTTTAAAACTTAAATATATGCTTTTTGGTATTAGGGAAAGGATTAAGTTTAATGTTGTAATTTACCAAACCCTTATTTGAATTCCTACAACTCAGTATTTCTTGACTTTAACTAAAAAAAATTTCACATTATTTTCAAATAAATAAATTGACTTCTTAACAAGTATAAATAGTATTTTTTAAATTGGGTAACTTTCCAAGATTAGCAGTGATGATATTATAACACTTAAAAGATAATTCACTGTATCACTGTATCACTGTCATCCTGTTGATCATCGATTTACTTGAGTGGGCGCCAGTAACATCTCCATTTGTCCCAGCCCTGAGATTTTAGCAGCCTCTTCTTACTAGTATTTCCCAACACTGCCATATCGGAGGCTCTTTCAGGGTCAGGGGAATGGGACCTATTATTGTTACTGTTTTTGTCATATTAAATATGCCATGGGTAGCTTGCCAGGCTCTGTTGTGTGGGTGGGATACTCTCGGTAGTTTGCCCGGCTCTCTGAGAGGTATATATATGTATACCTCTATGATTTGTATATATATATATCAAATATATATATTTCCCTCTATGATTTGTTGCCTACTGTCTGAACCCCATCAAATATGATGTGGAAATTATGGAAAGATAATTCACCAAAAAATGCATAGTAAGGGATATATTACTCATTTTCCCCACATAACAGTTGGCATTATCCCCACAGGGAGACTATGAAGTCTAAAATAATTCTCTATAAATTTTCTCATCTATATATCAAAAAGAACTGTACATATTGTTTTATGATTTGTAGGTAAGGAAACAGTTTTATTTCTGTTACGGGATATGCGAAGCACTATTTTCTTCCAGTGATCAAGCCCAACTTTAAGCCTGTGTCTTAATTTCAATTTTTATTAGGAGGCAAAGAATGTTCAAAAGGAAATGACCTTTGCAGGAGTCAGAGTCCCACACTATAATTTCAGGCTGGTCATGTGTGCACAAGAACATAACTATTTTCTTGTCTATACCTTGAAACCGCTAATACTAATATTTTTAAGTTTGAGATGCAGATTGTCATCAAATAGCAATACCACTGTAGCACTGTCTTCTCATTGTTGATTAATTTGATCGAACGGGCCCAGTAACATCTCCATTGTGAAACTTGTTACTGTGTTTGGCATATTGAATATGTCAAGGATAGCTTTCCAGGCTTTGCCGTGAGGGCGAGATACTCTCAGTAGCTTGCCAGTCTCTCTGAGAGGGGTGGATAAATTGACTCATATCAGCAGGGTTGGCCACATGCAAGGCAAACACCCTACCTGCTGTGCTATCTCTCCAGCCCTAATCAAATAACATTTGCCTTTTAATATTAATTTGTGTTTGCTTTGTTTTAACTACTACATCCTTCCACTCTAAACCGACCTTTTATGATAGTCTTCTTAAAATGTTATCAAAGTGAAAATTTCCTAACTGTGTATTTGTGAGGAAGGGATGTGGCTTGATTTTTCATGTATTCAACACAATAACTGGATTTAATAACTGGCACTTTAAAACAAAGTATATATTTGTGAAATTTTAGGACAACAACTTTAGATGGCATTTACTGATTTGATGTTCTAGAGAATGGAATAGTAAAGAAAAAGAAACGGAATAAGAATGGAATGATATTTTCTAGTTTCTATACTTATTATACTGATCTGTGATTAATTTTTTATGCATCAATTTGGCTAGTCTATCTAGACTACAGTACTCAGGTTATGGTTAATTACCAGTCACATATTGGTGCAGGTAGGCCAAAGAAATGTCATTCAGTAATGGAGTGCTTACATGTGACCCAACCCCCCCAACCAATAGTAACAATAATAGCAATGAAAAAAGTGAAAAGTAAGTCAGAGATTTAGGTTAGACTCTAATTCATACTCTTGTGAAAGCATGGGTATGAAAGTGAGAAATATTTATCTCTATAGATTTTCTTTTTCATTTTATTGACCTTTAATCCGTGGACTTTGAATAAATAAGTTATCTTTCAGAAAATGGGTGGGAGACATCCAATCAGCTTAAGTTTTTAACAGGAAAGAATTTGGTCTCCTGAGAAAGCACTCGGTTTCCAGATTAGATCATTTTTATATTTGAAATTGCACCATAAGCTCTCCTGAATCTCTGAGTCTCTGAGGAACATTGAATAATTTCACCTCCATTTTCCCCGTGTCCTCAATTCAAATTAAATAATTTGTCTGGAAGTCCTTTCAAACATAGAATAATAAATGTAAATGATATGTTTCATTATAATAAATATCTACCAATTGTAATAAATATATATCAAATACACATATGTCCAAAAACATTAAAAGTTACTGTTGAGTACATATGTGGCAGCTCCTTTAATGGTTGGAACATCCTGTAGTGTAGACAGTATCTTTCCCTGGCTTTACATGTTAAAAATGCAAGGCTTGAATATGTATTTAGCCTACCATGGGAACATTGATTTCGGGTCTCTGCTGTATGTCTATAAAAATATTCAGGAACACCTGTATAATTTCTGTACTTAATTTCCTCCTATGTTTTCTAAATGACATTTTATATCATTTTTCTCTCACCTCAATTCTCCAAAGTCTCCACAATGATCATTAATCTCAGCAGAAGAACTTACTTGCTGTTTTAGAAACAAACACAGAGCAATTGGAGAACTTTCTTTACGTGTGTTTTTTTTTGTGCGTGTGTGTGTGTGTGTGTGTGTGTGTGTGTGTGTATGTGTATTTGGACCACATTCAGTGGTACTTAGGACTTGGTCCATAGAAGCAACTGGAAAAGATATTCCACAAGCTTCATCTGGCAAACATATATGCCACTTGCATTTAACTTCTGTATGTACAGCAAACTTTACACTGTTTTTGTTGTTTTGGGGTCACACACAGAAATTCTCAGGGCTTACTCCTGGATCTGTGATGAGGGATCACTTCTATGTCTTGGGGAACCATATGGAGTGCCAGGAATTGAATCCCATTTTTATTACTTGTAAGGCAAGTGCCCTACCCCCTGTACTATCTCTCCACCCCAAACCCTACTTTTTAAAAATTATCTATTTCTTTCTTGGGGAGCAAAATAATTTTTATTGAAACTAACTTAGAAAGATGTGAGGGGAGAAAAAGAAAGGACACACATGTTTAAAGGAGAACATGTGCTTTTCCAGAGTGAAAAAAGAAAGCAAACAAAAGTGGAGAGATAATTGTTGAAGTGAAAAATGGGCTTGAAGAGCAAGCCCCAACCGCTTCATGCTTGACACCCTTTGAACTGTGAACTGTGGTAGTACTCTTTCTTTTCTACGGTCCACACTCCTCAGTGCTCCTGACAAGGCTTGCAGGGCATACGGGGTGTCGGGGCTCGAACATGGGTCAGCCCCATGCAAGGCAGGCACCTTCCCACTCTGCCCTCTCCAGCCTCTGAGTTAGTATTTTATAAACCTCCATCTTCTGCATCTCAGAAGTATGAACCATTTCCCCAAATATTCGATGTGCTGGTGTATTTGCACCTGAGAATATTTACAGGCATTATCTTCTTACCACACACCTTTCTAGCTATCTCCTAATTTCTTCTTTATTACTAAAATTGTTTATAAAAGTTGTTTTAAGCAACTATCTCCACATATTTTTATTTCAGATTGAACCCACTAACATGCACCATGTAGAACTCATTCCCTCATTCATTCCACATATCTACTCCTTATACCAACTTTGAAGGGAACCCTGTAGGTTATTAAGAAAATAGTTCTACACCACTAATCATGAAAAGCTGTGTCTTTTCCAATAGCTTATGAATACCCTTATGTGTTAAAGAACTATGTGGCTATTTGTAAAGATCATGTTACTAAATAATTAGATCTGTATGAGAGGGGGCAAAATGATTCATTTTTGTTTTGTCATGTATTTTTTTTTGTTTTGAAGTTTTGGGGGCACATCTGGTGGTGTTCAAAGACTACTACTTTGAACCTTATGATCAGGGATTATAAAATAAAATACTGGAGACCAAACCTATGCTTCCTGCATGCAAACCATGCACTTCAACACATCGATCTGTGTCTCCAGGCCAGATTGACACATTAACAGATGAGGATTCCAACAGCCAAGAGATTTAACGAACTTGCCAAGTGTCATTCAACTAGAATATAGAAGGAAATCCTAACTAGCTCTACCAGAGTTCAACTCTTCTGCCTAGAAAAAAATTACAACATTGATCATCCAGTTCTTATCAAGAAAGTTTACTGAAAGTATATCAAATGCAATATTATTAAGGCATAATAATGCTGTAGCATAAGCTGAATTAAGGATATATGTAATCATAATGGATAATAGTTATGCCCAGAAATTTTGACGTAGAGATTGAAATGAGATTCAGAGATTGTACATATGAAAAGCATCACTTACAGGCAGGGCATAATGACAGTAAGAGCATTACTATTATTATAATTTAGTTATACAAAATACAAAATGATAGTGTAAATAAGTAATTCCTGGATATGTGTGATTAATTTTCAAATCTATGGGTAAAAATTATGAAGGAGAGATGTAGAACATCTAATCATTTTGTCATATGCTCCTGAGTGCACGTATAAGGGATATCAGTAAGAATCAAGAGCAAATGTAGCACAAGAGAACACACCAAAGCTAAGAAGTCTTAACTGTTTTACTTCCTTGAGACTTCTAACAAAATTCATATCATTCTGCTACATATTGCCTTAATTATACTACTAAAACATGACATGCACATGCAAAAGTAGCACTGTAGCACTGTCCTCCAGTTCTTCATTGATTTGCTCGAGTAGGCACCAGTAACGTCTCGCTTGCGAGATTTCTTACTGTTTTTGCCATATCGAATATGCCATGGGGAGCTTGCCAGTCTCTGTCGTGTGGGTGGGATACTCTCAGTAGCTTGCCAGGCTCTCAGAGAGGACGGAGAAATCGAACCTGGGTTAGCCGCATGCAAGGCAAACGCCCTACCCGCTGTGCTATCCCTCCAGCCCAACAGTAATAATGATACTGATATTTTCAATAGCATTTATTTCCTATTAAAATATAGTATAAATTAAAATATTGAATTAAGCCTAACTTTGAGTTTGATTGTTTGTTTGCTCTTGTTTGGGGACACACCAAGCAGTGTACAGGGTCTATGCACTGCACTCAGGGATCACTCCTGGCCATTCTCAGGGGGCCAGAGATTGAAGCCAGTTGACTCACCAGGAAAATGCTCATCTGCTGCAATGTTGCTCAGCCCCCCTGATCCTTAATTTTACAAAATGACAACAGAGTAAAAAATCATGCAGGTATTAGTTTACATTTATAACTATGTTAATAATTGTGAAATTATCCTCATTCACAATGTCAGGACAGCAATGAAGAGGAGAAGAGGAAAATGTGCACTTTTTTGTGCTCATTTTCCTCTTCCTCCTCTTCATTGCTGTCCTGACATTGTGAATGAGGATAATTTCACAATTTCTTTGATAAATATATATTTCTCATTTAGAAACGGCAATAATGTCATGAAATAGGTTCCCTGTTTCACAAATCAGACCACTGGAACTTAGAGAGGGTTCACTTTATAGCACAAATCCTACCTCTTATATATGACATTCCTGGAATGCAGCAAGGGGACAGCAGGATCAGACTCTAAACTTCTCAACAATAAGGCATAATTCTAACAATTTTCAGTATATGGGACTATGTGTTTCCTGGAGTGAGTATGTGAAATGTTGGTATATGTATATGGAGATGAAATGTGCAAATTCGACCATGTTCTTATAAGTGTATAATCATTAGCTTAAATCTAATGCTACAGGATTTTAAGCATTTGAAGTTAGTATTTTGTCTTAGATAATTCCATTACTTCTGATACAGTATGCCTGTAACTACTCATTTTTACTGGCAGAAACTACAAAGCTCTTGAATCACTATTTCCAGCACACATTTAATAGAATTTACGGGAAATACTAGTGAGTGTTTAGTGAGTAATTGTTTTTCACCTTAAGCGACAAGCAAACTGGAATTCTGCTTACCAATGTATTGTAAAACATTTCTCCTAGGCTGATAGATAAGTGAAAAGTTCTATGAAGCTTTTGTGGTTAAATAAAGGTGTCTACTATATATGCTGTCAAGTAATAATAGCGAATGCCATTCATTTGTGTAAATTATATACGGTAAGCATTTTTTAATCTTGTTATTCTTAGGAAATGTTTAAAAGAGAATGAATTATTGTCTAGATACTGATATAAAATCTTCAAAGATTTTTATTAAATAAAAGATAAAAGAAGTTCTAAAGTGTCTAGCTTAGTGCAAGAAAGGTCAGTATATACAATAACACTGTTCTCCCGTTGTTCATTGATTTGCTGGAGCGGACCCAGTAACGTCTCCATTGTGAGACTTGTTGAATACGTTATGCGGCTTGGTAGCTTGCTGGGCTCTATGAAAGGGGCAGAGGAATTGAACCCGGATCCACCGGGTCGGCCGCATGCAAGGCAAATGCCTTACCTGCTGGGCTATCGTTCCAGCCCCAGCATGCTGGAGTGATAGTACAGCGGGTACGGCATTTGCCTTGCATGTGGCCGACATGGCCGACCGGAGTTTGATTCCTCTGTCCCTCTGTACCGAAAGTATCTCACCCATACAGCAAAGCCTGGCAGTATATACAATAGCAGAAATAAATTTTTAGTTCTCCAGCAATAAAAATATTAATAATAAAATAATAATAATAAACGAAAGGATAGGGTAGAAAGAGGTCAAGATTTGAACATGCTTTGTCAACCTATCTTCATAATGAAGCCCTGTTATATGTTAGTATCTTCAGTGCTAAATCTTGTTATAAATTGCAAAACTCTAATATTTTCTTCCTCAGATTTAGTTATCTAATGAATCATTAAGAACAGATACTGAGTAATTGTGTTAAATTCATATTAATCTTCTTGAACATAATATATCAAATCAAAATTTTCTCAAAGAAAATCTATTAGATGCCTGCGAAATTTTCAGAAAGTTATAACATGAAAAATGAAACTAGTTTCTATGCAGTACATTCAATAAGTAAGACCTGGTAATATAAGGTGAAGGATATAATATATAAGTATTTAGAAAGTGGTTATAGGAGAAGCCAAATTTTTTATTCCCAAACTTGTAAGTGTGGAAAGTTGTCTGTGAGGACATTTCCATGAAAATTGGAGAAGTGAGGATGCTTGTGCACAAAATTTGTCTTTACGATTTGAAATATTGTGTACTGCCTGTAGCACTGTCCTTCCGTTGTTCAATGATTTGCTCAACCAGGCACCAGTAACGTCTCATAACAAATTGTGAGACTTGTTGTTACTGTTTTTGGTATATAGAATACGTCCCGGGTAGCTTGCGCTTTGCCATGTGGGCGAGATACTCTTGGTAGCTTGGCGGGCTCTCCTAGAGGGGCAGAGGAATCGAACTCGGGTCAGTGGCATGCAAGGAAAATGCCCTACCCTCTGTGCTATCGCTCCGGCCTCTTGATATATTAGACTAAAATATTTTTTATCGTCTTTTGTCATGTATTGAAAGTGTCAAAAATTACTGTTTTAGTATATTAAAACCATTTGCTATTACTGTACAAAGATGGGAAAGGTACACAATTTAATGTGACTCTCAGAATCCTTTTATTTTTCGGTTTTGGGGCCACACCCCGCAATGCTCATGTTTGACTTGAGTCCTCACCCTTTGACTTGAGGACCAAAAAGGGTGCGGGGGACTGAACCTGGGCCATGTTAAAGGCAAGTACCAGTTGTATCATTTGTTCAGCCCCAGGCTTTTCATTATTTTAAAAACTTTAGATTTCCAAAAGATGAAGAATCATTGCCCCATAGATATGAACAAAACACCTTTGGTGGCACCACAAATTATATTAATAATATCACACAAATTATGACCATTTTTATGCAGGTGTGTAGATTTGGTTTGTGCTTTTTTTTTAAGTTCCTACATGCGAGTTACAGCATTCCTCTGAAATAAAAGACATTTCATTTAAGTCTGTCATTTTTATTTATTTTTACTATTATACTTATTTGGTTTTGGAGCCACACCTGGCCGCATGATCAGGACTTCTAGATCTTCACTCAGGGATCACTCCTGAAAGGGTTCCGAGTTGACGTATGGGATGCTTGGGATCAAGAGCTATGTGAAAGGCAAGCATCCTATCCACAACACTATCACCCCTGCGCGTCTCTTTCATTTTTAAATTAAAAAATAAAAATAGGAAAATATATAAAAAATTAGACTCAGTGAGTCACAAGGTTAGATACATAAAGATGAAGTCTTTCTCTACTGAGAAGACAAGAGAATACTCCATATTTTATCTCTCCATTTCAAATAGAAAGTGTGAGTACTCCATTTTGGAGTAGCTCCAATATCCTTATTAGGAATCAATCATTACTCTCTCCTCTCATGTTTCCTAAATAAAACTATTCACTTCACTGTCACTGTCACTGTCCTCCTGTTGTGCATCGATTTGCTCAAGGGGGCCCAGTAACATAGTGAGACTTGTTGTTACTGTGTTTTGCATATCAAATACGTCATGGGTAGCTTGCCAGGCTTTGCCATGCGGGCAAGATACTCTCAATAGCTTGCCGGGCTCTCCGAGAGGGGCAAAGGAATTGAACTTGGGTCGACCAGGTCAGCCGCATGCAAGGCAAGCGCCGTACTCACTGTGCTATCACAATCAATAAAAAAAAAGTAACCTGGAATAACACCAAATATTTAAATGCTTTTAAAATAATAGTAACAAATAATAGTAATAATACTTTTTATCACATAAAAATTGCTGAAAGTATTTAAGAAGTTTCAAAAAGGCCAGAGGAGATTAAATTCTTCTTTTCTGCAAAGGATTTGAACTACTTTAACAAGGCAGAAGTTCTCATTTATTAAGAAGGACCATTTATTTACTTTATTATTATTAGCTTGTCCTGCTGCTATAATATACGACATAGTTGTCGGAATGTAATGGCTGGTTCAAAGGTACACACATGGAATACTAAGAAAAGAGAGTTCTTCTTGAGTTTGCTGTCAAAGGCACAGCGACCCTGCCAGATGTCAGGTCCTCCTCTGGAGAGATGTCCACTTCATTTAGCCACAGCTCAGGTCTCAAGCTGTCCAGCTGGGATGTGAGCACATTGACAGAAGGGTACTTTGGAATTCTCCCAACTGGGAGAAAGGGCAGACTGTTTCAACTACTTCATGTGACCCTAACGTCGTTAGACTTTCAGTTGATTTTATTGCTCATTCTGTATAAGGCTATATAGATTTTATTCAGATGGCTTCACTGAATTCAGATGCTTGAATTCATAGTCTCAGATGGTGACAAAACCAGTCTTCATCAATGGGAAAAGCTGATAAAACATCTTCCAGAAGCAAATTATCGTCTTATGACTTTTTCATTTATGCATACCTTTTTCTATGACAGACCATTTTCCATTTATATTAAAAATCATGTAGAAATTTATTTTCAAAGTGGTACATTGCTAATTAACCAGTGTAACATATAATGCAATTTAATAGATTATTCATGGTACAAATAATATAGGAAGTGTACTGTATAGTCAGTATTTCTACTTTTTTGTGTGTATAACAAATGAGTCCAAATTTTTAAAAAATGTCATCTTATTTGGATTAGATGGCCAATTTATGACTGACAATGTATGCACAAATTTTGGGTCTAAATTGGACAATCAGAAAAACAACAACAAATATTACAGAAAAAAATAGCTACAAATGACCCTTTCTACCCAATGTCAAATTCAAATGATTTTTAAATGTGATTAAACAAGTGTACTTCTTTTGATTTCAGGAATGTTGCTTTGTTTGTGTCACAGGAAATTTCTTTACTATATCTTGAATGTTATAAACATGGATAATGCTCATAAACATGGGGATATTATAAACTACATATTTAGAAACAAAACTAATGTGTAAAGGAATATTGAGGAAAGATTTCCCTAAGGCTGATGTGAGCCATTCTTGATTGTTTCACTTTTCTTCCAAAGTGGCTCATTCTTCCTCCTATTTTACATTCGTACTTTCCCTGGTAGTTCTGGTTGAATTTTATTTTGTATCAAAGATCTGGGCTGGAGCGATAGCACAGCGCATAGGGCGTTTACCTTGCATGTGGCTACCCTGGGTTCAATTCCTCCATCCCTCTGGGAGAGCCCAAAGATCTAGTCACTATGTTCCTGAAAATTTCAGAGCCCTGTAGACTTTGAAAGTCCACAGAATTATAATTCACCCTTTCTGATTAATTATTCACATTTAGGTGTACATGACCTGCGAAGTTACTTTGTTGGAAAATATTCTCCACTTTAAACATATTTATTCTTTAATAGCCTACAAGTTAGTGATATGGTTTTCCAGTCACTTTTCCATTATTTGTGTGAATTAAGTAAGCTTCTTCCAAGAAAATGTTAATTCTCATTCATTTGTTAATGTTTTTTTCCTTTATGTCAGTTTCAATTAGTCTATATGATATTCTTGGCACCAGTTGAAAGTTTCATTTACTATAACAAAGTGAAAAGCTTCTTTAAATTTATTTCACAAAAAGTTAAATAATTTCACTTCTTCCTCTAGAGTGGTTTCACATATTGAAATATTCAGGTACACAGCTCTATGGTTTTATAGTTTTTCATTAGACATGTTGTACTCCTGAGCAACTTCAAATGCATTATGGAGTCTTCTGCTATAATATCAGAATATGTATCTTAATGTTGCAGAAGAATCCATGCATATTTTATCAATGTTAGTTTTTGTCTGATCAAACCATTTATTAGAAATTTACCATCCAAATATTATTTATTTTACTGTAAAAGCCTAATTATGGAAGAACTGCACTGAGCCTGTATTGGAATACAGAGTTGAATAGCATTTTCCATAATGTGGAAATGCAGCAATTACTAATAAAGCAAAGGAATACTAAATCAAATGAAAGAGGTTGGGGTTGCTTTATACATATGTTCATTTAGTGTGTATGAACTTTTGGATTCGTTATGTAAAATCTTATTAAAATAAAATTTTTATGTAAAAATGATATTTCTAAAATTTTTTATGTAAACGTATCAGGATTTGTAGAAATAGTTCAAGATGCTTGACGTGTAAGCAGCTGGTTCCAATTTCCTGGTACTACATTTGGTACTTAGAGCATGGCAAACAGTGATCATGGATGTTGCATCTCAAGAAAATGAAGTGAGTTCAGGAAGGGATAGATGGCTACGTGTCAAGCATGCAGTGTCTTTATTCCAAATCATCAGTGGTTATAGACTTTTCATGATCAGAGAAAACATTTCCTACTAATAATGTGGGGCAATTATCCTATTACAGTAAACCACATAACACATTTCCTCCTTTATCATGTAGAATCACGTACTAGTTAACTTATTAATTACCATAACGCATCAAGGTGCCAACCTAGAGATGCAAGACCAAGGCCACTGAGCTCAGCCTGCAGTCACCATGTCAAGGGACTCCAGGCAATCTTCCAACTCTTGGACCTCTGTGTACCACAGGTTGTGGTCCAAACATACCCCCCTCCTAAACAACCCAATCACCTATATAGTATTCAGTTAACTTAGTTCATACAAATATTTTTAACTATTGTGATAAAAAATGTTATTATTGTACTCCAGGAGGAAGAGATGTTTTCAAGCAATATTCAGGACAAAACTGGCATGCTCGTGAATGTGAAATAACTTTTTAAATAACTTTTTAAATAAATGAAAATTTATGAAATTCCCATAGCAAAATAATAAGGATGATGCTTTTTAAAATTTTGCTCAACTTCTACAGATTAAATACTTCCTAAAGGAAAAAATTAACACTTTACAAAAGTTAACTAATTTTAGGGACTCTCTTGATCTTAATTCTAATGTTAACTCCTCGATGTAATCACAGTTGCACACATATTTTTATATCTTTTTGTTTCTTTGATTCTAGCTTTTATGTGTGTAAAGAAGAAAGAGTAGTATCTTTGCTTTGCTTAAGGAAGTTTAGTAGATTATGTTGCTCTACGGAGTAGAGTAGTTTTTCTCTTTTTATGTGGTGCTGAGACTCAAATTTAGGGACCTCGAACGTGCAATGCATGCCCACTGCTTTTGTTTTACATCTCCAACCCAATAGAACTGCTTTGTTTTTAGATCTAAACTAAAGGAGTTTAAATGCTTGATCAATGCAGTTAGCCAGGGGGGATCCTAACAACCTCAACTCACAATCAGACTTCATCTGATGTCAACAGAACTCTGAACAGGCCGGATGTAATTGGATTTTCTACATAAATCAATTGATCAGCGCTTGTTAAGATTGTCAATAGTAGTTCTACTCTCTTTATCTGCCCCGACACTTAGGACCTGTTAAACTTGTGCTCAAACTGAGTGGATTGACAAGGTCTGATTGTGCAGGCGATTCACTCACCTAATCTACATAAAGCTTAAAAGAACCACCATTTGCAATTAAACTTGCAGCTAGTTCATTTCTCCATTTTTTTCCCCTCAGTGAAATTTCTAGTATAGTTTTCAGGTATTATACAAAAATTCAAATGCTTTTCAGTATGTTGGAAAATTCATAGCTTGGGAACTCTTGAGTCCTGCCTTTAACCAGCTATTGGTTCACTATATATATATATATATATATATATATATATTTATATATTTATTTTGGTTTGCCATCTGGAAAGAAATTTACAAGCCTGTCTTTCAGGCACACATGATTCAAAAATTAGTTTATCATCTGCATATTATAAATGATAATTTCATTAATACCCCTCTTCTGAGTTTGAATTCATTTTTAAACAAAATGTATATCCTTTCACTTCTAAATGCAGGGGTGTGGGGGTCAATGTCCTTGCTACTTAATGCAGTCAGCAAAATATTCACACAACATAGGCTCTGTGATTTAACCAACAGTTTTTTTGAAAAAAATCCAGAAATTTGTCCATGTTTTTGGATAGGTGTTTAAGTTTCTTGTTTCCAAAAATTTCTCTTAAAAATTAATCAATAAGAGAACAACTGGAAAGCAATGTTTTTTTTTCTGCTCTGACTCTCCTTATTTTGTAGATAAGCTAAGAATGGTTAACTATCTAAAGAAGGAATTAAATATTTTTTCATGAGTAATTAAACTATGTTGACTATTGGTAATCTAAGTTTTTCATTCTCTTCCTTATGCTAAAAATAAAAATATATCCTAGAGCCAACTTTTTATAGTTTAATAGTACAATGAAAAAATGTCAATGAGATGTTAAGACTAGAATCAAAACTACATTTGAAGTCTTGGACTGAAGAGATAGTATAGTGGTTAGATGTTTGCCTCGCATCTGGCTAAATTGGATACTATCTCACCACCCCATTTGATTCCGAGTCCACCAAAAATGATCCCTGAATGCAGAACTAAGAGTAAGTCCTGAGCACAACCAAGTGTGCCCCCTCGAAAAAATAAAACTTTTAAGTATATATATTTATTTTGCCACTCTGTGCTAAGACACAATAAAAGTTGTAACTGTCAAAGAAAATCACCATCCTGAAACCCAAAGTTATGTTACATATTACATATGTGACTGAAATTATCAACAGTAATAATAGATGTTATAGTATCAAGAGAAAGATATCAGCAACAGATGCTGTCTTTCATTTATATGTTTTTTATGATTTCTAGCTATGCAAACAATTTTGTTGGACATCTAGCTATTATTAAACCAATAAAAACGAGCTTAGCTCATTTTGATATACATAGTGTTTTTATTTGTCTGGAGCAATAGCAGAGCTGTAGGGCGTTCGCCTTGCGCACAGCCAGCCCGGCGGAGCAGGGTTTGTTTCCTCCACCTCTCTTGGAGAGGCCCCCAAGCTGCCAAGAGTATCTTGCCCATGCGGGAAAGCCTGGCAAGCTAACCATGATGTATTCTATATGCCAAACACAGTAACAAGTCTCACAATGGAGACGTTACTGGGCCCACTCAAGCAAATCGATGAATAACAGAAGGATAGTGACAGTGACAGTGTTTTTATTTGTATGTTCAAAGGATTAATACTCTATTGAAAACTCATTACTATAGCATTTAAAAATAATGAACTTTATTGTAGATGCCGTACTTATTTGAACTTCTTGCTAGTAATTTGCATCCAAGACTATCACATTCATATCAAGTACAGGCTAAAAGAATCAAATCATTGAATATTTTTATTTACTAAGATGGGGGGGATCAGGATTCTTTGTGAGCTCTATTATAGATTCACTACCAGGATCTCACCATTCTACAAAGAAGTAATCATCCATGTCGGCAGGGTGATACCATTTCACCAAAACTCTTCAGTGCCACCCTCGAGAACATCATGCGACGACTGGAATGGGAAGGAATGGGAGTGAAGATAGATGTTTGCAACTACACTACCTCCGCTTTGCTGATGACATCATTCTAATAACAACACACATCAGCCAAGCGGCACAAATGCTGACCGACCTTGACCATGAGTGTGGAAAGGTCGGACTACAGCTGAATCTTATGAAGACAATGTTTATGAGAAACAGCCTTGTTCCTGATGCTCCATTCGCTCTCAATGGAACCACCATCTCCAAATGCAACAGTTATATATACCTAGGTCGAGAAATCAACATGATGAATTACCTGGCACCTGAGTTGTGCAGGAGGAAGAGAGCAGCTTGGAATGCCTTCAAGAGCTTTAAAGAAATAACTAAGAGGACAAAGAACCTCCAGCTACGAGCACATCTCTTCAATTCCACTGTTCTTCCTACATTAACATATGTCTCAGAGACCTGGGCCCTATGAAAACAGGATGAGAATGCTATTCAGTTCTCTCAAAGAGGAATTGAAAGAGCTATGCTTGGAATATCACGAATCACTCAAATGAGAGATAGAATCCGGAGTTCTGATCTCTGTCAATGCTCAAGAATCAGGGACGCTGTCTCATTTGCTAAGGTATCAAAAATCAGATGGGCTGGACATGTAATGAGGTTAACAAACAACCGCTGGACTAGAGCCAATACTGATTGGATTCCATGGATGTTAAAAGATTGCGTGGACGCCCACCTACAAGATGGTCAGACTTCTTCGTCAAGACCCTGAATAATCAGTTTGAGGCTCTGCATGTTCCTAGAATGAACAGATGCCATTGGGCTATGATAGCACACAAAAGGGATGAATGGAGACATCACTGGCTTCCGCTCGAGTAAATCAATGAATAACGGGGGATCAAGTGATCAAGTGAAGATGGGGAGTAGTGATTTCGTCTCTTATCTGAATGATCTGAAGATAACTATTAGTATTTTGATGACCTTTTAAAAATTTATGTTTGCTGCATTTGACAAGATCCAGCACCCCTTTCTGATGAAAACACTAGCAAAAATGGGTATAGAGGGGACTTTCCTCAACATGGTTAAAGCCATCTACCACAAGCCTACAGCAAGCATCATCCTCAATGGGGAAAAACTGAGAGCCTTCCCTCTAAGATCAGGGATGAGACAAGGATGCCCACTCTCTCCACTGCTGTTCAATATAGTACTGAAAGTACTTGCAATAGCGAGTAGGCAAGAAAAATATATTAAGGGCATTCAGGTAGGAAAGGAAGATTCGCAGATGATATGATACTCTACTTAGAGAACCCAATAACCTCCACCAAAAAAATTCCTAGAAACAATAGACTTGTATAGTAAAGTTGCAGGCTATAAAATCAATACCCAAAAGTCCATGGCTTTCCTATATGCAAACAGTGAGCGAGAAGAGAGCTACATGAAAAAACAATCCCGTTCACAATTGTGCCCCAGAAAATCAAGTACCTAGGAATGAGCTTAACTAAGGAAGTAAAGGACCTGTACAAAGGAAATTACAAAATGCTACTTCAGGAAATAAAAGAGGACATGAGGAAATGGAAATATATCCCCTGCTCATGGGTCAGGAGACTTAACATTGTCAAAATGGCAATACTACCGAAAGCATTATATAAATTCAATGCAATCCCTATAAGGATACCCATGACATTCTTCAAAGAAATGGAGCAAACACTCCTGAAATTCATATGGAACAATAAGCCCCCACAAATAGCTAAAGCAATTCTTGGGAAAAAGAAAATGGGAGGAATCAACCTCCCTAACTTCAAACTCTACTACAAAGCAATAATAATTAAAACAGCATGGTAATGGAACAAAGGCAGAACTGCAGAACAATGGAACAGGGTTGAATACACTGACATCTCCCCTCAATCATATGATCATCTAATCTTTGATAAAGGTGCAAGAAATGTGAAGTGGAGTAAGGAAAGCCTCTTTAACAAATGGTGCTGGAAAAATGGATGGCTACATGCAAAAAAAAATGGGCTCAGAACTCTGCCTAACACCATGTACAAAAGTAAGATCAAAATGGATTGAGGACCTCAACTTCAGACCGGAATCCATAAGGTACATTGAAGACAAAGTTGGCAAAACCCTCCATGACATTGAAGCGAATGGTATTTTCAAAGATGCTACACCACTGGCCGAGCAAGTGAAAACAGAGATATATAAATGGAACTATCTTAAACTAAGAAGCTTCTGCACCTCCAAAAAAACAGTGACCAAAATACAAAGACATTCTACAGAATGGGAAAGGATATTCGCCAAATACACATCTGACAAGGGGTTGATATCAAGGATATACAAATTACTGGTTGAACTCCACAAGAAGAAATCATCCAACCCCATCAAAAAATGGGGCAATGAAATGAACAGAAACTTTCTCAAAGAAGAAATCAGAATGGCAAAAAAGCACATGAGAAAATGCTCTACATCATTAATCATCAGGGAGATGCAGATCAAAACCAAAATGAGATACCATCTCACACCACAGAGACTGTTCCACATTCAAAAGCAACCGATGCTGGCACGGATGTGGTGAGAAAGGGACACTCCTTCACTGTTGATGGGACTGGTTCAACCATTTTGGAAAACAGTATGGATGATTCTAAAAAAATTAGAAATTGAGCTCCCATTTGACCCAGCAATACCACTCCTGGGAATATATCCCAGAGAGGCAAAAAGGTATAGTCAAAGTGACATCTGCACTTGTTTGTTCATTGCAGCACTCATTACAATAGCCAGAAACTGGAAGAAACCTGAGTGCCCAAGAACAGATGACTGGTTAAAGAAACTTTGGTACATCTACACAATGGAGTACTATGTAGCTGTCAGAAAAGATGAAGTCATGAAATTTACATACAAGTGGTACAACATGGAAAGGATCATGCTAAGCGAAATGAGTCAGAAAGAGAGGGATAGGCATAGAAAGATTGCATTCATCTGGGGGATATAAAGTAACAAAATATGAGATTAATACCCAAGAATAGCTGCGTTCAGCACCAGGAGGATTACTCCATAGCTTAGAGGTCAGCCGAGCATTCTAGGGGAAAGGGCAGCTCAGAAAGAGAAGGGAGCACCAAATAAAGGGTGTTTGGAGGATCCTCCCAGGAGGGGAGATGCATGTTGAAAGTAGACTATGGACTGAATATGTTTTTCACTCAATGCCTCTTTTGCAGACCACAACACCCAAAAGGAGAGAGAGAACACAAGGGATTGCCCTGCCACAGAGGCAGTGTGGGATGGGGAGGATGGGGGTGGGAGGGATATTATCCACGGTGGTGGAAAATGGGCACTGGTGGAGGGATGGGTATTTGATCATTGTGTAACGAAACCCAAGCACAAAAAATTGTAAATCTACAACTGTACCTCATGGTGTTTCACTAATAAAAATAAAAAAACCATAATAAATCCTAAATTGAAAGACTATAAAATCATAAACTATTAATATGCTTTGAAGTTCACAGCTCTTATTAATTTCATTAAAAAGTGGATAAATATACTAAAAATTTATGTTTGCTGCATTTTTATATTTTTTTAATTAAGCTGACATGATTTAGAAAGCTGTTCCTAATAGTAATGTCTCCATTGGAGACTTTGTTGTTACTGTGTTTGGCATATCGAATACGTCACGGGGAGCTTGCCAGGCTCTGCCGTGCGGGCGAGATACTCCCGGTAGCTTGCTGGGCTCTCCGAGAGGGGTGGAGGAATCGAACTCGGGTCGGCCATGTTGGCTGTGTGCAAGACAAACGCCCTACCGCTGTGCTATCGCTCCAGTTCCTAATAGAGTTGTTTCAAGTATACATTGTTTTAACACTAATCCCACCACAAATGTCTCCTTCCTTCCACCAGTGTCCATAGGTTCCCTTCTACTCACCCAGCCTGCCCTCTTGGCAGGCATATAACAAATTCATTTTGTATTACTTGCTTCAACAAAACTAAAATAAATGGCAATGGAATCATCAAAAAATAAATCAACAATAGTTAATTTGTAGTGATTGATTATTATATAATTTTACTATATAAATCCAAATCATTTAATAAAATAAAATATACTGTTTATTTTAAGGTACATAGCTAAGATTTTATAAGTCTAAAATATTTTATAAAGCTAAAATGGACCTAATATATTTTGCATTAAATTTTATTTTCTACTTGGGTCTTATTGCAATTTGCATATTTTCCCTTCACATACATGAAGCTTTTTGTTTTGCTTTGGCCCTTTTCATGAGCATAATAAATTTATTTCATATTACTTGTCCACAAAATCTTAAAAGTATGGTAAATAGAAAATCAAGATAAATCAATACAAATCAATTTGTGATGATTAACTGCTATATGTTTTTAAGCTTTCTTTATTTAGTAGAGGACAATGATGTGTACTATTAGTAAGTGCCATCTTCAATGACACATGTTGGAAAGTTTCTCCTATCCTCTAAATTAAGGAGTTCTTTTAAGGTTTTTTTTTGCAAAATTGGTTTCAAGGCTATAAATTCCATAAGGTATTACCTGTCTATGAAGCTCTGTATAGTTCAAATCTGAATTAAAATCTTTCTGGGTAAGGTGTTCATTTAACTGAGTTTTTGTACTATATCCTTCCATATTATTCTAGCTTGTAGCCTCATTTGGTAGCTCTGCTGTATATCTCATGGTCTTTCCTTTATATATGTAAATTCCTTTTTATGATCTTTCTGCTTTCAATATTCTGTCTCTATCATAGGATTTTTTAAAAAAAATTTTGAGTATAAAGTGTCTTGGAGTTATACAAATTAGGTTTATTTTTGTTTATTTTATTTGGTTTATTTGGTCCTCTTGGATCTTGCTGCCTTTAATCCTCAACTCTTGGAAGCTCTTAGTGATGATTTCTTTAACTACTGTTTTTCATCACACTCACCTTCCTGTGCTTCAGGGACTCCAGTGATTCTTATATTGTTCCTCTTGAACTCAGCTCATAGTTCTGTTATTGTGTTTATTTCTTTTACAGCTATTTTCTACTTTCTGCTGTTTCCTAGAGGTTTCCTCCTTCTCACCTTGGAACTCCTTGATCTTTCGCTTAGCTCTGTTATTTTGCTGTTCAGAGCTTTTGTTGACTTGTTGTATCACCTACAATGTTCTTTTTTTCTAACATTTCTCACTGTAGTATCTTGTCACTTCAATTATCATACATTCTTTTCTTTGCTTAGTACTTGTGCTGTTGGTTTCCTTTTTGAACTCTGGACATCTTCACCATGGTGTCACTAAAGACAATGTCTGAGAGTTTCCTTGAATTGTTAACATCTTTGCTGATACTGTTTTCTCTCACTGAACTTGATGGATTTCTCTGTGTTCTCTCCATTGTTTTTTCTAGTGTTCTTGCTGTGCTGGAGTGAGCCTTTGTAGTTAACCTCACTGGATGATGCTGATGGATTAAGCTAGAGGTGGCTCTCTGTCTTCTCTGCTTGTCCTCACAGAATGACAAGAAGAATGACTGAGAAGCATGTACTTTGTTGAGTAGATCTATTTGTTGAGTGGCTGCATAAGCGGCTGTGGGTTACAGTAACTGTGGGTCTTAATATGAGGAAGATTCTGTGTTGAGACTGCTGGATCCAGCCCTTCCCAGCTGAATGCTGAATGCCTCCCATTGCCTAATGGGCCAAGTGATATCAGTCAGAGGTGAGCTTTGCCAGGGATGGTGGTATACAAAAGGTGAGAAAAGATCTGTGGTGGGGGCCCTTACACCTCAGGTGGGGTGTGGAAACTTCTGGGACTCACCCAAGAGGGAGGGCTTTGCCTCCTATTCAAGCTCTGCTTCCTGTTTGGAGTACGCCAACTGATATTAGTCAGAGGCAAGCCTCACCTGGGGTAGTAGAAAAAACAGAAAGTCAGCAAAGATCTGTGTTGTGGACCTTAAAATGACACAGGTCAGGTACAGAGGCTGTTGGGACAGGCCTGGAAGTGAGGTGCTTTCCCTCCCTTTGCAATAACATGCCCAGTGATATATCAACTGAAGGCAAGCCTCACCCAGGGAGACAGAGCCCCAAGCAAAAGGTTCTGAACATAATTATTATTAGTATTTCTAAGCCTCTGAATTTTCATCTGCAAAGTGGTGTTATAATCCTTTTCCTAATAAATTGCTGTGAAAACTGCCTAGACACATGACCTGAACTTACTAATTAATAAATCAGCTTATCATAACTGATACAATGAAAAAAATATATAGGATTAATTCCATAAGTTTTCTTTGAAATTTTGTATTGGAGATTTTCAGATGCCTGATTTGATTCTTAGTGATTTCAATTGTGGTATCCAATTAATAGTTTATTTCATTTTTAACAATTATCTTTTCCCTAGAACATTTACGTCTCCTTAGCAATCTAAGCTATCTAAATTACAAAAATGATATGTTAGTTATCTAGTAATTATTTTGGTATTCACTTTAGTAATTATTTTTCTTAATGTTCATTACAATTTAAGTAATGTGGTTTCAGTAGTGTTAATCATTTCAATGTCACGGTGCCTTCATCACCACTTAGGCATTTTTGCCTAAGAATCTTCACCACTGTCAATATGTCATATGGAGTCTAGCCCACACCTTCCTTCATTCCCCTTTCTCCAATGTTTGATGATATCAGTTTTGTAATAAAAAGCAGTTTTGTTATAGAAAACAGTATTGAGTGGTAGCTACTCAATACTATTCTACTCAATACTATTTGCTTGTTTTATTTATTTCTCTATTTGCCACAGATGAATGAGATCATTTGATATTTGTCCTCCACATGAAATTTTTTAGTAAACATGATGCTTTCTAACTTCATTTGAGTTTCAGTAATATAATATTTTATTGTATATTTATGTGACAACTTATTTATCTATTCATCTGTTGCTGGACATTAGGATTGTCTTTCATACACTGACTATTTAGCACTGCAATGAACATAAGTGTGCATATGACTTTTCAAATTAATGTTTTTTTGTTTTTAAGGTAGGTGCCAAATGGACTTGCTGGCTCATTTGGAAGCTTTATTGTTATTTTCTTGCGATATCAGCAGGGCGTTTTTTCCAGTGACTGAACTGAACAACATTCCTGCTGCCAGAAAACAAGGATTCCTTTTTAGCCACATTTTTATCAATATTAGTTGTTTCTTGTCTTTTGAAATATGTGATTCTCATGGGTGTGTAATGATATTTCATTGACATTTTGATTTGCATTTCTCTAACAATAAGTGACATACTGATGCCCTTTTATGTGCTACTATCTCTTTTCTATCTTCTTAGTATTTCTAAGACTCTAAATTTTCATATGGAAAGTAGTGCTATAATTCTTTTCCTAATAAATTGCTGTGAAAACTGTATAGACTCATAAACTGAACTTACTAATTAATAAATCAATTTATCATAACTGATACAATGAAGAAATTATAGGATTAATTTAATAAGTTTACTTTAAAGTTTTGCATTAGAGATCTCCAGTTCCAGGAAAGCATCGGATGATCCTCTCTGCCCATTTTTAAATTTTTTTTAAAACGTTTTCAGTGCTTATATACCTTGGATAAGAATCTGTCAACTTATGTATGTGTGCAGTTGTTGTCTCCCATTCACTAAGGCATATTAGCTCATTTTTATAGAACACTCATAAAAAAGCATAAATTAATATGATCAAAGACACACATGGAATCCAGCGGATGATGGAGAAAACAAGTGTGTTTTCTATAGTGTACCTATCCAATCCATCACAACGATGATATTAGGAAATTCTTCTTCAATTACTTTATAATTATCTATCTATATTTTACATTTATGCTCACTTTATGTATCAATTCTTTCTCTCAATTCTGATTTAGGATTGCCATCAAAAATGTTTAACTTCAAAGAGAAAAATGGAAAACATAGTCCTTAAGTTCTGTCTCTGGGGATTTGAGGAATGAAAAAATACTCTAACTAAACCTAACCAATATACCCTGGTAATCCAAGTATTTACATGTTTCATGCAAACTGCTAATTTTATTATCAATGTTCCTTTGTGTATTAATGATACTAGAATGTTACTTTTTTTGGTTTTGGTTTTTGTTTTTTGTTTTTGTTTTTTTTTATTATTAGTGAAACACCATGAGGTACAGTTGTAGATTTACAATTTTTTGTGCTTGGGTTTCGATTATACAATGATCAAATACCCATCCCTCCACCAGTGCCCATTTTCCACCACCATGGATAATATCCCGCCCCACCCACCCCCATCCCCCCATCCCACCCTGTCTCTGTGGCAGGGCAATCCCTTGTGAATGTTACTTTTTATTAGTAATATTTTTTATCTTAGTAAAAAAAACTTATAACATACTAAGACACAAACAAACACAAATATTTGCCCAAGAACTGTATTAGGAGGTTACCAAAATACATATGATATATATAATTTCAATGAGACAGGTGGAAGGAAGAGTGAAAACACTATCATCCCTATTTATAAACTATTAGTAGCGTTTTAGCTTCTAAGGTGGATATTTAAAAATTATATAAAAATTGTGAAAGAGAGAGAAAGGTAAAAGGAATATCATAGGTTTGTGAAGTAAAACAATAATATGAACAAGGTATAAAAATTTTTGTAAATATTTATAAGTACTGAAAAGAATAAAATAATTATATAGTGTATCGCAGTGTCAAAATTAGTTGAAAGCACTATTATGCCTTGTAATCAATTAAAATTTACTTATTCAAAATATAAAATTAGAGATTTCTAAGCCAGTAACTAAATTTTGAAAACACTTTTGCAAATGATTTTTGACTGGTGCTTGAAGAGAAAAGGTCCCAATTTTTCAAATTCTTTTGTCATTGTCTATGTCTTAGAATCTCAATTTCCTTCCTTCATTGATATATCACTGTAGTAGCTACCTAGTTTATGTGAATTTAGAGACATATTATGAGTTAAAAGCACCAGAAACATTTTACTTAGGTTTTCCAATGAAAGGGCTGGAGCGATAGCAGAGGGGTAGGACATTTACCTTGCACGCAGCCAAAATGGTCAACCCGAGTTCAATTCCTCCGTTCCTCTCAGAGAGCCAGGCAAGCTACAGAGAGTATCTTGTCCGCATGGCAGAGCCTGGCAAGCTACCCTTGACATATTCAATATGCCAAACACAGTAACAACAAGTCTCACAATTTGTTGTGAGATATTACTGGTGCCCGCTCCAGCAAATCAATGAACTAGAGGACAGTGCTTCAGTGCTTCTAATGGAAAGGATATCTCAATAGATATTATTTGCCATTTACGAGATCCTCCAAATTCCAGTAGGCGGGGGTCACACCCACCAACTGGCCCCCTGGCGCCGTGTAATCCCATCAGCGGCCAAGACTCAGAGACTATAAAAACCAGCTCCCGGAGGAGAACAGTGCAGTCTCCTGCCCCCGTGTCTGGCTATTCCTCGCCAGGGCCCCTTGGAGGGGAGCGGGTTGAGCTTTCCTCCCCGCCCTGACCAGGGCCCTGGCAGCCGAAGATCTCCAGGACCAGCCACCACCATGCTGAGACCACTCTCCGCACACCTGAAGGTACCGTCAGATGGACAAAGCCACGTGGGTTCCGGGGCGAGATCTCCAAGCCTACTCGGATTGGAGTCGAGCATCCTCCACCCAGATCCTCCAAATTCCAGTAGGCAGGGGTCACACCAACCAACTGGACACCTGGCGCAGTGTAATCCCATTAGCCGCCAAGACTGAGAGACTATAAAAAATTAGCTCCCGGAACCATAAGACATCTTATTATGACATCTTATTCCTACTTTGACAAACTGGCAGGCTACCGAATGTAGCCTGCCCAGATGGCAGAGTCTGGCAAACTCCCCGTGGCGTACCCAATATGCCAAATACCAGTAACAATGATGGGTCTCATTCTCCTAAAGAGCCTTGAATATAATCTCAGGGCTAGGATGAAGGAGACGTTACTGGGGCCTGTTCGAGGCAATCGACTTTTTAATAACAAGGAGTCTTAGGAGAGATTTATCTTTCTCCATCTCTTTGATCTACCTCCCCTGGCTGGTTCTCAGCACTCCTGGTTCCTTTGCCTTGTATTTGTTCTTTAAGAACTGCGGTTTCCTGCCCTGGGAACTACCTTCCAGGCACAAGCATAGAATGAAAGAGTCAATGCCTTCAACAGGGGCAAGGAAGTTACTTGAGTTACCTGACCTGTTTGCTTCTTCTTAGGTATTCATACTCCTGCCCCTTAATCATTCCCTTGATCTGACCTCATGCCACCTGGATTTAAAATGACCAACGGTGGGTGGTGGGGCATGGGGGACAGGAGACACTCAAAAGTACTATTCCTGGGTCTTACGGCAGCTTGATTCCAGAGTGTAGGGAGAAGAGATAAGGGAAGAAATTGAAAGGCAAAGAAGATGTGAGATGGAAGTAATGGGTGTATGAGGGTTAGGGCCTTGGTTATATTTGTAATGGGGAACAGTGATAAAATGATACATCCAAAGCACAGACTCAACAACACTGAAAATATGAGATCTTAGATGCAACAACAAACTTTGCAATGTGCCTATTGGGGTGGGAGGGAACCTAGGGACGCTGGTGGGAGGAATTTGACACTAGTGGTGGGACTGGTGCTTGAACATTGTGTGCCTAAAACTCGACTATCAATAACATTGTAAATCACATTTCTTTCATAAACTTTTAAAATAAACAAAGTGACCGGCTATATTTACTAGATTACTCGGTACCCTCCTCCCCCCTTACTCTCTCTCCCTATCAAAGCTTAACTGCATGGCTTTCACTAAATCCTGCGTTAATAGAGTGGTTGGCAAAGCAAGTGTTACAGGAAATGCTTTTTCCATTAAAAGAATTACCAATATAAACTGTTTTACTACTGAGTCATTTTCTGTCTATTTCGTAATCCCTCAAAAGATTGCTGAGATTTACTATATTGTTGACATTTGCAGACAAATATTTGGGATGCACTCATTCTATGTACTGCTTTTCTGATAAGGAAATCAAATTTGGCTCCTATTTACTAGAACCCAACTCTCATCCATTTGAATTTTGTAAGACTGCTGCTTATTTTGAAACACTCATTATTGTTTGAAAGTATGTAAGTGGCATACTAAGTAGCTCAATATCCCATTTTTAATTTTATAATTAGAATGCATTCAAGCTGTGCTTCTGAGTTTTCCTAATGCCCCAAACACCAAATTGGAGTGTATTCTGAAATCATACATTAAACAGAAAATCTTTGAATTAGTAACTTAAAGTTTAGCTTTATACACCAAGGAGTTTTACTCATTAGCAGGTAATTTAAATTCTTTCTTCTTCCCACCCTTTTGCCCCAGGGAACGCTAAGCTTATTTTTCAAACCCTCCTTCTGAAATATGAGGGGCAAAATTAGTACAAAAGTCAGGATTCAAAGACACACAAAGATCCTTTAGCTGCCTTGATCTCTCTATCTGAACTCTTTGTAACAGCCTGTGTAAGGAGTGCTGGGGTGTCACTAGCAAGGCAGAAAGAGTTCTAAAAAAGCACATCAACACCAATCTTTGTGTCCCCTTAGGTTTACTTCCTATATTGGTTCTCTAAGAGTGCAATAACCAAGCACCACATACTCTGTCTTTAGCAAGAGAAGTTGATTTTCTCACAATTCTGGAGGCTGGCCAGCTGAGATCAAGATGTGCCAAAGGTGGCTTCCTTTGAGGCCACGCTCCTGGGTTGCTTTCTCTCTCCTGCTTCACATACTCTTCCTATTGCATGTGTTTGAGCTCCATGTTTTTGTTCTTTTTAAAAAGGTAGTAGTCATATTGAACTAACATGACAGTGAACTCGTTTTAATGGAGCTATGTTTTATAAGGTGTAACTCCAAATACAGGGGATTCGAACCTCAACATCTGAATTTGTGAGGTGACCGACTTCAGCCCATCGTACCCCCCTTAATCTTCCTCATTATTTCAGAAACGACTCAAAAACCACCTCATCTGTGGCTCCAAGTGAGGACCCACAAGAAGGATAGTTTTCTCTAATGCTCTGACCTGCATTTAGTAGGACTGCCATTCCATTGAAGTGTTCTGGCTAACGTTGGCAACACACTAAACTCAGAAAATTCTGCCAAGTTGTGTGGCAGAAACTTGAACTTTAAGGTCTTTGTGGTCTTGAGAGTCTGTAATCTTTCTTCTAAAATAAATGACTTATTTTAAAATGGTAATATTTTCTACAAATTCAGCATGAATGGGGACTGGCACCAACCACATAAAAACTGAAGATTAAATTTGCCTTGTAAAGTATTCATAGGCTTCACTATCCATCCCCAAAATACATGACTAAGTACTTTTTTAAAGTTTCTGCTAAGTCAGATACATAAAGACTGTTCAAAGATGTTTTACTGATCTATAAATGCTATGAGTTTTGCTGATGGAATAGCATGTTCTGGCCAACTTTTAAGTCAAATATATAATTTACAATCACCCTATCCTGTAGGGTTTTTTTTTTTGCGGGTTTGTTTGCTTTTTTTTGTTTTGTTTTATATTCTCTGTTACATTCTCTCATCTAATAAATAGCTACATGACCCTTTGTAGCCTAATTTATGACATAGGTTGTATTTTTTAAGTTGCTGGGATGAGAATTATCTCCAAATTAAAATTTAGATATTGAGAAACAAACCATAATACATTGTATTGATCTTAATTTTTTAGATAATTTTTGAGGGCCAAACTCACGATTTCAGGGTTCACTCATGGCTCTGTCCTTTGGGATTGTGCTGATGGGCTCAAGGGACCAAATGCAGTGCCAGGGTTGAAGTTGAATCAGCACTCAGTACCAGGAAAGCACTCTACCCTCTGTTCTCTCCCTCTGGCCCTGTGATCAATTTTAAAAAAATAATAGGACAGTTAAGAATTTTCTATGTGCACACACAACAAGAAATATTTCACAGAAAAGATTTAACTGGATAAGTTTTCACTGGGATCATCCCAAGTAATCAGACTGTTTCTTTGGGCTATGGGACGTGTCCCCTGCCATTGATGATTTTGAAATTGTGATATCACCTAATTTTTAATCTTAACACCTACATGTTAATAACGTTTCAAACAAAATTATAATTACTCTCTAAAATATAAGTCATTAGGTGAGGTAATGGATGTAAAATCTTCATTTCCAAAACAATCACTCTGCTATTTTTGTGCAAAAATATTTTTCTCTAGCCTGATAAAATCCTCATTTGCCTTTCTTCACTAGCAAGCTGGATTATACTAGGGTATTTGGCAACTGT
This sequence comes from Sorex fumeus, assembly GCF_029834395.1. Taxonomy (NCBI): domain Eukaryota; kingdom Metazoa; phylum Chordata; class Mammalia; order Eulipotyphla; family Soricidae; genus Sorex; species Sorex fumeus. The sequence goes on along the minus strand of NW_026606297.1, from coordinate 12,958,347 downwards.
ATTCTCAATTTAAGCCATGTTATATTTCTAGAAACTTTTAGCACCAGTTGAGCTGAGTTACTAACAAGAGACTCTCAATAGTCATTATGGTCCTGGCTTGAAAACCTTTACTAACTGTTAAAGGTAAAGGTAAAGGGCCTCCCGTTGATCGTCGATTTGCTCGAGCGGGCCCAGTAACGTCTCCATTGGAGACTTTGTTGTTACTGTGTCTGGCATATCGAATACTCTCGGTAGCTTGCCGGGCTCTCCGAGAGGGGCAGAGGAATCGAACTCGGGTCGGCCATGTTGGCTGCTTGTAAGGCGAACGCCCTACCGCTGTGCTATCACTCCAGCCCTACTGTACTAACTGTTACACCTTCAAAAATTCACTCCCAGGATATACACTGAAAATCGTCTTGAAATAAAACTGTCTTCAGTCATGTGACATTTCCTACTCATTTGAATTCTATATCAGGAAAAAAAGAAACAATCATTTATTTTGCATGTAGCTCACCTTCCTGACAGTGCTACTGCAGCTAATACAGTATCTCCTTCTTCTGTTTCTGTAAAAATTCTCATTATTGGACTAAGTTATACAACTTTCTTCTTTCCTTATGATGCCATTCCATATCTTCCTCTCTCCGTTCTCTCAGTGAGAGAAACTTTACCTTATATTTCACGGATGAGTGAAACTTATTGGATAACAATCCTTTCACTGTGTTACCCTCAACTTAAAAGCCAACAGATGTCTACTCTGCATTTTCAAGTATCTGTTATGTTTAGTTTGGACTAACACTGATCTCTTTGTATATATGCTCTCTTCCTCTTAGTTCTTCATGCATTTTCTTCATCAGTGAATTTCCTCATCATCTGTATAGTGAATCTAACCTTTCTACCAGCACTTTCTCTCACCATGAAAATGACACACCTCTCAGAATTTATACAAGATATCCTTTAACTCCCCTTTACTCTCATTACTGTTTTAATTCCATTTACAAACAATAGTTTTAATAAAGTAATTATTATTTTTTGACTTTCCAAAAACTCCTTGGCACAGAGTAATTTGCCTACCTGTTTTGAATCTGTTCTTTCTGAAGTTGTCAGTGTCATATCAGTGATACACCAAAAGATCATTTTTAAAGTAGATCCTTTGTTTAGGGCCTGTGAAATATTTCTGGTGTCAACACTCTTAATTTTAAATATTTATTCTTGATTGTTCCTTTCATTTTTATTTTGTCCTCAGCTCTTTGTTCCTTTTCTACCTGTTGCTAAAAGGTTAAGCTTATTTCTTCTGTATATAAACTTCTTAGGTACTTAAAGTCTACAGTCTTGGAATTACCTACTGCACATATATGCATTTTTAATACATGCTTCATTAGTAAGAGTCTCATATCTTGACAACTTTCCCTAGTTACTCTTCTGGTCTCTATTAGAAATATGCATGCTGAATGTCTTCTAAATTTATTTTCAAAATTATTTATTTATTGCATTTGTAGCCACATCAGGCTATGTCCAGGACTTATTCATGGCTCTGTGTGCTCAGGGATCACTCCTGGCAATGCGCTGAGGATCATACTGGGGTCCAACTCTTAATGGCCACATTCAAGGCAAGTACCCTGACCACTGTTCTTTCTCTCTAGCTCCTCTAATTCTTTTCTGATATGCTGAGTTTATAAATGTCATCATTCTGAGGAGAGAAAATTGTGTTTAAAACCCAGATGATAGAATAAAGAAAACCAGGTTCAAATTCATGTATTCAGATCCACTAACTGGCCAAAGTCTTGTGGAAAATGGGCACTATAACATCGAAGACAATATCATAATATCAACAACTTTGCTTGCCAGTTCCAAGAATTAAAAGTGTTCTAGGCACGCAGCCCAAGATACAACATTTTGTCAAGAAAATTTTGTTTGTTTATTTCCCATTATAATAAAAATAAACACACAGAGTTTACGTGCAATGAAAGTTAATTTAAACAGGCATCTAAGTCAGAGACCTGGAACACATTCAGGTTTCATCCTCTTCTTTAGGCTTTTGTCCCATCAGCCACTTAGACATAACCATTTTTACTTCCATGCTGTTGTCTTTATTCATCACCCTCTCTATTTGCTATGCCAACATCGTGGGTCAGTCACTTATACCTTGCTTGGACTGCTGCCATAATACACTGTTAGAATTGATCTTGGCATCTTTAACATATCAGACCTTCCTACTTTCTACTGCTTATTTACTTGCCAAGAAATTTTATAAATGAAGCACATTTAATTACATTAGTCTTCCACTAAAAATGTCCATGATGGGGAGGGAGACACGGCTCAATGCCCAAAGCACCAGCATTATTCTTTGACATGGTGAAAAACTCAGCTCTAGCCTTGTCATCTTATGATCACTCAAGCCAGGAAGCTCCTGTCCCTAAAATATAAAAATTTAAAACATTTCTTAATTTCAAAATAACACAAAATTCTAAATATGCCGTGATCCTCTGGATTCACTCTGACTTTATTCTTTCTTCATGATCCCAATTTCTTGACACAATTCCAGAGAAATTAACACTCTTCTACTGAATCATGTTCTGAGCTTTGAGCATACTATAAATTTTCAGTACTTCAATATTATCCCCTATCTTGGGCCTGCATTTCTCCCCCAATTTTTACTTATATGCCTTTTAAGAACTTAGTTATTGGCACATAGTTATAGTTATTTTCTATCAAATTTAAATTTAACAATTTCTTTAAACTTCCTCACTCTTTTTTTTGATATATACACATGTAAAAGAAAGACTTTAAATTTGATTGTGACTATTATAATAAACATAACATAATTATTTAAAAGCAGAATAATGTTTTAAATTCTACACAGAAGCCATGAATGAACAGAGGCAATAAACTGAGAAATTACATCCATTTTTAAAAAATTAAAATTTATTTTGTTTTACAAATAATCTTCATAAATTGTAAAATATGGGTGGTCAAGTCTGATTACTGTATCACTGTATCACTGTCATCCTGTTGTTCATCGACTGCCTCAAGCAGGCCCCTTTGTCCTAGCCCTGAGATTTTAAAAAGTGCCACATTTGAGGCTCTTTCAGGTTCAGGAGAATGAGATCCATCATTGTTACTGGTTTTTGGCATATTGAATACACCATGGGGAGTTTGCCAGACTCTGCCTTGTGGACAGGATACTTTTGGTAGCATGCCAGGTTCTCCAGAGTAAGAACTAGATAATAAGATGTCTAGCTTCTGGGAGCTGGGTTTTATAGTCTCTGGGTCTTGGCTGTTGATGGGATTACATGGCACCGGGGGCAGTTGGTGGGTGTAATGCCTTCATAGTGGAAGATGGGGGATCTGGGTGGAGGAGGCCCCAGTCCCAGTTTGAGCAGGCTTGGAGATCTAAGCCCCGGGTCCTGCACACCTGGGTTCCTCTGCTGGTTCCTTCATGCGTGAGGCTTATCCAAATGTGTGGAGAGTGGTCTTAAGCATGGCTGTGGCTGGAACTGGAGGTCTTCAGCTGCCGGGGCTCTGCTCTGGGTGAGGAGGGAAACTCAACCCACTCTCCTCCAAGGGACCCGGGTGAGGACAGCCAGGCATGGAGGCAGGAGACTTTGTGCCGTTCTCTTCCAGGAGCAGGGTTTTATAGTCTCTGGGTCTTGGCCATTGATGGGATTACACAGCGCTGGGGGCAGTTGGTTGATTGCTTGGTGATTACTGAATATTTTAATATACTGGAAACATTCTATTCTCCTATTATACTCAACATTGCCTTTAATAATACTATTACATACAACTATTGTTCATAATTTCTTATCTGTTATAGTATATTTATTCAAATTTACAATTTACATAGAGTTATAACATTTCACTTCTATTTCTAGTGTCCTCAAAAAGTATCAACACAGGTGCTGGAGAGATAGCACAGTGGGTAGGGCGTTTACCTTGCATGCGGCCAACCTGGGTTCAATTCCCAGCATCCCATATGGTCCCCCAAGCACTGCCAGGAGTAAATCCTGAGTGCAGAGCCAGGAGTAACCCTTGAACATCACTGGGTGTGATGCAAAAAACAAAATTATATATATATATGGATATATATATATCAACACAAATGAAGTATATGTGGTTGTATTTCTTCTAATCTATTTCTGATGAGGACTATGATATAATATTATTATTTTTTAAGTAATTATGTTCTCAATTATCTTGGTATTTTATCCATGAGTTCACCACCCCTTGGTATGATTGGCTGTCAGTCAATGAGTAAAGAGAAAGACAAGAACACATTGCTAGACCCAATATAAAAGCACAAGCACTAACCTTGAGATTTGGTCACTTTGTACTCTTCATTTTAACCCTCAAGGAAAAAAATATTTTAGAAGGGATTGCATGTTGGATTTTCTGGGTTTTGTTTTGTTTTATTTTGTTTTTTTTTTTCAATTGAGGTTATTGTTTTGAGGGTCAAGCACTTGGTAGACATCAGGGACACCCTACACAGTGCTCTGGGGTGATGTTATGGCAGAGATTAAGTACAGGACCTCTCATAAGTAAACATGAACTCTCTCTTCAAGCATTACCAGGATTGACACACACTGGATTTAATTTTAAAGAGTCATTATGTTTTGAGAATAAGCTGTAAGCACATACAGTTAACTATTCCCCACCCATTTTTTTCCCCACTACTTAAACCATAGAAGTTTAGTGACATCTTCATTTTATGTCCTTTACTTGTGTCTTCTGAAATCAGAGCAGGTAATTCTATGAGGTCATAAAATTTAATTACAAAGATCAAAATACTATAAATAATAAAGCACCAAATAATGACTTAATTACACTTCCAGATGGTAGATTCCTCTCCTTTGGTTACACTCTTCTAAGAACTCTCAAAACTCTCATTTACTCCCTTCAGTGATTTTTATTGAAATAACATCACATTATAGCTTTCAAGTGCACATCATTAAAAAAAGTCCACATGAAAAAAAGTAGACTATGAAACAAATGTGTATGTGCGACATGTGCTTTTTAGCTTTTACAATAATTACTTGCACTATGAAAAAAGAACCGACTTGGGTCTTGTAGTTTCATTTTTTCATTTTTACTTTTTCTGCTATTATCATTGAAATCAATTTTCCAAGGACAGCTCTGACTGATGAAACATATGAAATCTCCAACAAAGGATTAATATAAAAAATACACACAGACAAATAAGTTCTCAAGATGCCTGTGCAAAATGGAAACTAGTGAGCTGATTAGAAAAACAAAATAAAGAAACCTTGCCATGTTACAATAACATGCATGGATCATGGGGAAAGATAAAGATTGTATCACTTCACTCATGATAGGGACTCTAAAAAAAATACAACAGCAAACTCAGACTGCAAGAATAAAATAGTCATCAGAACTGAAGAAGGAAGAAGAGAGGGTGAAATGGGTAAAAAATACGTCAAATGGTTTTGGTTTGGTCTGGTTTGGTTTGGTTTGGTTTGGTTTGGAGGCCATATCCTGCTTTCTTAGGGCTTACCCATGGCTCTGTGCTTCAGAATTACTCCTGGCTCTTTCCTCACTGTGAGGGAAGGTTAGGGGGACCATCTGTAGTGCCAGTCTTCAATCCCAGGTTGGCAACGTGCAAGGCAAGTGCCCACTTTGCTGTCACTCAGGCCTCAATGGTTGTCAGTTATATGATGAAAGATGGAAACTAACCTTTTGTAGGCCCATATGACACCGTATAAAGGGATTTTGATTCATATTACTATCTACCTGAAACCTATATAACATTATAAACAGTGTTCATGGCTTAATGCATTCACATTTCTGGAGCTAGAGAGATTGCACAGGATTAAGGAGCATCACTTGCATGTGACTAACAGCCTTTGATTTCTAGCACCACAAAATCCCCCAGAATTGCTGGGTGCAGCCCTGGAAGCCCTAGAGCCTAAAGGTTGGCACAGGTAATCCCCAGCATTGATTAGCAGGAGTAACACCGCAATCCTGACCCTTGCGATGAATTGCTAGATGTTTGCCAAAAATCACCCAGGCATTCTTGGAAGTTCTTCAGTTATATATGTTATATATGCATAATAGGGTTTGTGGTATGTTTTACGCTGATCTTTCATATCTAAACTTAAAGTAACATATCAAATAAGAACCAATATTTCTGAAAAGTATGATAACAATCCTACTGTTTGTTATCATACAAACAGTACTTTGTAGTACTCACAAAGTACTTTGAGTACTTTGTGAAAACTACCACATCATCTGTCTTTTTCTTTCTTTACCAACTTAGAACAATCTGATGTGTAACTATCTTTAATTTCCTGGGTGTTGTTTCATAGCATTTGTGAAAGCAATTAAGTTTTAGAAGATCAGCTTGAATTAGGCTGAATAAGGAAAAGACAGAAAAAAATAAATCTAACACAAAAAGCAAAAATTGAGTAAGGAGGGAGCCATTTTACTGAAATACAATGCCAAGTAGCTCTGAAAATTTGCAAAAGTTGTAGATAATGTCTCTTTGAAATGTATAACTGCTACCACAGAATTTCTTTTTTTTCTATTTTTCAATCCCTGTTAAATAAACTGGAACACGAAACCTTGACAAAGTTAAGCTTTTTAAAACATTTCAGTTGCAGAAGTCATAAAATTTAAATAATAGCAAACTGACGGGTTATTCTTAGAGGAATAATTAAAATACTTGGCAAAACTAAACTGCTATGTGGGTTAAAGCACTCTTACATGTAAAAGAGTTATTATGTTAGTCTCACAGTGAAGCGTTGTATAAAATATACCAGGTCTCATAAGCCTAGTGCAATGGCAATAAGACATCCTATGGAAATGCTCGAGTCATGCTGTAAGCTGTTTGTTATGGGACCACAGTTGACTTTGTCACAGCCTGGTATAATGTTGTGTAAATTCTTTGACAACATGCCTTAATAATTCTAGCTGGTGATTTATTTAAATGATTATTTAATTGAGATATAATCCCAGGCGCAAATACAACAAATAAACATTGTTTTTGAGCCAGACCAACTGTGCTCAGGGCTTACATCTTACTTTGCTTAAGGGCAGTCTTGGAGCTGTTCTGGGCCATATGTGCAGCAGGGAGGTGAACTGGCTGCCGGCAAGGGAAGCACCTTGATTCCTGTACGTCTATCTGGAACCCGAACACATTGTTTTTGTGTAGGCGCATCTTTGGCTCTGATCTTTACAGCTACAGTGGTCATCCTCATATCTTTATGTAGTCTCAGCAGGGTACTGAAATGGGGGTTGGCTGGGATGATAGGACTTTCTAGAAGCCAAAAAGGAGAAGGCATTTTTCTTTCTCTCTTAAGGATTCACAAACCTCTGTAAATTCATATCTGTGCCAAATTTTCTCCCCCAAGTACATGGAAGCTGTATACATTTCAAGCAAACAATGGAACCTCTGGCAAGGGGAAAAGATACCCCTCATTGGTGGTGTTGCCCTTATATATGTCAGGGGCAAAGCAGATGATCCTTTGTTCATCCTAGCTCAATGACTGGGTTGGTGGCCAGAACTGTTTCATTGTTTTATGCTTTGTCAGATACACACACACACACAAACACACACACATACACATACACACACTTCAATGGAATCCTCCATTGGACACTAGGAACCTTGTGCATATAACAATCTGTTCACTGGATATTGTAACGTTGCTGATATGCAAATAACAATAGACTCTATGAGCTAAGTGGCATCTAACATACACAATTCATTTTGAGATATGCTCATGCCTAGAAACAATTACAAATATTAGTGAACCTTCCATCAGGGAATTACTATGCTATATTGACCTAGCATTCAGGCCATCTGGTTTCAGGCAGTAGAACACAGCAGGAAAGAGTGGGAGTCTGGAAATGATGGTCGCAATTTTTTTTACTCAGACTTTCTTGGGCAAATTGCCTAATCACTTAGGACTTCATTTAACTTATGTAAACTAAAATAATAAAAATAAATTGCTCATAAAGTGATATAGTTGTTAAGGATCAAATGAGATATGTAAAGTGCTTAATGCGGTGCCTGACAAATAATAAATATTCAATAAATAGTAGTACTTAGACTTTCCTAAAAAGTGGTTCCATAATCCAGTGCATTTGGGTAATATCCCACACATTAGTTTTGTTTTGACATCTCATAATACACAGTGATTAATGAAATGTTCTGGGGAAACTTGTGGTTCTTTTACTTATTTATTTATTGAAATCTAATATTATGTCACTCATTTAATAGTGTGTTTCTTTGAGAGATAATTCACTTTGGAATAAAACCATCTATAATATTGCTTCTACTTCATCTTGCTATCATTATATATAAAAAATCTGTAATATATGGTTAACTATGTTATGAAATAATTTGGAATGACAGTTATAGTCACATGTTAAGTCTTTTTTTCTGTTAATTAGCAGTAAGCAGTTTTCAAGTTACACAAAGAGAATTTGTTTAATATATTTTTCTTTCTAGTGCTGTTTGCATTCTACTATTCTACTAACAAGATATGTTTGTTTAGAAAAAAAGAAAAGAAAAAGTGGATAAAGAATACTAGAGATTCCTGTATCAAGTCTAATTGAAAATATTTCAGATATTGTTACCATAAACTAGAATTCCTTTGGATTCCTATTTGATAATGAAAATTTCCATCTGCATTTATCATTCTACTACTAAATTTGAAGAGTTTTCTAGTGAAAATTTCTTAGCATTTTTCTTCAGCTAAACAAACTCCATTTTTAGAAATAAAGTTACTTAGCTATTTAACTAAAAGAAAAGACTTAGATAATTTATCAACACAATTTCAATTCTGAGTATTAAAGACTCTTCAATGCAGTCTAAGTGAATGCATTTTTTGGTGGGGGGAGAAGTCTTACCTGGTGGTGCTCAGGGACTAGTCCCATATTAGTAACCAGGGAAATATCCTGGTAATATTTGGGGGTGAGGGGATTGCAGAATAGAGACTAAGTCAGGGTTCCCAAATAAAAAGTATGCAGTCGTGTCCACTGAACTATCTCCTAGTATTGAAGTCAAGCACACATTTGGAAAGTTCTGAATTTGGAAGAAAGGTAAGCATATTTAAAGCATTTTACTTTTTTGCGTTATGAAGGTAAGGTAAAGGTAAAGGCCCTCCCGTTGATCGTCGATTTGCTCGAGCGGGCCCAGTAACGTCTCCATTGGAGACTTTGTTTTACTGTGTTTGGCATACCGAATACTCTCGGTAGCTTGCCGGGCTCTCCGAGAGGGGCGGAGGAATCGAACTCGGGTCGGCCATGTTGGCCGCTTGTAAGGCGACCGCCCTAACCGCTGTGCTATCGCTCCAGCCCTTTTGCGTTATAAACAGAGGATTCAAGAAGGGAAGGGGGAAGATAAAAGAAAAAAATGTGTATGTTTGTGAGTGTGTGTGCGTGTATGTTTGCCATTAAATGCAATGATATAATAAATGGGGAAATTCTTTTTTCAGATGCTACCCTTGGAGCACATTTGTAGTAGTTGTGCGCATTACAGGAAAAGCAAAATGTCCTTTTGTAAACTCGCCTGTTTTCCCAGGGACAGCATTGGCAGGTGGAAATGGCTCTCTATACACAGTTAAATGCACTTTTTTTTTTTAAAAAAGAAAGCTATGAAAGGAAGGAAGCATTGGGCAGCATTATGGTTTGGTAGCAGTTTCAGGAAATCCAAAGCAGGGAATTAAGTGTTTTCACATAAGTATTATTGCTTGATTCCCTTCTTGGAGTTTAAATAACAGGTTATCACAACATTGTGGTTTAGTTTTGTTTCATCTGCTGTTATTGTTTCCATAAAGGTATTCATGTCAGTCTAGGATAGAATTCAGAATAGACTCTGAAGCAAGATTAACAGGGATGTGGGACAGTTATCTCACTCATGGTCACGGCCCCCTTCTATTTCCTTTGCCCCAGCTTGCTCCCTCCTTTATACGCCATGTGGCACATAATCTTATTCCTTCAACAAATCTGCTCACCAAAAGGTTTTATATGTATTTTTTGTGTGTGTGAATTTACGCCCAAATGTTATCTCTCTAAAGTTTATTTGCATTTTAAGCCTTATCTCAGTCTGTGGAAGCAGAGAATTTAACACCCTGTTAAGGGGATTTTAAGCATCACTTGGCAAGCAGGGGTGTGTTTTCTATGAGCAAATCCTTTTTCTGCTTCTCAGAAATTGTATTCTCTGTAGTTGCCTTTCCAGGCGGGAAGGCAGAATAGTTTAAAAATAAAAATCACTGGCTTTAGGGACAGGCAGCTATGAATTTGAATCTCTGCTTCTGCCACTTTCTTCTTGAATTATCTGGGGGATTTCACATAAGCTCTTGTTTTCCATTCCAGATAAGTGAGTTAAGCAATCAACTTTACCTCATCAGGTTACTCTGAGAATTGAATGGGTTATTGACAAAAGTGTGTAATTAACAAATGGTATCTATTATTATTTCATTTCCCTGGTTTGGGTTGAAGAGCTAAAGGATGCATTTTTACCTTTTATTGTTTTTTAATGGAATGATTTGGGTGGTGTTGCCTTTGTATGAAAAGTTAAGAATCTGTATGTACCATCCACTTAGTGGTCTACCTGTGTTGAGTTTAGCCTCCTTGGAAGTCTTCTCAATATTTCCACTTAAGTGCTTGCCATTTGGTATCATATTCACTGTTTTCTCTGTTCTTTGCACTAGGATCAATACTTAAAGATTCCCACCTCCTTCTGACAACAAATAATGTTTGAGAACAGAAGTGCTTCAGACTCAGCAAGAATAAAGTGGATTGAGAGCAAGGAGCATCAACTACGAGCTCACAAATTATTATCCCAAGCAGAGAACTTCCAATTTTACCCTTCCAATTTTACAACTCAGGATCGAGACTATAACTTACTAAACAAAGACTTGTCTATAAGCTGTCTTTCCAGACATGATGGACAAGTGGTGATATTCAGTGATAATTTTAGAACTTTCATTTCTCAAGATAGTAACATCTGACTATCTGATATCACCTCAATATTAGCACTATCTGGTGGCTTACTGATTGTATACAGTTCTCATTCATTGAGTAAGCATTTCCTGGATGCTCACATTATGCTTTTCATGAGTTAAGGCATTGATGTCTTTACCCAGGATATAGACCTTTTCAAAAGTCAGCTGTTGAATGTGATCAGATATGAATACTATCTTCTTGGTTCAGGACTGGGCCTGCTCCACATTGATTCCGCATCTTCCAGTAGGTGGGCGCTACACCCACCAACTGCCTCCAGTGCTGTGTTATCACATCAATGACCAAGACCTAGGGACTATAAAACCCAGCTCCCGGTAGCACGTGATTGCAAATGCGGCCACGCAACCTCTTATTGTCTAGTTCTCACTCTTGAAGAACCTGACAGGCTACCAAGTGTATCCTGCCCGCATGGCAGAGTCTGGAAAGCTCCCTGTGGCATATTCAATATGCCAAAACCCAGTAACAATATTGGGTCTCATTCCCCTGACCCAGAAAGAGCCTCCAATGTGGCACTTGCTAAAATCTCAGGGCTAGGACGAATGGAGACGTTACCGGTGCCTGCTCGAGGAAATCAATGAAAAACAGGACTACAGTTATGAATACTATATACCCCCACCAAATTGTTCCCTAACTTGATGTCCTGTACAAAACAACTCCCATTCACCTAACAATACAAATTGATCAGTTATGAAGTTTTTCTAATACTTTCTTGGCAATGCCTCTGTAAACAAGAAGATTTAGATCCAAAGCCTCTAGAGAAAAGGAGATAGTCAAGAAAGAGGTTTATTTGCAACAAGCCAGCAGGTTGAAAGATGGCAAACTCATCCTGAAGGATGATCTTGCGATCTTTCCAAATACTCACAGGAAGTCATTTAATGGACACAGGACAGGGATATAACATTTCAAAAAGGGCAGATTGTATCATTTGGAACCACTGTGCTCTCTGTGCATTTTCTTGTAGGCAATCGTGAATCTAAACAAAGACTTCTGATCAAGGGTTCAACTTGCATATTATCTTATAATAGACTCAGAGAGATGAACAAAAGATAAAGGAAATGTTTTAATTCACTTCCCAGAAGAGTTGGTCATTTTCTAATTTTTTTAAAGTTCAGCTCTAAATTCCTTTAAGCTGGTTTTAGGATCAGCATCTCTTATGTTGCTCTTTTAAACTCTGATTGCTATTAACACCAGTGCCATTGTATGCTAAAAATTAATTGATTTATTCTTTGTTCAAATCCAAATTTATTTGGGTGAGTAAATAAATAAACATGCAGAAATATATTAAATACATCTTTTCATCTCACAACACATGCAGCCTTTAATCCCTAAATGTAGAATACCTCTCAAAGTAAAATACAAGATCTTCAAACATCTTACTGAAACATGCTGAATCATACTTTTCTGATATCTGATCAGGGAAAGATTTCTAAACCATACTTAAAAAAGAAAGAATAAAAATCAATTTTACCATATTAGTAAAAACCTTTGGCGACCAGAGAGATAGTACAGTGGATAAAGCATTTTCCTTGCATGTGGTTGACCCCATTTCAATCCTGGCACCCCCCCTAAGGTCCCTGATCTCACCAGGTGTGAACCCAGATCTGAGTGCTACCAGGTGTACCTTTCCAAAACATGTTTCTGTCCATTAAGTACAATAAACAGTGTAAACTTAGACTCTAAGAAGGCATTTTATTTGAAATGCAGTCAATGCCCATGGGATACAGAACATAAAACACCATGGGCAAAATTCTTTTCATTTGATTTCCTTTTGGGGGGTGCCACACCCACTGTACTTTAGGCTTGAGGGAGCATCTGGGACACAGGGAATCAACTACACATTGCCCTCCTACAAGATGAGTGTCCTTCCCACTATGCCCAAAACTTTCTATTCTAATTGAGATTTTTGCAAATATTCTTACCATCACAAGGGTCAGAATTTGAAAAATTTAAAATAACAATCTTTTAAATGGCATAATGCTCTTTTATACTGTTCCTTTACTACTATAAAAATATGCTAATCAACAATCAAATTTGGTAGGATATATACATTAAATACATAATTAGAAATATAATTTATTTTTCTCCTGTCGAAAAGTCTTGGTGGATTTACTGGTCCCAATTTCCATGTAACTGGTGGTATCTTCCCCACATCAGCACGTACTTTCCAGATATCAACTGGATGCCTGAGAATTCCACTCAATAGTGATACTTTCTACCCAAAGAGTGCTCTGCTTTTCACAAGCTCAGAGCTGGGACATCTCACTTCCACTTCACAAGCAAGCGCCCATTCCAGGTTGCAGCCTCTTTCCAAAGCCAACTGTCTCTAGAGACTATGACAATCCATTCTCTTGCAGATTTATTAATTTTCTCGAATAATATATTAAATGTAGAAACATATTAACTCATCACATCATTGTTTATATTGCAAGGGCTAAAATGCTAGGGCAGCCTGATGGAAGAGACACATTGGGCAAAGTGGAGGAAGGTATGGAGTTTCCATGTTCTCTCTAGGACCACCATTATTAATATATTTGCCTACCTCCTAACCAAAAACTCACAGAGGACTCTTTTGAAAAGTGTCATATGGAGGCATTGATAAATCAACAGTGCTATTGGCAAAACAACTCAAACTTCAATCCATCTCCATTTCTTGAACTTCAAGGTGACAAAGCACTGGGAATTCTACAATTGAATATGTCTGATTCTCTGGGCAATCGATCCTCTTAATAGAATCTCCCCCAGAGTCATCTCGTAGAAAAGAAGACACACTTAGATTCCCTTCAATTATTAGAACACTTTAGGACTTTGCGGAGTACTGAGCTAGGAACTGTGAATGAAAACCCAAATTATAATACCACAAATCTAAATTATTGTGTGTCCATAATGTAGAAATCTTCAAGGAAGACAAGTTTGTTTTGTTTTTCTCTTATTGTAAATAATCTAAAATTACCCACTACTAGTTTTTTAAATTAACAGTAATGAAGTGTTCCTTTTGAAATCAACCTGAAAAGTAAATAAAATTGTGATGAGTATTTCCTGAAGAGATGTGTACCATTATCTCAGTAGTTTGTGTAACTTATAAGTGTATCAAATTAATTTCTATTATTTTCTTCATATTCTCTCAAATGTATTTTATTATGCTTTAAAAATAAAAATACGTTAATAGACCTTAGTATATGTGGTAGAAGAAAATATCATAAATAGTAAATTAAATGTAAATACGCTAAAATATTTCAGAATAATGACTGATTTTAGTTGAATGAAATCTTTATGGTGGTTAAATTTGAATAAATATGATACATTGCACTATTATTACCTAGCTAATGAAACATTAATACTGCATAATTCATTTGTAATGTTTTTGGTAAATGAAAATTTACTTCATGAATAGCTCAGACAAATGGTATTCCAACCTAATTATATTTTATCACAAGAGCTAAACTATGAGGAATTTACCAGATAAACTTTCATTCTGTATCCCGAGTTAGGTTTACAAATATTTAACTAATAAAGTAGATGCTTTTTTTTTTTTGGCTTTTTAGGTCACACCTAGCTGATACTCAGGGGTTACTCCTGGCTCTGCTCTCAGGAATCACTCCTGTCGGTGCTTGGGGGACCATATGGGATGCTGGGAATCAAACCCGGGTCAGGTCGGCCGCACAAGGCAAACACCCTACCCACTCTGCTATTGCTCCAGCCCCAAAGTAGATACATTTTTAAAGATACAGAATTTAAATGCTTTTAAACGCAAAACCTATTCTCTTCTCACTCATTGTGCCTGCAGTCTTTACTTTCAGTGGCTGTCAAAGATTGGTAAACTTCTTTTCTTATAAATCCATATTTCATTTCACTTGATCACTTGACTTCCCGTTAATCGTCGATTTGCTCGAGCAGAAGCCAGTAACGTCTCCATTTGTCCCTGTCGTGTGCTAGTGTAGCCCAATGGCGTCTGTTTGCTCTGGGAACATGAAGAGCCTCAAACCGATCATTCATGATCTTGATGAAGAAGTCTAACCATCTGGTAGGTGGACAGCCACGCGGTCTTTTGACAACCCATGGATTCCAGTTGGTAAGCAGTCATCTTTAAATCTCATTACTTGACTAGCCCATCTGATTTTTGACACCTTGGCAAACGAGACAGCATCCCTGATTCTTGATCGTCCACAGAGGTCGGAACTCCGGATTCGTACTCTCATTTGAGTGAACCGTGATATTCCAAGCTTAGCTCTTTCAATTCCTCTTTGGGAGACACGAATAGCGTTTTCATCCTGTTTGCGTAGGGCCCAGGTCTCTGCGGCATATGTTAATGCAGGAAGAACAGTGGAATCAAAGAGATGTGCCTGGAGCCGGAGGTTCTTCGTTCTCTTAGCTATTTCTTCAACGCTCTTGAAGGCATTCCAAGCCGCTCCCTTCCTCCTACGCAGCACGGGTGCCAGGTCATTTGTCATGTTGACTTCTCAACCTAGGTAAACATAGCTATTGCATTGAGAGATGGCCATTCCGTTGAGATCAAATGGGGTGTCAGGAACGAGGCTGTTTCTCATAAACATTGTCTTCATAAGATTCAGCTGTAGTCCAACCTTTCCACATTCACAATTGAAGTCGGCCAGCATTTGTGCTGCTTGGCTGATGTTTGGTGTTATTAAAGCAATGTCATCAGCAAAGCGGAGGTGGTGTAATTGCCAATCATCTATCTTCACTCCCATTCCTTCCCATTCCAGTCGTCGCATGATGTTCTCGAGGGTGGCACTGAAGAGTTTCGGTGAAATGGTATCACCCTGCCGAACCCCTCTCTTGACATCGATGATTACTTCTTTATAGAATGGTGAGATCCTGGTAGTGAATCCATAGTACAGCTCACGGAGGATCTTGATATATTGAGCTTGAATGCCCTGATTGGCAAGGGCTTCGATGACTGCTTCCGTCTCAACAGAATCAAAGGTCTTCTTTAAATCAATGAACGTTAGACAGAGCAGCATCTTGAACTCCCGAGAAACCACAATGAGCTTGGTTATTGTGTGGATATGGTCGATGGTGCTGAATCCTTTGCAGAATTCGGCTTGCTCGCATGGTTGTCCTTCATCTAGGGTTCTGCCAATCCTATTTAGGATGACTTGAGTGAACAACTTGTAGATGACAGACAATAGGCAGATCAGGTGATAGTTGCCAATGTCATGGATGTCTCCCTTCTTGAACAGTAGTACGGTCCTGCTGGTTGTCCATTGGGATGGAACCTTGCATTCAGACAGGTAGAGTGTGAAGAGCCGAGCCAGTGTATTGATGAGTACTGACGGCAGTTTCTTCAGGTGTTCAGGTTTGACCTTGTCTGGGCCGGGTGCTGTTTGTTTCTTTACTGACGAAATGGCATGCCGGATTTCGGAAGGGAGAACTTTGGGAACGACATATCCGTCCTGTGGAATATGGTATGTTGGCAAATGGACATGCTATCGAAGAGATTTGAGTAGAAGTCATGGATAATCTTCTCCATTGCCGTTCTGGAGGATATGATAGATCCATCAGGACACTGGAAGACAGACGTCTCGGTCTTGTAGTTGGCGAAGGACAGGCGGGCGTTACGAATACTTTTCCCAGCTTCTGCCGCATCTACCAG
Source organism: Sorex fumeus (assembly GCF_029834395.1). NCBI lineage: Eukaryota > Metazoa > Chordata > Mammalia > Eulipotyphla > Soricidae > Sorex > Sorex fumeus. The sequence goes on along the minus strand of NW_026606297.1, from coordinate 12,941,771 downwards.
CACTTCTGCTCTTCTCTCTTTGAGATCTTCCTTGATCACACCTCTGCACTGCTTTGCGAGCTCAGATGTTCACTTGCGGTTGCCTGAGGCATACACCAAACCACGTTGGCTAATAAGCTCAAGAGTTTTCGAAGACAGGCTTTTTTTGTGGCTATCTCTCTCTTGGCGTTCCTCGCACAATCATAAAGGTACTGAACCAGTCGATCGTATTCCTCCTCAATGTTGTCAACAATGTCATCTTCCCATGTTGCTGCAATAGTGCCAAAGAGCTTCCAGTTGGTGGTCATTCTGGGAGTTGTCTTTTTAAACTTTGCAGCCCTTTCTCCCTGCTCTGTGAAGTAGAATTTTGCACGAAGGGGACAGTGGTCCGATTCCGTTTGGAATTTTGGGACAACAGCGACGTCGGTCAGGCAAAACTGGTCGATTGAATATGATGTGGTCTGTTTTGTTGTGGGATCGTCCACCGGGAGACTCCCATGTCCAACGTTTAGATTCGGCCTTCTGGAACTGTGAGTTACCACGGATGGTCTTGGTCGACATGATGAACTCAGACAGTCTCTCACCCTGTTCATTCCGTTCTAGGCCATGGGTCCCAATGTGAAGTTCTTCAGCTGATCTTCTTGGTCCTATCTTGGCATTAAAATCACCCACAATGATCTTGTAGAACGTGTGGTCTTCTTTATAGAACTTCTCCAGCTCCATGTAGAACTTCTCAATTTCTCCTTCATCATAATTAGATGTTGATGCGTAGACAATGAAGATAGAAACTGCTGGCAGTGGCAGTGAGCCACATCTATTCAAATGTAAACGTCCGATTCGGGTTGTTAGGCATTCGAATGAATCAATGCTTGTGGACAAGTTTGTGTTGACAAGGACACTGATGCCTCCGTCACCTCTTTTATTGCATGTTCCGAGGATCAATTCATCTTCACTGTCGAAAACGGCATGATGAGATTGGTGTCTTCTTGTCTCGGTCAGACCAATGATGTCGTACTTGATCTTTCGTGCTTGTACCATCAGGTCCTCGATGGATGCATCTGATGCTAGCGTACGTGCATTGAAAGTACAGATGATCATTTTTGTCTTCCTTCGTTGTGGCAGCCTTGTTCGGCCTTGAGATTTTATCAGCCTCTTCTTTCTCATCCTTCTCAATGGTGCCATGTTGGTGAAGCCTTCAGGGTCAGGTGAATGAGACCCATTGTAATTACTGGTTTTGGCATATTAAATACACAACGGATAGCCTGCCAGGCTCTGCCATGCGGGCGGAATACTCTCGGTAGCTTGCCAGGCTTTCCAAGAGGGATAAAGGCTTTTGGGGCGACCTCTAATCACCCTCGTAGGTGTTACCATATTTGAACCCTATCAAATATGGTATGGCAATTCCCGAAGATGGGTATTTAGTGTCTTATAATGTGCTGTGCGGCCGCTTGGGTCCGGAAAGTGTCCTGGAGTGTGGCAACGGGCTGGGTAGTGTAGGTAGTGTCGGTAGTGGAGGTCTGCCAGTGAGGTATTTCTCTGGTCCCGGTAGGGGTAGGGTGGGTCGTCTGTGCGTAATCCAATACCTGGGTCTCTGGTGGCTTTCATCTTACCCCCCCATTACAATGGCCTGCAGAACATAATGAGCAAGTTCCAGACGGATTTGACCTTGGACCCTGAAACCGTTCACCCCAGCCTGATCGTCTCCCCGGACAGGAAAATTCTGAGTTGTCGCCAGGCAAGCACAGAGCCCGCCTCGGATTCTTCCCCCAGGGCATTCACCTCTCAGGAAACCATCCTGGGTGTGGAGGGGATCCAAGGCTGCCAAGGCACTTCTGGCAGGTGGAAATCCGAAGCTTGGAGGTGTGGGCCCTGGGCGTGTGTGAGGAATCCTTCCCCAGAAATGGGCCCGTGACACCCTCCCCTGCTGACGGCCTCTGGCAGCTTCAGCAGATTGCTGGCTTTTGGTTTGACTCAGGCCGAACACAGTGTCCTGTTGGTGTGCTTCTGGACTGTGAGTTGGGAGAAGTTTCCTTCTATAATTTGGACAAGAGGTCCCACCTCATGTGCTTTTTTGCCATTCGGATTTCTTCTTTGAGAAAGTTTCTGTTCATTTCATTGCCCCATTTTTGGATGGGGTTGGATGTTTTCTTCTTGTGGAGTTTAACCAGTATTTTGTATATCCTGGATGCTCTACATCATTAATCATCAGGGAGATGCAGATCAAAACCACAATGAGATACCATCTCACACCTCAGAGACTGGCCCACATTCAAAAGAACAAAAGCAACCGATGCTGGCGTGGATGTGGCGAGAAAGGGACACTCCTTCACTGTTGGTGGGAATGTCCACTGGTTCAGCCCTTCTGGAAAACAGTATGGACGATTCTCAAAAAATTAGAAATTGAGCTCCCATTTGACCCAGCAATACCACTCCTGGGAATATATCCCAGAGAGGCAAAAATGTATAGTCGAAGTGACATCTGCACTTGTTTGTTCATTGCAGCCCTCTTTACAATAGCCAGAAACTGGAAGAAACCTGAATGCCCAAGAACAGATGACTGGTTAAAGAAACTTTGGTACATCTACACAATGGAGTACTATGTAGCTCTTAGAAAAGATGAAGTCATGAAATTTACATACAAGTGGTACAATATGGAAAGTATCATGCTAAGCGAAATGAGTCAGAAAGAGAGGGATAGACATAGAAAGATTGCATTCATCTGGGGGATATAAAGTAACAAAGTATGAGATTAATACCCAAGAATAGCTGAGATCAGCACCAGGAGGATTACTCCATAACTTAGAGGCCAGCCGGGTATCCTAGAGGAAAGGGCTATTCAGATAGAGAAGGGAGCACCAAATAAAGGATGTTTGGAGGATCCTCCCAGGAGGGGAGATGCATGTCGAAAGTAGACTATGGACTGAACATGTTTGCCACTCAATGCCTCTTTTGCAGACCACAACACCCAAAAGGAGAGAGAGAACACAGGGGATTGCCCTGCCACAGAGACGGGGGGATGGGGGGATGGGGGTGGGAGGGATATTATCCATGGTGGTGGAAAATGGGCACTGGTGGAGGGATGGGTATCTGATCATTGTATAATTGAAACCAAAGCACAAAAAATTGTAAATCTACAACTTTAAAAAAAAATAAAATAAAATAAAGGGGAAAAAAATAAAAAAAAAAAATAAAAAAAAAATAAAATCTACCATTTATGAGCTATATAAAAAAAAAAATACTCAGCTTAAAAAGGCTACAGAAGAGTGAAAAAATAAATGCAATGACATTTAAAAAAAAAAAAAAACAAAAAAAAAACAAAAAAAAAAAAAAAAAAAGAGGTCCCACCTCTCTATCCTCTCTGGGACCTTCGCAGGGAAGCTCCTGCCCTTTTTCTGTCTTGAATCCGCGTCCTCAGCCTTCTCTATGACTATTGTCAGCCAGGAATGGTGATTCTCTTGCCCATGTGCTCTGTTTTGTTTGTGCTCTATGTAGGAAATTTCATAAATGAGTAGAAAGTTTTTCACATTTCATGTGGAGTTGATGTGGAATGTCATTTTATGTGGCATCTAATATCTAATCAGTTACTCAAATTTTATTTCACTCAATACTTACTCCCCATAAGAAGATATTTTCTACATGCCTTGCAATTGGTTCTCAATTCTTGTGTATCTGCTCTTGATAGAATGAACTTTCATAGTAACATTAATTTGCCACAATGAGCAATATGGCTACTTTGTCTAATCTCTCTACAAATACAAAACTAAGCTTACTTGTTTTTTGGTTCTTGTGATTCTGATCCACAGCATATTTACATAGCTTTGAATAAATAAATAATTTCATAAAGTGCAAGAGAAAAAAGTATGTATGACATATCTAGAAAAATGTTGTATATTGTTTTAAGCTTGATGTCAAGTCAGAAACTCTGGAAATACATCTAATATTCATATGAATACTTATTTATGCTCATGGAAGTGAAATTAAAAGAAATTAACTTTTATTCCCTCACCTAGCAATAGCATTGTAAATTATCCTAATGTGTCTATGCTTCACATGATTTTCTTTTAATATTGGTTGAGGGAAAAGTGTACAGGCTGATAATTTAAAGTCAAATTGATAAATAAGGTGATTTTATTTTCCAAGAAATGTTTACACTCTACCATTAACAAAATTGAAAGATAAATTATTTTGTTATTAACTTCTTTCTGCTACCTTGGAATTCATTCTTCAAATGCATAGGTTAATAAATTCAATTAACATAACATCCTTCAGTGAATCAGACAAAAATCACATTTAAATGATTAAACATTTCTATAAAACCCAAATTTTTCTATGGGCAACACTTAGTTAAATGAATATACTGGTCATTAAAGACATTTTATAGTATAAGAAAAAAATAGACCACAGTTTAAAGGTAGAAAATCCTTTCTATTAAAAGTAATAAGTAATAAACTAACATGTTTTCCCCATGATTTTTTTTGTTTCTTCACCTCCAATTAGATAAATTTGACTATGATATTCACATTTAATAGTAAGCACAATCTGATAGTTTTATTATTATGAGTGTAGTGCATATGCAAATAAAATAGGTACCATTTAATTCTAAATATTTAACATTTCTATTTAAACTCTCTTAATTTATGAGATCGAATAACTTAAAATACTTTATCTCTATAATCTCAACTCATTCTAAATTTTGCAGTTATGAACCTTGCTTCCTGTAGAAGTGCCTTTGAAGATGTATAAAAATTTATAGAATCTCAGATTAGTTTAGAGAAATATATTAAATTGGGCAATTAAAATTTTATCATCGAATATTTGATATTTTGTTATATAGTTTATAAGATTTTTTCAGCAAATGTAGAGAGGGATAATTTGTGTGTACCCAGGTTTACAAAAGAATATTATAGCACAGAGATAGCACAGAGATGACTGACCAAAGCTTGATCCCAGAACAGAGATGACTGACCAAAACTTGATCCCAGCACTCCAAATGGTTTCCCAAGCACCACAAGGTGTGACCCCTAAATACTAAGCCAGGAGTAGCCCTCCACCAGGTGTGAACTAAACCACTCCCCTTCCGAAAACTGGAGTCCACGGGCCCAGGAATGATGGTTCCGAGTGGCAGAGCCCCAAGGTCAAGTTCTGCCACTGCCTCCACAGCCAGAGACCCAGATTGTTGCTGGCAGTGGGTCCTCCTGGGTCTCAGATCTCTGTCCCCTCCTCCCAGAACCAACAGGAAGAGAGACAAAAAAATCAGTCTGGAGAATGTGATCAGAAAGATAAGCCTGTTGGTAAGTAAACCAAGTACTTTGAGAGCACATTTTTCAGGGCTGGAGAGATAGCAGCATAGCAGGAAGGGCACCTGCTTTGACCCTTGGCACCCATATCGTCCCCAAGCCTGCCAGGAGTGATCCCTGAGCACTGAGTCAGGACTAAGCTCTAAACACGCTGGGTGTGACCCCCTAAACCCCAAACAACCACCATCACCGAAAAAGCATCTCCTCAGGGCCCAGAGAGACAGCACAGGGGTAGGGCTCTGCCTTGCATGGCGCATGGCAAAGCCAACTGGCTCCCTGGTGCCGCACCAGGAGTGACCCCGGAGCACTACTGGGTATGGTCCCAAAACAAAGGTTCACTCCTCAGAGGCATCGCTGCAAATGGTCCTGCAGCAGAGGTTGGGCTTCTGGGTGGGGCCAGGGAGCAGTGTCTCCTGCGCCTTTCCTGGGGCCACTCCTGGGGTCCAGAGGGCAGCAGACGGTGAGGCCGGCCCAAGTGAAAGGTGACAACACGGATGGAGACAATCGGGCGGCCAGGCTCCCGGCCCAGAGTGCGACTAGGGAAGGAGCCGCCAGCCAACAGCATCAAGAGCAGCCGGGAGCGGTCCTTTGGGTTTCCTCTCCACTCTGTTCTACATACGTCTACCCTGTATTACTCTTCCGCCCTCCCTCCCTCCCTCCCTCCCTCCCTCCCTCCCTCCCTCCCTTCTTTCTCTCTCTCTCTCTCTCTCTCTCTCTCTCTCTCTCTCTCTCTCTCTCTCTCTCTCTCTCTCTCTCTCTCTCTCTCTCTCTCTCTCCCCGCCCTAAGCTCAGTTGTATGGTTAGAGTCCAAGAGTTTGTTTTATTTGGCTTTGTCTGTTGTTACCTTGATTCTTTTCTCTACACCCCACATAAAGTTATGGTGTGCTCAGGTTATTGTCTTTGTACAGGATTGAACAGAAGGGGCATTGCGAGTTTATATAGTTAGCATGGATTACTTGCTGTATCTTTCCCATCATTTACCTGAGAAGCAATGACAGGAGGGAGGGAGGGAGGGAAGGAGAGAAGGAGGGAAGAGGGAGGGAGGGTTGGAGGGAGGGAAGAAAGGAAAAGCTGGTCACATAGCCCTTCTAATCCAAGACTCAAAGATCATAGTCCATCTGTAACTAGTAGAGAGCAGAGCAATGCATCAGATATGAAAATGAAGCTTTCATAAAGACTGAAGTAAAATGACTGTTTAATAATGCAGAAAGACTAGAAGTTGCTGTTGAGAGACTGTTAAGAAAGAGAGAATTCCCATGAGAAGGCTGAGGATAAATGAGTGTGTGTTCAATACATCATACTATAGTTATCACAAAAATAAATACTTCTTTATGTGTTTCTCCTAATTAGTTGGCCCTTTCAATTAAATGTTTTCACATACATGTCAAATGAAATACATGTATTCATGTCCAGCAAGTGCCATAGTGTCCTTTTTTGGAGTTAAACTCATTTTGTCATTTATACAGACTATATATTTTAATTATTCTAAGTTTTGAATTTCCAAATATTATCATGATAAGAGGTTTTATTTAGGTAAAAACTTTTCATATAAATTATCATTACTTACTCTTTGATAAACTATTTAGAACATTGTTATGTGATATATATTAAAGATTTTCTCCTCATATTTAAGCATTTTAACCTTCTAAACTGTGGAAAAGTATATTGATAACCCACTCTTCTATCATAAAAATTTTCAGATAATTAGAAGTATTCCTCATAATCATTAGATCATCACTATCTTGTCCATTAATAGACAAGTAGGAATGTGTCTTAATGAATGTCATGGAAGAACTCATTAAAAGTAATAGGAGTAAGACATATATAAAGATATATATTCTTTCTGAATCTTCTAGATTCTCACTGAGGCAGTTTTTTTCAAATATATTATCTACAATATATTTATATATTTATATATATATATTTTATATTTTATGGTATTCTACAAAGAATAGATTTTAAGAAATTTCCTACTGCATTGCAACACATCACTCTGATGTATTATTGACAGCACAGAGGGGCAAAAAAGCTTCCAGAAAATGTCAAGTGTGATCCAATTATATAATTATCACTATAACTTTTCCTCAAGTTCTCTAGTTATAATCTTAAATATATTTGCTAAAATATTTAGTTTAAAATTATGTGTTATGCAATTTTATAGTTACTGTATTATTAAACCAAGATAATAATATCTTAAACTACAGAAAAAAGACAATATTTGTGTGACTTCTTTTCCTATTTCTGTTTTTCCCTTTTCTTGTCCTACTATTAGATATCTAGTCTGTTATTTTTTAACATATGTTTCTTCTATTTCTTCTGAGATGCAGAGGTGCATCATTTTCCCAACAGCCAAAGGAACAAGATCATTATTACTTGATGTCCTTAAATAAATGCATTAGTCAAAATGACAAACCCATTGGCAATCAATAAAGACACAGAAAAAAAATGGCTAAACCAAGTGGTGAGTTCAGAAAAGCCATGTAGTTAAACAATTGCTCACCTAACTGAGTAAGATTAATAGTGATTGATTTCAAGTACACCTTACAGAGCATATTTGTCTAACCATTCATCCATACCTATCTCTTTTCTCCCTCTCCCTTTTTCTCAGTGTCACTTTTACTGATGACTTACAGATTTAGTGAAAGTGCTAATTATAAAGTATTATTTCTCAATACAAGCAGAACACATGAAATATGTGAATATAGTTGGTTATAGGTGTGAAGAAGTTTTATATTGAAATACTGTTACCTAATACTTTGTATATTAAAATATATGACTTTGAAAAACCTTCTATGAAAATATATGCTGAATGCATCTTGAGTTTTTGTATTTTACACAGATTATATATTTCATATATGCATGATATAAGAATTTGTTATTCATAAGAACAACCTGAGAATTATTGAGGAAAGGAGTCAAAGATTAAGACTATTGGGATGCTAAAATGAATTTGTCATGTAGGTTTACTCACCCATAACCAATCTCCGAGGCTAGGTGAGTGTGGTTAACATAATGAGTAGTAGAACAAACAGCCATCAGAACAATCTGTCTTGCAGATACATATGGTATAAGCTAACTGCTACGGGTATTTTTCAAAATGAATGGGAATTCTACTATTACGTTCTTACCTGATCTGTACTCACAGAATAATTCTAAGTGAAGAAAGTATTATTTAAATCATAAAAAAGAATGATTCATATAAAAATAATATGCCAGGTGTCAATTATAAATCGGTAAAAGCAACCAACTCACTCAAAAAAATAATTATTATTTTATAAGGAGAGAGAGACTCATGACCCTTTAATAAACTTCCAGATTATAATCTGTTTGTAGACCTAAAAATCTTTTAAAGAGAGTGCCAGATTCCCTTGAGGGAGACCATATGATCGTACTAGAATATAGGTACTAGTAATCTTTCTACAAGTTTCCTCCCAAAGGGACTCTTTACCAGGGTAACAACACTTTAGAAAAAAGAAAATACTATTATATTTAAAAAATTACTAGATACTGCCTCTGAGTTTATATTAATTCTCAAAATATCATCATGATCCACAAAATTAGGAGTTTATAAAGGTCAAAGGAGAGGTCAATTTAACTGAAGCCAATTTTTCAGTAGGTACAAATCTATCATGTGGTTATGGTTATTTTCCAAGTTTTGGAATACATAATTAAAAGCTATATAATTCATCAATTAATTGGAACATTGATTCACTGACTTGTGAAGAAAGAGCTATTGATTCTGGTAATGCATGCAAGCTACCTCTTCCAAGAACTGTAGCAAACCCAAAGCAATAAATACAGAAATACTAAGGCGCTTAGAGAAGTACCTTTATGAAAAAGTTGAACAATACTGAAGAAGTGATTTAAACTCATTTTGGGGGGTTGTGTTAAAGATATGTAATCTTACTAATACTGACAGTAGATTGCATTATCATGAATGTAACCAGGTGACACATCCCATTGTAGCTGCTGTCCAAATATGATTTATTTTTGAAGGAAATGGATACAGTACAAGGATGTTCCTATTGATCTGACAAATGCAAGTACCTTGTAGGCAGCCATTGGTTTGGTAAACAAACCACCTGATATGAAGCTACTTATCTGATACATTATTTTTTAAGTGTCTACTTTAGTTAAAGCCGTCAGACATAGTTTTCTTTCAGCCTGTAAGGAAAACAATACACCTTCACTGTCCTACTCTAGCAATGGGTTAAATCTTTCCTTCCACAACATATCATAAAACTCTAAACACTGATGATGCTATTTAGACAGCTTATGATGAGCAAAAAATAGTAACGACTTTAGAATTATTGGTAAGATATTTTCAGATGATAGAACAAGAGTTAAACCTTAGGATAATTTTTCACCTGTATCTCCCTATAACAAAAAAAAGAAGCACTTTCATTAACTCACATACATTTTAATTGCAGTTCAGGACCTCAGAAACTTGCAGCAAAATCTTACCAACTGATGCAGATAACTATTATTTTTTGTTGTTGTTGGAGTGGGTGGTTTAGGACTACCCCTAGAAGTACTTAACACTTCTCCTGATTCTGAGCTCAGGGATCACTCTTGGCAGGGCTTCTGGGAACACAGGTGGTGCCAGGAGTTAAACCTGGGTCAGTTACATGCAAGATAAATATCCTACCTGTTCTATTATCTCTCCAATACCAACTACTATTCTTTTTGTACTATTCCTAACATTTGACCTACTACTTACTTTACTGAGAAAGGAATACTTAGCCAAATTACTGTTGTGCTCACCAAATGATGAGTCAATGATGATTACTCTTCTCCCCTGATACTGTGTTGATAAACTATAGTATAGAGTTAACAGTACTTAAAAATTATCCTAATTAAAAATTCGTATGTGTTGAGATAAGAAAGGGGAGGGACAAATATATGTAATCAACTCTACCTGAATGGCCCATAAGGAAATGGATGTTGTTTGACCTAGTGAGTCATAAATGGTGCCTGCGTATAAACATTCTATTATGCAATGGAAAGGGTGTAAATGAGGTAAGAAGCAAGAAGGCTCTGAAGGAAAAAGTTCCTCTGAGACTTCTACACTATAAGAAATCTAACGTTGTCACTTGAAGAAAACCAAATGGAAGTAACTCAAGGCTCCTGGCTAAAATCCTCAGATGTGTGTCCACCAGACAGCACTAATCTGCTTCACCTGTGAGGCCATATTGGAAATGGATTCTCCATTCCCAGTCAAATCACCACAGCTGATGCCAAATGGAGTAAAGGTGAGCCGTTTTCTACTGTGCATACTTTTCATGATTTATGGGAAAATAATTAAAAGTTCTGTGTTAAATGATATCTCATTGTTGTTTTGATCTGCATCTCCTTGATGATTAATGATGTAGAACATTTTCTCATGTGCCTTTTAGCCATTTCGATTTCGTCTTTGAGGAAGTTTTTGTTCATTTTGTCGCCCCTTTTTCTGATGGGGTTGGATGTTTTCTTCTTGAGGAGTTCAACCAGAACTTTGTATATCCTTGATATCAACCCCTTGTTGGATGTCTATTCGGCGAATATCCTTTCCCATTCTGTAGATTGTCTTTGTATTTTGGTCACTGTTTCTTTTTTGTGTGTAAATGAAAATCAATTTTATAACTATTGACTTTTTAGAACGAAGTTCACTTGTGGAATATCCTTAGAAGAAAAATAAATAAAAAATTTGAATTTTCTGTTATTATTATTTTTATTAATTTATTTTTTTATTAGTGAAACTCCATGAAGTACAGTTATAGACTTACAAATTTCTGTGCTTGGGTTTCAGTTATACAATGATCAAGTACCCATCCCTCCACCAGCGCCCATCCTCCACCACCACAGGTCCCAGCATTCCCCCCACCCCCCATGCCTCCCATCCCACCCTGCCACTTTGGCAGGGCATTCCCTTCTGTTCACTCTTTCTCCTTTTGGGTTCTGTGGTTTGCAAGAGAGGCATAGAGTGGCAATCATGTTTGGCCTATAGTCTACTTTCATCATGCTTCTCCCATCCTGGGAGGAACCTCCCAACACCCTTTGTTTGATGCTCCCTTCTCTATCTGAGCTTTCTTTTCCCCTAGCACGTGTGGCTGGCCTCCATGTCATGGAGCAAAATTCCTGGTACTAGTCTCGGCCACTCCTGGGTGTTAGTCTCCCATTATGTTACTTTTTGTTCCCCAGTTGAATGCAATCTTTTTGTGTCTATTCCGCTCTTTCCAACTCATTTAGCTTAACATGATACTTCCCATGTAGTACCACTTGTACGTAAATTTCATGACTTCATCTTTTCTGACAAGCTACATAGTACTCTATTGTGTAAAAGTATCAAAGTTTCTTTAACCAGTCATCTGTTCTTGGGCACTCAGGTTTTTTTTCCAGATTCTGGCTATTGTAAACAGTGCTGCAATGAACAAACAAGAGCAGATGTCACTTCGACTATACATTTTTGTCTCTCTGGGATATATTCCCAGGAGTGGTATTGCTGGGTCAAATGGGAGCCCAAATTCTAATTTTTTGAGAATTGTCCATACTGTTTTCCAGAAGGGTTGGACCAGTTGGCATCCCCACCAGCAGTGAAGGAGGGTCCCTTTCTCTCCATATCCATGCCAGCACCAGTTGCTTTTGTTCTTTTGGATGTGGGCCAGCCTCTGAGGTGTGAGATGGTATCTCATTGTGGTTTTGATCTACATCTCCCTGATTATTAATGATGTGGAGCATTTTCTCATGTACCATTTAGCCATTTGGATTTTTTCTTTGCTAAAGTTTCTGTTCATTTCCTCGCCCCATTTTTTTATGGGGTTGGGTGTTTTCTTCTTGTGGAGTTCAACCATTACTTTGTGTATCCTTGATATCAACCCCTTGTCGGATGTGTATTTAGCGAGTATCCTTTCCCATTCTGTAGACTTTGTATTTTGGTCACTATGTCTTTTGAGGTGCAGAAGCTTCTTAGTTTAAGATAGTCCCATTTGACTATCTCTGTTTTCACTTGCTTAGCCAGTGGTGTGACATCTTTGAAGATACCATTAGCTGCAATTTCATGGAGGGTTTTGCCGACTTTGTCTTTAATGTACCTTATGGATTCCAGTCTGATGTTGAGGTCTTTAATCCATTTTGACCTTACTTTTGTATATGGTGTTACGCAGAGATCTGAGCCCAGTTTTTCTTTTTATTGCATGTAGACGTCCAGATTTGCTAGCACAATTTTTTAAAAAGGTTTTCCTTACTCTACTTCACATTTCTCACTCCTTAAACAAAGATTAGATGATCATATGTTTGGAGGGAGATGTCAGTATACTAAACTCTGTTTCATTGGTCTGCTGCTCTGCTTTTCCCCCCAGTACCATGCTGTTTTAATTATTACTGCTTTGTAGTAGAGTTTGAAGTTAGGGAAGTTGATTCCTCCCATTTTCTTGTTCCCAAGAATTACTTTAGCTATTCGTGGAGGCTTATTGTTCCATATAAATTTCAGGAATATTTGCTCCATTACCCTGAAGAATGTCATGGGTATTGTAATAGGGATTGCATTGAATTTGTACAGTGCTTTGGAAATATTGCCATTTTGACAATGTTAATTCTCCTCATTCAAGAACAGGGGATATTTTTCCATTTTCTCATTTCCTCTTTTATTTCCTGAAGCAGTGTTTTGTAGTTTTCTTTGTACAGGTCCTTTACTTCTGGCCCACATCCAAAAGAATAAAAGCAACCGGTGTTGACATGGATGTGGCGAGAAAGGGACCCTTCTTCACTGCTGTTGGGAATACTGACTGGTTTAGCCCTTTTGGAAGACAGTATGGACGCTTCTCAAAAAACTAGAAATTGAGCTTCCATTTGACCCAGCAATACCACTCCTGGGAATATATCCTGGAGAGGCAAAAAGGTATAATCGAAGTGACATCTGCATTTGTCTGTTCATTGCAGCACTGTTTACAATAGCCAGAATATGGAAAAAACCTGAGCACCCGAGTGCAGATGACTGGTTAAGAGACTTTGGTACATCTACACAATGGATTACTATGTAGCTGTCAGAAAGGATGAAGTAAAAAAAAGGATGAAGTCATGAAATTTATGTACAAGTGGTACTACATGGAAAATATCATGCTAAGTGAAATGAGTCAGAAAGAGAGGGACAGACATAGAAAGATAGCATTCATCTGGGCGAAATAACGTAACAAAATAGGAGACTAACACCCACGAATAGCCTAGATAAATACCAGGAGGTTTACTCCACGGCTTGGAGGCCAGCCTCACACAGGGGGTGAGGACAGCTCAGATAGAGAAGGGAGCACCATGTAAAGGGTGTTGGGAGGATCCTCCCAGAATGGGAGAAGCATGCTAATAGTAGACTTTAGACAGAACATGATTGCCACTCAATGCCTCCTTTGCTAACCACAGCACCCAAAAGGAGAGAGAACAAAAGGGACTGCCCTGTCACAGAGGCAGGGTGGGATAGAGGGATGAGGAGGTGGGAGGGATACTGGGATTAGTGGTGGTGGAGAATGGGCATTGTTGGAGGGATTGGTACTCGGTCATTGTACAACTGAAACCCAAGCACAAACATTTGTAAGTCTACAACTGTACCTGATGGTGTTTAACTAATAAAAATAAAATAAAAATAAATAAATAAAAATTCTGCGTTAAAAAGGAAAAAATAGAAAACTTTTGCCTGCCAGACCCTTTGGTCCATTATTATATACTTTTCTCTCACATACACTGAAAGTTCCCTATTGCCATCTGTCATAAGCAGAGAAAAGTCAGGGCTAATTCTTTGCAGGAACCACTGTAATGATGACACTTTCAACACTACAATCACTTGCTGGGATGCCCTTATGGGAAAGGATGGAGGGAATTCCTCCAGATGCACAGAACTGAAATCAGGGCACATTTCCTTTACTTTGCAGGAAGAGAAGCCAGATGTGGAATTTTAAAATGATTCATGACCTAGGGACAGTGATTTGAGTGGATGCTTGATCTTGAAAGCAGTATAGTTGGAATTTGATGACAAAGATATTTTGGGAAAATTATGTGAATAAAACTTTTTGAATGGGCACCAAAAGTTGAAGTATCTGTGACCCCTATGAATGGTCAACAAAGAATGATCTGAGTACGGAAGTTTGACTAAGTGGATTGGATGATTCAATCAGTGGTTACCAGTCAGCCACTTTCCACATCCAGTCTGTCATCACAGAATTTGATATAAATAGCTAAACTTTCTGGGCATATGTTGACATGTCAGAGAAGAAACCATCTGCCTTGAGAGAAAGACAAGGGTGTGTGAAATTGATGGAAATGTGTGGATAATATAAAAACATACACACATATATACATCCATAGATATGCATATATATATAAATTCATGCATGTATATATACACATATATGTATATACTATACACATATGTATATATAGCAGACTCATTTTAAAGATATACACTGTCTTTGTTCTCAGGTTGAGTGAGCATATAGCTATAAAGCTATGGACATACCTGTAACCTTCATAAATAAGTGAATTCATTTACATATTGATGTAACTACTTATATAATTATGAGAAACATAGTAAAATATATATGTTAACATTCTATACACCATGTGAGAAGGTAAATATGTGCATAAATCAAAAGTTCTGAAGATAGAAATTAAACAGTTTCTGGTTTTTTTTTTTTTTTTTTTTTTGCGTCACACCCAGCTATGCTCAGGGGTTACTCCTGGCTCACACACTCAGGAATTGCTCCTGGCGGTGCTCGGGGGACCATATGGGATGCTGGGAATCGAACCTGTGTTGGCCATGTTGGCTGCGTGCAAGGCAAATGCCTTACTCGCTGTGCTATCACTCCAGCCCCCAGTTTCTGTTTTAAAGCCACAGTTTCATACTCATACACCAAGTTAACTCATATATGACAGAACAGACTGCTTTCCCCACCACCCACAAACACACCATCATGTGTAACTATACTTTATATCAATATAAAATACACAACCACTTTTAGGTTATATAAGAAAAAACATTTGAATGTTACATACTCCAAGGATGTCACACTATGTTGATAGACCTGTTAACACTTGATATACATATGACGGAGTACTAAGTGCTTAGAAATATATTTTCATAGATCTAAACTAAATAATATATTAAAATTCTTTCTTAGTTTACTTGATTGGGGGGGGGGGGGGTTGGAGAATGGTGGTGGCAAGCCTGTCAGTGCTCGGGCCTTACTCCTTGCTCTGTGTTCAAGGTTCAATCCTGACAGGACACAGGTGACCATTTTTGGTGCTGGGGATCAAACATACCCTCTGCAAGTAATGCAAAGCCTCACCTGCTGTGCTGCTGTTCCAGTCCCTTTGCTTGCCTTTTTTGGGGTGGGTGGGTATTCATAACGGCTAAGTGGTTTTCTTTAGAAACAGATTCGCATGCCATACCCTTAATTTTCTAACACACTCATTTCAAAAACTTCCCCTTTCTAACTGATACTTACTGTTTTAGCGACATTAAGAAAGCAAGCAAGCTTCAACAATAACTAGGATAAAAGAGAGAAATATATTTCTTTAAGGGTAGTAAGAAAGCAAAACACGTACACACACACACACACATACACACACAAAACCCCTCAACCTTGTTTGTGTCATTTGGGTGTCAATACCAAATTATAAGAATGAATTTGCAGCATACACTTCCCTTTCAATGCTGCTTGCTATAGGAGATAAAATATAAGAGAAGAACTAAAGCAGAATAAGGAAAAGTTCATACAATGCTAATGGCTTCTTCCATGACCTTGGGCAAGATGCTTAACCTCCTGGTGACTCAGCTTTTCCATCTGTAAAACTGAATGGTAATTACCTCATTTATTCTGCACTCAATAGGTTGCCATTTGTATAAGCCTTGTTCAGCACCAAGGACATTTCTTCAAGGCTTGCTTCTTTTCATAGGCTGATGTCTATTTTTCACAATTTAAATAACGATTACTGTGATCACTATAACAAAATGGGAGAAGCATAAGTTATCTACTTTTACTGAACAATGGCTGAGAGCTAATCCTTAATAACAAATGCCACATATATGTTCCTGTGAGCATACGACTGTGGAAAAAAGAAACAGCCAAAATCTACAAAAAACAACATTTAATACTAAGTGATTTCCATATTTTAATTCAGCTCCTAAAATACAAATTCTCTCAAATCAGATAAAAAAAATTATCAATGAAAGGCAGGCCATCTGTTGCACTTATCCTAGTTCATCAGGATATTCTTTTCCTCTAGAATCAACTCATGAGATTAACTACTTCTCTCATTCTTATGCTTTGAGGAAATGAAAGCAGATGCTTCACTTTTCTCTCGCATATCATAAGATCTGACTAATGGTGGTAAAGTTTAAATTAGTTCATCTTTCTGGCTCACAGGATATCTTCCAATAACTAAGTTTCACTAGTTTCTTGACACTGTTTTTATCATTCAGTAAACACATTGATTACTTGACAAGAAGATTTCAGCTAGAGTTCACGTTTTTAAGATTGATTTAGACACCGTCTCACTATTACAAAAGCTAATACAATTTCAAGCACATTTATATTTCTCACATCTAAGAATCTGGCCTACAATTGCATTTTAATGCTAGCACATAAAAATCTTCAGTGATTATACAAGGTAAAACCCCTAATTATAGTACAATTAACAGTGCTGATTACTTGCTTTACAAATGTGTATAGCCATAGAGGGATGCATTGTTTATATTTAATGCATAATTAAAATCTTTGATAATTATAGTTGCTGATTTGTATATCAAAGTGACATGATGAAATAAAAATAAACTAGAATGTCATTGAGAAGAAGTTGAAGATTAACGTAAAGGAAAAGTTGTGCCAATTCATAGGAACTTGTCATTACCCAAATCAACTGGAAGCCATTACATTTTCCTGTTGGAATAATAATGTACCATAACTGATATATTATCAATTAAAATTTTCACTGTATACCTATTTTACTATTAAGCATGCACTGCAATAAAATATCACAAATTAAAAAAATGTCAATGGCATTCTGTACATCATAATACACACGAGGGGCCAAGGAGATAGCAAAATGTGTATGGTGCTTGCCTTATACATAGCTGACCCAGATTTGAAACACAGTTCCCTGGCAACTCCTGTGATTTCCTGAGCACCAGAAGTAATACAGGAGCACTGCTCCAGGAGTAATTCTTGAACCCAGCTGGTGTCTCCACTTCTCCAACATTGAATACATTCCACTAAAGTCTTCTATTCTTGAAACTCGAATACAAGTTTCAAGCTAGAAAACCTTGAACCTATGCTATAATGAATTTAGCTCTATTCTATTTTCTTGCAGGTGATATTTTTGCCGAACCTTTCCATACATATGCACTGTAGCACTGTCCTCCCATTGGTCATCGATTTGCTCAAGCGGGCTCAGTAACATCTCCATCGTGAGACTTGTTCTTAATGTGTTTTGGCATATCAAATACGTCACGGGTACCTTGCCAGGCTTTGCTGCGCGTGCGAGATACTCTCCATAGCTTACCGGGCTCTCCGAGAGGGGCAGAGGAATTGAACTTGGGTCGGCAGTGTGGGCAGCGTGGAAGGCAAACACCCTACCCGCTGTGCTATTGCTCCAGCCCATCCATACATATAAGCTAATAAAAAGCTCCTTTTACTAGAGTCCAATAATATTGAAATCCTTTGTCAGATTCTTGTGAGTCTTTTCAAGCACCTGTCCATATGATTTTTTTTTTCCTTTTTGCTATGCCAAAAGCAATGTTACCTGCTGAGCATACTAGGTAAAATCTCTCTCATTCAAATACCAAATACCTCTTTAACTTTCTATTTATGCATAGAAAATTCCCAAGTTTAAAGAATTTGCATTTCAAGTTTTCAAATAAAATTCCACATTTTTATAATTTAGTTATTTGTATAGACCCTGGCTAGTTAATTATTCTGCAAAATATGATACCACATGAAAAAAATTGGTGATACCTTTCAGATGAACTCGGTTTAAGGGTATACAGTGTCTTCACTTGCATGTCTTTTGAATTAAATACCATGACCTAGAACTGAAACAGAAGCATCTATAATAGTATGGTAGGCTTAAGGTAGTTGTATTTCTTGTAAGAAATAAAATTTATTCCTACCTTATGCCTACCATACTATTATACTCCCACTCATTTTCTTACTGGAGTTCCCATTTGTCAAATCTAATAGCATGCAAGTAAACAGTGTCATTGCCTCTTCAGTCAATTTATGAGAAAACATCAGAAAAAAATGAATTGAGGGACATTCTACTAACTATTGAATTAATATTTCCTAAAAGTGGCAATTTCAACCAAAGTAAGACATTTTGAGGAACTGTCATAAGGAAGATATACTTAAGAAAATATGATAATAAATAAATTTTGTTATTCTAGATGGCAATCTGGAATAGAAAACTTAATCCTGAAGATCATATATGTTATCATCTTAATTTACCATAATGTACCAAATCTGGTCTTGTAATTATCATTAATTATACACTGCATACAGGTGGTCCAATTGAAATGCATACTGTACAAGATCCGCCAAGCACCACAGGGACTGACATCCAAGTGCAGAGCCAGGAATGGCATCTGAACATAATTAGAGTAACCCCAAAACCAAAATAATACCAATAATGACAAAGTATATATCCTATTCATAAAGGATAACACAGGGAAACAATATACAAGTAAGAAATTATTTTAGAAGCTTGCAACTTTTTGCAAATGTAAAATTCTAAAATAAAAGTGTATTAAAACCAATTTTCAGTATTTTGGATGTGATGTCACCAGTCTTAAATTGGAATATTTCTCTCAATCCCTTTGTAAGCATTAAGTTACATGCCATCAAGGATGGAATGTACCTCAAACTCTCATTAATTACCAGTAATATTATGTAGGTTCATTATATTTATTGTTACTATTCTAGTCCTATTGCCACTAGATTTCCTGGCATAGTGTTGCAATTCAAATTTTTAAATCAATTTTGAGTTCAGAAATATTAAAGGTGAATTCACAGTTTAAAACAAGTCTTTCTGTACTGAGATATAACATTTTTGATTTCCAATGACAAAGGTATTATATAATAAAAAAATTAATTCAAGAGTAATGATAACATTTAATCATAAAGATGACTTTACATACATGTTAAAAATATAAATATGTGTATAATGTATATTTATATATAGATATATTTTAAGAAATAAAACACAAAACAGGAGTTTGATTTATAAAAGTGGATTTCATGCCTTGCATGCAGAGGTCCCAAATTCAATCCCTATTACCACATTATTTCCCTAAGCACCACCAGGTGTGCCCCTGGTCACCCCCAGCACCTCTAAACCAAACAACACAACATGATCAGGCCTGCATGAGAGGATCCAGTATTACAAGTAGTTCCTGGACACCCTGAGTATGACTTGGGAAGCAAAGAAGATAAAATGTCAGGAAATGTTACTAGTTTTTGTCCATATCTGAGTTGGCCTGTGTGATTCCCTTGAGATGAATTTTCATTGGCAGCACATCTTGATGTGTTTATCTAATTGTTAACATGGCAATCTTTGCTTTCTGAGTTCTTGTGGAAGCTGACAGATGTCAGATAAATTAAATGATGCTACAAAGCTTAAATAAATACTGCCCTGTGTTTAGATTTACAGAAAAATAAGTAAAAATTCACCTAAATGATTATTATAACAGAGTGAAGTAATGTCAGTTGTGACCCTTTCTCCGAATCTTAAGCAGCAGGAATTATTGAAAGAATATGAGAGAGAGAAGAAGAGAGAGAGAGAGACAGAGAGGAGAGAGAGAGAGAGAAACATATGCTAATACATTAGGTCTCAAAACAATCAGCTACCTATGTATTTTACTGTGACACGATTGTTAGAGTCCCCTTGCTGATATTCTGACATTAGAATTGTTTAACAAGTATCCTGGGAATTAGAGGGTATTCCTCAGTAGTCACAGAGAGGACTCTCAGCTGCATACATAGTAGTATTTCTGTATCTCCTGGCTGACCTAGCATTAACTAAATTGGATGTCAAGTGTGTCAACATGATCTTACTGCCTGTGACATTGTTATGTGGGCTCCTGAGATGAAAAACAAAACACCCTGATAGGGACAGAATGCAGGATTTGAAGGAGCAGGTAGAATACATACGCTTTCTGTTATTGTTAGACTTATTATATTCTGGTATTATTTTTTTGAAACAACTGACATGAACTTTCTATCAAATATGGAATTAGATGCATTTCTTTATTCATACATCTGCAGAGATCCAAATAGTGTCACAAGCTAAACTAAGGCTAAAAATTTATACTCTTCCATTTCTTTTACATCTAATTTCATAGCAGGCATCTGCCTCTAGGTAAAATCTGAGAGGTTGACCATAAAATGATTTTTATTTAGTTGCCATTTCCTAAAGAATGGAATATTTGACAACAAAGTCACAGGTAAAACATATACATTTATAATAAAAAATAATCAGTGTTGCTTATGTAAGTTTAGAGTGATCACACTATAATAATCAAAAACAATTTTTTTACAAAGTTGTTCATGATAATTTGTTACAGTCAATATTCCAGCACCAATTCCATCACCATTGCACCTTCCAACAGCCATTATTTCCAATTTTTCCAACCACCTTTCAAACATGCACCTATATCAGGCCTTGAAAAATTTATTTCACATTGATTGTTATAAATAATTAGCTAAAAATTATCAAAAAGTGTTTTCTTAGAAGAAAGTGTGTGAAGATTATATTTCACCATAGAGCCATTAAGCACTTTTATAAGAGCTTACTAATAATCAACAAATATTTTTAAAGCATATTGATTTCCTGACTTAATAAAATTTTCTTATTAATTTGCTAATTGTCTTATCTAGTTTAGATTTCATTCGCTTGCACTTAAATTATTATTTAATAATACTAAATGAAGCAATCCATTCTTTATCACCCGCTGAATTTATACCACTTTAGTAAACTTCTTTGAGTTTTTACAGACTGAAATAGGGCTATAGATATAATATCAGGGCCAGAGAGAGCTCAGAGAGTCAGAGCACATGCTTTGCATATCGAAGGCCAAAGTTGGATGCCCAAAATCATATTGTCTGCCAAGCACTTTCAGAAGCAACCACTGAGCATCAAGTCAGGTATAACAGAGAAGAACTAACTGTGGCCTCCAAACCACACCAAAACAAAATACTAACCTCGTTAACATTACTAACCTATGCTATGCAAATCACCTAACTAGTTTATATTTGCTTCTTTGGGATTATATGCTCTTTAAAACAATAATATAGTATGGTAAAAAATTAAATGTATACATAAGTGTAGCAACCAACAATACATATTAATACTTATTGTACTTATACTTGTTACAGAAGTTTAAATTTTAACCCAGCATATTCTTAGCCAGCACAAAAGAAATTTTTTAGCATCTTTTAACGGCTGGTGTGATTCTGTGTCACTATCTTAGCAATGAACTACACAAAAAAAGTAAAAAGTAAAAGTAAAGGCCCTCCCGTTGATCATCGATTTGCTCGAGCGGGCCCACTAACGTCTCCAGTGGAGACTTTGTTGTTACTGTGTCTGGCATATCGAATATGTCACGGGGAGCTTGCCAGGCTCTGCCGTGCGGGCGAGATACTCTCGGTAGCTTGCCGGGCTCTCCGAGAGGGGCGGAGGAATCGAACTCGGGTCGGCCATGTTGGCTGCATGCAAGGCAAATGCCCTACCCGCTGTGCTATTGCTGTCAGGAAATCTTCGTATTACAAGATGTTTTTCCACTCTGATTCCTGAAAGTTTATAATGGTGACCAGAGTCTAGCAACCATCCTGAGTCATGAAGTCTATTCCAGGATAATAAAAAAGTTTGTGGCAAGTATGTACAATATCCAAGATTTGTAGAAGCAAATTCATTTTCTGAGATAAAGCTCATTTCTTGTTTCAGTCATACATGTATTTTTCCATTATAATAAGGAAACTTAATAAAGATTGATAGATGAGAAGATTTACTTGGCATTTGACTAACCAATGGTGCATCTACTCAATGTTTTCTTTTTTATAATTTTTTTTCCAGGCAAGAGTGAACCTGGCAGTTCTCAGGGTTTATTCCTAGTTATGCTCAGGGATCACTTTGGATGGGACACAGGTGACCATAGGGGATACTGGAGATCAAACCTCAGTTTGATGCATGCAAAGCGAGCACCATGCCCCCTGTTCTGTCTCTGCGGCCCGTAATTCTTTTATGTATGTGCATTTTAAGCAGCTCAGGAAGTCTTGAGAGCCCTTGGCAGTTTTTGGCCAAGAGGGACAACAGTACAATGCTAAGACCAGAGGATCTGTGTTTTCCAGGCCCAGTGGTGCTGGGAATTAACCAGCTACTCTGTTTGTTCTGGAATTATCACATCCACAGTGTCACATCCACAGTGCTTTGGGAACCTCCAGAGCTGCACCAGGGATGCATGGGGATAATATGGTACCAGTGATTCAGTCAGGATCAGCCACACATTGGCAAGTACCAGAAAATCTGTACTATCTCTTCAAATATAAAATAAAAAATTATATATTTAAATTATATTGAGTTGCTTGTCTAAAAGTATACTTTAATAAAATGTCTAAACTTGGTGATTAGACTTATAGATGGTGTGCTTTTTGGTTTGTTTTTTTGCCCATTGTGCTTAGTATTTTTTGTGATTTGTTTTTAATTATACTACTTTCTGAGGGAAAACATAAGTTAAGGCTAACTCTTAAAGAATTCAGTCTCATTTTCATGTAGGCTGCCAATAGTTAGTACATATGAACATGGTATGCATATCATTGGTAATATACTTACAAATGGGACTCAATGTTATCTGTATTTGTTTGAATTCATGTATGATGTTTTCTTTTATAATATAGTTATTTCTTAAGAAGGGAATTCTTATCATCATACACTAGGCAATCACTTATCTCTATAATCTACAAAGAAGCTGGCAAGATAGTATAGTGGGTGGGACATTTGCCTTGCATGCAGTGGGCCTGGGTTCGATTGCCAGCAACTCCTATGGTCCCCAAAGCCTGGTAGAAATATATTTGAGGGCAGAACCAGGAGTAAGTCCTGAGCACCACCAGATGTTATCCAAAAACTAGGGGGAAAATAAATAAATAAAAATTCAATTCAGGGGATACTACCATTTTATTCACATACCTATCTGTCATTGTCACTGTCCTCCTGTTGTTCATCAATTTGCTCGAGCGGGCCCAGTAACTTGTTGAGGCTTGTTGTTACTGTGTTTGCCATATCGAATACGTTATGCGTAGCTTGACAGGCTTTGCCATGTGGGCAAGATACTCTTGGTAGCCTGCTGGGCTCTCCAAGAGGGACAGAGGAATTGAACCCGGGTCAGTAGGGTCGGCCGCGTGCAAGGCAAACGCCCCACCACTGTGTTATGGCTCCAGCCCTAAAATGGAAATATGAGGGTCTGAAAATAGTATGGGGAGTTGGTTGCTTGCCTCGCACGCTTCTAACTTGGATTTCATCTCTGCACCCCGTATGGCCCCCTGACCACCACCAAGAATGACCGCTGGATGCAGAGCCATTGAGTAAGTGCAGAGCACAACTAGGTGTGACTCAAAAAAAAAAAAATGAAATAAAAATGGAAGCATGAGAGGGACCTGAAGAAGGAGCCTGAATTCTGGACTGTTTGTCTAAGAACCCCTGGGAGATGCTGCTGTACCCACTTTGCTGAGAACCTCGCACTCTCCCTCAACCCCCGGCCCTCCCATGATGGCCCAGGGCTGCTGCTTCAGAGGCAAAACCCAGCAGCTTTCTCCACTGATGCCTTCTACTTCTATAGAGGCCAACTTCAAAGCTCACCCACTTCCTAGTCTGCAAACCTCTCCTGCTTCTACTGCTGTCACTGTCCGTGCATACCAGGCGGTACTAGGGGCTTATTCCTGGCTCTGTTTATGGATCACCCCAAGCGGGCCTTGGGGGACCGTAAGGGGTGGTGGGGTTCAAATCTTGGTTGGCTTCATACAAAGCAAGCTCCATTCGAGACCCTCCGTTTAATTTTATTTATTAATTAATTAACATAATTAATTATTGAATCGCAGTGAGATACACTTTTACAAAGCTGTTCATGATTGTTCAAAGGTTGTTGCTGTCTTGAGTTTTAGTTCTGACCTCTACTTCTAGCTCTGCCCCCTTGCCTAAAGGTAGACCTCAACATTTCGTTGTTTTGTTTTGTTTTGTTTTGTTTTAAGAATGAAAAAGGAGTAGTTAGAAATGATCATTGTGGGCAAGAAATGAGTGTTGAAAATAGGTAACGGGATATATGCAATAACATTTCAGTATCTGTATTGTAAACCATAATGCCCAACAGGTGGTGGGAGCGAGGGAGGGAGGGAGAGACAAAGAGTGGGAGAGGGGGAAAGAAAAAAAACTGACTACCATAGAGGCAGACAGATGGGGGGTTCGGGGCACGGAAAGGAAATTGGGAACAATGGTGGTGGTAAACGTACACTGGTGTAGGAACATATATTGGAATATACCTATCTATATATCCATATATATACATATATGTACATATATGGGCTGGAGCGATAGCATAGCGGTAGGGCGTTTGCCTTGCATGCAGCCAACATGGCCGACCCGAGTTCGATTCCTCCGCCCCTCTCGGAGAGCCCGTCAAGCTACGAAAGTATCTTGCCCGCACGGCAGAGCCTGGCAAGCTACCCGTGATGTATTCGTATGCCAAACACAGTAACAACAAAGTCCCAATGGAGACGTTACTGGGCCTACTCGAGCAAATCGATGAACAATGGGAGAACCGTGATATACATATATGTCTATATCTAGATATAAATATAGCACTGAACTGTCCTATAGCACTGACATCGAATTGTTCATTGATTTGCTCTAGCGGGCATTAGTAACGTCTCCATTGTGAGACTTGTTACTGTTTTTGGCATATCGAATATGGCACAGGGAGCTCGCCAAGTTCTGCGGTGCAGGCGGGATGCTCACGGTAGCTTGCCTGGATCTCTGAGAGGGACAGAGGAATTGAACCCGGATCTACTGTGCCTAAGCCAAATGCCCTACCTCCTGTGCTATCTCTCTGGCCCAGATATTAAGTCTGAGGCTTAATTTGACTCAATATGGGAAACCTCACCTGGCCGGACATGTACAGGATTGATAGATTGATAACTCTGTGTCGATTCCATGGGTGGTAGTGCATGGCTGCTCTTATTTGGTGATATATAAATATAAATGAATAAAATTGTTGTCTTTGCTTAAGTAAGCAATTTAGATAAGCTTTTATACATTATGCAATAGAATCAGGAGAAAAAATTTTGAAATTGAAAATTTCAGACACTGTACAAGTCATGCAGAATAATTATCATTGAGAAAGAGAAAATACTACAGAAGCTTCAAATCATCCATAAACTATCCAGAGGCCCTCTGCTTTTGCTAAAAAATTGCTCTTCAGGATTTCAATGCAGCTACCATTAGAGGGGCTCAAGAATTTGAAGGAAATGATGATTACAAAGAGGAAACAAATAGAATGTAATATTAAAAGAAAATAGAAAATTCTTGAGGGAATAATGTGATCTAGTGGAAAAATTCATAAATAAGAATTAAAGAAAATTATACGTTTTTGAAGGAAAGGTGAGAAAGAGTAAAAACTATTCAAGTTGAAACACAGAGAGAAAAATGAACTCAAAAAATAGTGCAGAGAATTAAATGGTTTACCTCTGAAAGAAATGTCAATTATTCTATCCCTTTAACCAGTGATTTAAAAACTTATTTGGGAAAAGAATATTTATTTATTTATTTAAAAATAATTTATTTATTTATTGAATCACTGTGGGAAAAGTTACAAAGCTTTCAGGTTTAGGTCTCAGTCATGCAAATATCAAACACATATCCCTTTACCAATACATATTTTTTACCACAAAGAACCCCAATAGAACCCCACCCCCAACCCCTCCCAATGCCTGCGAGGCAGATGAATTCTAGTTAACACTCTCTGCTTTGATTAGATTCATTGTTTCAATAAAAGATGCACCACTACTATTTAGAGTTTACCCCCCCTCCCAAATGAGACATGCTGAAAAAGCATTGTGAAATGATTCTCTTTCTACAACTGGGTTCAAGAATTAAATGTTGGTTTTAGATTTCGGCTATTTTACTTATTAACCCTGGAAGTATTTCTACTGAAAGTCAGATAATTAAGAGATTGGTTTCTGTGCTCTGGAGTCATGGCCATGCCAGAGAGCCGCTTGTGGGGGGCAATTGGTGACCTCAGTAGGGCGTGAAGGACGGACCGGAACGCCCCCCTTCCCATGAGGTTTTAGTCGCCCCCACACCCCCGGCTCATACCTGCTCTCCACAAGGCTCCCATGCGGCCGCCATCTTTCTTTCCAGAGAGGAGAGGACGAATGGGGCAACACCCTTTCCCCTCCAGGCAGACATGATGGCCTGGATTAACGCATAGTCCGTTCACTGGGAAAAGAATATTTAGAGATGTAATTAAACTAAAGATTTCATACTAATCTAGGGAAAAAATAGGCATCTCTACATTTATGTCAAAGTTCACAAAATTTTAATTTGAAATTACAACATGACCTGGAATTAAAACCTAAATCTTTAAATTACAGCAGGAATCAGAAATTACACTTCTATGATTCTATCCAAGGAAGGGCCCAAAAACTCTTTTCAGAAAATATATTTGCACTACTGTGTTCACTATAATACTGTTTAGAATAACGAAAATCTGGAAGCAACTCAATGTCTAATAACAGAGACTGAATAAAGAAACTATATTACACATACAATGGGACAATACTGAACTCTCAGACAAAATGGAATCATGCAAAATGGAACTGGAGGGTATCATGCTTAATTAAGTTGATCACAAAGAAACAGACAGACACAGAATGATCTCTTTCACATATGGATTATTAAGAAGCACAGTCTAGAAATAAGAGAATCTGAAAACTTCTCTACAGAATTAAGTCTACTAAGGCAGAGAAATGGTGATGGTGGTGAATAGAAAGTGTGTCTTTGTGGGGGCGTGGGGAAGGGAGAAGTTTGGGGATACCAAGAAAATGGTAGAAAGAACAGCCAATTTGGTGGAGTCCATGGGGCTGAAGCATTGTAACAGAATTCTGTCATTAATAGTACTTTAATTCACAATTCACAGTAACTAAAATAAAAAGTTTAAGTGAAAAGACAAACATTACTTAGGTAGGAATAAAAAAGCACATAGCCCAGAGAATAGTTCAGAAAATCAGGAATTTGCTTTGCACATAATTGATCCTGATTTTCTGAACTATTCTCTGGGCTATGTGCTTTTTTATTCCTACTTAAGTAATGTAATGATCCACAATACCACATACAGTCTCTTGAGTGACCCCTGAACACTGGTATGTAGGTAAGACCCCCCCAAAAAAATCTAACAACAACTAAAATGGACAAATTGTAAAATAACAAAGTTATCCATGTAATGCTATAAAGCAATTCGTGGGAGTTTGTTGTTCCATATGAATTTCAGGAGTGCTTGATCTATTTCTTTGAAGAATTTCATGAATATCCTTATAGGGATCACATTGAATCTGTATAATGCTTTTGGGAGTATTGCTATTTTGACGATGTTGATTCTTCCTATCCATGAGCAGGGGGTATGTTTCCATCTCCTCTTGTCCTCTTTTATTTCATGGAGTAGTGTGTTGTAGTTTTCATTGTAGAGATCCTTTACCTCTGTAGTTAGGCTGATTCCAAGGTATTTGATTTTCTGGGGCACAATTGTGAATGGGATTATTATTTTTTTTCATGTCACTTTACTCTCTCTCATTATTTGCATATAGGAAGGCCATAGATTTTTGAGCATTGATTTTATAGCCTGAGACTTTGCTGTATAAGACTATTGTTTCTAGGAGTTACTTGGTAGAGGATTTAGGATTCTCAAGATATAGTATCATATCATCTGCGAAAAGTGAGAGCTTGATTTCTTCCTTTCCTACCTGGATGCTTTTAATGTCTCTTTCTTGCCTAATCGCTATTGCACATACTTCCAGTACTATGTTAAACAGAAATGGTGATAGTGGGCAACCTTGTCTTGTCCCTGATCTTAGAGGAAAAGCCCTTAGATTTCCCCCATTGAGGATAATGCTTGCCATGGGTTTGTTGTAGATGGATTTGACTATCTTGCGGAAAGTTCCTTCAAAATTCATTTTGGTGAGAGTTTTCATCATAAACAGGTGCTGGATCTTGTCAAAAGCTTTCTCTGCATCTATTGAAATGATCATATGGTTTCTATCTTTACTTTTATTGATATTATAGATTATGTTGATTGATTTCCAAATGTTAAATCATCCTTGCATGCCCGAGATGAATCCCACTTGGTCGTGGTGTATGATCTTTTTGATGAGTTGTTGGATTTTATTTGCGAATATTTTGTTGAGGATCTTCACATCCGTGTGGATCAGGGATATTGGCCTACAGTTTTCTTTGTCGCTGGTGTCTTTGTTTGCTTTAGGTATCAGGGAGATATGTGCCTCATAGAAGCTCTTTGGGAGAGTACCTGTTTTTCCAACTTCCTGGAAAAGCTTGAGGAGAACTGGAAAAAGGTCTTCTTCGAATGTTTGGAAGAATTCACAAGTGAATCCGTCTGGGCCTGGGCTTTTGTTTTTAGGAAGACTTTTTATTATCGCTTCAATTTCCTTGATATGAATGGGTCTATTCAGGTATCCCAAGTCTTCCTGGTTCAAACTTGGGAGATTATAGGCATCCAGGAATTTATCCATTTCTTCTAGGTTCTCTTGTTTCATGGCATACAAACTCTCAAAGTAGTCTCTGATGATCTTTTGAAGCAATTCTTGGGAAAAAGACATGGGGAGGCATTACCATCCCCAACCTCAAACTTTACTACAAAGCAGTATACTACAAAGCAGTAATAACTAAAACAGCATGGTACTGGAAAAAAGCCAGGGCCACAGACCTATGGAACAGCGTGGAGTATTCGGATACACAACCCAAAACCTATGAACATCTAATCTTTGATAAGGGAACAAGAAATGTGAAGTGGAATAAGGAAAGCCTCTTCACCAAATGGTGCTGGCATGACTGGACAACGACATGCAAAAAAAAAGAAATGGACTTAAACCTCGACAAACACCATGCACAAAAGTGAAATCAAAGTGGATTAAAGATCTCAACATCAGGCCAAAATCCATAAGATACATTGAAGACAAGGCGAGCAAAACACTACACGTATTGAGACTAACATCATCTTCAAAGAGGACACTTGGATCAGGGTTGGAATAGGTTGAGGGAATTTACACTGGTGGAAAGTATGGTGTTGGAATATTATATTCATGAAACTCTGTCACTAACAGTATCGTGACAGTACCCAAAATAAAAGCATTTCTTTAGAATGAAAAAAATATTCTTTATAAATATTTAAATGAATGCATTTTGAGTCCATTTAATATTACTTAATGTAACTCTTTTTCTTCAAATTTATGTGGCTGTTTAAATAAATTTTCAAATCATTGAACGCCTCACTTTCTTCATTTTTATTGCAAAAAGTATCACTGGATATTGTATAACATTGGGTGGTCCTTGTTCCTCCCTCATGGAGCTTATATTTATTGAGTTACTGCGACAACAGTTCCCCTGAGGCACACCCAGTTCCATCAACCATCGATAATCCTATATTGCTTTTCTCTTTCCTTTATGTATTGCATGGTTTAGCTATGTCCTTTTTGTAAGACACAGGAAGAAAGTTGATTCCATGCTTTTGTATCATGGGAGTTAATTGACTCCAAACGATATTTACTCCTGGGCATCCATCATATTTACTTAAATTCAGTCTCAGTTGCCCTTACTTCCTAAGGATGGTCCCAGTGAGGAACAAGGATGGACCCAGGGAAAGCTGTAAGCTACACTGGAATTGGAAAGGGACAAGCTAAGTGCCATAAGATCACAGTCACAGTCCTCCCGTTGTTCATCGATTTGCTCGAGTGGGCCCAGTAACGTCTCCTTCATGAGACTTGTTACTGTGTTTGGCATATTGAGTACGTCACGGGTAGCTTGCCAGGCTCTGCCGTGCCGGCGAGATACTCTAGGTAGCTTGCCGGGCTCTCCGAGAGGGGCAAAGGAATCAAACTCGGGTCAGCCATGTTGGCTGCATGCAAGACAAACACCCTACCCGCTGTGCTAACGCTCCAGACCCCAAGTGCCATAAGAAGTATAATAAATTAGAAGCACAATCATGAAACAAACTCTGTCATAACCCAAAAGCAACTGAATAAGGACCCTGCTGGGGTTAGGAAAGACTAACCTGGCCTGAGGACTATGGTCTGTAATATAGTGAGATGTCCTCAGGAAGAGCCAACCTTTAAGCTTAATGTGTTCATGCTGTGTTCATAAAAATTAGCTAGAAATATTATAAGAAATAAATTCACTATGATTTCTTAAATAGATTACTAGCTGAGGAAAGGAGAAAGCAATACACTCTATATGGTTTCCGACCCTTGAGCGGATCTCCTAGTAATCCAGAGTGCTGAACCCTCAGGTGAGATTTTATCCTTGAGTTAAACTCCTAGAACTTCCCCTAAAGGAATAGCTTTACATATGTTTGTTGTTATAACAACGTTAACTCCACCTATGTGTACCCCCATCCTTCATGATTTCTATATAACAATTCTTTAAGTAGAAAGAGGGGCTTAGGTTAACAATGATGGCGATGACTATGAAGATTATGACTATGAGGACTATGACGACGACTACGTCTATGATGACTACGACTATGACAATGACGAGGGGAAAGAAGAGTGATTACTATGCTGTAAGGGGAGAGATTGAACTAATTTGAGAGGAGAGTGAAATAAACTGTCTACCAAACTGCCTGGGGTTCAGTTTCTCCATTCCCCTGGTTTGGATGATGAAACTATGATGACTGGGACTATGCCAAAACTATGACTATGATTGTGCTTTAAGGGAGAAATCAGGCTACGTTGGGGAGGAAGGGAAGTAAACTGACTACCAACAATCTTGGGGCCCTATTTCTCTATTCCCAGGTCTTTTATCTGTCCACCGCTGTGGGCTGGCAAGGGCAACAGTTCTCAGCCACTGAACACTCAAGTCCTGCGTGTCCATGCATTCCATTGAAACTCACAATTGGAGGTTTGGAAATTAGAAAAATGATGGAAGACAACTTTTTATACTTACAAATACTGTGTTACTTTCTTGGTGCCTATAAAAATTACTTTGTACTTAAGCGTCTAAAGTGTAAGACTTGCAAGAAAAAAATCAATAATGAAGTTATGTTTCAAACTCTCCTAAATTATCATTGAAAGACAAAGCATCTGAAATAGGCTATCACAGACTTGAGTCTCATTTTTCATTAATTAAATCCTTTAGGAAAGAAAAAATACCTTCACTCTTTACACCTTTTACTTCTCATTCATCTTGATCAAATTTAGTTCATTACTGATTAAGACCAATTAATCTTTGGGGCTATTTTTTAATTTGGCTAAATTTTCTAGCTGATTGATTTTTAAAATTATTTAGTTATTTGTTTATTTGCTTTTGGGGTCACACCCAGCGATGCACAAGGGTTACTCCTGGCTCTTCACTCAGGAATTACTCCTGGCGGTGCTCGACAGACCATATGGGATGCTGGGAATTGAATCCAGGTCGGCCACATGCAAGCCAAATGCACTACCCTATGTGCTATCGCTCCAGCCCCTCTCGCTGATTGATTTTAATTAGAACAAACTTTTTAATTATCACAATCACAATCACAAATCATCCTGTTATTCGTCGATTGCCTCGAGCAGGCCCCAGTAACGTCTCCTTCATCCTAGCCCTGAGATTATATTCAAGGCTCTTTAGGAGAATGAGACCCATCATTGTTACTGGTATTTGGCATATTGGTTATGCCACAGGGAGTTTGCCAGACTCTGCCGTGTGGGCAGACTACAGATTTAATTATAGATCAAAACAATTGGAGTAATATTATCTTGGTGTTTGTTTTATCTGAATGAATCTATACAGATATATGTGTACATGTCTATGTATGCATATAGACTAAGAAATAATTTACATTAAAATGAGTTTCATTCTATTCTTTAAAAGATGACTTGAAGAGATTGCCTTTGTATTTTGGTCACTGTTTCTTTTGAGGTGCAGAATCTTCTTAGTTTCAGATAGTCCCATTTGTCTATCTCTATTTTCACTTGCTTGGCCAGTGGCGTGACATCTTTGAAGATACCATTAGCTTCTATATCATGGAGGGTTTTGCCAACTTTTTCCTCAATGTACCTTATAGATTCCGGTCTGATGTTGAGGTCTTTAATCCACTTTGATCTTACTTTTGTACATGGAGTTAGGCAGAGATCTGAGCCCACTTTTTTTGCATTTAGCTGTCCAGGTTTGCCAGCACAATTTGTTAAAGAGGCTTTCCCTGCTCCACTTCATTTTTCTTGCCCCCTTACCAAAGATTAGATGCTCGTATGCTTGGGGGGAGATGTCAGTATATTCAACTCTGTTCCATTGGTCTGCAACTCTGCCTTTGTTCCAGTACCATGCTGTTTTAATTATTACTGCCTTGTAGTAGAGTTTAAAGTTAGGGAGGTTGATTCCTCCCATTTTCTTTTTCCCAAGAATTGCTTTAGCTATTTGTGGGGGCTTATTGTTCCATATAAATTTCAGGAGTGTTTGCTCCATTTCTTTGAATAATATCATGGGTATCCTAAAAGGGATCACATTGAATGTATACAGTGCTTTGGGAAGTATTGCCATTTTGACAATGTTAATTCTCCCGATCCATGAACAGGGGATATTTTTCCATTTCCTAACATGATTGTCAACCATTGCCTCTTTTGCAAACCACAACACCCAATAAGAGAGAGAGAACAAAAGGGAATGCCCTGCCATAGAGGCAGGGTGGGCTAGGGTGGATGGGAGTTGGGAGGGATACTGGGATCCGTGGTGGTGGGAAATGGGCACTGGTGGAGAGATGGGTATTTGATCATTGTATAATTGAAACCCAAGCACAAAAATTTGTAAGTATACAACTGTACCTCATGATGTCTTACTAATAAAAATTTTAAAAAAAGATGAATTGAAGAGAGAGAGTATAAAATTAAGATACTTGCCTTGCATCCAGCCAACCTCAGTGCAATTTAGTACTGCAAATAAACTCTGGAAACAGGCAGAAGTGACCATTGAGCACAGAGCCATCAGTAAGACTTTCACTGTATGGTCCCAATCCTGAAAAAGTGCATATAAAGTACATTGTAACAATCGCCCTTAAATACAAATGATCAATTTTTTCAGGAAATAAATAAAATGATAAAAAAGGATAAAAGGATAAAAATGAATAAAGGATTAGATATACACAGTTTTTATGCTTGTATTTATTCTACGATTGTGTTTTCCTTATTCAATTGTTCACGCTGAGAAATAAAGCCCCCTAGTGAAATTCTTAGTTTCTTTAAATCAGTTCTAAAAATTTATATTTAGATCTTCATTACCTTATTTTTCAAAATTATAAATGGAGAGCCAAATGTTCTTTGCGTACGGTGTACCTTTGTGTTCATATACGATTATATGAACCCCAATTTTTATATTGAAATTTTGTCACATAAAATGAGAGTAAATAACGAGAAAAAGTCAAAAATACACCCTGATTTGAAGAAAACAAAGGATTGATAGAATAATCAATATGCAAATAGCTAAAGAGAAAGTCAGAAGAGGGATTTGACATGTATAAAAATAAGAAAGGAATAGTGGGTTAATATTCGTCAGGCTGTTTTCACTCAGGGCACCCCAGAGTGGGGGCGGCTGAGAGTCCTCCCTGCCTCAAACAACCCAGCCCCGGCAGCCGACCTCCACTACCCAATCGCCACCACGCTCCAGACCACTTTCCACATGCTTGGGCCGAGCCTCACAGTTGAGTCAACATATTCCTGACACAACATATTCCTGACACTACCTACCATAATTGCCATAATTAGCACACCATATTTAATTGGGTTCAGGGAGTAGGCATCAAATCATAGAGGGAAATATATATATATATATATATATATATATATATATATATATATATATATATCAGAGAGCCCAGCAAGCTACCAAGAGTATCCCAGAGCATGGCAGAGCTTCACAAGCTACCTGTGGTGTATTCGATATGCCAAAAACAGTAACAATAACGGGTCTCATTCCCCTGACCATGAAATAGTCTCCAATAAAGCAGTTTTGGGAAAGACGACTAAGAAGAGGCTGCTACTCTTTTGCAGACCACAACACCCAAAAGGAGAGAGAGAACAAAAGGGAATGCCCTGCCACAGAGGCAGGGTGGGATGGGAGGGATGGGGGTGGGAGGGATATTACCCATGTTGGTGGAAAATTGGCACTGATGGAGGGATGGGTATTTAATCATTGTATAATCGAAACCCAAGCACAAAAATTTGTAAATCTACAACTGTCCCTCATGGTGTTTCACTAATAAAAAAAAAAGAGGCTGCTAAAATCTCATGGCTGGGACAAATGGAGACGTTACTGGTGCTTGCTCGAGTAAATCAATGAACAACGGGATGACAGTGATGATGATGATGATGATGATGATAGAAACATACAGTAGAAGCAAGTGATTCAAATGCACAATTTCAATAAAGATTATCCTTGAGAATATATTGACAGCATGCATCTAGATTGTAAATGACTATCACA
Source organism: Sorex fumeus (assembly GCF_029834395.1). Lineage (NCBI taxonomy): Eukaryota > Metazoa > Chordata > Mammalia > Eulipotyphla > Soricidae > Sorex > Sorex fumeus. The sequence continues at coordinate 12,906,756 of NW_026606297.1, read as the reverse complement.
GAAAAAGTTTACTTCACATATCTGTTACATATTTCACTGTCACTGTCCTCCAGTTGTTCATCAATTTGCTCGAGCGGGTCCAGTAACGTCTCTCTTGTGAGACTTGTAGTTACTGTGTTTGGATAGCATAGAGGCATGCCTTGCATGCAGCAGACCCGATGGGTCTGAGGTCAATTCCTCCACCCCTCTTGCAGAGCCTGGCAAGCTACTGAGAGTATCTCACCCACATGGCAAAGCCTGGCTAGCTACCCGTGATGTATTTGATATGCCAAACATAGTTATATATTTAAAAATAATAAAATAACAGAACTAAATATTTGATGATAGAAAATAACTCACCAATTCAAGTTTTTTCATTTTTTCATTTCATCATCCTGTTATTCGTCGATTGCCTCGAGCAGGCCCCAGTAACGTCTCTTTCATCCTAGCCCTGAGATTATATTCAAGGCTATTTAGGAGAATGAGACCCATCATTGTTACTGGTATTTGGCATATTTGGTACGCCACGGGGAGTTTGCCAGACTCTGCCCTGTGGGCAGGCTACATTCGATAGCCTGCAAGTTTGTCCAAAGTAGTAATGAGACAATAAGATGTCATAGAAAAAAAGTTTTGATAAGATGTCAGAACTGGGATCTGGATTTTATAGTCTCTGAGTCTTGGCCGCTGATGGGATTACATGGAGCCAGGGGGCCAGGTGGTGGGTGTGACCCCCGCCTACTGGAATTTGGAGGATCTGGGTGGAAGATGCTCGACTCCAATTCGAGTAGGCTTGGAGGTCTCGGCCCCAGAACCCGCATGGCTTTGTCCCTCTGCCAGTACCTTCATGTGTGCGGAGAGTGGTCTCAGCATGGTGGTGGCTGGTCCTGGAGGTCTTCGGCTGCCAGAGCCCTGGTCGGGGCGGGGAGGAAAGCTCAACCCGCTCCCCTCCAAGGGGCTCCGGGAAGGAACACCCAGGCGCGGGGGCAGAAGACTGCACTGTTCTCGTCCGGGATCTGGATTTTATAGTCTCTGAGTCTTGGCCGCTGATGGGATTACACGGCACCAGGGGGCCAGGTGGTGGGTGTGACCCCCGCCTACTGGAATTTGGAGGATCTGGGTGGAGATCTGTGCTGGAGAGATAGCACAGCCGGTAGGGCGTTTGCCTTGCACGCGGCCGACCAGGGTTCGATTCCCAGCATCCCATATTGTCCCCTGAGCAAAGCCAGTAGTAACTACTGCAGAGCCAGGAGTAACCGTGTAATTCAAGTTATATGTCAGGTATATTCACACTATCAATATCTTCAGTTCTGTGAGCAGAACTTGAGCAATAAAACCAACCAAATATCCAAGAATATATTCACAAATTGAAATTTAAATATACCTTTAGAAATGGGCTTTTTTTGTTGGTTCTGTCACAATTCAACCTAAACAGCAGTAGTTTCAGGCATTAACTAATTTCTAGGTAGCTTACCAACATCAAAGCTAGCATCATTAGAACATCCTCCCCAAATGCACAAATTTAAAGAGAAACACAAAAGTATTTCAAAGCTTCTTTAGTATTTTGGCACATATTCTAAATCATAATGATATCTGAAGGAGGTCAATATATGCTTATTAATAGTTTAGTAAATTACTTATCAAAGACCCATGTTTAACCAAAGTGAATAGTAAAGTGAATTGGGTATAAAACTGATAGTTTCTACATGGAAACATTTGCTTTTGTTCACATGAATAGTCATTTTCATCAAGGCTTGCAAATGGGACATATAAGCACCTTCCTTAAAAGCCCTAAGTAGTCAGCTTGTGATTTATGTTTGCTCTTTAGTAGTTTAGTTCAATACACAGCCTCTGATGCTAAATGAGGCTTCATGGTACAATTGGGTGAAGAAAAGGTCTTGTTCTTGTTAAAAATGCAAATGAAGTCCTTTTTAGATGAAGTTCAACCAAGTTATTCTATTCACTCTATATTTGAGGTCAGAAGTAACTCAAATAGCTATGCAAAAAGGATAGTTCAGACCAAAGAGATCTGTATTACACTCAAAAGAGCACAGTTTTATGTATTTTCATTGACTCGTATAAGCTGACTTAAGAGAGAAAAGATAAAACATTCACTGTGTAAATACTATGTGCTAGGCACATTATACACTTTTAGATATTAACCCAAAGTATTTTAGGCTTCATCTGTGAATGTCCCCTTTTCTTTTTCCCAGAGGAACTTTTCCTGTCCTTGCTAGCACCCCTGATTTAGTCAAAGTTTATCTTTAACCTTTCCTTTGTATTTTACCTTTCATTGTCTCAGTCCCTACAGTCAGTCTTGATTACTTATAAGGCAAAACTTTCTGGTAATTCTGAACTTTATATTTATACTGCTTTGTATTTGAAGTGTTGTGTTTCTGTACCTGCTTTTATATTTCCCTTACAGCTTTTTTATATTTTACTATATAGCAATGTTCTTTGGTTAAACACAGAAAGACCATTAATGCTATACTCCTAATATTTCGGAGTTAATTGTATTTTAAATGTATCTACTCCTGGACTTATTTGGTCATAATTACTTGACTAAAGCTTCAGTTGCTGTAGTTCCTAATACCCTAAAAGGGAAGTCTCACCGTGGGACTGAGATGGACCCAGGGCAAGTGGCAAAGCCACTGGGATCCAAATGGAACATTCTAGAAACCATAAACATATGTCCTTTTTTTTTTTTGCTTTTTGGGTCACACCCGACAGTGCTCAGGGGTTACTCCTGGCTCATGCACTCAGGAATTGCTCCTGGCGGTGCTCAGGGGACCATATGGGGTGCTGTGAATCGAACCTGTGTCGGCCATGTTGGCTGCGTACAAGGCAAACGCCCTACCCGCTGTGCTATCGCTCCAGCCCCGCAAATGTATGTTCTTGATGCAAGCTGTTATGACTTAAGAGACAGAACCCCCATGGGGAAGAATAAGCTGACCTGGTTTGAAGACTTAGTCTGGGATTTATGGTAAAAGTCTTGCTTTCTTTCAGCCCAGAAAACTAAGTGTTGGGATTTTTGTCTCTTACAGTGTTTATCCAAACAACTGCAAGTATTGATAACTTATACAACTAGAGGTAAAGATGAAAGCAATGCAGATATCCCTGGGAGACAGAGTTTCTCCTTACGTTAATCTGCCCAAGAGAATTTCCTCTGCACATGTTTATCTATGTAAATAATCAATCACACCTATGTCCTCACATCAATCCCCCTTCAGATGTTCTGTAAGTATGGTAGCAGCTCTGCATTAAACGGGCCGTTTTCACCAACAAGCTGTGGTCCCTTGTTTCACTGATCCTCTGTTGGGGAGGCCTGGTAGGTGGGGAGGCGGCCTCAGGCCACCAAATGCACACACATCACAGCAGCAGCACCCACTTTTACTTCTCACAACACACGTCACAACTTCGGCTCTCCAAAACTTCTTTGAGAACAGTGCAGATTTCTCCTACTTTCTGAAAAAGTATGTTCTTATTTGATTTGATTTGGTAGGATATTGGGGAATAAAAAATTCTATTACCATTAAATTATATGAAAAAAATTAGTATTCTCAGACCTTTAAAATAAATAACTTACAAAATTAAAACCAAGTAGATGGTTTTGTGTTTTTCAGGTAGAAAGGTATAACTGGGTTTTTTCTCATTTCATCACTTGATCACATGATCACTTGACATCCCGTTACTCATCAATTTGCTCTAGTGGGTGCCAGTAACGTCTCCATTCGTCTCCGTCAAGTGCTAGTATATCCCAGTGGCATCTGCCTACTCCAGGAACATGAAGAGACTCAAACCGTTTGTTCAGGGTCCTGACGAGTAAGTCTGATAATCTTGTAAGTCCTGACTAAGAAGTCTGACCATCTCATAGGTGGGCAACCATGCCATCTTTTGACATCCCATGGAATCCAACCGGTAACAATTCTAATTCAGCCGTCGTCTCCAAATCCCATTACATGTCCAGCCCATCGGATTTTCGATGCCTTGGCAAACGAGACAGTGTCCCTGATTCTCGATGGTTGTTGGAGGTCGGAACTCCAGATTCCGTCTCTCACTTGAGTGAAGCATGATACTTCAAGCATAGCCCTTTCGATTCCTCTTTTGGAGACTCGAATAGCATTCTCATTTCGTTTTCATAGGGCCCAGGTCTCTGAGGCATATGTTAATGCAGGAAGAATGGTGGCATCAAAGAAATGTGCCAAGGGTTCTTCATCCTCTTAACAACTTCTTTGACACTCTTGAAGGTGTTCCACACCTGTGTCTTCCTCCTGTGCAGCTCAGATGCCAGGTTGATCGTCATGTTGAGTTTTTGACCTACATACATATAACTGCTGCATTTGGAGATGTTTGTTCTGTTGAGAGCGAATGGAACATAAGGAACAAATCTGTTTATCGTGAACATTGACTTAGTGAGTTTCAGTTGCAGTCCGACCTTTCCACACTCACGGTTAAAGTAGCCAGCATTTGTGCCGCTTGGCTAATGTTTGGTGTTATTAAAAAGATGTCATCAGCAAAGCGGAGGTGGTGTAGTTGCCGACAGTCCATCTTCACTCCCATTCTTTCCCATTCCACTCATCCCATGATGTTCTTGAAGGTGGCACTGAAGAGTTTCGGTGAAATGGTATCACCTTGCCCTCTCTTTACATCAATGATCACTTCCTTGTAGAATGGTGAGATCCTGGTAGTGAATCCGTAATACAGCTCATGGAGAATTCTGATGTACTGGGTTTGAACTCCCTCTTTGGGCTAGGGATTCAATGACCACCTCAGTCTCAACAGAATCAAAGGTCTTCTTTAAATTGATGAAGGTTAGACAGAGTAGCATCTTGAACTCCCGAGAAACCTCAATGAGCTTGGTTAGTGTGTGGATATGGTCGATTGTGCTGAATCCTTTTTGGAATACGGCTTGCTTCCATGGTTGTCCTTCATCAAGTGTTCTGCCAATCCTATTCAGGATGATTCTAGTGAACAGCTTGTAGACGACAGACAACAGGCTGATTGAGCGATAGTTGCCAATGTCATGGATGTCTCTCTTCTTGTACAGTAGAATGGTCCTCCGGCTTTTCCACTGGGACGGAACCTTGCATTCAGACAAGTAGTACGTGAAGAGCTGAGTCAGTATATTGATGAGTACTGAGGGCAGATTCTTCAGGTGTTTGGGTCTGACCTTGTCTGGGCTGGGTGCTGTTAGCTTCTTTACCGACGAAATGGTGTGTCAGATTTTGAAAGGGTGAACGTTGGGAACAACATATCCATCCTGAGGAATTTGGTATGTGGGTAGGTAGATGTGGCTATCAAAGAGATCCGAGGAGAAGTCATGGTTAATCTTCCCCATTACCCTTCTGGAAGATGTGATAGATTCATCAGGATGTCGGAGGGCAGTCATCTTGGTCTTGTAGTTGGCGAAGAACAGGCGGGCATTGCGAATGCTTTTCCTGGTTTCTGCTAAATCTGCTTCGGCAAGCACTGTTGCTCTTCTCTTTGAAGTCTTTCTTTATTGCTTCTCTGCACTGCTCTGCACTTCTCTGAACTGCTTCTCTCCACTACCTCCACTACCCAGCTGCTGCCATGCTCTCGGCCACTTTCCAGATGCTCAGGCCAAGCCTCATGCATGAGTGAAGCCCCACAGAACCAGGTAAGTGGAACTTTGTGACCTTGGACTCCAGGCTCAATGGGACATGGAAACTCAGATCCTTTGCCTGCTTCCACCAATTTTCTGCGACCCAGGGTCATACTCAGAAGCCCCACCCTACTGTTGCCAGATAAATATCTAATTGGCCAACCTCCACTACCTCCACTACCTCCACTACCCAGCTACCGCTACACTCCAGGCCACTTTCCAGGCACATCATAAGACATTTAATACCCATATTGCATGATTACCAGACCATATTTGATGGGGTCCAAATATGGTGTCAACCATGGGAACACCAAAATGGGCTATTAGTGGCCACCCTAAAAGCCTCTATCCCTCTCAGAAAGCCCAGCAAGTTACGGCCCGCACAGCAGAGCCTGCAAGCTAATCGTGGCATATTTGATATGCCAAAAACAGTAAAAACAATAGGCCTCATTCCCCTTCTCATTTCACATGAAGCAAAGACTAATAAGGAACAAGGTGCTAAATTGCTCACATAATGAAAGCAATAGTGTCTACTTAGTAGGATTTAAAGACAACTGACATATTACTTGCAAAACTCTTGCAGGAGTGAGTGACATTTTGAAAAAAATCATTTAAATGTAACAAATAAATTGTGTTTCTCAGGGGAGTTCAAGTTCTTTGTTTTAGAATGGGCATTGCTGGCAAATCATTATCTGTGTCTTATATAATTTGTTTTGAGAGTGCTATGTAATAGAGAGAGCTCCTCTAATGATTTGAATTACAACGACAATAAAAGAAGTTTTTAGTTTTAAATTGCTTGGTACCTAACCCCAATGGATAACGATTTCCCAACTCACCCAGAGTTCAACCTCCAGTTGGTGTGTTCATTACAATGTGCAATTTCCATGTCAGCAGAATTGCATAGAAAACACTGGTGCATCGACCAGTGAGTGACTTCAGACAAATTATGCTAAATTTTTCACTCCTCTTTATCAACTCTGAAATCTATGTAGTATCATGCATGTGGCTCTGAAGAAAATCCAGTGGAAAACAGGCCCAATTCCTTACAAGGCAATTGGGACAGTTACTGGACATGGAATATTCTTCTGTGCTCATTTCTTCCTTCAAGCAAGGGAAAGAAAAGTAATTTAATTTCTGAAATTTTTTTCTTTGTCAATTAATTGATACCTGCAGTACATATTTGCTAATATATGTGATGGAGAAGTCAATATTAAATTAACCTTGTAGCTATTGAACATCAAATAATTTTCACCACTTTCTTTGCCTTTATCATTTTTCACAGAATATGGAGACACTGGATGACAAGACATGTTAAATCAGTTATTTTATATTAGTTCATACTTCTACAACATCCATGTTTGAAATTTTAAATTATTTTCTCTAGGTGCTTAACAATGGAAATATATTTAATAACTGGTAGTTCATTCATCTCAGTGTTTTTGAAATAAGAACTGACATTTTTATTATAAATTATCCTATGCTGAAAGCTGTTGTTGTTTGATAATATATTCCCCTCTCCCTGTGAAACTAGCTATTTAACAGTCATTAGGTTTGTGTTTGTTTTCATGCAATTCCAAATGGCTAACTTCAGGCTTTGTAACTCCTCTGCTGTTCTCAACCTTCTAAATTCAATCTCAATTAACTTTCCCCTAAATGTTAGGGCTGACACTGATATGCTTCTTAACTTGAGATGTGTGTGTTTCTTCTTTCTCTCATCACAGGGACATTTGCGGATACATGAGAAGCCCTTTAGTGAAATACTGAGTGCATTTTCAAATATTCATTCTCATGTCATAAGCTTTAATTAGCTTTAATTTATCATCTACTCGGTGGTTTTGAAAAATAATCTACAAATTTCTGCAACCAAGGAAGTATATCTGTACCACTGTTCATCTTGGGACAAATCTATGTTTTCCAAAACATACTTAATCTCACAACATAATTTAATTTATTTGTGATTAGCAATGTTAGTGTGTCATCAAATGATAGCTAAAGGTGCTTTTTTTGGCAAGGAACTGTGGCTTTTTTCCAGAGTTAAACAGGAGGACCGTGACCATTTACGAAGAGATTTTACATGATGAAATAAGTGTTCTAGGTTTGTGGAAGAAATCACCTGTTTTTCTACAGCCTTTAACACATTAGATGACATTTTTTTCTCTGATGCTTTATTTTGCACAAAGATATTAAATCAGATTTTTTTCAGAATTTATACTGTTGTAACTAAGTAGTATTTACTATGACACTCTATACATAATAATGGATTCTTCAAATAAACGTTAGTTGACAACTGGAAACTCAAATATTTCTCAACATTTGAAGTACACTTTTAAACTATAAAGAAATGACATTAATGACAAAAAAGTATAATGCTGAGTTATGTGGACAAGTTTTAAGTAGAAGAAAGAGGAACAATAAGTGCAGTACTTTTTTAGCGGTGTGGTAGGGGATAGGAGAGGGTGAAAAGTTTGGGCCAAACCTAGCTATACTCGGGTTTTCTTCCTGATTCTGTGCTCAGAATCACTCCAGGTGATGCTCAGAGATTATATGTGGTGCTGGAGATAGAGCCTTGGTGCATGCATCCATCATACCGGCAGCAATATCTCTCCAGCACCAGTAAGTGCAGTATTTCTAAATTAGAATACATGTGGGGTATTTAAGGAGAAGGTAGGGGATATGTATTGATACATTTGGGTATCATGAGTAAGGGAGACATTGATGGTGAAAGCAGAATTTGATCCCAATGTTACTTGAGATCCCTCAAGGGATTAATGGGCAGCTAATGAGTAAAACAATTACAGGACAACAATAGTAAAGTTAAGTCATTTTAAGCAACAATGCACAGTTTCACTCGCTATTGGACAACGAGTGGCTTAGAAAGGAAATCAAAGAGGAAATCAAAAGATTCCTGGAAACAAACGAAAATGAGGACACGAGTTACCAAAACTTATGGGACACAGAAAAAGCTGTGTTAAGAGGAAAGTTTACCACTCTACAAGCATTCCTCAGGAAGGAGGAGTGAGCCCACATAAGTAACCTAACCTCACAGTTTAAGAGCTTGGAGAAGGACCAACACAAGGAGCCCAATCTGAACAGGAGGAAGGAAATAATCAAACTCAGAGCAGAGATTAACGAAATGCAAATCCAAAAAACAATCCAAAAAAATCAATGAAACCAAGAGCTGGTTCTTTGAGAAAATAATCAAGATCTATAAGCCTCTAGCAAAACTCACAAAGAAAGGGAGAGAGAAAACCCTAATAAACCGAATCAGAAATTAAAAGGGGGTCATTACAACTGAAACTACAGAAATTCAAAGGATCTTCCAGGAGTACTTTGAGAAGCTTTATGCCATGGAACATGAAAACCTCAAGGAAATGGACAAACTCCTAGATTCCTATAGCCACCCAAAGCTGAACGAAGAAGACCTGGAATACCTGAACAGACTTATCACCATCAAGGAAATTGAAACGGCAATTTAAAATTTTCTGAAGCACAAAAGTTCTTCTCCAGATGGATTCACTAGTGAATTCTTCCAAATCTTTAAAGAAAACTTACTCCCAATCCTCTTTAACCTTTTCCACAAAATTGAAGTATCAAAAACAAGTTCGAACAGTTTCTATGAAGCAAATATCACCCTGATACCAAAAGCAGACAGATATACCACAAAGAAAGAGAATTACAGGCTGATATCCCTGATGAACACAGACACAAAGATCCTCAACAAATAGAATACAACGACGTATCAAAAAGATCATACACCATGACCAAGTAACATTCATCCCAGGGATGCAAGGATGGTTTAACAATCGGAAATTGATCCACATAATCCATCATATCAACAAAAGAAAAAATAAAATCCATATGATCATATCAATAGATGCAGAGAAAGCATTTGAAAAGATCCAACACCTGTTTATGATGAAAACTCTCAGCAAAATAGGCATTGAAGATACTTTCCTCAATATGGTCAGAGCCATCTACCACAAGCCTACGACATGTATCATTCTTACTGTCACGGTCACGGTCCTCCCGTTGTTCATTGATTTGCTCCAGTGTGCCCAGTAACGTCTCTATCGTGAGACTTGTTGTTACTGTGTTTGGCATATCGAATACATCATGGGCAGCTGGGGAAAAACTAAATGCCTTCCCTCTAAGATCGGACACAAGACAAGGTTGCCCACTTTCACAAATCCTATATATTATGGTACAGGAAGCCCTGGCCATTGCAGTTAGGCAAAAGAAAGGTACTAAGGGAATAGATAGGAAAGGAAGAGGTCAAGCTATCACTATTTGCAGACGATATGATACTATACTTAGAAAACCCTAAAGATTCTACAGAAAAGCTCCTAAAAACAATATGTCTGTTTAGTAAAGTGGCAAGCTACAAAATCAACACCCAAAAGTCCATGACTTTCTTATATACAAATAATGAAAGAGAAGAAATAGACATTAAAAAGACAATGTGATTCACAGTAGTATCTCAGAAAATCAAGTACCTTGGAATCAGCTTAACCAAAGAGGTGAAGGACCTATACAAGGAAAATTACAAAACACTATTTCAAGAAATAAAAGAGGACATCGGGGCTAGATTGGTAGCACAGCAGCTAGAGCTTTTTCCTTGCACATGGCCAACCCGGGTTCAATTCCCAGCATCCCATATGGTCCCCTGAGCATCGCCAAGAATAATTCCTGAGTGCAAGCCAGGAGTAAACCCTGTGCATCACCAGGTGTGACCTCAAAAGCAAAACAGAAAGAAAGAAAGAAAGAAAGAAAGAAAGAAAGAAAGAAAGAGAGAGAGAAAGAAAGAGAGAGAGAGAAAGAGAGAGAGAAAGAAAGAAAGAAAGAAAGAAAGAAAGAAAGAAAGAAAGAAAGAAAGAAAGAAGACACTAGGAAATGGCAAATGGAGACTCATACCCTGATCATGGATACGGAGGATTAACATTATCAAGATGGCAATACTGCCCAAAGCACTATACAAATTCAATGCGGTCCCTATCAGGATACCCATGACATTTTTCAAAGAAATAGACAAAACACTCCTGAAATTCATATGGAACCATAACCTCCACAAATAGCTAAAACAATCCTTGTGAAGAAGAAGATGGGTAACATCACCGTCCCCAATTTCTAACTGTACTACTAAGCAGCAGTACTTAAGACAGCATGGTACTTGACTAGAAACAGACCTGCAGATCAATGGAACAGAATTGAGTATTCTGTCACAGACCCCTAAATATATGACCACTTAATCTTTGACAAAGGAGCAAGAAATCTGAAGTTGAACAAGGAAAGCCTTTTCAACAAGTGATGCTGGGAAAACTGGATAGCTCCCTGCAAAAAAATAATGAACACTGACCTCTGTCTGATGCCAGGCACAAAAGTCAGATCAAAGTGGATTAAAGACCTCAATATCAGACATGAATCCTTGAGGTACATAAAGGAAAACGTAGGCAAAACTCTCCATGAAATTGAGGCTAAAAACATCTTTAGAGGTGAAACAGCACTGACCATGCAAATGGAAGCAAACATAACCAAACGGGACTACATCAAACTAAGACGCTTCGGCACTTCAAACAAAACTCTGACCAAAATACAGAAAGAGCCCACAGAATGGGAAAGAATACTTATACAATACACATCTGATAAGGGATTAATATCCAGGATATACAAGACACTAGTAGAATTGTACAAGAAAAAAACCTCCAATCCCATCAAAAAAATGCGAAGAAGAAATGAACAGAAATTTTCTCAAAAAAAGAAGTACAAATGGCCAAAAGGCACATGAAAACATGGTCCACGTCAGTAGCTATCAGAGAGATGTAAATCAAATCAATAATGAGATTTCAGCTCACACCACAGAGAGTGGCACACATTCAAAAGAACGAAAGCAACCAGTGCTGGCGTGGATGTGGATGTGGATATGTGGGGGGAAAAGAACACTCTTTCACGTTGGTGGGAATGCCCACTAGTTCAGCCTTTCTGGAAAACAATATGGACAGAGCTTCCATAGGACCCCACAATACCACTTCTGAGAATATATCCCAAGGATGCAAAAGAGCACAGTAGAAATGACATCTGTACCTATATGTTCATTGCAGCACTATTCACAATAGCCAAAATCTGGAAAGAACCCAAGTGCCCTAGAACAGATGACTGGTTAAAGAAACTTTGATACATCTACACAATGGAATATTATGCAGCTGTCAGGAAAGATGAAGTCATGAACTTACCTTATAAATGGATAAACATGGAGAGTATCAAGCTAAATGAAATGAATCAGAAATAGAGGGACAGACATAGAAGGACTGCACTCTTTGGTGGAGTATAAAACAACATAACATGAGGCTGACACCTAAGGATAGTAGATACATGGGACAGATAAATTGTTCCATAGCTGGAAGTCTGCCTCATGAGCAAAGGGAAGAAGGCAGCTGGAATAGAGAAGGGACCACTAAGCAAAAGATGGCTGGAGGAATCAGTCGAGATGGGAGATGTGGGCAGAAAGTAGATAAAGGAACAAGCATGATAACCTCTCGAGGTCTGTATTGAAAACCATAATGGCCCAAGGTAGAGAGAGATTACGGGGAATCATGTCTGCCATGGAGGCAGAGGGAGGGTGGGAAAGGGGGGTTTTACCGGGGATATTGGTGGTGGGAAATGTGCACTGGTAAGGGATGAGTGTTTGATAATTGTGTGATTGTGACCCAAACATGAAAGCTTGTAACTATATCACGGTAATTCAATAAAATTTTTTTAAAGTCATTTTAAGTAACCTCTACTTAGTGCAAAAATTACATGGGGTGGAAAGGAGCAAACAAGGAGCTTATCCAACAAGGTATGATTCTGGTGTTGGATTGTCAAGGCTACTAGGAGGGATAATAACATCTGCCAAAATATATAAAACACCTTTAGAAATGGTAACTAGGAAAACAGAAGATGTAAGTGAATTTAGTGTTAAGAAAAAAAATTTTAGTGAATGTCACCAGAATAGATGAGAGATCTATGCCAGTATATATATTTTCCCCATTGTCAGTGATAAATTAATGATGGGGGAAAGAGTAGTGGAGACATTGAAAACACATTTGAACGTTTATTCAGTTGAAGAATAAATACTGATCTTGTGAGAGCAGAATACCTGAAAATTGTTGGTTGTTGTTGTTTTTGAGGTGTATTGGTTCATAAAAGTGCTAATGTATTTGGCTTGGAAATGCAGTGTTATCACACCATCCCACAATCAATCTGTCAATATTTCTCAACTCACAGTTCATTAAGCGAGAGGGAAAAGATACAGTGAGTGTGGATGAATACAGAGCAACAGAGCTTATGGTGCTTACCATGAATAGCATATGGATTGAGGGACACTTGAGACAGTCTCCTGATGCAGTGCTCTGCAAGTCTATTGAGGGGAAAAGAAGAATGTGATCTCAAAAGTCACCTATTTGACTATCTCCTTCTGCCAAGCATGCATGAACTATTTTTAATGAAGATAGTGAAGATTTCAAAGTCATTAAGAGACAGAGTATTACAGACACACCCGTTGATTTTTGTATTTAAATATAAATTTGTAAAATTCTCACTGCGTCTGAATGACCTCGGAGGTCTCACTCCAGCTTTTTTGTCAGTTGATACCCAGAGTTAGTATTCAGTCAACAAGCTAGAGCCCTGTTGAGTGAATCATGACTAACATGACAAGTTGGTAGTAAAACTTTAACTCTCTTTCTGAAATAAATAATGGAGAGAGGTAACGGGAAAAGCAAAAACATATTTTTCACATAGATCTTCTACCAAATCCATGATGAATGACAGAAGCAATTCAATCAAAACTGTGTTAGCTAGAGTTCTGTGAGAGTGGGCAGAAGGATACATTTCCCTAATTATAACTATAGCTTCTCATAACTAATGCTAAGCTTCTCATGGCTAGCATTATGTATTCCTAAAGAGTACAGTAATTGCAGTGTCTGAATTTTCAGGTTTTTCAGAGTATTCAGAAGTGCCAAGGTTATGATAAACTAATCATGATCCCCAGTATATACACAGTTAATCACAGAGAAATTGCTGAGCTGTGTGCCTGTGTTCCAAATGCCATCCATGAGCTTTCAGGATGACTGACTGACACCACTGCTTTGTTTTTCATGATAGTCCTACAGATCCCTTAATCTGTTCTTTAAGTTAACGTTTCCAATTATAACATCTGCCACAGAAGGCATAAGATTGGAAGTAAATTCTACCTCTGTAAGGAGGCTTAACTTACAACCATTTATTGCCTATTAATAGAAAATAGAAAACCATTTATACTCTAATAGTATTTTCTATTAATTAAAGAATGATATTTAACACATGAAGAAAGTGCAACCAAGAAGTTAAGAGCAAGGTCATCACTCCCAGTTTATCTGGAATAGACTTGGTCTGTGATGCGTGTCCTACATAATTACTCCCATTGTTTTTAGGATAAGATCTGTTCTTAGTAAGTTGTCCAATGCCACAAAGATAACAGATGGTAGAGCAGGTGTCAGGTGCAAATCTAGATAAAACTATATTTATTCATTCTTCTAAAACATAATAAATATTCAGATCTGGCTTATTAACTTGACCTCTGTAGTCAAAAGTTAGCAACTAGATGACATAAGGGTGAAAAAATATTTTAGTTTTAAGTCAACTTCTCTTTTCACTGTCTCCATCTCCCCATACCATATTAGCGATATTTATGAAACATAAATCAAACTAAATTTAGTCATTTTTGCTAGTCAAAGAACTCTTCCTGTGGGAATATAGCTCTGACAGTTAATTTTTAGATGAAGACCTCTCAGTAGATACTCACTGTAGATAACTTTGAATTCAGTCTCAATTCCTGGAAACTAAATCTGTGAGTACATGTTTCTGTGCAGAATGTGGAAATAACTCTAAAAATTCAACAAAATGTTATGGAATTTAGTTGAAATCAATTGCACACCTAAAGGCAAAACTAGGCTGCTATTTGGGATGTTAATTAATTTAAATTTGTCTTTTGTTAGCTCAAATCAATTTCCCATTTGTATTCTTTCTATCTATAGTAAATCTTCAGGTGAAGATTCATTTCTAAGGTATATCTCTTATTTCATTAACTTACCAAGATAATGAGTAGGTACATCAACCTAATGTCTTGTGTATTAGGACATGATTTTTGAATTTTCTACCTATTTTAAAATCCTCAAAAGAAATATAAGACAAATTTAGATACTACACAAGAAAGTAAGTGAAACTTTCACAATAATAAGTGATTGGGTTGAAGCTAGTATCACATCTTTAAATGCTTAATTGAAGTTTATCCACCACAATTAGCTTCTTGCATGTCAGTTTATCCTAATTAACTTGGTTGAGTTTGACAGGTATCAGCTTCTTTTCTCTTTGTGTCCTTGTTATATTCTGGCACATAAAATTTAGTCTTAAAATATAAAATGTTTCTACTATGTATCCATAAACTTGAGCCTCTCCGGAGCATGGAAATGACAGTCACAATCTCTTTCATTAAGAAGAAAATTTTTAGAGAATAAAAATATGGGAATTTGAGCAAAATTCCTTTGAAAATTATTGCCTGAACAATGTAGTCAGTGATGTTAAAGAAAATATTTTCTAATGTTAATTTTCAAATTTTAATATTAATAATGTTAATATTTCTAAAGTTAAGCTATAACTATGCTTATAAAACATAAAAAGAGGAAGAAAACAAACAAGTTCTGTACCTCTGTATTTCCATACACAGGATGTGAATAGAATGACTTAAAAGTGTTGGGAGGATCCTCACAGGATGGGAGAAGCATGCTGAAAGTAGACTATAGACCAAACATAATTGCCACTCAATGCCTCCTTTGCAAACCACAACACCCAAAAGGAGAGAGAGAGAGAACAAAAGGAAATACCCTGCCACAGAGGCAGGGTGGGATGGGGGGGTGGGGGATGGGAGGGATACTGGGACACGTGGTGGTGGAAAATGGGCACTGGTCGAGGAATGGGTGTTTGATCATTGTATAATTGAAACCCAAGCACAAAAATTTGTGAATCTCCAACTGTACCTCATGGTGTTTTACTAATAATTTTTTAATGTGAAATATATTAAAAAATAAATACATATGAATGTTTGACATAACATACAGTATCAAATCCAAATACAAATTAAAATGATTTTTGCTTGTCAAAGAACTCTTCCTGTGGGAATATATATATTTATATATACATATATATAATTTAGTTATTTTAAATATTTATGAACTATTTTTGGTTGTTGTTAGAAGTATGAAACAAACCTTAGAAAATATTAAATGGAGAGATTCCTCCAGATTCTGTGCCAGGTGGTGTGTCATCCAGGTGGTGGAGTTCACCACCTACCACAGCAGAGCCCTGGAAGCCTAAAACTTCCAGTACCCAATTGCCACCACACTCACACCCCATCTCCACAAGACCAGGACAAGCCTCATCCATGATTGGATCTGTTGAAAAACTCAGGTAGGTGGGTTTTGTGACCAAAATTTCCAGGCTCTCAGGGAGTCGGATATGGGCAAACTCGCCCCATTTCTCTGTTCTTCTGCGAGATGGCATCCATGCCCATGCACTGCTTCTGGCGCCCTATGAGCTCATTAACTGGCTATGATTCACAGACTCAAAACTAGTATAAATGCTGACATAAAATAAAATGTCACAAATGCTGGCCCAAAATGTGAGCCAGGACGTGACAAGTAGCACCATCACTTTGGAAAACAAATTCACCCTTTCACGTAAATCCAGGAATGTATTTTACAAAACTTACAAATAGACAATTATTTTGAGAATTATTGCTGTCCATATATTGCTTTTTATTTATACTTTTTGGGGAGGCTGGGGGAGCCACACCCAGTAGCGTTCAGGGTTTACTCCTGGTTCTGCTCAGGAATTACTCCTGACAGGTCTCAGGGGACCATATGTGATGCCCTAAGATCAACCAAAGTCTGCAAGGCATACACCTTATCCACTGTACTATCACCCTGGCCCCTGATTATCAAATTGAAAAATCTTTAACTAGTGAAGTTTGAAACGTAATTTATTTATAATCTAAAACTACAGTGCTGGGATCTTCTCCTGGACTCTGTTTGGCATGCTCCCTCGTCCAGCAAGAGGTCAAAGCTCAGGGCCCTAAGGACTAGGCCGATCTACCTTCCTGTAAGGGAAGGGATTGGGGGGGGAAGATCAATCTCCTATGCTGCCACCTCTCTTGAGAAATGAGCACACAGCACAGTGGGGGGTCCTGTCAGGCAGTCCCATTTTATTGAATGATAGCAAGGCTTTTATATAGGTTGAGGGTGGTGGTGGAAGAGTGCAACTGGTCACGTACACAGGGTGATCAAAACAAGCGTGTGTTTTCTATAAATAGGGCACACCTTCCTTGCGTGATTACAATGGTTAAACTGTCATCCCACATCTGCCAGAAACGTCCTGTCCCAAAGTCTCATTGACTCCTAATAAGTAGGTGGTGCAAACAGGCTACCTGAATGATCCGGGAACATCTGCCTGGGCCCCATCCCAGGGATTAATATAGTACTTCAAAAGGATTTTTTCTCCCACCATTACAATATGAATAAAACTATATACTTCTTGTTCTATGTATTTTTGTTTCTGTTTGGAGCCAGCCACACCCAGGATTGTTCAGGGTCTGTTGCTGGTGGTGCTTTAGGGACCATGTCAGTGCCAAGAGTTGAACCTGGGTCAACCATGTGCAGGGCAAGTGCACTACCAACTGCATTTTCACTCCAGATCACTGTATCACTGTATCACTGTCCTCTCATTGTTCATTGTTCATCGATTTGCTCGAGCAGGCCCAGTAACATTGTGAGACTTGTTACTGAGTTCAGCATATTGAATATAGCACGGGTAGCTTGCCAGGCTTTGCCCTGTGGGTGAGATACTCTCAGTAGCTTGCCGGGCTCTCTGAGAGGGGTGGAGGAATCGAACTCAGGTTGGCCATGTTGGCTGCATGCAAGGCAAACACCTTACCTGCTGTGCTGTAGTTAGAGCCCAGTGCTTACATGTAAAAATCTATTTCAGAAAAAGATTCTTCTGAATTTTTTCACTTAAAAAAACTAATGTTCATTAATATTATATAATATGAAATTAACACTTTATGTAAATATCTCATTTCTAAAATGCCATTGGGTTAGAGCTATTGTTATCTACTGACCTGAAATTTGGAAAATACCACAACAAATTCCATGTAACTATAAAATACCCTGACTTTCTACTTACTATAAATAATTTAGAATATATGTATATAAATTTATTCTAGAAAGGACTTGCTATACTTTACAAAGAGCACAAGTCGTTTCTCTGAAAATTCTTCCTTATGTTCAACCAAATATCTTGTTTTAAACAATAATTTTTTCTTACATTTTTATCTTCCAAAGGAGATAGACTACACAAGCAGTATAAATGCTAACATTAAATAAAATGTCACAAATGCTGGCACAGAGTGTGAACTAAGACTATTGTACATGACTGGTAGCACAATCACTTTGGAGAAAAAATTCACCCTTTCACATACAACGAGAAATGCATTTTATTTTTAAAGTGGTTTTATTTCTAATCACCTCAAACTGGAACGAATTTAAATGTCCTTCACTTGGGAAATAGATTAAAAGAAACATAAATTTGCAGTATAATGCTAATTGAAGTACTACATTACAGTGGAACTACACAGACTCTAGAAGGTATAAGATATCTAATGGGGATGAATGTCACAGGAATGTGTCCTTATGCAAAAAACTAAGTAAAGTAGTAAAGTAAAGGCCCTCCCGTTGATCATCGATTTGCTCGAGCGGGCCCAGTAACGTCTCCATTGGACGTTAATATAGTACTTCAAAAGGATTTTTTCTCCCACCATTACAATATGAATAAAACTATATACTTCTTGTTCTATGTATTTTTGTTTCTGTTTGGAGCCAGCCACACCCAGGATTGTTCAGGGTCTGATGCTGGTGGTGCTTTAGGGACCATGTCAGTGCCAAGAATTGAACCTGGGTCAACCATGTGCAGGGCAAGTGCACCACCAACTGCATTTTCACTCCAGATCACTGTATCACTGTATCACTGTCCTCTCATTGTTCATTGTTCATCGATTTGCTCGAGCAGGCCCAGTAACATTGTGAGACTTGTTACTGTGTTCAGCATATTGAATATAGCACGGGTAGCTTGCCAGGCTTTGCCCTGTGGGTGAGATACTCTCAGTAGCTTGCCGGGCTCTCTGAGAGGGGCAGAGGAATCGAACTCGGGTCGGCCATGTTGGCTGCGTGCAAGGCAAACGCCCTACAGCTGTGCTATCGCTCCATGTAATTTCAAGTACAAGACATTGTAAAAAGGAAAAATGTACACAGCTAGGGAACTATTAGCTGTGTCATGGGATTGGAATGACAGGAGAAAACCATGGCAACAGGGTAGCCTGAAAGAATATTCTGAGGGTAATAAGCATATTTGTGTATTGATTGTAATGATAATAACATAGCTCCATGCAATTTCAAAACACAACGCCATATGAGACTGACCCGGTTGGATCCTTAGCACCACATGTTTCATGAGTATCACTAGGGGTAAATCCTGAGCACAAAGCCAGAAGTAGACACCTTCACTACCAGATGCAACCCCCACCCCCAAAATACTAACAAGACAAACACAAAACTGCACCTCAAGAGTTTTATTTACAAATATGTAAATATATAAATATGTAACTTATAAATCTATAATTTAGTCATCAGCTAGCACTCTCTTTAAACTGCATACTATTTGCTTTACTGTTATTTTTTTCTTCTCTCTCAAGCAAATTGTCCAATAAAGAATGCTTTTGTAAGGATACTTGAGATTAACAAAATAATAGAGTAACTACACAATAACTTTAAGGCTATTTTACTTACTCCCAAAAGTTAACACTAGAATGTTTACAAGTAAAATGTAGAGTATAAGGGTTATGTTGTATTACATTTAATTAATGAAACAAGAATAGTTTTTTATCAAAAGCAGAAATTTTTTCTGAGAATAAAATTTTGCAATGTACTAACAATACCAGTTTTCACAGTAAATATTTACTTATATTTTATATTATTTGCTTTATATTTACTTTATTTTGCTACATATTTTCTTTATATTTCATATATTATATAATTAGATATTAATATGAACATATGTATATAATTGTACACAATGTAAGCATAGCATACAAGTATATTAAATATATATAAAATGTGAGGGGGGATTGTGTTCAGGGCTTCTCGTGTTCAGGTTTGCCAAGGCTTCTTTTTGACTCTCTGCTCAGGTAACATTCCTTACAGTGTTTGGAGCCTATAGGCAGTGCTAGGACTGAATTAGGGTTTGCCACATGCAGGGCAAGTGCCTTGTTCTTTTTAAACAGTGGAGCCTACAAAAATTTTCCTGAAAGGAAGGCTAACTGAAAATTGTACTCATACCACTGTCAGTCATTTCACTTAGACTCTGTTTTGTATTCATTAAAATAAGTGACTTTTCCTGGGATTGAGGCTATTACATGTAGGAGGTTTAATCTCTTTTAAAAATAGTTCTGTTTGAAGTTATTTCATTGGTTTAAAAAGAATAAAATACAGATAATCACAGAAATGTGCCTCACAAGTCCATGTTTTTTTTTGTAAGTTTTCCATAGATAATTCTTGAATTAGTTCTACTATAAAAATAAATCCCCTGTGGGGTTGGAGTAATAGTACAGCAGGTAGGACAATTGTCTTACGTGTGGCTGACTGAGTTTTCCTTTCTGGCATCCCATAAATTCCCCCAAGTACTACTGAGAATAATTCCTGAGTGCAGAGCCAGGAGTGAACCCTAAGCACTTCCAGGTATAGCTCCTCAAAACAAACCCGGCCTGAAGACCATTTAAAAGAAGAAAAAGAAAAGAAAGACCAAAAAAATATATTAGGTAAGACAATTATTTTCTAAACTGGATGAAAGAAAAAAATCATTAGTTTTATAATAATTTTTTGATTAATCAATTCTTTTTGGGCTGGAGAAATAGCAAAGAGGAAGGGTGTTTCCCTTACACGTAGCCCACCCGACCGACCTGGGTTCGATTCCTCCACCCCTCTCAGAGAGCCTGGCAAGCTATAATTCATTTTACATATCAGATTCTCCTAATTATCAGAATAAATATAAATCTAGGCTATTTCTAATTAAATAGTCTATTATTCCTTTGACTTATAAGTCATAAATTAATAGATAAATATTGTTTTTTAACACAAACTAGGTGAAAATAAAATCTGACAAATTGCATTAAGAACCCAAATTTTAGTAAGTATGTGTTTTATATTATCATTAAAATTTCAGTACTATTTCACATTTAAGGAAGAATTGAGACCAGGGAGATGACTCAAATGATTGGAACACTTGCTTCGCATGGAGGAGGACCAGATACAATCATCAGGATCTTATGGATATACCACAGTATATTTAAAGAGAAATTCCCTCTCAAATTATAAGCCACAAATACTCTCAGATATATTTTAATGTGAATATTTCTGTGTTTAGATGATGTATTTACTTCATGAGGCATGCTTAGACACTGGAAAGGGAATACAGAGTACATCTCCTTGCAATAACACCTTTATTTGACTAATTTAACCTGACTTAAAATTTCTGGAAACTTCAAATATATTTATTTACTTATTGTCTTTACAAATTAGGAATCTTCAACTGCCTTCTTTTTCATTTTTCATTTCATCCTGTTCAACACACATGATCTAAATATTTACTAGATGACAAAATAAAAGCAATAACAAAGATTTGTGTATATGGATGTATACACAAATGAAAAATAAATATATGAAGTTCTCCAAATAACATTTTTTCCAAAAATTATAAAATCTTTAAAAAAAGTATTCAAACAAATTTAAATTTTTTCTTCCATTTTTCACAGCTATTTTAGATGAGAAAAATTTTCTAAGCCATTAGCTGTTTCAAAGAATTATCTATTTTATTAAATCCTCTCACTTTGCACATTGTCTCTAGCAGACAAGATTTTAAAATAACTAAAATTGGTGAAATGAATTGAGTGAATATATTTGAGTATGAATATATTTGAGTATGTTGAATATTTCTAAATCTGTTGCTGAAACTTAATGTTCTGTCGATGCCTTATTAAAATATAGCTTTTGAATAATAAATATTTGTCTTCTTCAATTTATCAGTATTAAATTTTATTCCAAGATTATAACTGATTATATTATTTTTGATTTATATATCTTCTGCAAACACCTGAAAGTGTTTTTTCATAAGGATTTCTATATCATCACTTGCACAAATGCCCTTATCACTTTCATAGGAATGCCATCATTTTTAAGGTCATTATATCTTCTTTGCACAGCTTACAGTTTCTGGATCTTTCTAAAATTATCTATTAGTGGACATCAATACAAAAAAGTATTAACCTGAGTATGTGACACCCTACACTCAAAAAAAATGGTTAGGTGTGAATGTTCCAATAAAACAGACATTTTTAAGATAGTACACATATTACCTCATGCTCTTCAACTAAAGTTAGGGAGTTTTGTCAACTGCTGGTGCTAGAATTTAGCAGATATAAGAGGGACGCTCACTAGGCACTATCTATTTACAGACACATGAAGCACACATTGTGTTAGTTTCAACAAATGACCAGATATTCTGAAAGACCTCATTAGATGCACCACAGCAAGTAGTGGATCAATATTGAAATTCAATTAGAGGTTAATTTTGCCTCATTTGGCTAAACAAACTTAACCTATCTATGGATACCTATGAATTAGCCTCTAATAAAGCTGATCCCTAATCAGAAGAATGTGACGCTTTGGTTTTCTGATAAAATACCTATGTGCCATCTTCTACAGAGTGTGATGTGACCTCAGCACAATTTGGTTAATTAAGTACAAAGCAAATAATACCCAATTCAATCTGTTCTAGAGAAAAGGGGAAAATATTTGTATGTCAGGACCAGAAGTTTTAAGGAGAATTTGGGGAATTTTATTAAGATTTCATCATTATAACATTATTCAAGAAAGAACTGCAATTTGATTATCTTGTAAAGGTTTGAACAAATTTATGCTTGAAATTATAGTCTGCCTACAACACAAATTTTTCTGCTATGATTCACTTTCTCTAGTGTTACTGTAAATTCAGAAACTCATAATACAATTTTTAATTTTCCTTTCTTAAAACTGCTATTCATAAACAAATGTGGTGTCTTCTCACCTTGAAATTTTGTTCTCTTAAATATTCATACAATGAGCTATTTCTTTGTCAGTCTAATAATTACTTCCTTAATAAAGCCTCTGGTACTTACTTCTTCATTTGAATTTAAGTTCCTTGAGAACAAGATAGGATACCTTCAGTCGCAACCTACAATAAATCCAGAACAAAACTGTGGCAAATATTGATTTCATGAATGAATGAATGCTCTGAATTTTTATATTTTTGCCAAACCTGGCAGTACTCAGGAGTTCTTACTATCTCTATGTTTAGGAATAGTGCTTAAGGGAAGTTTATGTAGTGCTCGGAATCAAATCCAGGCTGACCAGATATAAGATAAACACGTATCCCACTGTTTTATCTCTTTGACCCATAATTTACACTTAAAAAAATACCATTTAAACCTGAATTTCACCAAAAGGTTTATGAAGTATAAAATTAAGACTGATAAGTTTGTCTTTCTCAATGAATTTTTCTTTAAATTTTTTCAATTAAAAATATTTAATTCCTTATACAATGCATATTTGTGTAAATTAAACATGTACACTTTTGTTTTGAAATGTAGAGTAAAGTAAAGTAAAGTAAAGTAAAGGCCCTCCCGTTGATCATCGATTTGCTCGAGCGGGCCCAGTAACGTCTCCATTGGAGACTTCGTTGTTACTGTGTCTGGCATATCGAATACTCTCGGTAGCTTGCCGGGCTCTCCGAGAGGGGCAGAGGAATCAAACTCGGGTCAGCCATGTTGGCTGCGTGCAAGGCAGACGTCCTACCCGGTGTGCTTTCTTGCATGTTTTATTACCAACTTGGAAAATGAATATAGACATTTAGATTCTGAGCCAAATATCAGAATCCTTACTAAGAAATCATTTTGTTATCTAACATTTTTATCTGCCACTGAGTCAGCAAAAAGTCATTTACACTTGTATGATTTAATTGAGTTCTAAATCTTGGAGGGATTTTTGTGGATTTTACTTAGTTTCCATCCTAAGACATGTGAAATATGTCTCTGTACTTTCAGAGACATTTAACTTAAATAACTTAAGGCTGGAGTGATAGCTTAGTGGGTTGGAGTTGATCTTTACCTGCCCGGGTTTGATCCTTGTCACTGCAGGCTGCTTTGTGCCCCCTGAAGCACCGCCCTCCCTCCCCCCCAACCACCATCACCACACATGCACACCAAGCATTGCCAGAATGACCATTGGAGTCAGGAGGATTCTCTTGTAAAGCACTACCTAGTGTGGTGTCCCCAATTACAACAGAACAAAATCGGTGAAACACAATTCCCATCACAATCTCACAAAAATTTAGATAGTGATTATGATGAAAGAATTTACTCATTTGATTAAGAATTTTTTGAAAATAAAGAATTACTCTTGAATTTCCTTCCTTCCTTCCTTCCTTCCTTCCTTCCTTCCTTCCTTCCTTCCTTCCTTCCTTCCCTCCCTCCCTCCCTCCCTCCTTCCTCTCTCTCTTTCTCTCTTTCTCTCTTTCTTTCTTTCTTTCTTTCTTTCTTTCTTTCTTTCTTTCTTTCTTTCTTTCTTTCTTTCTTTGCTTTTTGGGTCACATCCAGAAGCACAGGAGTTAGTTACTCCTGGCTCTACACTCAGGTATTACTCCTGGTGGTGCTTGGGGAACCATATGGAATGCTGGGAACCAAACCACTGTAGGCTGCATGCAAGGTAAATGCCCTACTGACTGTGGTACTGCTCCAGCTCCTTATTTTTGGATTTTCCAAGGGTTTTGTGGACTTTGACACTTTCTACATTCCTTCCCCAAACACCCTGGTTTAGACTGATCACAGAATCATTAGGGTAGAGATTTTCTGTATTTGCTGTTACCACCATCATCATCCATACTGAATATTCTTAATCCTAAAATAATCACAGAAAATCAAGGATCTTTATCCCTGGCAGTGAGATGGTGGTCTTTAGTCCAAGGGTGACTGAGTACATTAGTTTTTAGAATTGTCAATGAATCTTGGTCATCATTATGTTCTCCAAATTGAAATCCTAATCATAGAGGATTCACACTCTATGAATCCTGAATTAGGTCTCTCCACTACTAATCTTTTCTATTCTTGCTGAAAAGACTCACAAAGAAAAAATGATAAAAAAGACTTTAACAGGAATTTAAAAATTATATAAAATTAACAATAATATGTGAAGTTAATAAATTATCACTAATTATCAGGGCAATGAACACCAACATCAAAGGAGATGTTGCCTGATTAGGTGGCTATTATTAAAAAAATTAAGATTGCAGTTAACAAGGATGAAAGAAAATCCTTATACACTGTTGGTAATGCAAATAGTATAGTCAAGATAAAGAAAATGTATAGAATGTCCTAAATTTTCAAAAAAATTACTACATAATCCAGCACTCTCACAAGTATTTATACAAAATTATTGAAATAAGTCTCAAAAGAGATAATTTTACCTAGGTGTTCATTGTAACATTATAAGTCAATGAAAATAATTTGAATGCTTATCAATTAACTGTTAATGTTTTACATACTACACTATATTCATGTTTATGAAACTAGCTCAGCTAATTCTTTGGGATAAATAACACTCCATCACAGTGTTTCAAATTTCTAATATTTTCTTAATTGTTGTTAATATTGTTGAGAGCTATAGCAGGTCATTTAGGATATTTACCAATTGTTTTCTTTACTTTCACTATCTTTTCTAACTTTGTAATCAGGTTAATGATGACCTAATATAATGTGTTTGACAATGTGAACTCTGCTTCAAATTTTTATTTTAGTTTTTTTGTGTAAGACGATTAGAATTAACTGTTAATGCTTGATAGAATTCAGGAAAATCATCTATAATAGACTTTCTTTACCAGAGACTTTGATTATTCAATTTTATATTAGTTTTAAGCCTGTTCATTTTTTAATTTATTCACCATTAGTCTTAGTAGGACATGTTTTCAAGCTCTTTTATGATGAATTTTTTATTCATAATTGCTTGTAGTAATCTTTTCCAAAGATTTGTGTGAGTAATTAGTGTTATTATTTCCTGATTTGAACTTTAGTCATTCAGCCTTCTGTCTGTTCATAGTCAGCTGGACTAAAATTGTATCAATTTCATTTCTTTCTAAAGAAAATCTCACCATTTTTTAAAAATCTATTAAATGATTCTTTAACCCTCTAATATTTATTTTCTTCCTCCTGATGACTTTTTTTTCTAATTCTTTGATTAATAGAACTAAAAAGGGTTATTTTTTGGAGGAGTCTTTTCCTTTTCTCCACTAAGCTACTGCATTCACTTAACTCA
The DNA here is from genome assembly GCF_029834395.1 of Sorex fumeus. Classification (NCBI taxonomy): domain Eukaryota; kingdom Metazoa; phylum Chordata; class Mammalia; order Eulipotyphla; family Soricidae; genus Sorex; species Sorex fumeus. The sequence goes on along the minus strand of NW_026606297.1, from coordinate 12,880,644 downwards.
TTTTCTATTTCTTTCTACAGAAGGAGGAGGAGAAAGAGGAGAGAAGACAATCAGATCCTTGTGGCCCTTGTCTTTCCTTCTAACGACTTCTTTTACTTTCACTCCAAGGAATTTTGATTACTGAGCTTATTCAGTTTAGGTTAATGATTTATAGGAAATAATTTCCTGAGGTTATTTTATTCTCTCATAATTTTCTAATTTATCACTTCTATTTACTATTGTTTTGTATTTGCCTTAATTGATTTACTGCTTTTTTCCTTTGTTTCATTAACTTTCTATATTGACATGCTTTATTTTTTCTTATTCTTTTATGTGACATCTATAGATATGTAAGATGTTATTGCAGAGTTTACATAAAATGTCTTTTAATTGTGCCAACCTATTTTAAGTTTATTACAATCACCTCAAGTATAAGAAAAAATCTATAGTTCTCCTCCCCCAAACTTTGCCATTAATGTAATATTTTATGTCTTAGTTTCTGGCATACACATTAACATTTTGTTCTGTTTACTAATTTTAGTTTTGAAGTTTTAAATCATAATTCAGACCAACTTGTCTACCACCTTTAATATACTTTGTTCTCTATTTTTTTATACTTATGCATTTCTTATATAATTTACCTTTACCCATTTTAGATTTTTCTTAAGTTTTTATTACTATGTATAATATATTTTCAACTTAAGTGGCACATATTATTTTACATTTAATATAATAAACTGGTTATGAACTTCCCTACTTTTCTTAAAATTTTGAAAAAGCCATTTTTCCATTTGCTTTTGGAAGAAAATTTCTCTTCAGATATTGTTTTTGTTAGACAGACCTCTTCTTTCAGAACTCTGAATGAACTGTCCCACTTCTCTCTTGCCAACTAGTTTCTGCAGAAAAATATGCTTCTAATTGCATGATAGTTCACTTCAGTCACTTTTGAATTCTTTCAAAAATCCCCTCTCTTTATCTTGACATTTTGATTATAAATTGTCTCAGTGTGGACTGTGTCAGTAAAACTTTTTAAGGTATTTTGTGCTTTTACAATCTGAATGTCATGTCTATTTTCTTTGCAGTTGTGGTAAATTTTTAGCCATTATTTTAATAGATATGTATTCTATTTCTCCCCCATCCCCTTTTGTTCTCCTCTGAAACTCTTGTAAATCATAGGTTGACAGGTTGACAATGCCTGGTGTCTTCTCAGAGCTCTGACACTGGCAAATCAGAAGTCAGTCCTCAATGTAAGGTCTAGAAGATTAAACACAGGGTACATACCTCCTTCCCTCCCAAAGAAGCAGCTGAAATGTGGGGCTGAGTGTGAAGAGGTTGTCATGATTGTAAAACACTATACAAGGGAGTACAGATTATGACAACGGGGTGTCTTGAGTCTTTCTTTCTTTCTTTCTTTCTTTCTTTCTTTCTTTCTTTCTTTCTTTCTTTCTTTCTTTCTTTCTTTCTTCTTTCTTTCTTTCTTTCATCCTTCTTTCTTTTGTTCTTTCATTCTTTTTTTCTTTCTTCTTCCCTCCCTCCCTCCCTCTCTCCCTCCCTCCCTCCCTCCCTCCCTCCCTCCCTCCCTCCCTCCCTCCCTTCCTTCCTTCTTTCCTTCCTTCCTTCCTTCATTCGTTCCTGGGATCACTCCTGGTAGTGCTCACGGGATCATATAGGGTGCTGGGAATTGAACCTAGGTCGATCACATGCAAGGGAGGTGACCTACCCATCCTACCCATTCTACTAATGCTCCAGACCCTTCAATTTTTCTATCAAGATTGATGTAGATGGCTTTGCATTGAATGTACAGTAGCATGCTAACTATTAATGACTTTCTAACAAAGGGAATATATTTATGAATTATGATTATAAGTTCTCATTAGTCATTCGTATCCCACAAAGAGCAAAGGAAGAGATTCCAATTAATGAAAATTTTTTAAATACTTGGGCTTATTATTAATGAGTCTATTTTCCTTTTGGTTCAGTTAAAGCCAACTTGAAAGGCTCTAAATGTCACAATAGTTTGCTAAGGAGAATTATTATAAATATAATGAATGTGGTAGAAAAATAATATGTAATAAGATGGGAAAGAAAATTACTTTTTCAGTTTTTGGATAAGACACAGAACACTGAGAAGGAAATATACTAAAGATTTAAATGTACAAATGCTTTCTGTGTATAACAATAAAATATTCTCTAGAATATTCTGTTTGGCACCTACATTCATTCAATTTGACACATCTCAGTAACTACCTAGCCCTTTCAAACTATTCAATGCATAAAAATAAACTTATTTTCTCTAGGAGTTTCTTGGTAGAGGCTTTAGGATTCTCTAGATATAGTATATCATCTGAGAATAAAGAGAGCTTGATTTCTTCCTTTTTTATCTGGATGCCCTTAATATCTTTTTTCTTGCCTAACTCCTATTGAAAGTACTTCCAGTACTATATTGAACAGAGTGGTCATCCTTGTCTTGTCCATGATCTTAGAGGGAAGGCCCTTAGTTTTTCCTCATTGATGATAATGCTTGCCATAAGTTTGTCGTAGGTGGCTCTAACTATCTTGAGGAAAGTTCCTTCCAATCCCATTTTGGTGACAGTTTTCATCATAAACGGGTGTTGGATCTGGTCAAATGCTTACTCTGCATCTGTTAATATGATCATATGGTTTTATCCTTATTTTTGTTGATATGATGGAATATGTTGATTGATTTCTGAATATTAAACCATCCTTGCATCCTTGGGATGAATACCACTTGGTTGTGGTGTATGATCTTTTTGATGACTTGTTGGATTCTATTTGCTAATATTTTGTTGAGGAACTTCACATCCGTGTTCATCAGAGATATTGGCCTGTAATTTTCTTTGTTAGTTGTGTCTTTGTTTGCTTTTGGTATTGGGAGATATGTGCCTCATAGAAACTGTCTGGGAGAGTTCCTGTTTTCTCAATTTCCTGTGAAAACTTGAGGAGAACTGGCAACAGGTCTTGTTTAAATGTTTGAAAGAATTCACTAGTGAATCCATCTGGAACTGGGTTTTTGTTTGGGGGAAGAATTTTAATTATGGTTTCGATTTCCTTGATATAAATGAGTCTATTCAGGTTTTCCAAGTCTTCTTGGCTCAGACTTGGGAAAGTCGCAGGCTATAAAATCTATACCCAAAAATCCATGGCCTTCCTATACACAAATAATGAGACAGAAGAAAGAGACATGAAGAAAGCAATCCTGTTCACAATCATGCCCCAGAAAATCAAGTACCTCAGAATCAACCTAACTAAGGAGGTAAAGGACCTCTGTAAAATCTTAGCACACTGAAGGTTGTGTGTTCACGGGCTCACTGGATGGCTCTTTCTCACTGCCTATGTTCAGTGCTCTTGAGCCCTGTGTGTGGCCTGGATCAGGATGGCTATTCTTTCTCTCAAGCTTGAGCCCCTCTTGCTCTGACCCTCCCTTCCCCAAGCTTACAGTCTTAGTTTACATAGCAATCACATAAGGTGGTGACATAAAGGTGGGTTAAATATTGACAAAACAACAGAGAAGTAAGACACTCTTCTAGGAGATTAACTCAAGGATAAAATCTCATCTAAAGAGATTACTCCAGATTACTAGAAGATCCGCTCAAGGGTGGGATCCCAATTAGGGTGTGTTCTTCCCTCAGTTAATAATCTACTTAAATAGTTGTAATAAATCTACTTCTAATATTTCTAGCGATGTTTCATTCTGTATGAGCACAGTAAGAGATATAAACTTAGTTTGGTTCTTCCTGAGAACATCTCACTATACATTCTGCAGTTCTCAGGCCAGGTTAATCTTCCTAGCTCCAGCAGGGTCCTAGTCTCGTCGTTACTTACTTTTGGATCATGACAGCATTTGTCCATGATCGTGTCCTCAACTTAAAGTTGAGTATCTTGGCGCTTTGGCCTGGCCCATTTTGATGCCAGGGTAGCTCACACCTTGCTCTGGGTCCATTCAGTTCCTTGTCGGAATCCTGCTTTGGGGGTGCTAGGAACTAAAGGCAACTCAGTCAAGAAAGCAGATGCCCAGGAGTAAATATTATTCAGAGTCAATCAACTCCCAAGTTACAAAGCATAATATTAACTGTCTTCCTGTGTCCATACAGAAAGGACATTGCTTACAAGTTCAGTGTCCTTAGATGGGTGTGACCCGATAAACCTTACCTACCTGAGGAAGGACAAAACAGTGTTATCCTATAGACCTCTACAAAGAAAAATACAAAATGCTACTCCATGAAATAAAAGAGGATATGAGGAAATGAAAACATACCCCCTGCTCATGGATAGGAAGAATTAACATTGTCAAAATGGCAATACTCTCAAAGGCCCTATACAGATTCAAGACAATCCCTATAAGGATATCCATGATTCTTCAAAGAAATGGATCAAGAGCTACTAAAATTCATTTGGAACAATAAACGCTCATGAATAGCTAAAGCAATTCTTGGGAAAGTACGATGTGAGGCATCACTCTCCCCAAGCTCAAACTCTAGCAATTAAAACAGCATGGTACTGGAACAAAGGCACAGCTGAAGACCAATGGAACAGGGTGGAATATCCCTACACACAACCCCAAATGTATGAACATCTAATCTTTAATTAGTGAGCAAGAAATGTGAAGTGGAGCAAGCATAGCCTCTTTAACAAGTGGTTCTGGCATAACTGGACAACCACATGCAAAAAAAATGGACTAAGTCATCGACTTAACACCATGTACAAAAGCCAGATAAAAATGGATTAAAGACCTTAACATCAGACCAGAATCCATCCAGAATCCATCCACATTGAAGACAAGGTCGGCAAAAACCTCCAAGATATTGAGGCTAATAGTTTCTTCAAAAATGGCATGCCATTGACCAACCAAGTGGAAACAGAGATAAACAAATGGGACTATATTAAACCAAGAAACTTCTGCACTGCAAAAGATACAGTGACAAAAATACAAAGACAATCTACAGAATGGGAAAGGATAATCACCCAATACCCATCAAATAAGGGGTCGATATCAAGGATATACAAAGCACTGGTTGAACTCCACAAGAAGAAAACATCCAACCCCATCGAAAAATGGGGCAACGAAATGAACAGAAACTTTCTCAAAGAAGAAATTCGAATGGCTAAAAGGCACTTGAGAAAATGCTCTACATCACTAATCATCAGGGAGATGCAGATCAAAACAACAATGAGATATTATCTCACACCCCAGAGACTGGCCCACATCCAAAAGAACAAAAGGAACTGGTGCTGGCGCAGACGTGACAAGAAAGGGACTCTCCTTCACTGCTGGTGGGAATGTCGACTGGTTTAGCACTTTTGGAAAACAGTATGAACGATTCTCAAAAAATTAGAAATTTAGCTCCCATTTGACCCAGCAATACCACTCCTGGAAATATATCCCAGAGAGGCAAAAAAGCACAGTCGAAATGACATCTGCACTAGTATGTTCATTGCTGCACTGTTCACAATAGCCAAAATCTGGAAAGAACCCGAGTGCCCGAGAACAGATGACTGATTCAAAAAACTTTGGTACATCTCCACAAAGGAATACTATGCAGCAGTTGGAAAAGATGAAGTCATGAAATTTGCAAATAAGTGGTTCTACATGGAAAGTATCATGCTAAGTGAAATGAGTCACAAAGAGAGGGACAGACATAGAAAGACTGCACTTATCTGGGGAATATAATATAGCAGAATGAGAGACAAACACCCAAGAATGAGATAAGTACCAGGAGGTCTGCTCCACAGCTTGGAAGCCAGCAGCACATGCTGGAGGAAAACGCAGCTCAGATACATAAGGGAACACCAAGTAAAGGGTGTTTGAAGGCCTCACTTGGGATGTGAAATGTGCATTGAAAGTATACTATAGACCGAACATTATGGTCACTCAATCCCTCTATTGCAAACCACAACACCCTAAAGGAAAGAGAGAGCAAAAAGGAATGCTCTGCCATATAGGTGAGGTGGGTTGGGGGGATGGGGGGAAGGGCTACTGGGTACATTGGTGGTGGATAATGGGCACTGGTGGAGGGCTTGATACTTGATCATTGTATAACTGAAACCCAAACACAAAAATACGTAAGTTTACAAATGTACCTCATGGTGTTTCACTAATAAAATAGCACTGCACTGTCTTCCCATTGTTCATTGATTTGCTCGAGCGGGCCCAGTAACATCTCCACTGTGAGACTTGTTGTTACTGTGTTTTGGCATATCGAATACATCATGGGTAGCTTGCCAGGCTCTGCCGTGCAGGCAAGATACTCTCGGAAACTTGCTGGGCTCTCCATTAGGGGCGGAGGAATTGAACCCTGCTCGGCTGGGCCGGCTGTGCATAAGGCAAACGCCCTACCGCTCTGCTATTGCTCCAGCCCACTAATAAAATAAAATAAATAAATAATAAACTTATTTTCATAATTTAATAGCTCCAAGTCCCTACTTCTGTTAGAATATATGAATGATTTTCATTCAAGTAATTAAACAAACAAATGTTATTATATGACATTAACGTATCATTAAGTTGAAATTAAAATTAATTTTTGTGATTAAATTTTTAAATATTTAAGAAGTATAAAAAAGTAGAAAAAGTCATGGTCATTTCTACTATAATGATCATACTGCCTATTATAATACATATTTTTATTTATATATGTGTGTGCTTATAACAAATTATATTATCTTACTATCTAGGTCTTACTCTGGAGAACCTGGCAGGCTCCCAAAAGTGTCCTGCCCACACAGCAGAGTCTGGAAAACTCCCCGTGGCGTATTCAATATGCCAAAAACCAGTAACAATGATGGGCCTCATTCTCCTGACCCTGAAAAAGCCTCGAATGTGGTACTTTTTAAAATCTCAGGGCTAGGACGAAGGAGACGTTGCTGGGCCTGCTCAAGGCAATCGATGACCAACAGGATGACAGTGATGCAGTGATTTTTATGAAGCAGTGACTGAGAAATAACTATAATTGTAAATTAGAAAACAGGACATTTGTTATAAGCACACACACACATATATAAATATATATACATAAATAAATATAATATTATAAATACAACTGTAACTAATATTTACTGTAGTACTTCTAAAGAAATTTCTAGGTTTTCCAAAGAGTACTGCCCTCCTATAATGAAGAACAAGTTTTTTCTGCTGGTGCTAAATGTTTTTGTGTTTGTGTGTGTGTGCATGCATGAGAGAGAAGAGACAGAGACAGAGAGACAGAGACAGAGAAATAGAGAGACAAAGAAAAGATAACAGATGATTAGTAGTATCTCATTTCTCCAGTTCATGGTATCAAACATTATTTATGAGTCATCCATTGATGATAATGCTATCACAATAGCAGCATTATTCTGGGCTGTATCAGCTAATTTTCAATATTATTTCTCCATAAAAGAAATTATCATCTGGCTTTGGTAGTTAGGAAAATCCATGCATCTTAGTTCATTTATCAGATATTTATTGTGTTGATAATGCAACATTATTGTGCTAAGCATCATCTACAAAAATAAAGAGAACACTTCCAACAAACAAGAACTGATTACTCCAAATAGTAAACTGGATGGTATTTAGATTCAGGAAAAACATAAAGTAGGTAACAGAAGAAATAAAAGGGCAGAATGTGACATGATTATAAAGTGTAGTTAAGTTATTTTTCAATAGAAAGTAACTTTTAAGAGACTTTTAATGAGGTGAGGAAAAGTTAATTTTAGCTTTTAGCTTTCTCATAATTCATTCATTGTCTCAGTAATATAACTACAGTTGCGAACTGTAGAGCTCCCCTCAATGATGGTGCCAATTAACCGAACCAGAAACTCCTTTTTCTCCCTGTGAATAAGCCAATATGTAGCCAAATATGAACATCTTGTCTATCCAAGCCAGTATGTTCTGTAAATTTGAAAAGTTGCCATCTACTTACTTCACTTCTCCAAACTGTCTGTCACTGTTTATAGCCACCTTGAATGCTTTCATCAAAAACTCCCTTGTAGGTTGATATTTTGATTCTGGATTCACTTTAATAATCATCAAAACCAGAAATTTTTGTTGTTGTTTTTAAAAAGACATTTAAAGGGAAATAGACTTTTCCATTTTGGAAAAATAAAATTTCTAGGGAATTTATTACTAGTAAAAACTAGTACATCAAATCCCCTCACTATTTGAATGACAGAGGGTTTTTTTTATATCTATGTAGCGGTATTGAAAATTTTTCAAATCATGCAGCAGATAGGTACCCAAGGGAGGTAGTTATTTTTCTGGAATGGATAGATTAATAAGATCCTTGGGAAATGTTCGTGAGGGTCACAAGGCTGCGAAAGAGTGTAACTTAGAAATGTTTGTTGTTCTATTAATCACGAGACTTCTGTTTGTTAAGCTATGTTTACCAGCTCTAAGTGAAAACTGCATTGCCTAGGATAACATGGAAAATAAATGGCAGTTATTTTAAGTGTAAAAACAAAGTAAAGATAAATTATGTAGTAGAGAAAGAAACTGCAGGTGGAAAGAGATTCTTAATTGGAAATGTCATGGATGTTTTTCTGATACAATAAAGTACAATTTGAAGCTTTTTCTCCCAGATACTCCTCATGTTCTCTTCCAAGCAAATAGTTGTTGACGTCCCAGAAACAGTCTTTGTCTTAGCTACTGTGTCTTTTCTTCTACTAAGATATGGAACATACCAGGACTTTATTTATTTTTTAATTCAAACCCTTAGAATTATTAGTGTTAATAATATCTAATCTCCATCGGAGGTAACTGGAAATGTCTCAAGCACATCTTTTATCTGCTTAGGAATTAATCAGTTTGAAATCAGGTGCTGTTTTTCTAATTTATAAGAAATTCGTGAAGAAAAAAATAGAGAAAGCCACACTGGTTGTAGCCAGGGCTTACACCTGGCTCTGTGCTCAGGGATTACTCCTGACAGGACCTGGGGGAAACCACATATGATAGTGGACATTGAACCCAGTTGACCACAGTCAAGGTATGTGCCCTACATGTTATACTATCTCTTTAATCTCCAAGTCTTGAGAATTCCTGGAACCCACCCTCATGTGCTCTCCCAAGTCCTGAAGGAGTGATTCCTGAATGCAGCATCAGGAGTAAGCCCTGAGAACTACCATGTGTATCCTCCAATTAAAAAAAAATAGCAACAACAACAACAACAAAAAAAAGCAATAGTAACAACAAAAGAATAAACTTTGTGCAGAGCTATTTTGAGTATTAAAAGCAAGTATTTCGAAATTCTTTTTTGTCTGAACTGGATGTCATAACCAATGGACTAGTTCAGCTGCTTGTGCATCACAGTTTCATTGCTTTCATGAACAGATTATTATTTTTCTATAGAACATATTCAGATTGTTCCACACTGCCATCTGTAGCAACAATCACTTGATCACTTGACATCCCATTACTCATCGATTTGCTTGAGTGGGCGCCAATAATGCCTCCATTTGTTCCTGTCGTGTGCTAGTGTAGCCCAATGGTGTCTGCTTGTTCTAGGAACACGAAGAGCCTCAAACCTATGATTCAGGGTCTTGACCAAGAAGTCTGACCATCTCGTAGGTGGGTGGTCATGTGATCTTTTGACATCCTGTGGAATCCAGTCAGTAATGGTTCTAGTCCAGCAGTCATCTCCAAATTTCATTACGTGTCCAGCCCATCTGATTTTCGATGCCTTGGCAAATGAGACAGAGTCCCTGATTCTTGATCGTCGACTGAGGTCAGAACTCCAGATTCTTTCTATCTCTTGAGTGAAGCATGGTACTCTGAGCATACTCTTTCAATTCCTCTTTGAGAGACCTGAATAGCATTCTCATCTTGTTTTCATAGGGCTCAGGTCTCTGAGGCGTATGTTAATGCAGAAAGAATGGTGGAATCGAAGAGATGTGCCCAGAGCTGGTAGTTCTTCGTCCTCTTAGCTATTTCTTCGACGCTCTTGAAGGTATTCCGTACGTGTGGCACATCACAAGACACTTAATATCCATCTTCCAAGATTACCACACTGTATTTGATGGGGGTCAATTATGTTTTGAACCATGGGAACACCTGCAAGGGCAATTAGAGGCTGCCCTAAAAGCCTCTATCCCTCTCCGAGAGCCTGGCAAGCTACCGAGATTATTCTGCCCGCATGGCAGAGCTTGGCAAGCTATCCATGTACTATTCGATATGCCAAAACCAGTAAATACAATGGGTCTCATTCCCCTGACCCTGAAAGAGCCACTAATACGGCAGTGTTAAGAAGGATGAGGAAGGAGAGGCTAATAGCAACAATCATTACATTAAAAAAATTCTTTTTCAAATTTGAATCCTAGTATTGCCAAATAAGAACTGTAACCAAAAATATATCAACAGTGTCAAAAATTATTGCTTCATAAATGTCCACACCAAAATATATCTAGTGATTATTATTTGATCAGGATATATGCTTACTGAATTGATACTATATCCCATTTTATTAAAGCATTCTCTATAGAGAATCACATTTTAAACTATAAAGAAGTATTTGTATTTCTCAGTTATATTGTAATCATTATCATATATTAAGATTTGTTCTAATCCCAGACCAATATATGAATAGTCCATAAAATAAATGCTTTAAAAATAAACAAAATCTCTTGAAACACTGAAAAACAAGTATTATATTTTTTCATCTCCCGGGAAAACACTTCCTATTGCCTTAAATCCCATTGAGTTATAAATTTCTTTTCTAAACATGAAAAAAAGATAATGGCTGTAGCCCTATTTTGTGAGTATCTACTTTTGCCCATCTCTAGAAAGTTAAAAGTTAGCTTCCAAAGCTTTTAGAAGGCTGATGCCCTTTTCAAACTGCATTTCTGGTGCATCAGTCTTATTGATTTATTCAGAGTAAATGTTATCCACTCATTCTTCATGTGTGAAGTTGAAGAAGGCAACATAAGTGCTTCCTAATACCTGACAACCATCTCGAATATAGTCTAGCTAAACAATGAACACTTATTCTCTCTGCTCAGGACAATGGTTAGGTTGGAGGGGGAAAAGAAAGCTCCCAGAGACAAGAAGGCTGGGTCATAAATTCTAGTTTACCACGAATATCAAATGTGAGATGGTTTAACCTTCCAGGAATTACTACTTCTAGAACGTGATAGAGCATCTCCAGTAATAAAAATATTGATCTTGAACTGAACTCAAAGTACAGGATGTAAATTAGAGGATCTTTTGGAGAAATTCATTTCTGAGCCTCAGAATTCTTCAGTTTGATACAGGTGAAAGGGTATTGAATATATTGAGTGGAACAGTTTAATTTTAAAAATCCAAAATACAGACTTCTGTAAGTATAATAAATGACCCTGTTGGCCATCCAGAAACATGTCTTTTCCCTTTATTCATATCTATATATGAATATTTATTCACTTATTTAAAACCTACTAGCTCTGGTTTGGATTGTATATGTTTTGCCCACTTACCAATTTATACTGAGCTAAATAGCTTAGTACCCTCAGGAGAGAAAAACTACAAACCCCTTATTTTGATCATAAACGAAGAAAATATATCACCTATGAATTTTCCTTTTGAATGCTCCAGTGTTGGAAGTAGAGGGTAGTGAGAATGTCAGGTAATATAGTTAAGCCCAGTAAGTAATTATAAGTCTTACATACACAAGATAAATGGATAATGGAAATGACTAGGGGTTGAAGTAAACAAAAAATGAGGGGTTACTGACCAGGAAATTTCCCTTGAGACCCTTCTATCACGCCCAGTTTATGGTAACCTCTCGTTGGCATCAAAGCAGCATTTCCCTCACTTGTGACCAGAGAACCACACAAAGCCAAAGAGACCCAGGGCATCTGACTCCAACGCATGGACCAGACTAACAAAGCACCAGATACAAAGCACTGGGCCTCAAGTAGTACGCATGATGGGCACTGGCGGACAAAAGACCCTTTACATCGCGAGACAAGATCAATAGGTGTCAAGATCACTGACTAGAACTGTGTGCACAGGACAGTAGGGAACGTAGCATTACCTTTTTAACTGTCAAATAATAACAGCATTTTAGACATCTGGAGTCCTGTATGACAATGCGACCCATCTATGGAGCACCATTGAAGTCCTCCAATCCTGCCACTGGTCAGTCACCTGTTTATGTATACTAGATGAGGAAATGTTCCATAGTAAAAAAAAAAAGAGTGATGCCTAGATCACTCTTGATTTCAGTATTTAGAGAGGAGACGACAGAAAAGGGAAAAAATGAAAGTAGGGGTGGGGGAGAAGATAACAGAAAATAATGGGTGAAAAGACATCAGAGCTTCAGTTATATTTGTGATATGGGAGAGTGATAAAGCCATATATCCAAAACACAGACTCAACTACACTGAAAACATGAGATCTAGACTGCAACCACTGGAACTTTGTAATGTGCCTGTCAAGTTGACAGGTGGGATTGAAGTGGGGCTTTGGGTGGGGAAGGAATCTGGGAACACTGGTAGAGGGAAGTTGACGCTGGAGGTGGTATTGGTATTGATATATTATATGCATAAAACTCAACTATCAATAACTTTGTTAATCAGAGTTCTTTAACAAAAAATTTTAAAGAAGAAGCAGAATAAAGGCAACACAGTTTCCTAAGACAGAACCCTTCCAAGCTCCTGGGACAGAGGAGACATGATGCATACAGGGACCAAAGGACTTGCTCTCTTCTTGAGTCATGGTCTTTGGCACGAAACCACTTTGTGTTGAAGGCAGGTGTGCTGGGAAGAAGCCCAAGTCATTTTCTTATTCCCTACAGATAATCAGATGCTCCTGACTCAAGAAACTGCACACTCAGAATCTAGCCCAGATTCACTCTGTTATTGTAATAGACAGAAAAGAACCAGCGATTCCGCACTTTCTTATTAGCAGAAAAGGGATTCCAGTTCCAACCCCTAATTTCATAAATCCAAGAGCTAGAAGCTAAGATAAATTGATATAAATGGCTTGATACTTATCACCCAGTGACCTTTTCAGTATCTAGAAAGCTAAAAGCCAAACATATGTATTATGGTAGAACTATAATGAATTTATGACTGTCTGGAAAGCAAAACAATAGAAAATTATCATGAGTGGTTTAGATGTGGTCAGTTAGTGATGTGTTAGTGAGTGTGTAATGAATTCAATTCTTAATTGATTTTTAATGCCTCAGATCTAAATAAAGTTGCAAAAAATGAGTTCATAGAGTACACCAAGGTTTTAAGGGGTTGCTTTACATGCTGCTAACCACGGTTTGATTTCTGGCACCGTGACAGGAGTCATGACTAAGCACAGAGCTAGCATGAAGTCCTGAGCACTTTTGGATATTCTCTTCCCTGCCCAAAATAATGCCAAAATGTGTCCAAAATTCGAGATGCGCATTTGATAGGAAGTTAAGATTAAATGCTTAAAAACCATATGCAAATAGAGAAAATATAGGGAAGGGTAAGATGAGTGGACATTATGAGCTTTAAAAGAAGAAAGACAAACGAAGGAAGTAAAGAAAGAACATTTTCCCTCAGGCTTCTCACTGCTGAGAGAGGTCAAGCAGAGGGCCATTACTAAGCTGCGTGGAGACCACTATCTTGTTAACTTCCTAACTTTCTCCCAGACTTTCAGAATGAAAAGAAGAAAAGGAAGGAAGGAAGAAGGGAGGCTAAGAGGGAGAAAATAAAAGAGAAGAGTGAGGCAGAAGAAAAGGAAGAAAGAGAAGAGTAGAAAATAGAGAAAAGAAAGGGAGAGAAATATAAAAGGATGTGTCTAAGGAAAATAATTTTTAGAAATAAAATATTGGGGGGATGAGGAAAGAGTATAGGAAAGTTAAAAAAGATTAAAAATGAAAATGTAATTTTTTCTTTCATATCAGCACATATATGAATATATTAGATATTCATATATAAGATATATGTTCATATATATGAAGTTCAAATCCTGAATTTTTTAATTGAACTCATATGTGGTTTCCAGTTAACAACTGTAATAGTTAACTTGAACAAATGTCAATAATATTAGGAGTATACTGCCTGTTTCTATAAATCTAAAGATTTTTACTAACTTTATACTTTAAATTCAATCACTGGCTCTTTGTTCTCAAGAAATAAATGGTAGATAGATGAAAATTCTTTGCCTTTGTAGTATAATCCATATGATCTATTACTGTACAAAAGAGAGAAATATTCTCTTAAGTGGTAGAGGATCACTTTCTATTTACCCAGCCTTGTTCAAAGGAAAACAAAAAAAAATTCACACATTTAAATTGACAGCAATTATAGAAATCATTTGCAATGTATGATACAGGAATGATATCAAACATGGAGTTCCTCACACAATGACTCTTTATAATATCTTGCTTAAATTCTGAAAAATTTAATTCAAATACTATTTTGTTTGGGTACACTGACATTGTTGGGATAGATCATTTTATTTGTATTAAGTTTTCAGCAGTACTAGAATATATGATATCACTATTCTTTAGCATTCTCTATGCATATTCAATTTTAGTTTTAAAATCTAATACTTTTATTTTAGTTTAAATCTAACAAATTGATTTAATAAATTGAATCTAATTAAATGATAAATCAAAATTTAATCATACAAACTCACTTTCTTTTTCTTTCTTTTGGTCTCTGGGCCACACCCAGTGCTGCTCAATGCTTACTCTGAACTCTCAAGTAAGGAACAATTTTTGATGGTACTCAGGGGACCATAAGAGGTGCTGAGATGGCTAGAACTGGAGTTGGCTATATTCATGGAAGCACCTAAACCCCTGAATTATTTCTCCACCTTTCCATTTTTTAAGTAATTCATTTGTTTTTATCGACACCACATATTAAAAGGCATGTCCTGATATGTACCTAAGTCAATTCCTATGAATTTTTACTACTAGAATCATGGTGAATAATGATAGCAGCTGTCTTAGTTTTGTTTCACCTTTAGTGGTTCTCTGCTATGACAGATGGCATATTATAAATTAAGGTCTTCATTGATTACTTGTTATTGATTATTCATAGTTTACAATACTATTGAATTCATTTTAGAGCTTCAGAGCTACAAAACCAATCCCTCTACCAGTGTTTCAAAATGTCTACCACATTATACCATGGTGGGATAATCCTATCCCTGCTCTCTTACATGAGATTTAAATGACTGCATTGGCAGAATCATAATTATTTCTAAGACCCCATTTGCTTATATTCCTGCTTTTATAAGCCTTGTCACAAACCATCATAGGCCCTTTCGTGACCCTCTTGCCAAGATTCTTATTTTTCCTAATTCCTGCCTCATTAGGAATGCTTCAAGTAAAGGGCAAGCGAGAATAAAACGAGGACATCTGAGAGTTTCTTACCTATTTTTCCTTCCTTAAAAACATGGCTAACAGCTTCAATAAAAAAGTTTTTGAAGAATGAAGTGTGGAGGAATTACTATATTTCTCAGTGTCAGGTGGCACTATTCCCTTTCAGCCTAGGTGGGTAGCATTTTCCCTTCAAGGGGACAATTCCACTGACCTGAGTCCCTACCTAGAGGTGGCCTCTCGCAGAAGGCCCTGCCTCTGCTTTTTGAGGTTCCCAACACAAGGAACAAGAAAAGGAACTGCACTGTTATTTTGAGGATACAGAGCCAGTCAAGGGTCTTGCCCTGATGTCTTCCCTATATCCAGGAAAAATACAAGACAAATTTAAACTTTACATTTGTTAAAAAATAACGTTGACAACAATAAAAAACTGAGAACAATAAAAAAAATTACCATATTTCATATTCCTACCACCATATGGTAAAAGATACTCTAATTGTGTGAATTATAAATGGATAAATCTCTACTTTATTTTTTTTTAATTTTTATTAGTGAAACACCATGAGGTACAGTTGTAGACTTACAAACTTTTGTGCTTGGGTTTCAGTTATACAATGATCAAGTACCCATCCCTCCACCAGTGCCCATTCTCCACCAGCAATGATGCCAGTATCTTCCCCCCACCCATGCTCCACATCCCACCCCACCTCTGTGTCAGGGCATTCCCTTTTGTTCTCTCTCTCCTTTTGGGTACTGTGGTTTGCAGAAGAGACATTGAGTGGCAATCATGTTTGGTCTATAGTCTACTTTCAGTATGCATCTCCCATCCTGGGAGGATCCTCCAAAAACTCTTTACTAGATACTCCCTTCTCTGTCTGAGCTCCCTTTTCCTCTAGCATGTGCGGTTGGCCTACAAGTCATGGAGTAAACCTCCTGGTACTTACTTCGACTGTTCTTGGGTGTTAGTCTCCTATTTTGTTACTTTAAATTCCCCGGATGAATGCAATATTTCTATGTTTGCCCTCTCTTTCTGACTCATTTCACTTAGTATAATACATTCCACGTAGTACCAATTGAATGTAAATTTCATGACTTCATCTTTTCTGACAACTACATAGTACTCCATTGTGTAGATGTATCAAAGTTTCTTTAACCAGTCATCTGTTCTCCAGTATTCGGGGTTTTTCCAGATTTTGGATATTGGGAACAGTGCAGGAATGAACATAGAAGTGCAGATGTCATTTTTACTGTACGTTTTTGCCTCTCTGGGATATATTCCCAGGAGTGGTATTGCCGGGTCAAATGGGAGCTAAATTTCTAATTTTTTGAGAATCGTTCATACTGATTTCCAAAAGGGCTGAACCAGTCAGCATTCCCACCAGCAGTGAAGGAGAGTCCTTTTCTCACCACATCCGTGCCAACAGGGTTGCTTTTGTTCTTTTGGATGTGGGCCAGTCTCTGTGGTGTGAGATAATATCTCATTGTTGTTTTGATCTGCATCTCCCTGATGATTAGTGATGTAGAACATTTTCTCATGTGCATTTTAGCCATTCAGATTTCTTCTTTGAGAAAGTTTCTGTTCATTTCGTTGCCCCATTTTTCGATGGGGTTGGATATTTTCTTCTTGTGGAGTTCAACCAGTACTTTGTATATCCTTGATATCAACCCCTCATAGGATGGGTATTGGGCGAATATCCTTTCACATTCTGTAAACTTTTTGTATTTTGGTCACTGTTTTTTTAAGGTGCAGAAGCTTCTTAGTTTAAGATAGTCCCATTTGTCTATCTCTGTTTTTACTTGCTTGGCTAGTGGAGTGACATTTTTGAAGATACCATTTGCTTCAATGTCTGGAGGGTTTTGCCAACCTTGTCTTCAATGTAACTTATGGATTCTGATTTGATGTTGAGGTCTTTAATCCATTTTTATCTTACTTGTGTACATGGTGTTAGGCAGAGATCTGAGCCCTTTTTTTTTTTTTGCATGTATCTGTGCAGTTTTGCCAGCACAATTTGTTAAAGAGACTCTCCTTGTCCACTTCACGTTTTATGCTCCCTTATCAAAGAATAGATGACCATATGTTTGGGGAGAGATATCAGTATATTCACCCGGTTCCATTGGTCTGAAACTCTGCTTTTGTTCCAGTACCATGCTGTTTTAATTACTACTGCTTTGTAGTATAGTTTGAGGTTGGGGAGGTTGATTCCTCCCATTTTCTTTTTCTCAAGAATTGCTTTAGCTATTTGTGGAGGCTTATTGTTCCATATGAATTTCAGAACTGTTTGCTACATTTCTTTGAAAAATGTCAGGGATATTGTAATAGGGATCATATTGAATTTGTACAATGCTTTGGGGAGTATTACCATTTTCCTTTTCCTCGCGTCCTCTTTTATTTTCTGAAGTAGTGTTTTGTAGTTTTCTTTGTACAGGTCCTTTACTTCCTTAGTTAAGCTGATTTCCAGGTACTTGATTTTTTGGGGCACAATTGTGAATGGGATTGTTTTCTTCATGTCACTTTTTTCTCTTTCACTATTTGTGTATAGGAAAGCCATGGATTTTTGGGTATTGATTTTATAGCCTGTCACTTTACTATACAAGCCTATTGTTTCTAGGAGTCTCTTGGTAGAGGTTTTAGGGTTCTCTAAGTATAGTATCATATCTGTGAATAGTGAGAGCTTGATTTCTTCTATTCCTACCTAAATTCCTTTAATATATTTTTCTTGCTAACTGCTATTGCAATACTCAGTACTATATTGAACAGCAGTGGAGAGAGTGGGCATCCTTGTCTCATCCCTGATCTTAGAGGGAAGGCTCTCAGAGTGTGTCAGGAAGTAAGTCAAGGACGAAATCAAAATATATGGAAAAAATGAGAATAAAGACACAAGCTTCCAGAACCTATGGGACGACGCTAAAGCCTTGTTAAAGGGAAAATATATAGCTCTGCAAGCATTTCTCAGAAAGGAAGATAGGGCCCACATAAACAACCTGACTTTACACATCAAGATCTTAGAAAAGGACCAACAAAAGGAGCCCAAACCAGGCATAAGGAAAGACATCATAAAATTTAGAGCAGAAATCAATGACATGGAAACCATAAAAAAAAATCCGAAAGATCAATGAAGCCAAGAGCTGGTTCTTCGAGAAAATAAACAAGATAGATGAACCAGTAGCAAGACTCACAAATAATGAGAGAGAGAATCCTAATAAACTGAATCAGAAATGAGAATGGGGATATCACAACAGAAACCAAAGAAATTCAAAAGATTATCAGAGACTACTTTGAAAGTCTTTATGCCACAAAACAAGAGAATCTAGAAAAAATGAATAAATTCCTGGATTCCTACAATCTCCTAAGGCTGAATCAAGGAGATCTAGGGTACCTGAATAGTCCTAGTAACATCAAGGAAATTGAAACTGTAATCAAAAATCTTCCCAAAACCAAAGCCCAGGTCCAGATGGATTCACTAACGAATTTTTCCAAATATTTAAAGAGGACCTATTGCCATTACTTCTCAAGCTTTTCCAGGAAATTGAAGAAACCAAAACTCTCCCAAACAGTTTCTATGAAGCCCATATCTCTCTAATACCAAAAGGAAACCAAGACACCACGAGAAAAGAAAACTACAGGCCGATATCCCTGATGAACATGGATGTGAAGATTCTCAAAAAAATACTAGCAATTAGAATTCAACAACTCATCAAAAAGATCATACACCATGACCAATTGGGATTCATCCCTGGGATTCGAGAATAGTTTATCATTTGGAAAGCAATCAACATAATCCATCATATCAACAAAAGGAAAGATAAAAACCACATGGTCATATCAATAGATGCAGAGAAAGCATTTGACAAGATCCAGAACCTGTTTATGATGAACACTCTCACGAAAATGATAATAGAGGGGACTTTCCTCAATACGGTTAAAGCCATCTACCACAAGCCTACAGCAAGCATCATTCTCAATGAGGAAAATCTACTTTGCTGTTGGAACTAGTTAGAGAAATCTAAGGAAGAATGTGATTTGGTGTTGTTAATTTACTTGGGTAGAAAATAATCGAAATATTTCTCAAATTTTATTCTTTTTTTTTTAGTTTTTTTAATTGATAGAAAGTCAGTTCAAACATTTAACTTTATAATGCTGAGTTTAAATATGAATGTGTTAAGAATTCACTTTGACTACAAGTAGCCACACACTGTAAAATAGCTTCAGGTACTCACCTAATGTAGCAGGTAAGTAATTGGAAACTGAATTTAATGGAAAGCATACATAAGGAAAGCTGGTCTTGGAATAACAACACATTGTTCAGTTTCATCTGGTTGTTATAAAGACTGAGACCTGCCTGATACACATTGCATTTACTCATGAAAACAGAAAGTCGAGGTGAAGACTAAGAAATCAAACATCAGTAATGCAGATGCTAAATGAATATGAGATGGAAACAAAACCTACACTAAGTAAGTGAAGGGAAAAGGGTCAGGGGAATAAGGTTAGTTTTGTAATTTGTAGTTTTGAATCTACGGTGTTTGTGGAAGAGAACGATAAACTATTTCTCAGATGAAGTTGGGGTAGAGAGCTAAAGGAAATATGTAAAAATGGATTTCAGATAAGAGAAAGAACACATGGAGGGTGCGGGATCCCGGAGGAAAAAAAAAAAAGAAAAAACAGGTTCCAAAAAGAGCCAAGTTCACCCGCAAGTTCCAGATGGAGTAGGCGCCGCATCTCGCCTCCCCCAGATGGAACCCCGGTGACCAGAAGCCTCTACAAACACAGCTCGAGTATGCGGGAACGAGGACTTTTTCTCAAATCTGCCGAACTACACCTCCCAGGTAACCTCTGATTCTGGAAGTCATGCCCACAGCCCGCCCCCCAGCGCCATCTTTGAAGCCTTAAGCATAAGAGAAAGAACACATGGAGGGTGCGGGATCCCGGAGGAAAAAAAAAAAGAAAAAACAGGTTCCAAAAAGAGCCAAGTTCACCCGCAAGTTCCAGATGGAGTAGGCGCCGCATCTCGCCTCCCCCAGATGGAACCCCGGTGACCAGAAGCCTCTACAAACACAGCTCGAGTATGCGGGAACGAGGACTTTTTCTCAAAACCGCATAAGCGGCCGCGCGACATCTCTCTGTATACAAAGTGATCAATGAGAAGTAAACCACCCAATCTTTCTCCCTGAAAGTCAGAGTTAAGTTTGGAGCACGGCCACAGCCCCAGAAACACAAGGACTTAATGCAGAACCCAGCAGCTTAGAGCAGAAAAGTGAAAGGACTATGCGTTAATCCAGGCCATCAAGTCTGCCGGAGGGGAAAGGGTGTTGCCCCATTCGCCCTCTCTTCTCTGGAAAGAAGGATGGCGGCCGCA
Organism: Sorex fumeus; assembly: GCF_029834395.1. Classification (NCBI taxonomy): domain Eukaryota; kingdom Metazoa; phylum Chordata; class Mammalia; order Eulipotyphla; family Soricidae; genus Sorex; species Sorex fumeus. The sequence continues at coordinate 12,860,036 of NW_026606297.1, read as the reverse complement.
TGGGAGCCTTGTGGACAGCAGGTATGAGCCGGGGGTGTGGGGGCGACTGAAACCTCATGGGAAGGGGGGCGTTCCGGTCCGTCCTTCACGCCCTACCGAGGTCACCAGTTGCCCCCCACGAGCGGCTCTCCAGCACGGCCACAGCCCCAGAAGCACAAGGGCTTAATGCAGAACCCAGCAGCTTGGAGCAGAAAAGTGAAAGGACTATGCGTTAATCCAGGCAATCATTTCTGCCCAGAGGGGAAAGGGTGTTGCTCCCTTCCGCCCTCCTCCCTCTGGAAAGAAAGATGGCGGCCAAATGGGAGCCTTGTGGACAGCAGGTATGAGCCGGGGGTGTGGGGGCGACTAAAACCTCATGGGAAGGGGGGCGTTCCGGTCCGTCCTTCACGCCCTACCGAGGTCACCAGTCACCCCCCACGAGCGGCTCTCCAGCACAGCCACGGCCCCAGAAGCACAAGGACTTAATGCAGAACCCAGCAGCTTGGAGCAGAAAAGTGAACGGACTATGCATTGACCCAGGCCATCAAGTCTGCCGGAGGGGAAAGGGTGTTGCCCCATTCGCCCTCTCCTCTCTGGAAAGAAAGATGGCGGCCACATGGGAGCCTTGTGGACAGCAGGTATGAGCCGGGGGTGTGGGGGCGACTAAAACCTCATGGGAAGGGGGGCGTTCCGGTCCGTCCTTCACGCCCTACCGAGGTCACCAGTTGCCCCCCACGAGCGGCTCTCCAGCACGGCCACAGCCCCAGAAGCACAAGGGCTTAATGCAGAACCCAGCAGCTTGGAGCAGAAAAGTGAAAGGACTATGCGTTAATCCAGGCAATCATTTCTGCCCAGAGGGGAAAGGGTGTTGCTCCCTTCCGCCCTCCTCCCTCTGGAAAGAAAGATGGCGGCCACATGGGAGCCTTGTGGACAGCAGGTATGAGCTGGGGGTGTGGGGGCGACTAAAACTTCATGGGAAGGGGGGCGTTCCGGTCCGTCCTTCACGCCCTACCGAGGTCACCAGTTGCCCCCCACGAGCGGCTCTCCAGCACAGCCACGGCCCCAGAAGCACAAGGACTTAATGCAGAACCCAGCAGCTTGGAGCAGAAAAGTGAACGGACTATGCATTGATCCAGGCCATCAAGTCTGCCGGAGGGGAAAGGGTGTTGCCCCATTCGCCCTCTCCTCTCTGGAAAGAAAGATGGCGGCCACATGGGAGCCTTGTGGACAGCAGGTATGAGCCGGGGGAGTGGGGGCGACTAAAACCTCATGGGTCGGGGGGCGTTCTGGTCCGTCCTTCATGCCCTACCGAGGTCACCAGTTGCCCCCCACGAGCGGCTCTCCAGCACGGCCATGGCCCCAGAAGCACAAGGACTTAATGCAGAACCCAGCAGCTTGGAGCAGAAAAGTGAATGGACTATGCGTTGATCCAGCCCATCAAGTCTGCCGGAGGGGAAAGGGTGTTGCCCCATTCGCCCTCTCCTCTCTGGAAAGAAAGATGGCGGCCACATGGGAGCCTTGTGGACAGCAGGTATGAGCCGGGAGTGTGGGGGCGACTAAAACCTCATGGGAAGGGGGGCGTTTCGCTCCGCCCTTCACGCCCTACCGAGGCCACCAGTTGCCCCCCACAAGCGGCTCTCCAGCACGGCCACGACTCCAGAACACAGAAACCAATTTCTTAACTATCTGAATTTCAGTAGAAATACTTCCAGGGTCAATAAGTAAAATAGCAGAAATCCAAAACCAACATTTAATTCTTGAACCCAGCTGGAGAAAGCAAATCACTTCACAATGCTTTTTCAGCATGTCTGATTTGGGGGGGGGGGTAAACTCTAAATAATAGTGGTGAATCTTTTATTGAAACAATCTAATCAAAGCGGATAGAGTGTTAACTAGAATTCATCTGCCTCACAGGGACGGGGAGGGGTGGGGGGTGGGGTTTTATTGGGGTTCTTCATGGGAAAAAATAAGTATTGGTAAAGGGAAATGTGTTTGATATTTGCATGACTGAGACATAAACCTGAAAGCTTTGTAACCTTTCCCACAGTGATTCAATAAATAAAAAAAAAAAAAAAATGGATTTCAATAGAAAGGCATTATCAGGAACAGATAGATATCAGTTTTCATGTCAAATATTTAAAAGGAGAGATAAGGAACTATATTTTGTTGATGATGTGCCCGTTTGATGAAATTAAAGATTACAAAAGCAAAATAGTACATATGCATGATTTCACTATGCCTGAAATCATAAGTGAAGAAATTGCCTTTTGGCAATAATGCAAATGCTCTGTAGCCTGAGGCTGAAGTAGTAGAGGGAACTAGGGAACCAGAAAATGAGGACAGACTGCTTTGATTTCTCAATAAGCATGTTATGTTCATCTGCTGGATCATGAGACGTGAGTGTAAAACTGAGAAAACTAGAAAATGTTTGGAACAGAGACTGGAAGGAGAGCCGAGCATGGCTTGAAGGATTATCAAAAGAAATTTGGGCTCTATTAGATCTTGTGATCGCTATAAGATAAGCCGTCTGTGTAAGAAGAAAACTCAGTGATAAATAACCATACTAAACGGATCCAAATCAGAGACTTGATTTCCATTATTTTTCTTCCTCTTGATATCATGTTGACAATTTTTGGAGAAACTGATACGGAATCTCATCAGTAAAGACTTTCACATCAAGATGATCATTGTCATCACTGGTATATCAAGTACCAACTGGTTCTCTGCTGCATCAGCAGCATCGTAGGCTCATAAGGTCTCTGCATTTCCGTTTCCTCCACAGTGCTTCAGGGCCTGCTGTAGCTTCCCAGGACCACTTACTGCTTTCCTGTGTTAAAGAAGTTCAGCAGCTTGTGTCCACATGATAACTACAGTGAATGGGCCTTGTGCTGTCTCTTATTTTTACCTTACTGCATTCCTGTGTTAAATCTTTACTGCTATCCTGTGTTAAAGAAGTTCAGCAGCTTGTGTCCACATGATAACTACAGTGAATGGGCCTTGTGCTTGTCTCTTATTTTTACCTTAGGCACCATAAACCCTTTGGTTTATCAGTGCCCAAAGAGTTTGTTTTTATTTTAGAGATATTCACATACTAAACACTTGGAGTATAGGATAATTATTCTTTTAAAAATACCTTTTTCCAGAGAAGAAAGGCCACGGGTGGGGGTGGGCTCCACATCTCCCGGAGAATGCACCAGGTCACAAAAAGAGCCGAGATCATCGGGAAGTCCCAGATGGGGTAGGTGCCGCATCCCACCTCCTCCAGATGAAACCCCCGTGACCAGGAGCCTCTACAAGCGTAGCTCGAGTATGTGGGAACCAGGACTTCTTCTCCAAACTGCTGGGACCGCTCCAGCCCCCGGGTAACCTCTGACTCCTGTAGTCATGCCCACCACCCGCCCCCCCAGCGCCATCTTTACAGCACACAGCCACAGAGAAGAAAGGCCACGGGGAGCTCCACAGCTCCCGGAGAATGCACCAGGTCCCAAAGAGAGCCGAGATCACTGGCAAGTCCCAGATGGGGTAGGTGCCGCATCCCGCCTCCTCCAGATGGAACCCCAGTGACCAGGAGCCTCTACAAGCATAGCTCGAGTATGCAGGAACCAGGACTTTTACTCCAAACATCTCCCTATATACAAAGTGATCAATGGAAAATAAATCTTCCAATGTTTCTCCCTGAAAATCAGGCTTAACTCTTATACAAACCACAACACCCAATAGGAGAGAGAGAACAAAAGGGAATGCCCTGCCACAGAGACAGAGTGGGTTTGGGGGGTGGGGGGTGGGAGGGATACTGGGATCTGCGGTGGTGGGAAATGGTCACTGGTGGAGGGATAGGTATTCAAAATAAATAAATAAATTTTAAAAAAAGAAAAAAAGAAAATGCAAATCAAATCAACAGTGAGCCTCACACCATTGAGAATGGTATACATCACAAGAAATAAAACAAGTGTTGGTAGACATGGGGGGAGGGGAAGGGAACCCTCATCTACTGCTGATGAATTGTCAACTGGTTCAACCTTTTTGGTAAACAATGTCTATAATAGAGAAAGAACATTTCTGGGTATTTCAGGTTATTGTACACAAGAGTTGACATTGGTTTTCAGATTGCTGAAGCACCTTGATAAACTTCTCTATTAAGTGTGGAGTTTCTAAGGTCAAGTATTAAAATGGTTCCTGATAAAGTCTAGCCTAAAAAAAAAAAACACCTTTTTCCTTTGAAAAACAAAAATCCTTCTGAGGGTCGATATGATCTTCTACCTTGACCGTATGGTCACTAAATAGAAAACGCTACCACAGTTTTCCAATTCTGCTTTCATATATATACACACACATACACATACACACACTACACACACAAACTCACACAGGGCAGGAAACCAAAAACATCTTAAGTCATAACCATTTCTCTGTCTCCAGTGTATTCTATAAGAATACAGCACAAGATTAGAACCCACAGTCCACTCCACCCAGGAAACCATGCTACCTCTTCTGGACACGGAAGGAATAGTAGAGCATGTAACATGCTTCCTTGTAAAAGTCTGACATGGATTCAGTCCTTGACCACAGAGTCAGAAATATCACTGAGCATCTCCAGTTGTGAACCCCAAACACACCAAAAGAGCGACAACAAAACAACTCTTCTGGGGATTTACATGTTGGAAATTCTCATTTGCTGCCACATGTAGTCCTTCTGCCCTATCTAAGCATCCCCTCCTGGCTTGGAGAAAGAAACATTTTCACAGACATAGTAGTAATTATTACACACTGTGGAGTAACTGTTTTTAATTCTGTAGGGTTGGGTTTCCAATCCTGGGAGATAACAGTGAAGTTCTACAGATGAATAGCCACAACTGACCTGGGTGGGGGAAATGGATGCCTGTGTTTCAGTCTGGGACAGAACTCAGACATAGGCACTTGTGAAATCGTTTAATAATTAATTAATTAATTAGTTACTTTGGACTTGGGACCCACATCAGGGCTTACTCCAGGCTTTGCTCTCAGGGAACACTCCTGGTTGGAAAACTTAAGGAAACATATGGGGTCCTAAGAATTAAAAACCTGGGTTGATTGTGTTCAAGTTAAGCTATTTACTCATTGCACTATCTCTCCAGCTATGTCTTTATTTTATTTTATCTTATCTTTTTATAAAGAGCTTTTCAATTTTAGGCTAACTATATTTTATATTAAAACTTTTTAAAATGTTTTAGAAAGAAAATTCTAAATGATAAAAACACAATATATTAGGTTTTGTTCTCATTTGCTGCCACATGTAGTCCTTCTGCTCCATCAAAGCATTGCCTCCTGGCTTGGAGAAAGAAACATTCTCGCAGACATAGTAGTAACTATGATTAGATTATAGCAGCACACATAAGAGCAATAAGACAAAAAGTGTCCAAGCACAGAAAGTGGCAAGCAAGAGAGAGAGCCAGAGAGAGAGCCAGAGAGAGAGAGAGAGAGAGAGAGAGAGAGAGAGAGAGGGATAGAAGCTTGGATAATCCATAACCTTTGAAATGATAATTCATCTAACATATCCATTTTGCAAATATAGGATAGGACTGAGCAGTAAAAACATAATTGAAAACCAATGCTAATAATTTTCGGAATGTGGCAAAAATCATAAATTGTATAGATCAAAGAAATATAGTGAACTGCAAAAAGGAAAAATAGAAGAAAGCCTTATGAAGTATAGAAAACCAGAAGTTGAGGGGAATAAAAACATTGAAATGAGGGAATAAAACACTGTGAAACAGAATATACTTATTTTATAAATTACAGTAAAAAGAACATATATTTTGCTTATAACTTTAAACAAATTAGAAAATACATCAAAACTCAGAGCTTCTTAATGATAATGTGATTGTGGTAGAATAGTTGGAAAGGAAGATCAAGGAAAGAAAATGAAGAATCCAGAAATTGATCAGCACAAATTCATAAAATTCTTATGAGGTGGTCACAGAATATCAGTGGGGAAGAAATGACTTTTGAACAAATGATACAAGAAGTTGGTGCACATTTGGGAAAAATAAATCTAATCTTACCTAGTACTAGATACAAAATTATTGGTGTGGGGCAGAGCAAAACGGAAGAGTAAAGGCTAAAATTTATTACATTTCATCAAAGGATTGGTGTTTCATGCTGTCTGAGGCAGGCAAAAATTTCTTAGAAATAACATAAATAAGGAATATGAAAGAGAACACATAATAAATTATCATTTGTTAAAACCAGACTTCTCAAGAGGACTGGTCTATAGTTGAAAGCTTGCCACAGTATTGGGGCAAAGGGCAGTTATAATACAGAAGAGCCCAGTATGACACTAATAATTAGAAATGATCACTCTGGACAAGAAGTGTTGAATGTAGGAAACTGAGTAAAACTGTATGATGAAAGTAGTGAAACTAGCTTCACTGAGTGAAACTGTGTTGAAAGATAACCTTTCAGTATCTGCATTGCAAATCATAATGGCCAAAAGAAGTTGGGGAGGGAAGAAGAGGGAGAAAGAGAATAGTGGAAGAAAAGTGCCTGCCATAGAGGTAGGTGGGGGTAGGGGTGGGAGGCAGAAGGGAAACTGGGGACATTAGTGGTGGGAAATGTACACTGATGAAGGGTTGGGTGTTGGAACATTGTCTGAGTTAAACCCAATCATGAACAAATTTGTAACTGCTTATCTTACTGTGCTTCAATTAAAAGAATTAGGCATCTTTAAAATAGGAAAATCAATATATTTAAGCAAAATCAACAAAAGACTAAAGAATTGTATAAAAAGTATGTGAGTTTCCTCATTCCAACCAGGTACAGCCCGCCCCCAGGACTTGGGACTCTCTCTGGGCATGCACAGCTAGCTCGATCTACTATAATAGCCGGTTTTCTCCCCTGATCTGCTCAGGACAGGAATTGAGGCCCACCTCTCGGCAACAAAGCTGAACATCTCCGGGTACTCTCTCCTCATTCCAACCAGGTACAGCCCGGCGCCCAGCACCAGGGACCCTTTCCAGAGCCGCAGCTGCTAATGTGGCCGTGAAATATTCTCCCACTACATATGCCATAGGAACCATAAGCTACCCTCTTAGATGGAATCTTCCCTATTTTAGCTCAGCCACTAGAAACATAGTAGCCAATAACTCATAAGCCTATCTCAACTCACACTGCATATCAAGCAGAATAGTAACAGTGAACGTGAAGAACTAAACCTCACTTGTCACAATGGTAAAGCAACACAAAAGCCCACCAAACTTTCTTATTGAAGCGGCTAGCCCAGAAGACACCAACAGTACTGTAGTGTTAGACAACCTCTCTGACAAGGAATTCAGAAGGGAGCTTCTTAGGATGCTTAGGGAACTAAAAGAAATAATGGAAAGCAATGCCAATAAAAGACAAGAGAATTTGAAGGCAGAAATGAGGAAAATGCAATCGGAAATGTCAGACCTGAAAAACCTGGTAGGCGATTGAAAAACTCAGTGAAAGGCCTCAGCAGCAGAGTAACAGCTGCTGAGAACAGGATCAGTGAGCTCGAAGATGAAGTTCAGAGACTCTCCAGAAAAGAGCAGGAAATGGAAAAGAGACTCACAATTCGGGAACGGATGGCAAGAGAAGATCGTGATGAAGCCAAGAGGGGTAACATAAGAATTATTGGAGTCCCAGAGGGACAGGGAGAAAGCCTTGATGAAGAAGAAACTGTCAAAGACATCATTGCTACAACGTTTCCAGAGCTGAAGAAAACTTGTGACCACATCCAGGAGGCACAAAGGGTACCAGCTAGAAGAAATCCGAATAAAAATACCCCAGGACACATCCTCATCAAAATGACCAAAACCTTAGACAGAGACAAAATTTTAAAAGCAGCAAGATCGAAGAAAGAAATCTCTTACAAAGGAGCATCCTTAAAATTCACAGCTGATTTTTCTGATGAAACCCTCATGGCCCGAAAACAGTGGTGGGACATAGTGAAAAAACTCAATGAAATAAATGCCTCTCCAAAGATACTTTACCCAGCTAGACTCTCATTCATAATAGAAGGAACAACACACAGTTTCACAGACAAACAACAGCTCAGGAACTTCATAGACTCAAAACCATGGTAACAAGAACAACTAAATGGGCTACTTTAAGGCAAGACAGGCCCCTCAAATACACCAAATTTCAACAGAACAATGGGACAAAATCCCATAACAATAATCTCTCTCAATGTCAATGGGCTAAACGCACCAATTAAAAGACATAGAGTGGCAGGATGGATTAGAAAATTGAACCCAACATTCTGCTGCCTGCAAGAAACACATCTCAATAGTCAAAGCAAACACAGACTCAGAGTCAAAGGTTGGAAAACAATCCTACAGGCAAACAGCTTCCATAAAAAAGCTGGGGTAGCCATCCTAATATCAGACCACATCGATGTCAGAGTGAAGAAGGTCATAAGAGAAAGTGAACGCCATTTCTTATCGATCAAAGGATCTGTACAACAGGAAGAACTTACAATAATAAATGTATATGCACCTAATGAGAGACCAACAAAGTACTTAAAACAACTACTCATAGATTTGGAAAAAGATATCAAGAGCAACACAATACTAGTGGGAGACTTCAACACCGCTTTGTCACCTGTTGATAGATCAACCAGACTCAAGCTTAGCAAGGACATACTTCATCTGAGGGAAACAATAGAAGAAAGGGACTAAGTAGATATATACAGGACACTTCATCCACAAAAAGCTGAATACACATTCTTCTCAAGCGTCCATGGAACATTCTCCAATACAGACCACATGCTGAGCCACAAAACGTGCCTCCAAAAAATTAAGAAGATAGAGATTGTATCTACAATCTTCTCAGACCATAATGCGCTGAAATTCAAAGAAAATGACACACAGAAACAGAAAACTAAATCAAACACCTGGAAATTAAACAGTGCGCTATTGAACAACGAGTGGCTTAGAAAGGAAATCAAAGAGGAAATCAAAAGATTCCTAGAGACGAATGAAAATGAGGACATGAGTTACCAAAACTTATGGGGCACAGCAGAAGCTGTGCTAAGAGGAAAGTGTATAGCTCTACAAGCATTCCTCAGGAAGGAGGAGCGAGCACACATAAATAATCTAACCTCACAGCTTAAGAGCTTGGAGAAGGACCAACAAAAGGAGCACAACCCCAACAGGAGAAAGGAAATAATAAAACTCACAGCAGAGATTGACGAGATGGAAACCCAAAAAAACGATCCGAAAGATCAATGAAACCAAGAGCTGGTTCTTCGAGAAAATTAACAAGATCGATAAGCCTCTAGCAAAACTCACAAAGAAAGGGAGAGATAAAACCCTAAGAAACCGAATCAGAAATGAAAAGGGGGTCATTACAACAGAAACTACAGAAATTCAAAGGATCCTCAGGGAGTACTTTGAGAAGCTTTATGCCATGGAACATCAAAACCTTGAGGAAATGGATAAATTCCTAGACTCCTACAGACTCCCAAGGCTGAACCAAGAAGACCTGGAATACCTGAGCAGACCTATCACCATCAAGGAAATTGAAATGGTAATAAAAAGTCTCCCCAAGCACAAAAGTTCTGGCCCGGATGGATTCACTAGTGAATTCTTCCAAACCTTTAAAGGAGATTTAATCCCAATACTCTTTAAGTTTTTCAAAAAAATTGAAATATCAAAAACAATTCCGAACAGTTTCTACGAAGCAAACATCACACTGATACCAAAAGCAGACAGAGATACCACAAAGAAAGAGAATTACAGGCCAATATCCCTGATGAACACAGATGCAAAGATCCTCAACAAACTACTAGCAAATAGAATCCAACTACTCATCAAAAAGATCATACACCATGAGGAGGGGAGATGCATGTTGAAAGTAGACTATGGACTGAATATGTTTGCCACTCAATGCCTCTTTTGCAGACCACAACACCCCAAAGGAGAGAGAGAACACAAGGGATTGCCCTGCCACAGAGGCAGGGTGGGATGGGGGGATGGGGGTGGGAGGGATATTATCCATGGTGGTGGAAAATGAGCACTGGTAGAGGGATGGGTATTTGATCATTGTATAATAGAAACCCAAGCACAAAAAATTGTAAATCTACAACTGTACCTCATGGTGTTTCACTAATTAAAAAAAAAGTATGTGAATATAGTTATAATTTAAGAAAGAAGAGTTCTATTAAAAACCAAACAAAATAGTAAACAAATCAAACATAAACAGAACACAGATAAAAATAAGCAAACTTGTTTCCACAAAGCTGTGTACTTTATAAAGATACAGAAATTTCTAATAGACTTAAAATTATTTGCTATTATTCACAAGAAAAAGGTGAGTTAAAGCAAAATTTATTGACAGTAATTGGAATTACTAAACTTTGTTCTAGCAACACTGACTTTTGGTCACAGATAAAACAACTAGATCTCAAATATAGAGCAATGAAAATACAAATTGTAAACTCTGGTTTAAGACAAAAATGTTTGGTGGCCTATTTTTAATATATATGTATGTATGCATATGTATAATCTGTTTCTAGCATTCCAACATAGGTCCTAAGTATTTATTTTATATCAATGAAATGCATTGTATAAAAATAGTCTTTTATAAGATTGCACAGAATTTCTTTATATATGGATCAAAAACTAAAAGTAAAGGTGGTATCACTGACATAAATGTTCTAGATATTTTGTATAAAGTCATATAACAATAATACTACTTTTCAATAATAATAGTTTACTAATGCGTACCTAAAAAGTGAAAGATATCTCTGACCCATGTTGGTAAATGAATCAGAACAAAAAATAATGTTCTTTTATGATTCCATTTATAATACATTTTAGAAGTAGCATGCCAATGTCATGATTACAAAATCATAGCAAAGTTTATCTCTGTGGAGTGTAAAGTTATTGATAGAAAAGTCACATGGTAAATTTTTGAGATGCTGTGTGCTTTGACATATGTGTGTGTCAAAACCCATTAAATTTCACAGTTAAGACTTGTTTATTTAACTGTAATAAAATTTTATCTCAAAGAAACAAAAAGGAACAAATATTGAAGTATATGAGGAAAGGAAATCAAAATATTAAAAAGCAAAACATGTTTGTACACATGGTGTTCTAGATTGTTAGATAATATTGGAAACATCAATCTTACCTCAAATTCTTAATAAGCAAATAAAGAGAACTGCATTATCTCCCCCTTTTTAAAAAAAAATTGTTATGGTGGTGGAGAATAATACCTGAGTGCAAAGCCAGAAGTAGTCCAAATCATAGCCACTCACACTAAAATAAATAAATAAATAAATAAAATATAGATTGTTTCAACACCAGAAATGTATTTTTTTATGAGCCTGGAGACTGGAAATCAAAGACCAAAGTCTAGCGGTATGATTTTGTCTGAGTCCTATGGAAAGTGAGTGTTCCAGTCATCTCAACAATATTTGCGACTTCTCATTTTATCCTCATGTGATCATCCTTCTATTTACATATTTTTCATTCAACTGTGCTAGGGGTCACTCTGAGCTCTGTGCTCAGGGATCACTCCAGGTGGGGCTCAGAGAATGCTAGATGGGGATTGAACCTCAATCTGTGGTGTATAAGATAAGAACCTTACATTCTGAACTATCTCTCTAGTCTCATGTCACTCAATTTGAATATCAAGAAGACATAAAAGACGTACCTGGTATGTGGCTCTTTTTCCAATAACTGTTATCAAAAAAGAACAGTGGACACATCCAGAAAACAGGACTGAGCCAGAAAAAGTAATATGCAAGTCTGGAACGTCTTGTACCAGATATTAAGTAATTGTCACAACCACAAGAATATATCAGAAGGACACTGCATCACACATCTGTATAGAGAGAAAACAGTAGAGTGGGAGAGATTGTTAAAGTAGGAAGTTGTCAACAATTCTGTGGATTGTGACAGTAGCAAACAGGATACAGAACTCTATTTTATGCTACCCTGTACATGTAAAGTAGAAAAAAATGCAAAAATATATATATTCTAGGGCCTGAGAGACAATACAGGAATTAAAAGTGTTTGACTTCCACATGGCTGACCCATGCTCAAAATCCCGGCCCAAAGTGTGGTCCCTAAGCAAGGAATCAGGAGTAAACCTTCGTATAGTAGGTGCGGCCTAATTACTCTGTCTATATATTGAAAACATGGACATATCCATTAATGATATGAGCCCACACTTGAATGCTGATCCTTTCCTTCTTAGAAAAAGAGTATTAGTATGAAGAATACAGATTTTTATTTCCAGCCTTCTATGAATAATTGATCATCGGAATATATCTTCTTCATAAAACTTGCTCTGACCATGCCCTTTACACTTGACTGGGGGGCCCACTTACATGTAATTTGCAGAATTTTTCATGCATCACTATTGCTGTCTTTTTGTTTTAATATTATCACAACCCTAAAAGCAAAAAATACTATACCAACTGCTGCAAATGCTAACACCTGACTACTTTGTGTGAGTGAAATGGGGAATTTAATATATTCAGTTCAATTGCTTTGGGTCTGAAAAATGATGCCTGTGAAACTTCACTTTCAAAGATACTTAATTCTGCATATGCTTTTATGCTTCTGTTTTTAAACTGATTTGTATAAGTCAAACTTGTAATAAAAAGTTTAGTATTTGCTGGATTTAAAATTCAAATGCTGGATTTAGAATAGCATTCAAAGAATACAATTCGTTTGAAATACAAATTTCTTTTTTAAAGTTGTTGTTTAGTTTTGGGGGGGCAGCACCACCAACACTCAGTGTTTACTCCTGGCTCTGTGCTCAGGAATTATTCCTGGCAGAACTCAGGGGACCATATGTGGTGCCTGAGGATAGAATCTTGGTCAGCAGTGTGCAAGGCATGTATACTGTACAATCTCTCTAGCCCTGAATTGTCCTCTTAAGCACAGCCATAGTCTAAGTTACGTCACTTCAATAAGTTCCAGTGTCAGGTATTTCATGGCCTTCTATGCTACTCTCTTTTGTAAAATATTGCCTCTTCTTTAATCAAAATGTTTTTGGATTTCATCATTATTTTAGTTACATTTTATAGCAAAGCTACTTAGACTCCCTAACTTTGCCATTAGAGTACGGTCTTGGTAAGCAGGTAACAGAATTATGTGAAAGCTTTTATCTTTCTGGGATCTAGACATGTACAAAAAGAGAGAAAGTGAACAGATGTTCTCAAATTCCAGTGGCCATCTGCTGAGCCCAAAGCACTCCCCCTGACAGAGGACGATCTGCCGAGCACTTACTCGTAAAACACCCATTTTGTGAATGAAATGATTTTACAGCTCTCTGAGGCTATCACGTTGTCATCCTCTGTCAGTACTAAAATTAATGTGGAAATAAAAGTAAACAAAGCATCTCTCTTTCTGTGTTCCCAAAAATTTATCGACTTGTTCAAACATTGAACTCTCATGCAAACAAACACGCTTTTTATTCTAATTTCATTTTCATCGTGATGAAGAGTAGCAACCCAACTTAGGATGAATTTTTCTACTTTAGAATTATGCTTCTAGGTGAAAATGGAACTCAATACTACTCATCAGTAGAAGACTTTTTAAAAAATGCTTCATAGATAAAATTTTGTTTTCTAGACAAAGCAAATGCCACATGACAGTATTTGTCTATACTGACATTACTAAGACCAGATGGAGTTCTGTTCTTCTCTGTTTGGACTGCTATAAGAAAGCAGTCAGGATATTGTGTTTTTTTTCAGGGTCTGAGCCATAGTAAAACAAATAGGGCATTGCTTTCCACATGAATGACACAGATTTGATCCCAAGCTCCCCACATTTTTCCCAAAACAACCCCCTACACACTCCTAGGTGTAATCCCTGAGTGCAGAGCCAGGAATAAGCCCTGATTAAAACCAGATGTGACCTAAAAGTCAAAGGGGGAAAAGGAAAAGATTGTGTTGTTTCAACACCAGTAATGTATTTTGTCATGATTCAGGTGGTTATAAATAGAAGATCAGAGTATGGCATGATGACTTTGTCTAAAAATAAAATAGAAAATGAATATTCTAGGTGTCCCTCCAAGCCTCTTGACTTATCACTGTGTCCTCACATGATCATCATTCTATATACATGTGTTCGTCTCCTTCATGATATTCATTGATCCCATATCTCATTTATTTATCTTCCTTGAATGTATTTTATTCCTATCACTGCTTAAGGCATGGTATAATCATTACTTCTTCCACATTTCTCTTCTTCCACATTTAATAAGCTTTAAATAATTTAAGGTTTAACTTAGGTAATAGAGATAATAAAATCCCCCCCTCATAATTCAAAGATGGGAGATTTCTGATTGGGTTTGTAGACACATATATGACAGATTGTGTCTCTTTCTTTAGTTTCAGCCATACCTCGTTTTTTGAGCTAGCTTCTACAATTAAGTTCTGAAGGGGGATAAAAAATGTGGAAGCCACAGAATTAAGTTTTCGAAGGCAGTGTGCTCACTTTCTCCCAAGGGGAATAAAGAATGCCCGATGAAAAAGGCCATTAAAAACAAACAAACAGCAACAACAAAAAAAACCTCTTCTTTCTTTTTATTTTTTATTTTTCAAAAGTAAATGCGCTTTTTAGTGTGGATGGTAGAAATCCATTCAGAAATTTCCTAAAAAAAAAAAATTGGAATTTTGCTCTTTCCACCACCTCAATTTTCCCAATCCTTCTCAACTTTCTTTTAATGAATGTCTTTCTTTGAGTCATAATTCATCTGCTACAGACCATACAAGATCAAGAAAGGGTGGTAATTTCCTAAGGGGACTCCACTTTAAGGAAAATTCCAACAAAAAACTAATTTTAAACTTAATGTTTGTTATAAATCACACATAAGAAGCCAGGGGGAGTTTTTGTTCTGAGTGCTATTGAAAACAAATCAAACTAAACAAAAAGGAATTTAACAATTGATATGCATGGATGGGATTCAGAAGGAATATTTTAATGTATATAATTGTATTCTATCATGATTAGTGCAAAATTCAGTTTTTTTCTGACTTTAATGTTATTTATGAATAACTTTGTCAAGTGAACATTAAAGCTGCAGGCGCTCTTCTGAGTGATATGAAGAACTGTGTTAAAACTTAAGATAATAAAAGTAAAAAAAATCCAATAAGCCCTTTCAGTTACTTATAGACAAAGAGAAAACAACGTAATTGTCATTTTAAACTAGAAATGGAAAATCCCAGTCATCTGTGGAACTAGAGTAAGCAAAATCCTCCTCCCAAAACTCACTTAATTGAGTTCATTTGTATCAACTTAAGAAGACACTTCTGTCTTCTTTACCTTCTACATGTTTTCTCCATTTAATCTTTCATGCAATACTTTCAATATTTTTCCAAGAAAATTATTAGGAATGGAGAGAGGAAAACACAGATATTTCATTAATCACGTTTTTTCCAAAACTAGTAAAATTTTTCTTAAAAAAATCAGCTGAAGGAATCATTTCAAGATACAAATCATTTCAAGATAGCAGCAAAATTTACTAGAACTTAATCACAGCTACTGTACTATACATTATCTTAATTAAAAACAATACATGTTAAATTTTGCATTTTTATGTAAATAAGAGGATTCTAGCCATTACAAAAGTTTGAAGTTTGTTTTACAAGGAATAAGTGATGCTAAACTAAAAACCATAACATGGTAATATAAAAAGTAATATGTTAATATTCATAATTACCATTTCTTTTTTTGCATGTGCATGTTTGTATGATTCTTATATAGATATGGGAAACTGTATCAGTAGACAAAAATATGTTTTTGAGGCTCAACAAACTCAGATATTCATTTATTAGTTTCTTGCCAAGGGAAATGCTGTTTCTTTCTAAAATACTTCGTTATTAGTTTCTTGCCAAGGGGAATGCTGTTTCTAAAATATTTCGTTAAGTAAACTTTGTGCATTTCCAATGGACACTCTAGATCCTTCTTCTAATAATTACTTATGAAATTTTCCAGAATGACTTGACAATTATCAGGTCATAATTGAAGATTTTAGGTATGCAGTATTCACCAGTTATTTGACTTCAGCAATGCCAGCAACATCAACTTCAGTCCTTGTTGTTGTAAAGGATTATTGAACTTAATTGGGAACTTATGAAATTTGATAGTTCCAAAACTATTTTTTTTACTGTTACCCATTAAGGAAGCATCCCTTCATCATTCAGATTTATTAATATAAATGTGATCAAGGTTTTCACTACTCAGTGCAATGCCTTATTTGATGCTATTGTGCAAATTCTAATTGTTTAAATTCATAGTGGTAATATGATAAAATATTTACTCATAATACCATAAATCTGGCAGTAACAAAAGAGAACAAGCCTTCTGCTAAGCACTGTGAAAAATTTCTCATTCCCCAAAAGAGCCATTTCGATGTCTCTTTCACAGTCTCTTTCTACTTTAAATATTGGCACATTCATATGTAGCATCTGAAATTGGAAAGGATGCCTTAGAAATGTGAGATGAGGGGAACAATCATTCAGTCAAAGCACAAAATTAAAATATCTAACTCTGAAAAAATTCTACCTTGGTACATTTTATTATGGATATTTCTTGACTTTAGCTCACAATTTTTCAGAAATATCTGAGTAGAGCTGGGGGCTAAAATAACTCACTAAGATCAGAGGCTAATCATTCTTTTTACCTGTTATCAATACTTGCAAAACTATTTCTTTTTAAAAAAATATTTAGTTTTTACTTTTTGGGTCACACCCAGAGATGCACAGGGGTTACTCCTGGCTCTGCACACAAGAATTACTCTTGGTAATGCTAGGGACTATATGGAATGCTGGGAATTGAACCAGCATTGGCCATGTGCAAGGCAAACACCCTACCCACTGTGCTATCACTCCAGCCCCGCAAAACAATTTCTAAGGAATTTTGAGGACAGATATTTCACATACATCAAGCAGGGAGCATTGGGTTAAAGGGCAATTTAAAATCAAGAGGCTTTTGTATATTGGGTAATACCTGCTAAACCCATCCATCCTTTTTGGTAAAAGTCGACATTTATACTCCAGAGTGAAATAATCTGCCAATCTTTGGAAGGTAAAACACCACACATGATATTCATACATATTATCTTGATTAAATTTACTATGGTTGCTGCAAAGAAATCCAAGGACCTGGGAAAACGATGTTTGGAACTTAAACCAGTTGAAAGGCATGAGGTCTTTGAGACTTAAGACCCATCTCAGGATCCTGTAAAAAATAAAATAAAATATAGAGTTCCAGGCAGAGGGCAAGGAGGGAACCTAGGGGGAGAGACTTCAATGCTGGCACAAAGGCTACACCAAAAATCATAAGAATAATATCAACAGCCCTAAACTCTTCCCCTTCACAATCACCCTAGCAATAAACCTCGGTGGGCAGCTTAGGAAAACTATATAAACCTGCTTGGCAGAGTTTCAAAGGTGCGCATGTTCCAGCATCTCTCCAGATTCTTTGCTTTCTTACTTCAGGGCGCATGGTCCATTCAGTGAAATATATTCTTTTGTTTTATTTCAATCTGGAGTAGCTGAGTTCTTTCTCGAGCATGTCTCTCCCTCGCCTTTTTTCATCCCTCATTTCCCAAATCAACCCATTTTACGTGACTCTGAATTCCTGAATTTCTTTTCTCTGAAAGAAGGCTACAAACCTAAAAGAGACTGCATAAGGGTTAGGATTACCTTGCCTTTTGATGCAGAGAAATCCTCATCTACAATGTGAGTTTCAAGGCTCTTAGAGAATGTGGGTGGCAGCAATTCTATCCCACACCAGCTAGAACAAGTGGGATGCAGGTGTACATGAGGTCTACACCATGCAGGTGCCCAGGGCAGACACATCATTAGTAACTTTCCCGAGCCCTTTCCCCTGGCGAGGGAGAGAAAAGCATTGACCAGCCCTCTGTGGGCTTTGACTCTCTTTGCCCATACCTATGACACCTGGGGAGCCCTACTTTTCAGCTGGAGGTAACCTATCCCACCCACACACTATCATACAATGTGTGACAATTCTGTGATCAAAATTTTTCCACACAAAGTATACCTATTTTCTTCCTTTCCAAGATATACCCCAATACTGTGTCTGTACTGATTTAGTAGATAGTTTTGCAAACAATTGTACAGCTGTGAACAAGTATGCTTCAATTAATCACTGAGGTGGAAGGGAGATACAGAATATTCAGAAGCAAAATATGAAAGTAAGTGCATTCAGGGAGGTCAGCTGGGCACTGAAACATCCTTTTGCCATGAAGACATTTGACAAACAGTATTAACTTGCAGACACTGTGGATAAACTCAGAGTCTACTGAAATGTGCAGATCTACATTAAACTGGGATCTGGGAAGATTTGATCCTCACTATAACATTTAACTGTATCTGTAGTTACTGAGTTTCAGTTCCAGAGTCCACAGTATTAGAGACTGTAGGAAAAAATCCCTGTATAAATCTTGGTTCTTAAGAGATCAACTAGTTTTTTTTTCTACCTGTAAGTTTCATGACCATAAGTCAACTTCACACTTTTATATAAAATTAACACTATTTGGATATCAGGCCATCTCAGGTATATAATCGATCTAAGGCAGTTTTTCTCCCATTTGAAATATCAAAAATGAGAACAATTTATCTTTGTAGATACTTACCTTCATGCTGATCTTGATTTTTCCTTTGATCACCAGTCGGAAAAACTGATCTGACACTATGAAAAATCATAAATATCCAAGGATATGATAAACTACACACAAGTACCACCTGAATATATCTTACCAACCAATGTTTAGTACCATTCTGACTTTTTTATGAATTTTTTCAACATATTACTCAGACTAAAATTTTTGGCTTTTTTTTCATTCTGTCCCATAATTAGAAGCTTCTCTATGAAATATGAAAGTGGGCAGAAAATAAGCAAATCTCATAGATAAAAAAAGTCATGTGAGGGGTTGGAGCGATAGCACAGCAGGTAGGGCATTTGCCTTGCATGCAGCCAACATGGCCGACCCGGGTTCGATTCCCAGCATCCCATATGGTTCCCCGAGCACCGCCAGGAGTAATTCCTGAGTGCATGAGCCAGGAGTAACCCCTGAGCATCGCTGGATGTGACCCAAAAAGCAAAAAAAAAAAAAAGTCATGTGAGAATGCGAAAGATAGTATAGCAATTAAGACTTGTACTTTGCATGTGGCCAACTCCAATTTGGTTTGATCCCTGGTTCCACATATTCCTCCTGAGCACTGCCATGGTGGTGTGAATAATGCCAGTACCCCAGGGGCTGGGGTATCACAGCATTTCCTGACTCTCACATTGAACTAATGGCACAGGTCGTCAAGATTAACCAAGAGATCTTCACAGCCTCCTGTTCTTAGCCTGGTATCTTTTTCACCCAGCACAAATAAAGTAGTATCTCTCACTGAACAAGATGTCCTATGAGAATCATGGGGCTGGAGAAATAGCACAGAGAGTAGGGAGCTTGTCTTGCATGTAACTGACCCAGGTTTGATTCCTGGCATGTCATATCGTCCCTCAAACACCACCCTACCAGGAGTAATTTTTGTGTGCAGAACTAGGAATGACCCCTGAGCATTGCCAGGTATGCCCCCCCCCATAGACATCTTATTATAATCATGTTATTGGAATGTCAGGTGAGAGCATAAGCTATGGCATCCAGTCTTTTCTCATAGCTTCTACATACCTGACTAAATCACCATTGCTGGGATGTAGGCAGGTGAGATTACTAGTCATCGTTGCATTTCAGCACTTTCAGGTAACTGTTGGAAAGAAAGAAAGAAAGAAA
The DNA here is from genome assembly GCF_029834395.1 of Sorex fumeus. Lineage (NCBI taxonomy): Eukaryota > Metazoa > Chordata > Mammalia > Eulipotyphla > Soricidae > Sorex > Sorex fumeus. The sequence continues at coordinate 12,840,293 of NW_026606297.1, read as the reverse complement.
GAAAGAAAGAAAGAAAGAAAGAAAGAAAGAAAGGGAAGGTAGGAAGGAAGGGAGGGAGGGAGGGAGGGAGGGAAACAAGAAATGAAGGAGAGAGAAAAAATACAGATAAAGGAATAGTAAGACAGGGAAAGAAAAGAAAACCATTAACAATATCACTGATGCCTAACATACCAGTTCTTTCATATTAGCATAAGCTTTTTTATAAATCAAATATTTTTGCACAAGATATCTATAGTAACATTCATTTTCCTATTAGATTTAAAACTGACATAATAGGAAAAAATAGACAATAAAAAGAAGAAACAGAAATAATTCAGAGTTATTGTCTCTGGAAAAGAATACAAAATGAGTATGTTCAGAATCCCTTTAGATGAGACAAGATTGAAATTATGATTAAATAGCAAGAAATTATACTATTGACCCAATTGAGACGAAAATGAACAGCGTGCAACTCTTATAAATAAAAACAATAACTCAATAAGCAATGCAAATTATATACTAGAGCTGAAGAGAGAAATAATAAGTATGAAAATACAATTAGAAACTAACCAGAAAAAATATAAAAGTTATTTAAGAAAAAATAGTTTAATGAGTATCAACATTGATTGAAAAAATCCAGTATATATTCATTTAAGGGAGCTCCAGAGTATCAAACACAAAGGTGTAAGACTTAAGAGGAAAAGTGGCGAATGTTAAATAAAAATTTTCTAGCAGTGATAAACTCTGAAAATTCAGATTCATAAATGTGTATGAATCGCACTCTATATTTACGTACATGTATCACACACAGAGGACACCACAAGATATATTACAACTCAAGAGTATAATATAAAAGATATAAAGAAGTTATAGAACACTTCAAAAAATAAAACTCATCTAAAACTAGATTAGATAAGAAAATGTTTCAAGTTGGTTAATTCTTATATTTCAAGTCTTGATCAAAATTGCCTGGTTACCTATCATTATTTAGAGTGATTGTATGTATATGCATTTAAAACAGCAACTGAGACTAGAAGGAAATATAAAAGAGATCTTTTTTAATTGCAGATTTGTCAAACATGCCTCAGTTAATGATTGATATATTAGACAGACATATTTTGCTAATGATATCAAAAAACATAATAAAACAATATTATCCTTATGGCTGGAGCAATAGTCCAGCGGGTAGGGCATTTGCCTTGCACATGGCTGACCCGGGTTTGATTCCTCCATCCCTCTTGGAGAGCTCGGCAAGCTACGAGAGTATGCCGCCCACACAGCAGAGTCTGGAAAGCTCCCCATGACATATTTTATTATGCCAAAAACAGTAACAAGACTCACAATGGAGATGTTACTGGTGCCCGCTCAAGCAAATTGATGAACAACAGGAGGGCAGTGCTACAGTACTATCCTTATACAAAATTACTGATATGTACACTGAAGAATGTAATTCTTTTTATAAAGCTATGGAAAAGATAAAAAATTGCCTCTTAAAGTGCTGACCAACCAGATTAAAGATAGTTCAACATATTACCAACATACTTCTCTTCAACACAGTTATGTTTGAAATAAATGGTAGAGGGGTGTTCAAAAAATTATCATATTAAGCATGAAAGAACCTAAAGCTAATGATGCAAAAAAGAAAATAAAGGATTTTTTCCATTTATTAATATTTTCATTGACTAACAATGACATACACATTTACAAAGTTGTTTATGATTGGATTTTAGTCCTATAATGTTCCAACACCTGTCCCTTCACCAGTGTACTTTTCCCGCAACCAATGGTCCCAGTTTCCCTCCTGCCTCCCAACCCCACTATGACAAGCACATCTGGATCTCTCTCTCTCTCTCTCTCTCTCTCTCTCGCTTCTTTAGGGCCCTATGGTTTGCAATACAGATAATGAAAGGTTATCAGGCTTATCCATTTACCTGTATCCTTCACCCCCCCCCCCACACACACACTTTTTTGGCAAGCTTCCAAACAATATAAAGGAAATTTTAAAATAATTAAGTGAAATATAAGCAAAAAATTGACACATCATGATCCATGATATACAGTAAATCATGTTAAGAAAAATATAGAAGTTAATATGTGCACAAGTTCACTGAAATCACTTAACTTCCCGTTAGTCGTCAAGTTGCTCAAGCGGGCGCCAGTAACGTCTCCATTCATCCCTGTCGCGTGCCAGTGTAGCCCAATGGCATCTGTTCGCTCTGGGAACATGAAGGGCCTCAAACCGATCGTTCATGATCTTGACGAAGAAGTCTGACCATCTGGTAGGTGGGCGGCCACGCAGTCTTTTGACATCCCGTGGAATCCAGTTGGTAACAGCTCTGGTCCAGCGGTCATCTTTAAATCTCATTACGTGACCAGCCCATCTGATTTTTGACACCTTGGCAAACGAGACAGCGTTCCTGATTCTTGATCGTCGATGGATGTCGGAACTCCGGATTCTTTCTCTCATTTGAGTGAAACGTGATATTCCAAGCATAGCTCTTTCAATTCCTCTTTGGGAGACCTGAATAGCATTCTCATCCTGTTTACATAGGGCCCAGGTCTCTGAGGCATTTGTTAATGCAGGAAGAACAGGATGAGAAAGGAGAAGGATGAGAAAGGAGAGGCCAACGAAATCTCAAGGCCGAACTAGGCTGCCACAACGAAGGAAGACAAAAATGATCGTCTGTACTTTCAATGTGCACAAGTTAAGATATAAAAAATGGATATTATTGAAAACAAAAAAATGACAGAATATAAAAATTTTCAGTCTTCATAGTTAGCAGAATCATTAATATGGGCAATAGTTTTGAAAATTGAACAAAATGAAGTGCTGAAATAAATAAAAGGACAAAATAAAGTGCTAAAATAGTGTTAGTAAATGAAGTAACCAAAATTTACATCAGTTTATAACTTCCTTTTCTTTCTCAAGAACAAACTGATAATAGCTCAAATATAACAACCATACTCATTGATCTCCAATTTTTAATAGATTGAAACCTTATTTAAAAGTTTGCAACAAATTAAAAGGCTTAGATTTTGCCACAAGTAAACCGAATCTAGTTTTAAAGTACTCATAATTTCAAGATCAAAACTAATCTATGACTTTCAACTTATTTTCTAAGAAAACATAGCCTTCACCCAAACATTGATGGAAACTTGGCTAAATAGAAAAAAATAACATGCCAGTCTTGTGGTTTTTAATTTAAATTTTTTAAATATTATACTCTAAGTCTGCATCATGAATCTGGAAATAAAATTGGACCCACTCCAGCAAAGAAAGTTTGACTTAGCATTAGAAAATTAAATAATATAATTCACTAACTTGTTAACAGAAAAATAATTCATGCATTTGTCTAATAGGCACAAAGTACTTTCATGTAATTTCAATCCATCTATGATTGAAAAGTAATCTCATCATCAAGGGTATTTTTATAGCTGATTAATCTTACTAGAATAATTAAATTGTGTGATGCATTTGAAATAATGTTTATATTTTCATTGTACAGTTCAGTGTTGATTTGCATTAAGTAGCTCTTTGCTAGGGAGACCTCTGTGATCTATTACTTTCTTTCTCCTCAAATTGCTTGTAAATAAGATGAGCAATGTCACTGTCACACTGTCCTCCTGTTGTTCATCAATTTGTTCAAGCGGGCACCAGCAACGTCTCCATTGTGAGACTTGTTGCTACTGTGTTTAAATATCGAATACGCCATGGGGAGCTTGCCAGGCTCTGCCATTCAGGTGAGATACTCTCGGTAGTTTGACAGGCTTTCCAAGAGGGATGGAGTAATTAAACACAGGTCAGGTTCGTGCAAAGCAAACACCCTACCCGTTGTGCTATCACTTCAGCATATTTTTTATTATTCAAAATGGAACATCTGGAGACTGGAGCAATAGCACAGAGGATAGGGCATTTACTCTGCACGCGGCCCTTCCAGATTCAATTACCAGCATCCCATATTCCCATGAGCACTGCCAGGAGTACTTCCTGACTGCAGAGCCAGAAGTATCTCCTGTGTATCACGAGGTGTGACCCAAAATCCCACCCAAAAAATTGAAACATCTTTCAAATTGATAGAAAATTGATAGAAACTGCTCATATGTTTCTTAGGATGTCATGTGTAAGTCATTATTGTCTCAAACTAGGATATACTTGCGATCCCCCAAAAATTCTCTGATTACAATAATTTCTAATTTTAGGCTCGAGCAAATCGACGATTAACGGGAAGTTAAGTGATTAAGTGATTAAGTGAAGGCTAGATTTTAAGAGTATGCAAGACCAACACATTTATATGAGACAAGTTATAGCTCTCAAAATTCACGTTTTGAAGTCCCTTTATGAGTAACTCAGCAGGTAATTGTAATTGAAGATAACCTTTTTTTTCTTTTTATTTATGCTTTAATTTTTACTGGATCTACATGAAATACACTGTTATAAAGTTGTTTGTGATTGGGTTTCAGTCTGAAGCTAACATTTTTTTAAAAAAAGACTAAGTTCAAGGGAGACTTTTACAGTGAACCCTAATCATGACTAGTGAGCACTGTAGAAGAGGAATAGACTCAAGCTTGCGCATACCCACAAAGGGCCATGAGGAAGCAGCCATCTACCAGCTAAGGACAGAGACCAGTTTGAAACGCAATCTGCCACAAGGCTGATCCTGAAACACTAAGGCTTGAGAAATTTAAATTTTACTGTTTACGCCATAGAGTCCCTGGTATTTTGTCACAGTACCCTAACAACTAATACTTGAAACACTATGTATCTATGGATTCATATGAGATCATCTTCTAGAAAAAAATTCTTATTACCCAGTTTCTTAATTTCTCTTCTTTGATGTTTAATTCCCCCATATCAATCTCTCTCTCTCTCTCTCTCTCTGTCTCTGTAGGTCTGTCTTGGTCTCTGTCTCTGTCTGTCTCTGTCTGTCTGTCTGTCTGTCTGTCTCTCTCTTTGTCCCTCTCACACATATTAAACTCTCAGATCATAAGCTGATTATACTATATATGTTTATTAGTGTGAATAATGATGATGCTAATGATAATGCACATATATATTTATAATAAGCTTAGTTTTGGGCAGAACCTGGCATGCTCCCCATGTCCCCACGACAACAGGTCTCATTCCCCTGACCCTGAAAGAGCCTCTAAACTTATTGGGAAAAGATGAGCAAGAAGAGGCTGCAAAAATCTCGGGACTGGGAGGAATAGAGATGTTACTGGCATCTGCTCAAGTAAATCGAACAACGGGATAACAATAATACAGTGATACAGTGATATTCGTTAGTGAAGTCAAAGCAAGTACGAGATAAATATCAATTAGCAATTATTTTTGTATTCATACAAAATCTATCAAAATTGGGACTTGAGAGCTCATTGGTGGGTCCACCTCTGTCATTGTAAATAAAGTAGGTTACCCATTAGGTATGGAACTTAGGATCAATGTGTGAAATCTAGTTGGAAAAAGAATGATGGCAGTATAACAGATGGCAGAAAAACAAAGCTGGCAGTATAGAGTTGGTGGGGGCATAAAACCAGTCCATGATGCAACTTGAATAGCAAAATTTATCTTGCTTCTTTATTATTAAAAGAGATATAGTCCAGATATACATTGTTTTGATCCATTTCTATACTGCTTTATGGTGTTATTGTGGCAGCTTTATCTAATACCTCATTATCTAATACCCCTCCGGGGTTTGACTTCTTTTGTGGACTGATACATGAGTGGATGAGATAAATGAGTGGCAACCCTGCCTAATCCCGTGAGGATTGAAACAAGAACAAAGAAGGCAAGAAAAGGCAGTGTGAGATTCAGGCATCTAAATCATTTGGAACTAATTTCCTGAGAGGGTGAGGAAAATATTTTAAGAAAACTAGGTCATCACGTGACCTGATGGATAGGCTCTGATGATTAAAAACTGTTTCTGTAGACTTCCAACATCACATGTGTTCTTTCTTAATCATTAGCATATTGCCCCATACCAGTGCTTAGTTCTAAGCACTAAAACTTTTTTAGTCATGTGGAATGGAACCTCAAGAGCTCAACACAGTGTCTTGAAATAACATGTTTGTATTTTTCTGAGCAGGCATAAATTACCAGAAAGATACAGATTTACTGGGCCTAGTAATTTAAATGTTGTATCCATTAAAGTTATTTAAGAGGCTTGGTGAATAATAGCTAACACATTTGTTCCCCTTGTCACCAAAGTTCTCTTAATCTGCTGAGTAAACAAAATCTTTGAAATTTTGGTTGTGAATTTTTCTATGTTGCTATAGTGTATGACTTAGAACACAGATATTTTTTCCCTGCCTGCTCTCTTAAGCAGATAAATGCACAATTTCAAACGTTATTAGCATATCAGTGTCTAATTGACTATAATAAAAAATAAAAAATCCTAATAACATTCCTAGATGTCATTCCCATAGACCTCAATTATTCAGAAGTTTCATAAAGCCGCTGTCTAGCTGAGTATGATCCATTAAATATGCAACTGGGCTAAAATATAAAAGTTTCCCAAATGCTCAGAGGATGAAATCATGGCGGTGTTTTAAAATTTAATGTTGCTTAACCTGAAACACAATGAATTCCTCTGCCCAGATATAAAGTTTATGGTGTGAAAGTCAAAATTAATCCATAGTGTTTTGTAAAACTGGTCACACCAAGATTTTTATCTTTCTTTGCTCAAATTTTCATTTCTAACTGTGGAGTTAGATGTTAGCAAAGTATTAAAGTTTGAGAAAAGAAGAATAAAATATTGTGGGAACTATTTACATAAATCACAAATTAATAAGACAGAAAAAATAATATATAGAAGCATTAACCAATTGTAGTGTCTCTACTTATATCTGTATTAAATGTCTAAGAACTCTGAGTAACCCCAAAACACTGAAATATAAAAATACATGTGTTAAAGATAATTTTTGATAATGTTTTGAGAAATACATTATTTTTGTCGTGATAGATAGCATTCAACAAATACATGATTTAAAAAAGAGATTTTATTATTTTAAAATAACCCATGTTTTGCTAGTTTACTATTTTACAAATATTAAGTATAAACTATTTCACACTAAGTATTACGAAGTATGAGAATATGCCTTTGTATAAATATTTACATTTAAAAATATATATAGGTGATATCTCATTTTTTAAAAATTTAAATTTCCCTAATGACAAGTGATACAAACTATTTTTCCCTATACCCATCAACTACCTACATGTTTTTTTTTCCTGAGGAAAATTCTGGTTTTTGATGGGGTTGATTTTGTTTTCCTGTTAGTCTTACAGTCTTTTATCTTTGATATTAACCCTTTATCAGATGAATAGGGGGCAAGTATTTTTTCCCAGTCTTTAAGTTATCTTTTGATTCTGTTCTTTGCTTCTTTTTAAAATTATTTTTGCTTTGAGGACACACCCTATGGTGTTCAGGGTTTACTCCTAGCTCTGTTCTCAAGCATCACTCCTAGTTAGTTCAGGGGACCATCAGGTATGCCAGGGAGCAAGCACAGGTGAGCCACATGCAAGGTAAGTACCCTGTTCACTGTATTATTGCTCTGGTCCATTGTCCAGTATTTATTTTGCAGTGCAGAAACTTCATTGGTACAGTACCATTTTTTTTTAATACTTCATTTTGTTGGACAATGGTTCTAATTAAATTGAAGACACCTACAGTTCAATGCTATGAATTATTTTTTGTATGTTTTCCTCTGCCATGCAGGCAAACAACAGTGCCATACTGCTACAGTGTTGTTTTCCTCTATATTATTACAGATTCAGGTCTGATATCAAAGCTTTAATGCATCTTGAATTTACTTTTATACATGGTGTGAGGTAGGGTTTAAGTTCATTATTTTTACAAATGACTGGCAAGTTGTCCTAGTACTATTTGTTGAAGAAGTATTATTTCTTGCTCCATTTCTTTTTCTGATCTACTGTCAATAAATCGCTTCCACATATCTGAAGGTCTGTTCCTGGACTGTCAATTATACCACACTGTTCTGAGAAGGGTCTTTATTCCTGTTCCACACTGTTTTGTTACTATAGCTTTTTAGCATAACTTGAAGTTGGGGAAAAATAAGCCTCCCATCTTCTATTCTAGATTTCTTTTTTAGTTGGGGATGGAAGCAGAGAAGGGTTGTTACATCATACAAATATTAACAGCATTTGGTCTATATGTTTAGAAATAGAGACTGTATTAACTCTGCATAGAGCTTTGGAGACTGGCATTCATCAAAAATTACAGAAACAATAGTACTGGCATTGATGTGAGGACAAAAAAGCCCTCACTGATGATGGGAATTGTCTAATTTTTTAAGCATTTTGGGAAAAATATGAATACTTCTCATAAAACTAAGAATTAAATTGATGTAATGTTCAACAATTCCACTTCTTGGCCATTATCTCAGGTGCCAAAAAAATGTGTTCTGAAAAGACACTCATGCACCATAGTTCATTGCAGCACTATAACAATAGCTAAAATATGTCAAAAAACCAAGTGTCCAAGAACAGATGACTGGAGAAAGATACAGTGGTACATATGCATAGTAGAATACAAAAGGCAAAACCATGCAATTTGTTGCTATATATATATACAGAGAGAGAGAGAGAGAGTATGGTAAAGTCAGAAGAAGAGCAATTGTTACAGAATCACCTCTTTCACATGTGGGATATCAAAAAACATAGAGGGGGAATAAATAAATAAATAATGGTCAAAGATAGCAAAGTCTGATTACTGATCTATAGAATTGAGCTTACCATAGTTACAAGGTGGAGGATGTTACAGAATTGGCTTAGAGAAAACTCTCTGATAAAGGGTTATTTGTTGTAACATTGTGTGTATGTATGAATCCAAGTCATTAATAGCATTGCAAGTCACTATTCCTAAAACAAAATAGTAAAATCATAAATAAGTTATTGTTATACATGCCCATGAAACTAATGAAACTATAGACAATCTGTAATCTAGTATCTTACTTGAAGAACAGAGTTCCCAAAACAAAGTAATTCAAAAACAATATTAATTTTATGCAACATTGATTCTTTAGTTAATAACTCTCTCATTCCTAGAATTTATAACATTTCATGCACCTACTTTCTTCAACTCTTGTGTAGAAACGGACATTCTGTGAAACCTTCTGAGGACAGTTATCAAGATGATAAATTGCCTTGGACACCAAGTCACAAAAAAGGTTAGATGTTTCTTTTTTCTTTTCTTTTGCTTTTCAAATGTAGCATAGATATGGGAATGAGAGACAGAGAGTAATGAAGTTCAGGATTCAGAAGAAAGTTTGTATCTTGCTGAGGTGCCCCAAGATAAATTTGCTTCTTTAGAATGTAGTGCACTATATAGTCAACTGAGAATATTTAAAAATAGACTAGGACGACAGATGTTGCTGGCTCATAATAAGAGAATTAACTTATAAGATATATTAACTTTTATTTTAAGACCATAAATCCTTGTTTTTTTACATTTATTGAAGACAATATTGGAAAACAAGTAGGATGACATTATCAGTATCCTCTCTTGCACAAAACAGTCAGCCGATATATAGCTTTTAAATAACCTGGCCCTTCAAAAAAAATAGGAGGCTAGAGTAATAGGACAGAAAATAGGGCACTTGCCTTGCACACAGCCAACCCAGATTTAATTGTTGGCACCCCAAACCCCCACTAGCCCTGCCAGTTGTAAGGCTTGAGTGCAGTGCTAGAAATAAGCCTTGAGCACCACTGGGAATGGTCAAAGTAACCGAACATACAAAACACACAACAAATAGTAATGCCTAGTACTTTTCATAAGTGTTTCTTATTTGCTTGCAGTATAAGAGAAAGCACTTAAATTGTGTTATGCTCCCAAGGTGTATTCTTTCTCATTCTCTGTCTCTGTCTCTTTCTCTGTCTCTTTCTTGGTCTCTCTCTCTCTCTCTCTCTCTCTCTCTCTCTCTCTCTCTCTCTCTCTCGTGCATGCACGGACTCACACATTCTCCTCTGTATTGACTATATGAGGCAGATTTTATTCCCTGTCTTTTGAATTAAGTGGAGCTGAAGAGTAATGCAATGATTAACCCTGTGTGCCCGTGGCAATAGTATAACTGGTAAGGAGCTTGCCTTGATTGTGGCTGAGCAGAGTTAATTACTCAACAACACATTGGGTCTCCCAAGCACTGCCAGGATTGATCCCTGAGCACAGAACTAGGAGTAAGCCCTGAGCATTGCCAGGGGTGACTCACCCCCAAAAAACTAATAATTAACCCATAGTTACACTTTTTTTTCTTATGAAACATGTGGAAGAAATACACTTGACTTCTTCCAAAGAACAGTCACATAAACCCTTCCTTACTCTGTGAGTTAAGACATTTAAAATCTGAGGAAGTCATTTAATTTCTCAGCAAAAAATATAATCCTGTTCAACTACATATAGATTCACTATACACTTTTTCTACAAAAACAAAAACCAAAAACTTTTGAAAGTAAATACACATATTTTAATGATCTCAATTTTTCCTGTCTAAAAAATATTTTTAAATTAAGTCTCCATGTTAAAAAAATTATTAGTGGAGGTAAATTTAAAGTTCTTTTCTCTTAAGGACAAACATTTAAAAGATTCATATTAAATTCTTTCTTTAAAAACATATTGCAATTAGAAGCAGAGAGATATTACAGGAGTTAAGGTACTTACCTTTCAAGGGACTAATCCAGTTTTGATTCCTGTACTGGAACTGGTTCCTCAAGCCCAGCCTAGCCAAGATAAATCACTGGACACAAAGCCTTGACAACCACTCAGTGTGACTCCCCAAATATATGTACATATATATGTACATATGTGTACATAAACACATACATGTGCACATATGAATATATACATATATTCATATACATATATATACACATATCTCCTTACACATATATGCATTGTACTCACAGCAATACTTCAGCTTCCTGTCACATTCAAAATTATTTTCCTTTTGTTTCCCCCAAATTAATCAATATGCCCACATTCTCAAAAATGTGATTACACATTCATTTTTATTTATTTTGGAAGCACATATGCTCCTGGCTCTGCACTCAGGGATCACTCCTGGTGAGACTTAGGGGAACCAATGGAGTGCTGAAGATCGAACCCAGTTTCAGCCACTTGCAAGGCAAACACCTTACCAGCTATACCATTACTCAAGCCCCCTATACATCACTTTTTGAAAGGGTTATTTAAAGGGGCTGCTTAATTTCTGTTGACTTAAAAAAATTTCCACATGTTAAAGAAATTTTAGATTTACAGAAATATCGCAAAATTCACTTTCACATATATCCATACCCAAAGTCTCCTGTTCTTAAGACTTTTTATTAATATGGTAATAAATTTTATAATTAATAATGCATAATTATTGACTGTAATACATATTTTACTCATATTTCTTTAGTTTTGTTTCATGTCCATTTGTGTTAGGACTCCCTTCCAGGATATTTTTTATTCCTTTATTAATTTTTTCCTCACGTTTTCTTCTGCTGCTCTTCACAATGGTGTTTTAGAGGTAAGTTAACAATGTAATCAAAATACTAAGAGTTAATACTATACCATAGATATTACTTAAATTATACGTAAATTAAAAATGAGAAAAATAACCTTTATTATGGAGAATGACCTACAATACTTTTCACTGGCACACTCTTTAGGTCCTGAAGTTATAACTACAGCAGTCCTAGATTTCTTGCACAGTGGTCCACACACTAGTCCACACTCAATTTCCAGTTATACATCAAAATTACCCTTAAAGTGTCCCGATCCAATATACTTCTTATCACTTTTGTTCCATGTAAATGTCTCTGTGTCACTACAGATGTATCTACTCTCCAAATTATAGGCGGCAGATCTTTTCTAAAACTTTAGTTCTCTGATAATATAAAGAAGTCATTGAATTTTTTATTTTTTCTAGATTATTGACCCATAAAGGCAGAGCTGACAACCCCAAACTCAAGATATGTTAAAACTGGAATCAGGAGTCTTATTTCAATAGGTGTAACTGGGTCATCATTTGCTTCTTTCTTTGCATCTTTAACTGCTAGCATATACATACAATATATATAGTTGTGTTGGTATTTTATTCATATTAGACTCAATCATTGATACAAAAGACTTCTGTTAACTTTGCAGTGCTATGTAAATGTAAACTGTGATTTGATGCACTTTCCAATGCATTGCATGTCCAGATAATCTCTAGGTTTGTGTTGACTTTATCACCTTCATGGATCAGAAGCAACCTTTTGGATCCTTTATGCTATGTGATTCTAGGGAAATAAAAAGCAGAAAAGGAAATAAAAATTGTGCACCTTTTAATATGTGACTTTATAAGCCAAGCAACTGAAGATCTCATTCTAAAAATCTTGAAACAGGGAGATTATAATGAGTTAGTAAATATGATGCAATCAGAGAAGTTCTTATATGAAGACAGGGTTCAGAGTCGGGACAGAAGAGAGGTGCTGATGGAAAAAACACAATGAAATGATGTGCTTTGAAGACTAACACAGTAACCATAAATCAGAATTAAAGGATGGTCCCAAAAGTAGAAACAGCAGAACAAAACAGGAAACTGATTTTCTTCTAGAAATTCCAGAAGCAATCTTGCTAACATATTTAGTTTCACCTAGTGAAACTGATTTCAAACTTTTGACCACTAGAACTGTAAGGAAATAAATTTATTCTGTAAGATGCCTCTAAATTTGTGATTTTTTAAAAAATAGAAATAAGAAGCTAATTCATATACCCATGAATGAGTTAAAAACAAACAAACAAACAAACAAACTCTGTATGTATGTTCAAGTAGGTCTAGGAGATTTCCTAAGCCACCAAGAATTTACTTCTAGCTAAAGTTTGAATGAAAGGGTAAATTATTTGAGGTTCTGACCTAACAGATGAATGAAACAATGCCTGCATTTAGAAAGTGTTGCAATAAAAAGTGACCTTTGTTATAATGTTTTCACAGATATTGTGTCTGCTTGCTCTTGCTCAACTCTTTCTTAAGCTTGACCTCTCAAATCTCTTCCCTCTCATCTCTCATATCCCTTTGTCCAATACTTGCACATTCACTCATACGACTTTTTAAATATCCTGCTTATAAGCAAGGGATGCAACGAACTCATGCTCGGTGGTAATGTAAAGGGATTAAGTGGGATCATGTTAACTTTGTCAGCCACTCTCATCGATAGTTTTACCTTTGGGAGCACACTATGTGACCCAAATATAGAGAGAAATATTAGGGATGGAGGTAGAGGTCAAATACATTTATTTATATACATAACTTAAAGAAATCAATGTCACAAATCACCTTTATTATTTTGCATAATGTAACCAGCCTTTCCTTGAATATGTTTGCCCCTGGGTATTTTAATGGTTGAAAAATGCACAATTTTCCTTCTGTTTTCCTTAGGAAAATATTTGTGAATTCATTTTCTTAGTATCTAATCAACCACATCTCATACAAATGATCAAAAACCTTGAAACCTATGGCTGTTTGCAGTTATGTTACTTTTATTCACTCTCAAATTAATAATATGCCCTAACTTACCATTTTGAGTACAATACTCCCAACAAATGTATCTGCAAAATTAACACATCAAAATCAATGCCTTTTTTTTAATTGCAAAGGACCTTCTTCAAGGATGGCAAGTACCTCAAAGGAATTAAATGAATATTAGGCAAGTGAATAATACGGTGTCCTAAGAAATGTTGCAGTTGCTTTGCTATCATTCTTCACAGGGTGTCCAACCTAAAGTCCAAAGACTTCCTCTCAAAAAAAAAAAAGTTCTAAAAACAAATGCTATTTTCTTCGATAGATGGAAGAGCGATACTTCCTCATCACAGTTCAACACGGTCACGGTCCTCCCGTTGTTCATCGATTTGCTCCAGTGGGCCCAGTAACGTCTCCATTGGAGATTTTGTTGTTACTGTGTTTGGCATATCGAGTACGTCATGGGTAGCTTGCTAGGCTCTGCCGTGCAGGCGAGATACTCTCGGTAGCTTGCTGGGCTCTCCAAGAGGGGCGGAGGAATCGAACTCGGGTCGGCCATGTTGGCTGCGTGCAAGGCAAATGCCCTACCGCTGTGCTATCGCTCCAGCACACAGTTCAACAAGTTTCTTTCAAATAAACTATGTCATTTCCAAGACATTATTTGAATAGAAATACAGAAGAGTGAAATGTACTAAAAGTAAAATCTACTGAAACTCAAAGAAAAAAGAATTGAAAAAAGGAGTTAAAGTTTATTTAGCAAATTACATAAAGAATAGAACTCTTTATTATAGTTTTATTTTGCTATTACAAAAAAATGTAATTGCTGTTGTCAAATGCATATTCTCTTACTATTCTTTCCTTTTTTTTTCCTTTTTTTTTAGGGGGGTATTGTTTTGTTTTGGTTTGGGGTCGCACCACCTGTGCTCAGAGTTATTGCTGATTGTGAGCTCAGTGATCACTCTTGGCAGTGCTCAGGAGACTGTCTGTGGTGCTGGGGATCAAACCTGGGACAGCTGCTACGTAAGATCAGCACTGTACCCCCTGTATTACTCTTCAGTCCCCATTTTCCTATTGGCATTAGTGAAGCATATGCTCTATATATACCTTGGAATATTCTAATAATATATTAGTTACCAGTTCACCTTTTCTCTCACTAAAACAATGTCAGTGTTATCACTATTTTAGTTACAATATGCTTTATATTTATATATGCCTCTTTAGTGTACATGTACGATGTATTTTTTGTCTCAATTTTTTAGTTTATTTACATCTTCACTAACTTCAATGCTTTAAAATAATTTACCTGCTTATCCTCTTGGCTTACTTTTATTCTAGCTGTATTTTTTTCGCTTTTTCTATGATAGATATTATGTTCTAAAATTTCTGAATTTAGGTTTTCAAGGATGATAAAAAGTCAACTAGCTTATTATACAATCCTCTATTTACCATGTTTCCTTCTAACACTAAATATTCTTCTAGTCTTATTTATTTGAAAAAGTTGTGGAAGTTATTAACTTGCAGATGATTATATATGTAACCTGCCCACACGGCAGAGTCTAGCAAACTCCCTGTGGAGTACCCAATATGCCAAATACCAGTAACAATGATGGGTCTCATTCTCCTAAAGAGCCTTGAATATAGCACTTTCTTAAAAATCTCAGGGCTAGGATGAAGGAGATATTACTGGGGCCTGCTTGAGGCAATCGACGAATAACAGGATGGTCGTGTCGTGATTCGTGATTATATATATCACTGCATCACTGTCATCCCATTGATGTTCGATTTACTCGAGCGGGTGCCAGTAACACCTCTATTCCTCCCAGTCCTGAGATTTTAGCAGCCTCTTCTTACTCATTTTTTCCCAACAATTGGAGACTCTTTCAGAGTTAGGGAAATGAAACCTATTGTCCTTACTGTATTTGGCATATCGAATACACCATGGGGGTCTTGCCAGGCTCTGCCTTGAGGGCGGGATACTCTTGGTAGCTCCCAGGCTCTCAGAGAAGAATAAATGGGTAGGAAGTATCTTATAATGTGCATATATGCATATATATAGTCAAATCAAATACATATGTATATATATATATACATATATATATTTGGTTTGGGAGTCAAACCTGTTGATGCTCAGGCTTACTCCTGGCTCTGCACTCAGGGAACATTCCTGGCAGGCTCAGAGGACCAGATAGGATGCTGGAAGGCTCAGAGGACCAGATGGGATGCTGGAGACCAAACCCAGGCTGACCATGTGCAAGCAAAAGGCTCTACCCACTATGCTATCACTATGGCCATTGTATATTATATATTTTAACATCATGACAATATGAAATTATGATATAATGTTTGACATTATGAAGCTTCATTAGAATTTATTTAGGTAAATATTAGTTATGACTTTCATCAATTAAAATTTGTTTCACACCAGAAAATTTGCAACCATTTATAATTGTAAATTCCCAACTGTTTTTTTTTAAAGTTTTTAAAATTTGTTCTTAATTGAGTAGTAATGGCTTATCTTATGTTCAAATCAGCTTAAATTATCTTTAGAGTACAATTAGAGTACATCGCATCCACAGAAATATGTCAACATCCATTTTGCCACAATAACCTGCATAGTTCTATCTTATTCCCAAAATTTCTGTAAACTGATTACTGGAGCGTGTCATCTATGCTCCAAATTTTATATTTCTCCTTCATAAACATAGCTGTAAAAACTCATATTTATACTGGTATATCATTCTGGTGGACTACTCAAATTATAAAAAAATATGTTTAGTCTACTATTGAGCATACTAATAGAAGTTAATATAATTTATTTTTTAAGATTTAAATTGTGTATTTGTTGGTGGGTTGAGGGGGTGGGTCTGAGTACACTGAGCTGTACTCAGAATCTTAATTCTGACTTTGTGCTCAGCAATCATTCCTGACAGTGCTTTGGGACTATGTACAGAGTCAAGAATAGTTGCAAGATCAGTCATATGCAAAGCAAACACCTTAGCCCTTGGACTCTCTTTTTTCAGAAGCCTAGAATTAAAATAAACCGAAAACAACCACATTTTCTTTGGTTCTAAAACTAATTCTATCACATAAATAATGATTGAGATATCTGCACAATTTTGGGAACGATTCTTATGTATTAATGAGGAGCTATAAAACAACTGGTTATATAATAATAAAGTGAAAAATGAGGTTATATACTTATAAGAAATCATGAAGATCTTAATTTCTTCTTGTGTTATTGGTATTTTTTTTAAATACATAAAATGTGAATATGTAATCTCTATTTTCAGTGTTTTTAATTAAACCATATTGTTTACAAATGAACCTCAATGTTATTAATCTGGTAACTAAAAGTTCATCTCATTTTACAAATCTCTACCTATTTTCTTCACCCCATTTCCTACTCTACAAACTATACAATCCTTTTAGATTTCACAGCTAAGTGACACCATACAGTATTTTTCTGCTTTGTTACTCACTTAGCAAATGTTACCACAAATGGCACAATTTGCGTCATTCTCATGGTTGAATAATGCAATATATTATTAAATACAATAATTCAATAATACAATGAATGCATACTACATATTTTATACCCATTCATTCTCAGAGGGACATAGATTGTTCCTCATTTTGACAATTGCAAACTATGCTGTAATGAATATAGGCAAACTTTTCGTCACTATTTTTATATAGTGAATATATGTCAGTAAGTTAACTTTCTCTACATGACAGTTGCACTTTTAGATGGATCTCTATGCTATTACTTTACAAAGTGATTGAATCAATTTATTTACCATCAACAGAATCTTTTTTGATCCATAGCTCCCATGATAAAGTAATTACTTTTCTGTTGCTCTTAATAGTGATTTGTCAGCCATGATGTGAAATCTTACAGTGGTTTTATTTGAATTTCCCTGAAAATTACTGATGCCAACATCTTGGAGCTTTTTCCATTTCCATATCTTCTATGTAAAAATATCTATCACTTTCCACTTGTCATTAAAGTTGATATAATTTTTATATTTGTGTTGTTTAAATTATTTTGTATTTTGGACATTTTTAACCCAAATATTTTCAAATATTTACTTTTATCTCATAAGTTATATTTTCATTTTGATTAATGTGTTGTCATATATTTTTAATCATCTTTTCTCAAATACAAAATCTTATTGTCAATTATGATGACAAAAATGTTTGTCCAAATGTTTCTAGATTTAAAAATTAACTGTTTAACTTTTTTAAATTTTTGATTGAGATATGAGTCCAGCTCATCAGAAAATTTTATTAATTTCATTTCTTATAGAGACTTTCTATTATCTTTTATTCATTTTTGTATACTCATGGGTCACTGATCATTTATTAGCTGAATATATATGCATGGGTTTATTTCTGGGATTTCAATTCTGTTTTATTGGTCTATGTGTCTGTTTTTATGCCCATGTTATAATGTTTGAATTCTCACTTTGTAATAGAATTTATATCAGTAATTGTTATGCTTCTAGTTTCTTCTCTTTATCTCAAGACTTCTTTGGCTATTAAACCTGCTTTGTAAAGCCATACAAATTATAGATTTTTCCCCTCTATTTTTGTATAAAACTACGTTGAAATTTTAATGTGATATTTTATACACAAAAGCCTTTCATAAAGCAGTTTCTCAACCCATTTTTTTTCTTTTGCTTTTTGAGTCTCAGCCGGCGATGCATAGGGGTTACCCCTGGCTCTGCACTCAGGAATTACCACTGGTGATGCTCAGGGGACCATAAAGGATGCTGGAAATCGAACCTGGGTCTGCCACGTGCAAGGCAAATGCCCTATCCACTGTGCTATTTCTCCAACCCTCTCAACCCATTTTGGACCCTGTACTCCTTCTGGTGGTCCCCCTCTCTCCCTGCTGCTTGCACCCTTAGTCTCATAGCATTTTATTTTTCCTGTACGGCCCCACTGGAATCTCTGAGGGGACCCAAGGGCCACTAATTGAGAAATGCTACCACCAAGAAATAACAATCTCCATTTTGAGATGTGTGGGTGATTGCTTCAGAAGTTCATCTGCACCTTCCTACAAAACTGCTGGGTAGCCAGGCAGCCTTAGCCTGGGGCTCTGTACACAGATCAGAGCACACTGATAGCTCTTTAAGGATTTTCAACTCTTCATTTAGTCTTATCGAAGTCTTTGTTCCTATTGAATTATCTCCTGAGGCTGGTCAACCTTGAGTTTGAACTGGGTCTTCCTTAAATTGGAGCTTCAGCCTGTTTTAATCTGGTTGACCTGTCTTAGTGTTGAGGCACTGCATTCTTTTTGATGCTCCACTTTATCTTTATGGTTTTGTGTCATACTCTCTTTCTTGCGCCCACTGCCTCTTATGACTACATTCTTCAAACAATAAGACACATTTTTTCAGGCACAGGCTCACCTTCTTCTTTTTCAGTTATTTTTTTTTAAACCAGATTCTGTGTGGCCTTATTTACCAATGATCCTCAGTAAACAATTCACTTTGCCTATTTAATTGCTTTGCATGTGTAGGTTAATAAGATCTAACAAGAAATTTAATTTCTCTTCTTTATGTAAGAGGCCACTTTCCCCAGAGATACACCATTACCCAGGTTATTCCCAGGTTCATTAAATTTTAAGAGCAAAGTAGCCTTCAGAGAACACAAAGTACATGGGCACAGACTTGTGATTTATGAATAACAGCAATGACAAAAATAAAGATTTAAAACACTAAAATTGGAAGGAGAATTTTTATTAGAGACATTCTAAACTACCACTATTTGAATATGACTTGTTAGACACTGCATAATTTTTACTTTAAAAATTCAGACTTATGAATAGGATTATTTGACTCTGCAGGCTGTATATGCAGAATTACAAGTATGTATATTGGTTAGGCTGTGTTGCCAAAACAGATTAGCATTTTCCTCCTGGTCTATAAGTCAGAGAGCTGATCTCAGGGTTACCATCAAGAAAAGATTCTCATGAGGATAACGACCCAGGTACAAGTAGTGACTGACTCGCTGTATTCACATGACAAACAGAAAGAGAACTGTGCCTACTCTTACTATCCATTAAGAATGCCCCTCTCATCATGGTGGGCCTGATCTTCTGATCACATGTAAATTGAATTATTCCCAACAGACCCGACCTTCAAATGAAATTAAGGATCAGTGAAATTAAGGACATGAAATTAAGGATCAGTGTATAGGGGTATGGATGACACAAATATTCCATCATAGAGGATTGTGATCCTTTTCCATTATTGTGATCCTCTGATATGCAGTATTTTTATCATAGTACTAAGTGCTAGGAATTGGTCTAATCATGTTTATTCATTTAATAGTCATTACCAGCATTTTCAGAGAGGTACTCAGAAGGTCTCCATTTTCCCAAAATATTAGGTTGAAAGGCAGAGATCTTAATACCTAACTTAGTTAGGTTCACCTAACTAGTACATCTGACTTATTTCTGAACTATCTGATTCAACTTTAAACTTTATAAAATGGGTTTAATAATCATTACGCTGTCTCATGTCAAAGTTTGTTGTCTGTTTTTATTGTTATTGCATTTAAAACTCATTTATTTTTGTTTTTGTTTTTTTGGGCCGCACGGCTATGCTCAGGGATTACTCCTGATTTTTCACTTAGGGATCGCTCCTGGTAAGATTAGGAGTATCGTATATGTGTTGGGGTTTGACCCCATGTGAACTGTGTGCAAGACAAGCACTTTACCCATTCTCCTACCTCTCTAGCCCCTAAAAGTTATTTTATGCTTAGGTGACTTTTACCAAAGGCATTGTGAGAGAAGAGAAAGAAAATTAATTTGGAGATTGAGTACTTGGTATAAGACAGAGGTTCTTCACCCTGTTCTTAATCTAAGAAATATCTCTGAATTTTTTAAATAGAACATAATCCTAGTCTCACCTCCAGAGATTCCGATGTAATTATTCTAGGATAGGGTGTATCATTATGCAGAGCATCCCAGATGACTTGAATATGCTCATATTTTGGACGAGGATAGACAGTCCATAGATATAAATGATTGTCTAATAATTATTGGGCATTAAATACCAGCTTTGAAAAATGTGGTTTATAAACATGCAATGGAGAAATCAAATGTTTACCTTATTATATCATCAAATTTTTGACTAATGAAATAAAATATTTATATGCATTTCACTAATTAACACACTCATGCAAATTATCTATTGTGCTCACATAGAGTTTAGAGTTCTTGTAATAAAATAACTGTATCTTTCTCCACTTTCTCAGTCTAAAACCACAGGATAGAACACTCAGAAATACTGCTAAAAAGATCAATACTTATCAATACTTATGGGAACAAGGTGAGTTTCAGCTCTGTTAGACATAACACTGTACTTCTTTAATACGAAGATTGCAGTAACTCCTGTTGTGTTCCATATTTTTTCATCCTTTTCTTTGAGTTTTTCACAGTGCATATGATTTGTCTTGCAAGTGTGAAGCTTCCACATACAAAATATAGTTTATGAAAGAAATAGGCAGATAATCACGAAATAAGTGAAATTGGTAGCTATGTTTTAACTTTCTTGCTGTGGCTATGTAGGGCAAATTCTAAATGTAACTCAGAAATTGTCAATGTGGTAGTGATTGTCACATACATATACTCATTTTTGTGAATGATTGACAAGTAGAGCATATTGGAGAAAATTGCAAAGAAATACTTATCTTTTTAATGAAACTTTCATTGGTATTACTCTTAAAGAGTAGGTGTTTCTTCTATATTATAACCATAATCACTCTATTCTTTTACTTTTGACTTTTAATATTTCCATTTGCTTCTTTAATTTGACCTTAAGATAATTGATAGACAAATTTTCAATGTAAAAAAAAATCTCTAAAACAGAATCTTTCTGATTTGACCCCAAAAAGAAAATTTTCTACTCTTGAGAAAAATTTTAAAATTAAAATATTTTATTGTACTTTACTACATATGGGTTTACTGGAAAATACTAAAATTTCTTATCCATCTATGTTCAAGAAACGGTAGTGGTCATTTTGTCTCCTTACTAAACTTTATTATAGGATATGTCAATGAGTTGGTTAAATAAAAACACTATGTCTGTTAAAACTGGCTTTATTTAAATGTAAACTCTGTAGATTCACAATTGCCCACTAAGATTCCAAAGAAATGTACCATGAATAATTGAGAATTCAAATGAGTTAAATTTCTCATCTGTCCCTACATATATATATATATACATATATATATATATTTCTTTGTATTCTAGATAAAACAGATGATTCTCTTTCATTACTATTTCCAATCTATATTAACTGCAACATTGTACATAGGACCATGATTATAAAACCTCAACAAAATAGTTCTTGCTTCTATCATCAGTTCATTTGTGTCCCTCCTTCATAGCCAAGCTTATGACACCATGATGTTTTAGTTCTTGGTATGCTGAAAGCTGAACTTTGGTTTTATAGGATAACAGTGCCAATATCAAAACATATTCCCTATTTTTTTGAAATGCATTTTCCCTTTGTGGTTACCTATATTCTTTTCTGGAGGTTAACTCAAGAAATGTCATTGGCAATTGGACAGTTTATTGAACTCATTTTGTGAAAGTGCTCATTCAGTGTCTTAATATAGCACACCATTCATTGGTCTATCAGAAATGTCAGCTTCAGACGTGCTTTCATAAACAATTTATTTGAGAGCTTTTCTAGGGTGTTGCTGCTGTTTTTTTGTTTTGTTTTCTTAAATGTGCTGATCATAACATTTTAGATAAGAGCATGAATCATGTTCGACTCAATCTCTGTAAAGCAAATGAGAAATGGCAACAAATGCATGAACATTTTGTGAACAAGATGTTCCCTATGTTAAGCTATTTCCTATGTAAATTATTCTTCCTGGCAGCATGAATCTGTTCTGTTTTAAATTACAATACTACTGTAGAATTTTATAGTTGTCAGGGTCCTTTTGAAAATCTTATTTTTTAATGATAAGGCACCCAATAGTAGAGGAGCAAAATTTGCAATTCAACAAAATTCTGTTAATAAACACTCAGGACTCGTATGCAAGTCTTCTCATGTTCTATTCAGTTTCATGCTTAAAATTTAAAGCTGGCCAACCAATGTAATCTATTTCAGAGACATATATATTGTATTAGTCAATATAAGAGTGCCTATTTCATTTCATATTGACTGAAATACCACATTGAATTCATTTGCTCACTGCCTTTGCAAGACATTATACACGAAGATAAAATAAAATTTAGCAAACAAATCAGTATTCTGCTAGCAAATACTAACATTTGATTCAGGGCAAATGTTTCTTTATTTTCTATTTTATCTAATACAAACATTAACTTTGTTAGATTTTGTGTAAATGGCATGTTTTTAACGCATCAATAAAATTTTGTTTAATTTATGTGCCTCAGCTGTCAACTACATGCAAATCCTGTTAGTGCAGTGATATGAAAACCTTTCCCTGAAATCTTGTTAAAAATGCAACTGGGAATTTATATTCATATCCATTTAAGAGAGTAGATGAACAGAATTTGCCTAAAGTAATTGGAGAAAAAAATCAATAAGATTCTCTTATCAAGCATCTGCATTGCTTTCTGGTTATTGTTCGCACTGTAAGTAGAAAGAAGTTTATTTCTAGTCTTTAATTTGTTTTATTTGTTTTCAAAATTGTATTTTAGTTCTTTGATAATGTGAAGACACATTTTCTAAGCATCTTGTGTATAGGTCCATAACTTTAAGTGATACTTGACAGGTGTTATTCAAATATTTGCCCTTCAACATCACACTATTTTAAAAAGTTATTTTTAAGAAGAAGTAACCTCTCACTTTATTATATGTTAAGGAGTAGGTCATTAGTCTAAGCAGCTCAGAGAGGTAGTAATGGTGTTAATTTTGGGATTTCATATGCCTTTACAGTCTCTTTGTTCTATTATACTTAAACATTTGATGTAATAGATTTCTTGCTTACATGAGCCTTTGGCCCATTTCAAAAATATTTAATTGCATAATAAATAGTGCTACTGTTCCAAATGAAAATATTTGTTGATTTAAAATGAACAAAAACATAATTTTATATTCTACTATCACAGTCCTCCCGTTGTTCATCGATTTGCTCGAGCGGGCCCAGTAACGTCTCCATCATGAGACTTGTTGTTACTCTGTTTGGCATATCGAATACGTCACGGGTAGCTTGCCAGGCTCTGCCATGCGGTCGAGATACTCTCAGTAGCTTGCCGGGCTCTCCTAGAGGGGCGGAGGAATCGAACTCGGGTCAGCCATGATGGAGCGATAGCACAGTGGTATTTTTTGCCTTGCGCACAGCCAGCCTGGCTGAGCCAGGTTCAATTCCTACGCCCTCTTGGAGAGCCTGGCAAGCTACTGATAGTATTCAATTTTATATTAAAGCACTTTTATTTTATTTTTATATTTAAAGCACTCATCAGATCAAATTGGCACCCTGTTGTCAACACTATTGTCTGAGCTCAGGCTTTTACAATCAAAACCATAAATTGGGTGATTTATCAACAACAAAGAAAAAGTCTTCACAATTCTGGAGACTGACCAGTCTAAGATTAAGCTGATTACTGATTCACTGTACAGTGAGACCTCTACATTTGTCTTCTTGCTCTATATTCTTGTGATATCAAACAAGCTATCCCTATGTCTAACCTTGAATTTAACACCTACCACATATTCTAAATACCACCTACAGGTCAAAATAAAACTTAAGTATATTAAATTGAAATATATCAACTATTCAGAATTACATTTTGCCATACAGAAAAATTCTTAACCCAATACTGTGCTAAATGAACTATATGGAATGCAATATTCCTTAAACTTTGCTTTCTTCTTTCCTTGCTTATTTGCCTCCTTCCATCCTTCTTTCCTTCCTTCCTTCCTTCCTTCCTTCCTTCCTTCCTTCCTTCCTTCCTTCCTTCCTTCCTTTTTTATTTCTTACTCCATTATTGAGATAACATTAGTGCAGCAGTGTTACTACTTATGCTTTTAGTATGCAAAGTTACTGCATCTCCTGCTGCAGCAAAGTGACAAAGATCCTCTATCACCATTCTTATGTTACTACTAGTCCATCCCTTCCTTTTTTGTTAACCTCAATTGTGCATCAGAGTCTAAAGGTCTTTTTTACAATGGGTATTGTATATTCTCTTTTATTTTTCTGTTTTGTTTGTTGGACTGGTGGCCATTCATGATAGTACTTGGGGATTACTCAAGGGGTCATGCCATGCCAGAGAATGAATTCAGATTTCCTGCAATGCAAGCCATACTCCTCAGCCCTTTGAACCATTTTTGTAGTCCCGCTTCATTTCTTTGAATATTACAATGAATAGGATCACCCACTATTTTTCCTTCTCCATCTGTCTTATTTAATTTTATATGACACTTAAAATTCACCCAAGCTTTAGCAAAAATCAAGATTTTATTTTTTTCTTATCGAAGTGTTCCATTATAGTTCAGTTTTAGAATCCTCCAAAATGCTTTGATTCTCAACCTCTATGATACCAAATGTCACTAAATTTATTGAATGCAAATCAAATTTTAGCAGTTTAAGGACCAAGATACAAAACTATTTTAGTTGTAGAAAAACAGTACCTGGATGTGAATATTGCTTGATGAAGGACTATACTGCTCAATTATAATACTACAAATGATTTGTGGTCGCGGTCACGGTCCTCCCGTTGTTCATCGATTTGCTCAAGCAGGCCCAGTAGCATCTCCATTGTGAGACTTGTTGTTACTGTGTTTGGCATATTGAATTCGTCACGGGTAGCTTGCCAGGCTTTACTGCCCTGCGGGCGAGATTCTCTCGGTAGCTCACTGGGCTCTCGGTCATCAATTAAAAATTGTTATCTCCTAGTTTAATTTTTGTAACTATAATGTAAAAGGTAAAAGGTAAAGGTAAAGGCCCTCCCGTTAATCGTCGATTTGCTCAAGCGGGCCCAGTAATGTCTCCATTGGAGACTTTGTTGTTACTGTGTCTGGCATATCGAATACTCTTGGTAGCTTGCCGGGCTCTCCGAGAGGGGCGGAGAAATCGAACTCGGGAGGGAGCAATAGCACAGCGGGTAGGGCGTTCGCCTTACAAGCGGCCAACATGGCCGACCCGAGTTCGAACTATAATGTACTTAAATTATATAATTTTGTAACTATATTTACTTAAATTATATAATTTTGTAATTATATATACTTACATACTTTATTTGCTTAAATTATATGTTCTTATTTTATATAAATCTATTTACTTAAATTATACACTTTACTTATTTACTTCAATTTTGTCTTCAAATATGAATATATTCATTTTGAATTACTTAAGTTTTAAATTTTCTTAAGAAAATAATATTAAACATTTAATTCTGTAAATTTATTTATTTATTTAAAGACATTAATTTATATATCATAGTATATATTATATTAAAGTTATAATTTGTAAGTAGGAGTTTCTAACAGCATTTTCATTTATTTTTATTTGCTTATACTTTTTTTGCCCTTTTTGTTTGTTAACAATAAAGAAGTTTGAAGTTCGCTGTATTTATTATTCTTTGAGGAGAAGGTAGTATAGTTAGGTGCTTGTGAGCTATGGAGGCATAAAACTTCATGTATCAACTAATCAGCGTGTCAATCATCCGTTCACATCCTACATCTAAAAAAAAAGGAATTATTTTAGCACTGCTGCCTCTGTTTATCTGAAGGTTATATTCAAATTCGTGGCTTTCTGAAAAATACATCGGAAAATCAGAAGAATATCCTATCCATCATGGTGGTTTTTTTCTTCAACAAAAGCATGTATTTTCCCCCTAATATTTGTGGTATCTGTAAATTCATTTATTAAGTTCTATATTACATCACAATATAGCAGTAGATTGAAGCAGGCTAATGACTACCTTAAAGAATGAATGATTTGAAACCAAATGTGCCATAGCAATTAACTTCACATTTTATATGAAGAACAGAATGCCATAATCCATAATTTAATTTAATGAACTCTAAAGTAACGGTACCTGTTGTTAATGGCTCAAGCAATGCCCCAACATATTTTTGTTTGATGGGAATTGAGACACCGTTCTGTGTCTGACTGATTAAAGTGTGACAGCAGATGAACTCCTTCAAAAGGAAGGCAAACATTGTGGACAATAGAAATGTGTAAAATCCTCTCAAGTACATTAAAATTATAAATTAGATTGTCTCCTGTTTTGCAAGTGTTATTTTTGTTAGTATTTTTAAGACCCTGCTTTATAGTTGAAAAAATAGTTTTATACTTAGGCAAACTGTTAAGTCTTCTTAAGACTCTGCTATTTAGAACTCCCTGCTTACACTCTGCATACAACGAATTGTCCTCCTTGATGTGATAAATTATGTATTAGAATAATGGACAGATCAATCAGTGGGACTGTATAAGTGAAACATACAACTTTTGGCCAAGCAAGGTTTGCATGCTCACATTTATCACCCAAATGCCTTGACTTTGATGTAGACCTTTGAGAGGCATTTATTAATCATGATTTCATTAAAATTTTTGGCAAACTAATGGCTTTTTTTGTCAAAAATATGCTGATGATAAACTGCTGGTGTCTAAAAACACTAATCTTCTCTTTGCTTCTTAACCTTTATGTGATTGTTAAGTAATACTTGAATGAGAGATCACACTTTAGATTACTACAAAGATCTTATTGTCAGATCCAATCAGATTACATATTTGCTACTAGTGAACTCACATGGTGTTGTCAAGTGTAGTTCTAGTTGCACTTCCAAATTCCTCTCTAGAAGAGTTCTATTCTAGCCAGAATGACAGCTTTTAGTGTAATGATATGGCAATATGTAATGATTAATGGTGAAAATTGTCAGTATTTTAGCAATGGCTCTGAGTAATACTGTACTAAGTAATATTAAACTACAGCATACAATTCAAAATAACTGAATGTGTTTTTTCCTATGATCTCTTTTTATTCTACACAAAAACACAAAAAAACAGCTATTGTAATACAAATTATAAGCAAGTAATTCTATGAGGGAAAAAAATATGGACTTTCTCTAACTCTTAATAAATTAAAATGTATTTGCAGCAGACAAAAATTGTTTACATGGAAAGTAAAAGGCTAATAAAATGTACTATTAGTAAATACCTGTGAAAAACAAAATGCAAAAAAATGGAAAATAATAATATAAATTATAGCATTGCTGCTTTGAAAAAGAGATCTTTGTGATGTAATTCTACTAATTAAATTTAGTAGATACAATTTCTATTTAGATTAATAATTTGGAGTTAACTGGGAGAATTTCTTTTCTGGAAATTTTACAAAAATTATAAAAATGAATTCTGAACTGATTTAAAAATAATTTTTTTTTTTTTGCTTTTAGTCACACCTCGCAATGCTCAGGGGTTACTCCTGGCTCTTCACTCAGGAATTAGTCCTGGTGGTGCTCGGGGGACCATATGGGATGCTGGGAATCGAACCCAGGTCGCCCGTGTGCAAAGCAAACGTCCTACCCACTGTGTTATCGCTCCAGCCCCTAAATAAGCAATTATTTTCTTATACTTTTATAAATAATAATAACTTTCACAAAGAATTATTGAGTAATTTTTTGTGGTAAAAATAGTTATGTAGGTGATTATATTTAAAATATTCATGATAAAATTAGATTCTTAGTTTCCATGTTATGGTCTAAGAATCATGCTATAGAAATGATCCCCGAACGTATAGTCTCGGCTGGAACTATAGCACAGCAGTAGGGCGTATGTCTTGCTCGCAGCCAGCCCCATCAAGCCAGATTCGATTCCTCCGCCACATTCGGAGAGCCCAGCAAGCCCGCAAGGCAAAGCCTGGCAAGCTACCCATGACACATTCAATATGCCAAACACAGTAACAAAAAGTCTCAAAATGGAGATGTTACTGGGCCCGCTCAAGCAAATCGATGAACAATGGGAGGACAGTGACAGTGACAGGTCTAACAATCAGTAATATGACTTTGACTTTGGTAATCAGATATTTTCTGCCTAAGTAAGAATAGACTTGATATAGTATCAAGACCACGGCTTTCTCCAAAAGGACAAATCAAAACCTCGTAAGAACCAGAGCTCTAAGAAATATTTATGATTGATTTTAATATAATGAAGAATTTTATTAACCCATTGTTCTGAATGTTCTCTTAATATTTCTGGGAAACAAATTCCCGAGCCCAGTGATTTCTTTATTATCTAGAGATGGTTAGTTATCCCCATGTTTAATATACAGTGAATAATCATGTATTCAATGTATATATGTATATTAATTTTAATAGATGCAGTAATTAAAGAAAAATAATTATTTATTCTACCTTTTTTTCAGGGGCTGGAGCGATAGCACAGCAGGTAGGGCGTTTTCCTTGCAAGTGGCCAACATGGCCAACCCGAGTCGATTCCTCCGCCCCCTCGGAGAACCCGGCAAGCTACCGAGAGGATCTCGCCCACACGGCAAAGCCTGGCAAGGTACCCCTGACATATTCGGTATGCCAAACACAGTAACAAGTGTCACAATGGAGACGTTACTGGGCCCGTTTGAGCAAATCGATGAACAACAGGAGGACAGTGACAGTGACACTGACCTTTTTTTTTCAGAGCTCTCTCCTATTCTAGCAAGCTGTCTAATGCACAGTAAATAATAAAGAAATATTCTTTATTTTTGTTAATTTGTGATAAAATATGGCCTTTGAGATGCATCTTCATCTCATAATTTGATAATGAAAGGAAGATTAGAGCAAGGAATAAGAGGGGCTAGAGCAATAGCACAGCGGGTAGGGTGTTTGCCTTGCACACGGCAGATCCAGGTTCCATTCCAAGAATCCCATATGGTTTCCCAAGCAATGCCAGGAGTGATTCCTGAGTGCAGAGTCAGGAGGAACCCCTCAGCATTGCCGCGTGTGACCCAGAAAGCAACAACAAAAAAAAAAGAAAAAAAAAGCAATAAAAGAATATTGGTTGATACTGATTGAATCATGCTTTGTGATTATAGTGTCTGGATAGAATTATTATTATGTATATAAAGGAGAAAAACAAAATACTAAGTACAAAAAAATAAAATTTGGAAGTGATGAACATATTTTGAAATGCCTATAATTACTAAATTGATATTAGATTTGTTTTATGGTAAATTAGATTTAAAAGACCATACGTTTTTTAATTAATAAACTTACAGATTTTAAATGAGAATTAGTGAAAGAACTACTTTGCAATTAAATGAAATGTAATAATCTTGACCCGTTAATTTTATTTTTTCTGAATGAAATCATTATATTTATTAATAAAAATATTGGACCATCAAAAATTAAGTAAAGAAGCATAAACTTCTTCATTTACAATAAATTTTTACTTTATTTTTTTGTTTGAGAAATGAAACCATTATAATACAGAAAAGATAATAAAATAAAAGATAAAGGAAAGATAAATATTTAAGACTTATAGTTTATTCCAAAGTATGTGGACTCTTTCTTTTCAATATTCCGTGTATACTTATCAACCTGATAAAGACAATTAAGTATAAATGTAATATTCTTTTGAAACATGGTCCCATGTGCAATGCTGTAAAACTAATCAGTTTAGAAGGAAATACTTTTTATTAAGCAACAACTTTCACTTAAGTATAATGGTATAAAACATTTAAACTTATAGTGTAATAAAGGTAGTATGTGTAAACTATTAAAAAAATCAACATGGAACAGAACTATGGATAAATAAATTCAATATTATTTAAATGAACATTTTTCTTAAGACAATAATGTGTTCTCTAGTTTATTTTTAAGAAGCCTACATATATTTGCTACATATCACAAATATACATTGTCTAATTCTTGTTTCATTTGACCAGTTTGTCTAGGATGAAAAAGTTTGTTTTTGACAGATAACTACTATTTTAATAACTTCCTTAAAAATTCAAAGAGAGAAAAATAAATGATCATTGTAGCTTCATCTATGGTGTAAAGAAGAGTCTGTTCAAAAATCTTAGGGTGTCACAAAACCTATATATTTACTGCCAGGTATCAAGACAAGATGAGAAAGATCATCTTAGGACTTACATTGGCAGCCACATAGTATAGGTTGGAGCCTTGGAGATGAAACTAGACTTCACTTCTCTGGTGCTACTGCTGAACAGAAATCCCACAGCATAATCCTTCATTTAATAAGAGCACTGATAGCGAGAGAAGGTATGTTTCATACAACTTTGTAAATATGCAGAACATAACTGAACATATGAAGATTGAATGATTGCTCTATGCTACTATCTTTCAAAACATGTAAACTTTCAGTGATGATTATTAACAAGTACCCTCTATACTTTGTGGCATTAAATTTTCATTCTGGCAATATAACCCCATAGAGACTCCATTCCTACCTTCATGGAATTTATGTGCAATACACTAAGCAGAACTTATATGGTTGTATTAGGTAGGATTTTAGAAAAAAAAAAAGAATTGTGTTCATTTCACTGACATAAAAACAAAACAGAACAAAATATGAATTTGCATTTTCTTCACCAGATGTTACATTAAATAAATAAGAGAAACTCATTTAAATACTTCTTGCTAACTTTGAGCTTGTTGAAAAACAAATCCTGTGATTAAATCAAGCTATCACATCCCATTTCAAACTTTAACAACTTCTATTTCTTATTGGAGGTTGGGGATTAGGGTAACAGCCGGCTATGCTCAGGGTTTACACCTGGTTCAGTGCTCAGTGGTTACTCCAGGTGAGTACTGGAGACCAGACGGGGTGCCTGGGAACTTAGATTGCAGGGGAAGCACCCTCCATGCCAGCTAAAATATTACTCCGACATCCACATCCTTCTATTTTTTATACAAAGAATTCCAATATTAGAGTAAAGCCATTATTAAACCAGGAGTGATAGCACAGCGGTAGGGCACTTGCCTTACAAGCATGGCCAGCCCGAGTTCGATTCCTCCACCCCTCTTGTAGAGCTCGGCAAGCTACCGAGAGTATCTCGCCCACATGGCAGAGCCCGGCAAGCTAACCATGACGTATTCGATATGCCAAACCCGATAACAACAAGTCTCGTGATGGAGACGTTACTGGGCCCGTTCGAGCAAATCGATGAACAATGGGAGGACTGTGACTGTGACCGTGGATGGTAGCTGGATAATTAATGAACACATTGACTCGAGGAAATTCTTTTTTTCACCCTGAGTTGAGTATGATTCTTCTACATAGAAGACAAAATGACAAAGGATGAACAATAACATCTTTGAAAAGGCTGCATTGCTTGAGAAAAAAAAAAAGTTGCAAATGAAAAGCGTGTGCCCTTTTTATATTTCCCAAATTATGGTAGTGGGCACAAATTCCTGGTCTCCAAACAGTGCAAATGTGCTCAATAAATCAAATGGAATCAAACACCAAAAGCTGCACTTTCAGTTCGGCAATTTTTTCTATAAACCGTTCAAATTATGCAGTAAGAATGATCTCAGAGTTAAAAGCAATAATTTTCTTCTTAATTACTTTAATATTAAACTTAATTTTCTGTTTTCTTTTTCCTCTAAAGTTAATTATAATGAATTGATCTTTTGCCCACCCCCACTCTATTCTCAACACAAACATATGGAAACAAAGCAAAGATTCACAGCTCTAAGGAATGGCTTACTTTTAAAATGGAAGGATCAGAAGTTTGAAATAATGACTCTTGGTTCTCATACGGTTTTTAGTTTTGTAATTTATGATTCTGTGCAGTTTCTCAAACAATAAAATAGGGTATTTCAAATGTTTCAAAGGGAAACATCGTTGACTCTTTATATGCACACATGCATCTTGGGTGATGAGTTTGTGAATGTGACCATGTCAAGGAGTGCTATTACAATCTTAGAGAAAAGTAGGCCCACTCAATTGCAGAACTACTGGTGGTATTCTAAATGAAAATAAGAGTATAAAATTGTTTGACTTTATGCTTTACCTTTTTTTGATGAGTCTACTTTATAAGATCAAATTTACTTCAATGTTACTTAAGCATTCTTTTAATGTTTTGCTTAATGATTTAACGCCAAGAAAATTATTTATATCTGTGATATATTTTATTCTAACACTAATTTATTTAAGAATTATTCTCATAGTTTATTTTCAACTAATATCAGATGATAGTATAGTGTTAATCATAAAGATGATTATATATATCAATGATATCATATAGTTTCCCTTAAAAATTTAAAAAAATCTTATTAACTGTAATTTGAGTGAACATCAGTATTTATTTATGTAGACTGTGCACATTAGTTTTTATAATTGTTTTATTCAATTTGGTAATTTTATCCCAATTGCATATGCCAGGTGTGGTACACTAGGTATTTATGACGATATTCTTAACACTTCTTAAAAAAGAAACGAGGAGCTGAAGAGTTTCTTCAATATACTAGAGTTCATTTTGAATGCAGAAGATCTGTGTTTCATTCCTGAATCTGCATAAAGTCCTCTGAGCCAGACTGGAATGACCCTCAAGTACCAATCTAACTGTGGTCCTTCAAACCTGAATAACAGTAATGAAAAGATGAAGTTAATCAAAGTGTCAACAAGGAGACAATGCAAGTCATCCCTTGGAATACAAAGTATGCAAATTGTCCATAAATTAAAAGAAAATTTAACCTAAATTATAGTGCCAAGGTTTAGATATCTTATCAATCAATACATTTTAAATGCACAAAATTAAAAGTGATAGGTTATGGGTTCAAATATTTTTCAGTATTTTCTCCGGTGACATTTTGAAAGGTCTGTGCTTTCTTTGTTCTCTTTTGTTCTTAATTTCTCCTCTTCTATTACTGATTCTTTTGTGCCTAATTCATGCAATTCATGTCCACATCATTGTGCTCTTGGCTGACTACCCTACAATTAGTAACAATATTACTATGTACAGAGAATTCAAAGTCTCTAAATATTCAAAGTTTACAATAATTATATATTTTTTTCAGTTGGACTTTTCAAAAGGGGTCATTTTACTCTAAATACCATTTTTCAAATACCACCATCAGTACTGATGTTTGTGTTAATAGGGACAATTTATGTGAATCGCTCTAATAACTCTCCCCCAAAGCTCAATGGTTTAAAATCATTTCTTGTGAATCCTATGCTTTAACGAGGGTCAGGTGACACTCGCAGGCAGCTTATCAATTCCTTACCAATTACTGCATTTTGTTTCCCTTCCAATACATTATTTCCATAACTTTTGCCCTGAGAGTAACGGCACCTTTCCTCCTCCAATCTCCACACAACTCAAATCCCAAACCTCCAGTTTATAATGTCTTTCTTTAGATACAGATGGTTTTCTCCTGATAGTGATTATCTATAAATAATCATAGATGCTATTGCATGCATCTCTGTACATGTGTTTGTGCATATACACTCAAGAACACATTTTAATTATTCAAGAATGGAACACGATTTAGAAAAGAGCTGAAATAAAAATATCTTGTTTGGAAAAGGGAAGAATGAAATGCAATTCTCAGCTTACATGATTTTTGAAATCTAAAGATCCTGGACCAAAGTACAAAGTTTCTGGCTTTTTCAATTTTTTTTTGTTTATAATATTACAATTTGTCAAATTCTTCTGAAAGGATTGAGGTCAATACATTATGAAAGAAACCAGAGGGCAATTAAACTTTGGCTTCAAGTGTCCTTGTGGCCATAAAAAGGCACACCTTGGAAGGCTGGTAATATAGTATCCTTATGTGCAGGAAAATAAAATTGTGTCTCTTAAACCAGGGTGTCTTCTATTTTTTCTCCTAGAACTCTACAGGCTTGTTCAACTTTTCATAACGCGAAATAAACTCATTATTCTACGTATAATGTAACTCATTATGATTTTTATCTTTTATTTCATAATTGGACAGTAGGCTTAAAAACCCTATAGTTAGTTGTTTATGTACTTAAATTTAATCATCCTAAGATTTAGATGGGGCTGGAGCGATAGCAAAGCAGGTAAGGCATTTGCATGCCTTGCACATGGCCAATCCAGCCAACCCGAGTTGGATTCCTCTGCCCCTCTTGGAGAGCCTGGCAAGCTACCAAGAGTATCTCACCCACACGGCAAAGCCTGGCAAGCTACCCCGTGACATATTCGATATGCCAAACACAGTAACAACAAGTCTCACTATGTTACTGGGCCTGCTCGAGCAAATCAGCGAACAACAGGAGGATGGTGCTACATTGCTATAGTGCTACCTATATTTTTACCATCTTCACTAAGAGGTGAATTACATATTGAATATACTTTGATTGCTGGAGTAATACCTTCATGATTAAAACTAAGCTGCAAATTTATCCTGTGTAGAATAGTAACATGACCTTATCACTCCTTTTTCAGCATAGTTTCCTAAATATCTTCTCTGACTATAGTGCTGATGGCTTTTTTTGCTACTGTTTTAATTTTTTAATTTAACTACTATTACCTATGAAAAAGAGGACAGATGTGGTGTTTGGTTACCCAGGGGCCATTTCCACTATGTGCAGCCTGGGAATGCAGTTCCAACATGGCAGTCCTCAGCCTTGCATGGACCAGACGTGTTGTGAGTTGAGACAGCCAGACCTGGTGACTGGGATCAAACTCGGCCTCATTCATCCAAGGCATCATTCAACTCCTATGATCTATCTTCCTAATCCTTAGACATAGATTTCTTATTCAAGTGTTAAACTTGAATAAGCTTAACTCATTTACTTTCCTACTTGAATGTGAGTTAGTTTTGTCCTTTGGATCACATAAGTATGTGCTTTTCAAAGAAGGATATCTCTAGTTCAATGCTGTATGTATTATGAGAAACAAAATCTCTAGTTTGCTCCAAAATGTGAGATCGATAATTTGGTTCAAATCAATTTCTCTTTCAAATATTCTATTAAAATATAAGCTGGATATATTAAATTTTCCAGAATTTACTTAGTTTTGTAGATTTAGATTTTCATTGCCAAAGTGAAAGTCTTCAGGGATTGAACAAAGTATTTCTCCAACAGAAAAGTGAAGAATTTTACGGGACAGAAGCAGAAACAAGCAAGATAATGATCTAGTTGTATTGACCTTAAATCATTGCCATAACAGAGGAAGCTTAGTCTGTGGTTATTAAATTTTATTTTCTTGTATCTGTGTGCTTTTATAGCAATTGACTCTGACTTAGGCTCAGGCCTGCTTATGTAAGCTACCAATGCATTATTGTTACCTCAACCTAATAGCATCTGTTTAGTTAAATCCTTGCTAGTATCTAAGCACTTTGTTTGAAAAAAAATGAGATAAGTTCTCAGTTGTGTGTAATAATATGTTATGTACAGTTCCTAAGATGTGTACATAATTGTGATAGAATTTTAAATATATACTATCTATACTTAAATATGAAATTCAATAAGCATAATTTGCTGAGTTCACAGTAATAGACCCCTAAAGAAGAGACAGGAGGTCATTATATGATGCAAATTTAGTCACATACATTATTCACTACAAGCTCCTTTGCATTGAGCATGTGTCCCATTTTTGATGTGAAGGGTAATTGTGAGAATTAAATTTTTAAAAAATAAATACATAAATATTTTTATATCTAATTTGATATTATAGTGTTTGTAAATGCAAGACTGAAATTAAGCTTTATTTTAATGTTTGAACACAGAAACCACAAAAGGTTTTTATGTTGCTCTAAAGTTTTCCGTATTGCTTTGAATTGAAACCCTTCTTTACCATTAAAACACTGAACCAAAATTAAATTTCTATGGTCTGGAGGGGTAGCACAGCGGGTAGGGTGTTTGCCTTGCATGCGGCCAACACAGCAGACCCGAGTTTGATTCCTCCGCCCCTCTCGGAGAGCCCAGCAAGCTACTGAGAGTATCTCGCCCACATGGCAAAGCCCGGCAAGCTACCCGTGATGTATTCGATATGGCAGACACAGTAACAAGTCACAATGATCCTGGGCCTGCTGGAGCAAATCAATAAACAATGGGAGGACAGTGATAGTGACAGTTATGTATTACTTAGATTGTTTAAATTATATAAGATAATATAAAAAATACACTTCTTTATCTGTACCAATTCAGTGGAGCATAGCTAAAACTTCTCATTTAAATATCCAACAGAAAATTATTACCAACTCTGAATGCATTATACTCTGTGTGTAAACACAAAAAGACAGCAGTGGTCTATCTCTCCCTCCACCTGTGTTCCTTAGTCTCAGGCCATTCCCCCCCCCCCCCCCCCCACCCCCAGGGAGGTCGATGGGAATGGGCAGGCAGAGGAAGGAAATGAGGGCTAGGCTGATTGGTCTTAGTTGCAGTTTATCCCAGTCCTCTCTCCATTCAATCCTGCCTCTCCTCTGCCTCCCCCAGCCCACTCTTACAGTCTCATTATATCTCATAAAAGAAATTTATGTCATGGAGGGCCCAGGTTCTCTCAGGCCTATCACTCAGGTTCTCTCAGATCTGTCACTCTGGTAGAGAGCCTCGAAATCTCCTTATATTTATCTTCATATCTCTAAAGGGCTCAATGCAGTGACATCACCAAAAGGAGTCACAGAAAGAACATTGACACAGCAAAACATACATTGTTTCTTTGCATCTGCAGGCCAGTAATTTTGACCTCCAGAAAGAAGATACAGAACCAAAAAGGAAACCTTTCTTGGGCTACAAGCACTTGGATTTGCATCCCAAAGCCTAGTCTGGCTAGAGCCTGGAATCTACATCCCAAAGACCAGACCTGGCTAGCACCTGAGATCTGCATGTCAAAGACCAGCCAGGTTTCTGTGAGAAAAAGGAAAACTGCCTCTTACAATATACTGAAGTAATTTACTGAAGGCAATTTGGAGGGGAAAAATGTTCAGCCTCATCCATACTAGTCAGGACACATGAGAAATCTCACCCATTTTCATGGGTCCCTATGTTCCTGCCCATTTGTGCAGTGTAATCTACATGGGCTCACCCTGCCAGCTCAGTCCAGCCCCAACAGGTTGGGGTAACAATTACACATAGGTGTGGTCACAATCAATAGTTCTTTCTCTAGGGGAAAGTTGGGGAAAGTCAATTCTAGGACAGATTCTCATTTAGCAGATCGACCCACCCTAGAACGAAATCCCCTGGGTGTTTCTCCTCTCCTTGTACAACAAACATATAAGCATACATAATATAAATCAGTTTGTATGGACACAGTAAGAAATACTTCAAGCTTATAGAATTGCTCTCCTAGGGCCATCTCAATCTCAGACTACAGAGCTCAGGCCAGATAGTTTTTCCTATCCCTAGCAGGGTCCTAATCTCCTCGTTACTTTTGGATCATGATGTTAGGACACAGATCGTGATCTCCCTTTAACGACAAAGAGACTCCAGAGACTGCAAACAGCAAGCAAGGTTTATTGTGAGACTGGCTAGCCAGTGTCGAGCTGCCTACACAGACACGCAGGTCAGATAGGTGAGGCAAGACCCCGAACTTCTTCAAAGGGGATCTTATATAGGCCTTCACTGGCCATTACAACAAAGCCCGCACATTTCATAGCCAATAAATTTGTAACAACATATACTTTCTTAACCAATCCATTTAAAAGATCATCACTCCTTAGCCTATAGATTCAAAGATCCGCATTTACCTACATAGGCATTGTGGCTAGTGGGCATCTGGTAACTTGGGCATTTGGTTATCTTCTTTGTTCCCTTTGATTCTCAGTTCATGGCTCCTGGAGGCAGATAAGGGAAAAGTTCCTAACAAAGGTAACAGATGAGGAAGGACCAACAAATGGTTTCCTAAGTTACATCCCAGCAGGGAAGAGTCAACAATAGGTTTCAGTATTTACATCCCATTAAGAAAGAGCTTCACAGCTAAGGCTTTTCTAGGGAGGGGGAGGAAAGGGAGAGTTACTAATTAGTAGAGTTTTAACTCTGGAATCTCCCTCAGGTTCCCAAGGGACCTAACACATGACAACATTTGTCTATGATTAAACTCCTAACTTATAGTTAAGAATTGTGGCACTTTGGCCTGGCCTGAAATCTCGATGCCAGGGTAGCACATAGCTTACTGCTTGTCCTGGTTCCATCTAGTCCCTCGCCGGGACCCTGCTTTATTTTTATTTTTATTTTTTTGGGGGGGTCAACCTGGCGATGCTCAGGGGTTACTCCTGGCTCTGCACTCAGGAATTACCCCTGGAAGTGCTCAGGAGAGCATATGGGATGCTGGGAATCGAACTCAGGTAGGCTATATGCAAGGCAAATGCCCTACCCGCTGTGCTATCACTGCAGCCCCAGGACCCTGCTTTTGCTGGAGCTAGGAAGTGATGGCAACTGAGGTTAAGTTGAGAAAGCAGATGCCTGGGAATGAATAATATTCAAAGCCAATTAAATCCTAAATTACAAAGCATAATATCAACTTTCTTTCTGTATCTATACAAAAAGAACATTGCATTAAACTATTCAAAAGACAAAAGGAGAGGAGAAAGGCAATATTAATTTACAATACAAGTTCAGTGTCTTAGAAGGATCTGACCTTACAAATTAACAGATTCTGATTAGGGGAAAAGCTGATTAATTGGTTGGGGAAGAGAGCACAAAGAAGTGGTTACAGACAAACAAAGGAATGGGAGTGACTTGCGAGCACTGTGATGGGTGCAACCTGATAAAAGGGCAAATCAATTGTTATCCTACACTTTGAACAAATATAAGGTATGGTAATAATAGATTCAGAAAAAATGAACAGAGAATAATTTTGATCCACCCTTCACCTATGATGATCTTGAAATCACAATGCATCTTAAAAAATAGATCACCTAAAATACCCGTATATTTTATACTAAGGAACTCGGGTCGGCCATGTTGGCTGCTTGTAAGGCGAA
The DNA here is from genome assembly GCF_029834395.1 of Sorex fumeus. Taxonomy (NCBI): domain Eukaryota; kingdom Metazoa; phylum Chordata; class Mammalia; order Eulipotyphla; family Soricidae; genus Sorex; species Sorex fumeus. The sequence goes on along the minus strand of NW_026606297.1, from coordinate 12,800,978 downwards.
CACCCTACTCGCTGTGCTATCGCTCCAGCCCGGCAAGCTACCAAGAGTATTCGATATGCCAGACACAGTAACAACAAAGTCTCCAATGGAGATGTTACTGGGCCCGCTCGAGCAAATTGACGATCAACAGGAGGGCCTTTACCTTTACCTTATACTAAGGATTGTTCATATTTTTACTTGGAAAAATTTAACACTTACCTATTACGCATGTTCCTACATATGAATCTGTTTATTACTTAGAAACATTGGTGTCATTAAGATTATAATTTAAAAGTCTAACTTGAATTGCTGAGTCATATATAAATTCAATTCTTAATTTCTTGAAGTGTCCCTATATTTTTTCCTAGAGACTGAACCAGTCATCATTCCCTATTAATGATGGATCCTCTATCCCACATCCCTGTCAGCACTATTGTTTTTCTTATTTTTGATGTAGACTAGTCTCACTGATATGAGGGGATGTATTATTTTGTTTTCATTTGCATCACCTGATGACAGTTGACAATGAACACATTTTCATATACCTGTCAGGAATTAGTATGTCTTCTTTGAGGAAGTGTCTGTTCAGTCTTCTCCAAAATGTTTTCCTTATGATGTGCTACTTGATTTTTGTTGTTAATTTTTAATAAATGTTTTATATATATACACATATATACATATATATTATATATTGACTCTTTGTATGATGATCAAATAGTTTCTCTCAGTTCTGTATCTTTTTATTGTTGTCATCATTACTCTTCTTACAAAATAGAAACTTCTTAATTTAACTTAATTACAATTGGAGTTTTTTGTTTGTTTGTTTTTATTGGCTCAGCCCAAGGCATTGAGTCACTGAAGAAACACTCTTTTCTACTTCTTAGTACATGTTATGCAAATAGCAGATAAAACTCTAGCCCATATCTCAAGGTAGCACTGTAGCACTGTCCTCCCATTTTTTATCGATTTGCTCGAGAGGGCACTAGTAACATCTCCATTGTGAGACTTGTTGTTACTGTTTATGAATATGCCATGGGGAACTTGCCAGACTCTGCCGTGCAGGCGGGATACTCTTGGTAGCTTACTGGGCTCTCCAAGGGGGCCAGAGTAATCGGATCCTGGTCGGCTGCATGCAAGGCAAACACCCTACCCACTGGGCTATGTAGGAAATTCTATCTAATTAGATTTGCTTGTGAAGAGAATATTAGTCAGATGGGAATTTTGAATAACGCTTGTAAAAAAACACTAAATAAAAATAAATTTTAAAAGAAGCATTCGCTTTCTTTCCAATTTTCAAGAAAACTTGAAACCTGCTGTTAAAACCTTAACTGATTTTAGTCATCATGAATCCTTCCTCAAAACACAAGCTTAAAAAGAGAAAGAGATTCCTCTGATCCATCTATGACTATCTATAGAAATTGTCTTACACAGAAGCACATATACATTTCAATTGTATTAGTTGCATTTGGAGAAGAGATTTCAAAGAATTTTCCTGGAACAGCAAATACAAAGTTTACTTGAAATTAAAATTAAATAAAGCGAATAGATCAGATTTATTCCAGGGAATTTTAAGAGGCAGTTTGTGTACTTTATTGAAAAATGCCACATTGTATTTCAATAGATTGTTTTGTGTTAATCTACCATATTATTTCAACGAAGGAACTGGTTTCAAAAATAGTGCCCCATTTAAATGCTAATGTAGATATTGCCATGGACGTCTCTTAAAGATTATGGGTTTTGAAAACTCCAGTTACAGAACAGTTGGTCTTTATAGATAAAGTTCTTTCATTTTAAAAGCTGTATCTAGAAAAGGAAAATGACTTTGTCACTCTATTTGTTCCTAATACTATTAAATATTTATTAAGATTCAACAGTACACTAAGCATTTATAAGGGAGAATAGAATAATATTTACTTTAATTAACTTAGTATCTGAAGAACCTTAAGGGAGATGGATGTATAGTACACAGGACCAGGTGTTGCTTTACAAGGGAAAGATAGGATTCAGATACACAATAGCACAGATATAAAATTTTCATTTTCCTGGAATTAAAAAAGAGGCTGAAATTTTTCTTAAATTCACACTATATGTCCATAAAAATGAATTATGTGTTGAGATTGTCCTTACAGCTTTTACAATTTTCCTATTTTTCCTTTCTTTTTTTTTCTATTCAAAATATTGCTGTCTGGACTGAAATGATAGTACAGGCACTGTGGTGCTTGCCTTACACAGGGCCGATCCAGTTGAATTCAGGTGGTCCCCGGAGCACCAGCAGGAGTCATCCCTGAATGCAGAACCAGGTGTAACCTCTGAGCATTGCTTTGTGTGGTCCCAAACCAAAAAGTAAACAAGCAAACAAAAATGGTCCTATCAAGAGTAGTTAGAAAACAATATACACATTTATGGTTCATATTAAGACACTCTAATTTTTATGTAGTATGTTGAACAATCTCTTGAGACTTCTAGGATATGTTAATTCACTTCACTAGTGAAAAAACAAAACAAAACAAAACCCTCAAAGACATAGAGGAATAACTTAAGGTCCACTGACAATTTAGTGATTGTATCATGAGGACAATTCTATTCAAAGTAATTAAATTGTAAAAGTATGCATTTAGTTAGAAAAAAAGAGAAGCAAAAGATATCGTGAACCTGAAATTTTAAAAAGCCTCTTATATCTGTAAATAAATCTTGAACATGAATATAGAATTTGTATTTTCATGATAAGGTAATGAATATTATTGCATTTGCCCTCTTTTAAAGTGCTTGCTGGAAATGAGGGTTCTAAGGCATTTGCTCAGAACGAACAAAGCCATCTTCAGAATACCCTCTCATGAAAAGATAAGAGTGCAGACATTTTGTAGAAGACATTTTTTTCTCTGTTAAGATGCTGAATGACTAGAAAGCATCTTCCTTGCTAAGTGATTGTCTTATTATTTAACTATTAAATTGATCCCTCCAACTAAGCAAAACATTTCTCATTGTTTTTGAGGAGAGGATGTTAGGTGTTATCTTCTTGTTAATAACACACAAATACACGGAGAAAAAATTCCAGGTATAAATTTCTCCATTGTATGAAATTGAGTGCATTATAAGAGAGTGAAAACGACTCCTAAACACTGCTAAGCACCAAAATGTGATCAATAGTCTCTTACCAATCTTTCTTTGAATTGCTGTGTACTTTTTGTTGGTACAATGGATCATGCTATCACCATTTGGTCTCATACGACAGACAAGGGCAATTTGCACATTAATTTTATTTTTTTTCATTTCATATAAGTTAGTGGGGTATTCAAAAGAATAGCTTCACATTCCAAGAAAAAATATTTAAAAATTAACTTGAAGATCTCAAAAAATAATTTTTGGAATTCCACATTGGGCTGTATTCCATTTGTTTTATAATCACTAATAGAGACTATTTGTACTATTCTCTTAAAATGACAACTCTGCTTCACTCTGTAGGTTAACTGGGTTACAGGTGAGAACACTCAGTTTAATAAAAGGATCATGATTGCCTTAATTTCTTTACACAAGTCAGAAACAGAGACTCTGGAGCACTTTCCAATAAGTCACATCTTCAGTCATATTCCTTATTAGAATCTCTAATCACATGTCAAATCATTTTGGTTTAATTCAGCAACTCAATATGGGGAAAATATATCAGTTATCTAAAGTCTTATAAAAGTACATGTTGATGTGAGCTACCTAGAGGAGCTAGACCAGATTAAAATGGGGAAAAGGGAGTTCTTCGGAAATTCCCTAACATATATAGCACAGCCACAGTGTGTGGCAATTACTTTAACATCAATGTAGTTTTAAATGAGAAGGTGACATATATGGAAATTATTTTTTAGCTTAACCTAGTTCTACAGGATATAATATACATATTTCAGGCTGTTTAGAGACAAGCTCAGTAATCCAAGACAAATAACTTCATTCTCGACAGGTGCAAAACTCCCTTTCTATAAAAATCATGTAGTTCCTCTTCTATACTGAATGATATTACTTCCTACATCTCTCACAGGTTTATGAGTTGAAATTCCAAACTGCAGATTAGTCATACTTGTACAGGAGGTGTCTCTGGAAATAAGATCATATGAAGTCACAAAATGAGCACTTATATAATAATATTATTTAAAAGAACCAGCCCAAGTACTCTCTAGGTAAATAACTAGATTCCCACCCACCCCATCCCTCCTCCGACGCCATTCCCCAACTCATCCCTTTGCACAAGGAAGAGGAGAAGAGAGCATGTGGTAAAACGGCATATGTCGGCAAGTCAGGAAAAAATCTCTCAAGAGAAATCGACCTTAGATACACTTTGAGCTCAGGCTTGCAACTTCTAGAATTACAATAGGATTAACCTGTTCCTTAAGGCATCAAACCTATGCACATTATAGCAAAAACTACAGGAAAAAACTCAGTCTAAGTAAACTATAGTTTCTCAGTAGACACTCCTTTTACGTTTCTTGCCACTTTGCAGTAATGAGGACTTTTTTTTTTGGGGGGGGGGTGTGGCAGGATGGAGGAATTGATCAGGATTTTCTCCTGGCTCTGTACTCAGGGATTATTCTTGGTAATAGTTGTGGGAACATATGAGATATTGCAGATGGATCCAAGTTGTGCCTTGCAAGGCAAAGGACTTAACTCCTGTACTGTCTTTCTGGTTCCTGCACATATATTTTAACACTGAAACCTAAGGGGCAATGTGATGCTTTAGATCATAAATTAAATATTGCCTCTGTAGCACAGCGGGTAGGGTGTTTGCCTTGCACGCAGCCAACATGGCCGACCGGAGTTCGATTCCTCTGCCCCTCTCGGAGAGCCCGACAAGCTACCGAGAGTATTCGATATGCCAGAGACAGTAACAACAAGGTCTCCAATGGAGACGTTACTGGGCCCGCTCGAGCAAATCGATGATCAACGGAAGGGCCTTTACTTACTTTTACTTACTTGCTTTAGTTTAGCTTTCTAAACTAACACATTTAACCACAATACAGCATTTAAAGGGCTGGAGCGATAGCACAGCGGGTAGGGCGTTCGCCTTACAAGCGGCCAACATGGCCGACCCGAGTTCGATCCCTCTGCCCCTCTCGGAGAGCCCGGCAAGCTACCGAGAGTATTCGATATGCCAGACACAGTAACAACAAGGTCTCCAAAGGAGACGTTACTGGGCCCGCTCGAGAAAATCGACGATCAACGGGAGGGCCTTTACCTTTACCTTTACAGCATTTAAGAGATTTATGGATTGACTAGGAACTCAGAAACTTATGAATAGAGACATCTTTCTTTCTAGATATTTAACTTGTTTCTCTCTAATTGTTTTTATCAAATCTCAAATGTGAGAAACTAACTACTTAACAAACTGTCTGAAGTCCTGCAATAGAAATGAGAGGCATACGTTCTGAAGTTTAAAATAGAGCTGGGAAGTTAAAAATTATTAGATTACCTTGTCTAATAAATAATATCTGAAATATAACTTCTTAAAATCACTCTCCTGGAACTAATTTAGTTCCTAAATTAACTTATACATTGAATTGAAGAGCTCCACTTTAAATTTTATTATTATATGCTAACAAAACACTTACAGCAGATCATGTTACAACTTATTTGCTACTGGTTGTGAAATGGAATGTTTATAAATTTTAATTAGATAGTAGTTCTATATTATACCTAAAGAATATTTTAAAAATTTTTTCTGCTTCTGCAATACTCTCATTTGTATAAGAAATAAGTACATCTTTGGGATTACTAAATCTGGGGATATATTTAGGAAACAGAATAATCTTGACAATTTCTATGAGTAATCTTCATTAAGATTACCAGACAAAAAGGTCAAATAAAAATTCAATGTATTGATCAAGGAATTCTAGGCTGTTAATGCCAGTGCTATCACTGTGGCATTATATGGGACCTTACTGTCTTTGTTCATGATTATCCTATAATTAGTGTTGCTGTACCATCAGAAGAGTACAGATTAATTACACAGACTTTAAGTATGCTTTGTAAATAAACAATCACTTATTTATAGGTGTAGTTAATGTGATATTGATTTCCAAGCTTATTGTGGACCTCGTGTCAAATCCTTGACATTAGCTAAGTAAAGAAAGTTCTCCTCAAGGATATAGCCTGAATTAGAAAATGGCTTAATCTTATCTGACTTTGTACAAAACTGTTTTCAACAAATTTGAAGGATAATAATTTAGATTAAGCTATTTTAATGGGTTCTGGAAGTGGGTGAGTTTTTTTTTTCATCTTTGGTTTTGGTTCTCCCTGGAAGTAGGTCTCTGGAGAAGTCAGATTCCATTAACTATGTGATTCGCTTAACCTGTAATTCTCAAAAAACAAATAATACTGGCCTTCACTGGGTGCTATATATTTGAAGAAGAAACCACTTTGATATTGTCATCCACAGATTCTTTTTCATCTCTTCAGTGTACTTAAATAAACACTATTTACTCTTGTGCCATAGAATGACTTAAGGGAAAAAAAATTGAACTCATTCAAATGAAGAATTAAAGTTTCCGTAGAAGTACATCTGACTCTTGAAATCTACTCTCTCTGACACTTCTTGAACTTGTTATCCATCCTAGATATGGTTCTCCTCTGAAGTGTCTATTTCCTATGTGCATATCATTATTTACCAGGGAATTTATTTGTGAATTTGCCAACATACACAAATACAGAGAGTTTATTATCATCCCAACAATATTTATTATGCGAGGCTGTTTTCATTTCATCAAAGACATTCGTGATTGTTTCCACTTTCTGGAGAGTTTTGAGATTTTACAACTATACGTGTGCATACATAGAATGTTCTCCTACTTTTTATACTGGCATTAACAGCTTCTCTGGTATTCAGTAACCCCCAAAACAATTTCATTTAGGTTTTATAATACAAGATGCTGAATCAGTATCAGCAGCTTGAATGTGTATGTGTTGTCTTTTCAAGTGCTGTCATCATAAACAGCTAGAAATACCAAGGAATCTTAGAACCATTTTGAGAGAAAATATCATTTCCATGCTACTTTTCCTGTTTTGTTCTAAGTTTAAACCACAACTTTTAAAAATCAGTTACCTAACTAAAAAAGAACTAACGGAATGTATTTAGCTGGAATAAGTGCACATTTATGTTATGTGAATGTTCACTAAAATTGTTTTTAATGTTATAAAGTATATAAATATTGAAAATCCCTACTTGTTTATTTGCAAGTTTCTGTTCAGCAATCATTTTCCCAGCATGCATGCTGTAAAACCTGAGACAATAGATAGTCAATTAGAGATACTTCATAAGAAGGAAAAGTTATTGGAGTCAGTTTCTTCCACATAGGCCCAGGGCATCTTGGGCCTCAGTATGGCACAAGTCTAGGGGTCCCACATACAAAGCAAGAAAGAGCTCCAGTCTCAAATAACTCCTCGGCTCCTCTACTCATGATAACTTTGAGGACAGGGGATGGTGTAACATCTGGCTGTGAGATGCGAATGTGTTATTTCTTTCTATTGTTGCACACTTAAATACAGGAGATAAATATTACTCCGCCTGAAGGCCTGTGGAATACTCTTCCTTTTTCCCCTTCCAGAATCACATTAGATCTAAAAACTTATGTATTTAAATGGGCGGTTTCTTTTTTTTTTCCTCTAGCAGTGAAAACTCTCCAGAAAGTGGAAACAATCACAGATGGCTTTAATGAAATGAAACAGCCACACATAATAAATATTGTCATATATATATAGAAAAGGTCTAAAACTCTATCCAATCCTTGGGACAGTCATGCCCTAGAAAGCAGATAGATTTTCAACATGGTATTTAAGATAAGATAAATTAATAGATAATACTCGATTTTGGAAAATAAGTTTATAACGTGCATTTATGAAAAGGTTATTATGCATTTCGTAGTTTCCACATATTTTCAAACTGTCAAACACTGTTCTGTTGTTCATCGATTTGCTTGAGCAGGCCCAGTAATGTCTCCATTTTTTTGAGACTTACTATTATTGTGTTTGGCATATTGAATATGTCACGGGTAGCTTGCCAGGCTTTGCCATGAGGGCGAGATACTCTCAGTAGCTTGCCGGGCTCTCCGAGAGGGGTGAAAGAATCGAACCTGGCTCGGCCCGTACTGTTGTTGCGTGCTACATAGTTTCTGCCTGTTCTATATTATTCGGTTTAATTTTATATTGGTGAGTTGTATAGGAGAGACTTAGAAGTATTAAGTAGCTGGTTACAGGTTTTACAGCCAAAAAGATATAGATCTATGATTGAAAGTGAAAAAGAAAGCTTTCCTTTTCTCACCTGTTAAGTATAGTTTCATCCTTCCTAAAGTCTATCCTCTTTCATTTATACCTGTTCCTGGTAGAACAGAAGCACCATGATAAATTCATTAAATGAATCGATCTTTCTTTTTAGATTTAAGACTTTTTCAATATCCTAATATATGAGCATACTCTATATGGCAATGATACACATGGGGAGATCAAGGTCTCTGTCTTTAGGATTATATTTTAAGTGAAGATCAATATACACATACTTGATCTACTTAATTTGTCACTGTATATAGAACTGGAGTTGTCATACCTCTTAGACATATTCCATTTGTCTGTCTGATTATTATTTGTCAGTTTCTCTGTCTAGCAATCTACTTTGATATGCATCTAATGTGTCTACATATATCATTGTTCAATCTCAGAATGCTGCTTTGTCTTACTGCATTTTTCAATTTCTTCCCCATCTAAAAGATTTAATGACTTCTATAATAATGGAAAGAGATGTGATTCATAATCTAATAGGTCTAATCTGACATATTTGAAGCTATTTTGTCTTTTTCCTTTCCTTTCCTTACTAAATCATGCTTGTAACATGCATATAGATGTGATACTAAAATCAGAGGTGTTATAATTCAATACATATTTATTCTAAAATAGGCATTTTATTGTAAACAGGTATCTAAAATTTCATAAATGTATAAATTTTAATAATATTATGTCACGAGGATACTATATGTCCTTCATATTCAGTTTTTTGGGTTATAATACAGTATGTTATAAATCATAATTTGCATTTGCAAAGTATTTTGGGGTATAAGACTAGAAAATTAACATAAACTAGCATAAGAATATTAAAATAAACTTTAACTAACCACTTAGCATAGTCGAGTAAAATTAAATTCATCAATAGAATTATTGGAGCATGTAATTATGCTCCTTTGATTTGTAATGGGAAAATTTCTCAAATTTCCTATGTAATTTGAGAAAATTTATTTACATTTTCTAAAACTGACTTTTCTCAAATGGCAATCACAAAATTTATCTCAAATTATCACTATGAGTTCTATTGTAGTGCTATACTTAAATGATAACTATCAAATAATCAGATTAACACTCTTGCTTATTTCCTGCATGCAAATAAAAAATAGTATAAAATTATTTTAAGATATTGAAAATAAATTAAGGTTTTACTAGCACTTTGCTTGGGGGCACTATGGTGTAAGAAGGGGTGTTGAGGTTAAATACAAAAGCCTTAAAGGGTTTAGAAGTGATTGAAGCCTATGACTGAAAGGTTGACTGCGATCTGTACAAAGGATATTAGAGAGCAATCTTTAGAACAGAAAAGCAGGCCCAGAATTTATGTGGACATTTTATTCAATTTTTCAACTTATAAAATACATAGTGAATAATCAAAGAATCAAGAAAGACTATCAAAATGAAATAAACAGGAAAGAAAAGATAAAATCTGAACTGAATACCAACAAACAAAAAACTTTAGTCCTATGAAGTATTTTATCTTTGTATTTAGGGTTACAAAACTAGGGGAGAAAAATAATATGAAGAAATAATAACTGAAAGTTTTTCAGTTTTTAAAAATTTTCACAACCATTAGCCTTTGGGTCAAAGCATATTACTAAATGCCTACCAGTACAAAACACAAAGAAAACTATTCCTAGGAATGTCATAGTCAAACTACCAAAAACAAAAATAAAATCAAGATTTCAAAGTCACCTAAGAAAAAAAGAAAGAACTAAACACAGGATCAGGAAAAGAAGATAATGTAAACTGCTACTGAATATTAATTTCACTTAAGGAATTAATAAAATATTAGCACCCCTGGTTTACTCTTTGTCCCTCACCAAATATATATATAATGAGACACCCATGCTAGAAAATCATTCTTCCATGTGCATGGATAAGGATAATTAATATAGTGAAAGGGTTATTTTTACCAATACACAGTTTAATACAAAACCTATCAAACTCTTTAAAATGTTTCCAATTATACAAAAGAATATTAAATTATTATTATTATTTTTTATTAGTGAAACACCATGAGGTACAGTTGTAGACTTACAAACTTTCGTGCTTGGGTTTCAGTTATACAATGATCGACTACCCATCCCTACACTGGTGTCCATTCTCCACCACCAATGATCCCAGTAGCCCTCCAACCCCCTAACCCCATCTCCCCCCACCCCACCCCGCCTCTGTGGAAGGGCATTTCCTTTGGCTCACTATTTCCTTCAGGGTGTTGTAATTTGCAATAGAGGTATTGAGTGGCCATAGGGTTCAGTTTATAGTCTACTTTCATCAATCATCTCGCATCCCTTGCAAGTCCTCCAAACATCCTTCACTTGGTGTTCCCTTCTCTATCTGAGATGCCTTTTCCCCAAGCATGTGCTGCCTGCTTCCAAGCTCTGGAGCAGACCTCCTGGAACTTATCTCAACTATTCTTGGGTGTCCAACTCCCATTCTGTTACTTTATATTCCCCAGATAAATGCAGTCTTTCTATGTCTGTCCCTCTCTTTCTGGCTCATTTCACTTAGCATGGTATTTTCCTTGTAGAACCATTGTATGTAAATTTCATGACTTCATCTTTTCTAAGAGCGGCATAGTTTTCCATTGTATAGATGTACCAAGGTTTCTTTAACCAGTCATCTGTTTTCGGGCACTCAGGGTTTTTCCAAATGTTGGCTATTGTGAACAGTGCAGCAATGAACATAGAAGTGCAGATGTCATTTCGATTGTGCTTTTTTGCCTCTCTGGGATATATTCCCAGGAGTAGTATTGCTGGGTTAAATGGGAGCTCAATTTCTAATTTTTTGAGAATTTTTGAGAATACTGTTTTCCAAAAGGGCAGAATCAGTCGGCATTCCCACCAGCAGTGAAGGAGAGTCTCTTTCTCGCCACATCTGTGCCAACACCGATTGCTTTGGTGTTTTGGATGTGGGCCAGTCTCTGTAGTGTGAAATGATATCTCATTGTTGTTTTGATCTGCATCTCCCTGATGATTAGTGATGTAGAGCATTTTCACATGTGCCTTTTTGCCATTCGGATTTCTATTTGAGAAAGTTTCTGTTAATTTTGTCGCCCCATTTTATGATGGGGTTCGATGTTTTCTTCTTGTGGAGTTCAATGAGTGCTTTTTATATCCTTGATATCAACCCCATCTCTGATGGGTATTGGGCGAATATCCTTTCCCATTCTGTAGACTGTCTTTGTATTTTGGTCACTGTTTCTTTTGAGGTTGAGGAGCTTCTTAGTTTAAGATAGTCCCATTTGTCTATCTCTGTTTTCGCTTGCTTGGCCAGTGGCATGCCAACTTTAAAGAAACCATTCGCTTAAATATCATGGAGGGTTTTGCCAACCTTGCCTTCAATGTACATTATGGATTCCGGTCTGATGATGAGGTCTTTAATCCATTTTGATCTTACTTTTGTACATGGTGTTAGGTAGAAACCTAAGTCCTTTTTTTTTTTTTTGCATGTAGCTGTCCAGTTTTGGCAGCACAATTTGTTAACGAGGTTTCCTTGCTACAGTTCTCATTTCTTGTTCCATTATCAAAGATTAGATGGTCATATATATTGGGGGGAATGCCATTATATTCAACCCTGTTCCATTGACCTGTGACTCTGTGTTTTTTCCAGTACCGTGCTCTTTTACTTGCTACCACTTTGCAGTAGAGTTTGAGGTTGGGGATGTGATTCCTCCCATATTCTTTTTCCCAAGAATTGCTATAGCTATTCATGGGTGCTTATTGTTCTATATGAATTTCAGGAGTGTTTGCTCCATTCCTTTGAAGAATGTCATGGGTATCGTTATAGGGATCGCATTGAATTTATGCAATGTTTTGGGGAGTATTGCCATTTTGTCAATGTTAATTCTCTCAATCCATGAATAGGGGATGTCTTTCCATCTCCTCATGTCCTCTTTTATTTCCTGGAGTAGCATTTTGTAGTTTTCTTTGTAAAGGTCTTTTACATCCTTAGTTAAGCTGATTGCTAGGTACTTGATTTTCTGGGGCACAATTGTGAATGTGATTGTTTGTTTCATGTCACGTTCTTCTCTCTCACTCTTTTCGTGTATGAAAGCCATGGACTTTTGGGTATTGATTTCTAGCCTGCAAATTTACTATACAAATCTATTGTTTCTGAGAGTTTCTTGGTAGAGGTTTTAGTGTTCTCTTAAGTATACTATCATGTCATCTGCGAATATTGAGAGCTTGATTTCTTCCTTTTCTACCTGAATGCCCCTTAATATCTTTTTCTTGCCTAACCACTATTGCAAGTATATCCAGAACTATATTGAACAGCAGTGGACAGAGTAAGTGGGCATCCTTCTCTCATCCCTGATCTTAGAGCGAAGGCTCTTAGTTTTTCACCATTAAGGATGATGCTTGCCATAGGCTTGTGGTAGATGACATTAACTATATATATTGTGGAAAGTCCTTTCTATAACCATTTTTGCAAGGGTTTTCATCATAAACCGGCACTGGATCTTGTCAAATGATTTCTCTGCATATATTAATATGATCATTTTTTATCTTTGCTTTTGTTGATTGTGTTTATTGATTTCCGAATATTAAACCATCCTTGCATCCCCGGGATGAATCCCACTTGGTCATGGTGTATGATCATTTTGGTGATTTGTTGGATTCTTGTTGGTAGTATTTTGTTGAGGATCTTCGCATTCATGTTCATCAGGGATATCGGCCTGTAGTTTTCTCTGGTGTCTTTGTTTCCTTTTGGTATTAGAGAAATATGGGCTTCATAGAAACTGTATAAGTAGAAACCTATAAATTTTGCCCTTAGCACATCTGTAGCTGCATTCCATAGGTTCTGGTAGCTCCTGCCTTCATTCTCATTTTTCCAGTTATCTTTTGACTTTTCCTTGATTTCTTTCCTGATTCATTGTTCAACACTGAGTTGTTTAATTTTCAGGTGTTTGATTTGTTTTCTGCGCCTGTACATGATTAAATTCTATCTTCATTGCATAGTGGTCTGAGAAGATAGTCGATACAATATTTATCTTTCTGATTCTGTTGAAACATGCTTTGTGGCCCAGCGCAGGGTCTATTCTGGAAAATGTTCTATGTTCCCTGGAAAAGAATGTGTATTCTTTTTTTTTGGGGGGGGTATAAATTCTTATATAGATCTGTTAGAATTCTCTCTTCTCTGTCTTCCTTCAGAGCTATTAATTTCTTGCTGAGTTTTAATCTTCTTGCTCTATCCAAGGGGTTATAAGGGAGTGTTGAAGTCTCCAACTACTATTTTGTTGTTTGTAATGTCCTTCTTAAGGTCTGCAGCAGTTGTAGTAGGTATTTGACTGGTCCCTCATTGGGTGCGTATAAGTTTAGGAGTGTGATTTCTTTCTGCTGTATATATCCCCTGATTATGTACCATGAGGTACAGTTGTAGACTTACAAATTTTTGTGCTTGGGTTTCAATTATACAATGATCAAATACCCATCCCTCCACCGGTGCCCATTTTTGACTGCCATGGATCCCATGGATCCCAGTATCCCTTCCACCCCCATTCCCCCCATCCTACCCTGCCTCTGTGGTAGGGCATTCCCTTTTGTTCTTTCTCTGCTTTTGGGTGTTGTGGTCTGCAAAAGAGGCATTGAGTGGCAATTGTGTTCTGTCCATAGTCTACTTTCAACATGCAGCTCCCATCCTGGGAGATCCTCCAAATACCCTTTATTTGGTGCTCCCTTCTCTATCTGAGCTGCCCTTTCCCCTAGCATGCCCGGCTGGCCTCTAAGCCATGGAGTAATCATCCTGGTACTGATCTCGGCTATTCTTGTGTATTAATTTCCTATTTTGTTACTTTATATCCCCGAGATGAATGCATCTATGTTTTCTATGTTTTTTTTTGTTTCTTGTACATAGAAAATCATAGAAAATCTATGTTTTCTTGTACTAGTAAGGCCACCCAACTTTTTTGAGGGGGTTGATTGCTTGCAGGGTTGTTTTCCATCCTTTGACTTGAGTCTGTGTTTGTTGTGATTGTTCAGATGTGTTACTTGTATATAGCAGAATGTTGGTTTCTGTCTCTGAATCCATTTTGCTCCTCTGTGTCTATAAATTTGTGAATTTAGACTATTGATGTTTAGAGAGATTATTGTTATGAGATTTTGTGTCATCTTTCTGTAAGGGTTTGTTGTGCTTGTAGGGGTTGTCTAAGTTTTAAAGTAGCCCCTTTAGCCCTTCTTTTAGGTTTGGTTTTGAGTCTATGAAGTTTCTAAGCTGTTGTTTACCCAGAAAATTGTTTACTGTTCCTTCAAGTTTGAGTGAGAGTTTAGCTGTATAAAGGATTCTTGGTTAAGCGTTCATTTCAGTGAGTTTTTTCACAATATCCTACCATTGCCTTCGGGCATGGAGGATTTCCTCTGATAGGTCTGCTGTGAACCTAAGAGGTGAACCTTTGTGTGTGATTTCCTTCTTTCACCATGCTGCTTGCAGTATTGTGTTCTATCCTGGGCATATTAGAATATCATCGTTATTCTAACTATGATAAGTCTTGGAGTCTTTTTGTTAGAGTCTCTTTTAGCTGGCACCCCTCGAGCTCTTGAATGGGAATGGCTGCATTGTCCAGCACTGGAAACTTTTCAGCAATGATGTTTAACTGTGACTTTTTCATTAGGACTGTTTCCCTGACCTGGTACTTCAGTGGTTCTAATGTTGTTCCTCTTGGAATCATGCCCTAGAACTATGACTCGCTCTAGAGCTATTTTGAGGTCCTTTGTCATTGTTTGTTGTTGCCTGTAGGCTTCATGCAGCTCATCTTCCAGCTCATTGATTCTATCTTCAGCTGTAGCCATTCTACTGTTGAGGGCACACACTGAATTTTTTATTTCATCTACCTAATTTTGTTTGTGACATTTCTATGCGTAGCTTTCCAATTTCTGTTCTCATTTCTTCCCCTATTTCTCAATTGTTTCTTTCATGTCCTCTTTTAATTTACTGGATATCTGTCTCACTGTTTCATTGGGTTCATTGAACATCTTAATTGCTTTATATCTGAATTCTTTTTCAGAGAGCTCCCTTAAGTGTGTGATACCTAATGAGGCTTCTGGAATCTTTTCATTGTCCTCTCCTCGTGGTGGAGATATGTGTTGTTTCTTCATGTTGGCGTGGTGTTTATGAGACTGAGATTACACAAGATTGCTTGGTATGAGTAATTTATCTGCAGCTCAGAATTAAGCCACCCCCACTTCTGAAGAGACCACGTCCCCTACAGGTACCTGGTGTAGATGCGGGGGTAAAACCTCGGAGGAGAAGAAGACTGGGTACAGCGTTGGAGATAAATGGGAAGAGGCTTAGGGAAGGTGGACGGCCCACCATCCCCAGAGGATGCCTGGGGTACATGTGCAGGGAAAGCAGAATCCCAGTTTCGAATATGAACTTACCTGGGAGGGGAAGAATACCGGGCACGGCATTGGGTATGAAAAGGAAGAGGGATTGTGTGTGGCCCAGGGTCCCAGAGGACACCTCAGGATTAAAATTTATATGGCAACACATGGTGCACTAAAAGTTAGAAGTATTGAGAAAAAATACATGATGTGGACTTAAAATTACATTTTAAACAGACTAAGTTATATAGAAGTGTAATGAAACAATGATTAATTAAATATAATCAAGAGCCAAAAAATAAATTCATGCATTTGTCTCGGCTTATTCTACAGTGAAAACAACATGAATATAGCACAGATAAAGGAAATTGCTTCGGGAAATACTACTAGGAATTTTTCTACTCTCATCTTCTATTAAACAACACTCCTTCTCTCTTTCTTTCTCTCACCTCCTCCCTTACATGTTTCTAAGTAAATGTCTTTAAACAAACTATTTTACTTCACAAGGAAAAAGAGAAGTATAGTACTGGGAAAATTGGACAGTCACATATAAAAGAATGAATCTGCAATCCCTTTTAATCCCTACACAGAATATTAGATAAAAATTAAAGACTGAGGTGTAAAACCTGAAACTGTCAAACACATATGTGAAATCATAGACTATGGTGAGTTCTAAGATGTCATCTTCAGGGATCTCTAGTAGGGTTCCTAAATGCAACACTGGGGGGCGAGCAACTAATTAAGAGACTTCTGCACAGGGAAAAAAAAAGTAGCAGCTGAGCAAAAAGGACAGCTTACTGAGTGGGAGGTCCTATGTGTATAAAATACCTCTAATAGAAGTTATATCCAGGAAATATCAAGCACTTGGACAACTTATAGCACACATATCAAATAACAGAATTGTGCTAGCGGTCAAGTCTGATTTTCGTTTTTTCTTTTCTTAAAATGTGGGAGATATGCTTGTAAATTTGGCCCCAAACTTGAAAACAGCAAAATTCTAGACAAGGAAGAATTTGTCTTTGTGTTAATTCCACTACTCCTAAAACGTCAAAAGATAATTTGTGTATGTTTTAGATAAAATGGTGTGTCTCAGGGGATCGCCAGGAGGGAATTTTATTTTCAAATTTTTATTTCATTAAAGCCCCATTAATTGCAAAGTTATTAACAGCTGGGTTTTTGACTGCAATGTTCCATCACCGGTATGGCCACCTCTGTTAATTCCCCTGACTAGTGCTCCCAGATCCACTACCCTCCTCCACCCCAGTCCAACCTCAGCCTGCCCTCTTGACAAGAACTTTTAAATTTGGTTATTACGGTTTGAGTCTTACAATTTTGGTATTGTTGGCTCTGTGAATGGATAGTTATCTCTATCATTCCTTAACATCACTAATGTACCTGGTACCCCTACCCATATAGCTTCTCATCTATCCCTTCTCTCCTTGCCAGAGAGAATTTTTTTTTTCATTTTCGTACTGGTCAGTTCAGGAGTTAGCCCTTTTCTTTTCTGCTGTCTTTCTTTGCTGAAAATGCCTCTTGAGAAGATACTTTCTTAGAAGACATGAATCCACTGCATTTCCAGTGAAACTTTTTCCTGACCTGCCTCCTTGTCTCTTCTTTGACTGGCCCTTGAGTGGCAATGGAACCAAAGCATTTTGGTTATTATTGTATTTTGATCCAAACTGTGATGGATGTGAATCATAAATAGTTCTTGGATATTCTTCATAAAGAATACAAAACATATTGACTTAAGCAATATTCAATCAACCTATTATCATTTATATTAAGAATACAAATCAATAATCAAAAGCTATTGCAATTATCTAATTGACTTGGCTATTCTAAATACATTTTATTAATTGTTTTATTTTGTAACAATTAACTTACAATGACAACTATTACATACTCAACTATATCATTATCAACGTTCATTATGGTAAAATGCAAAAAGACTAACAATATTAGACAAATATGTGAAGAATATCATATTGTGTTTTGGGACATGATATTCTGAATATTAGACAACAAGTTTATAAACAGTTAAGTGAGAAAATTAATTCTACTTCATGGGGATCAATCATCTTATATAAATAATATAAACCATTTAGCTTTGCTGTTATAAATAGCGCACATTCAAAAAGTCTAGAATTATGATGAGTAATGGATAAGTAATGGATATGTTTTTATAACTAATTACCTATTTCGTGAAAAATTTCTGAGCTTGCTTATCTTTAGGGTGAACTCTTAGTTCCAGGTGAAGTGGTAGCTAAGCATCTGCTGTGACCATATGTCAGCTCTGTGTATAACCACCAGAAGAAATTTGTATTGTGACATACTAAATTCTGAAAATGATCACAGGAGATGCTACAGTACAGAAGGGCTTTCCCCTGGTTGGCCTCCTCGTCCCCCCTGAGGGAGATGATTCCACATTGTCTATGTTTTGTTAGTTATGTTACTTCCTGCCGTGAGGCTGGACAATATTTCTTGCTGTATGGAATTTTCCACTGGCATCTAGAAAGTGAGTCTAAGACTAAAACAGAAAGAATTTACTCACCAGAAGAAACTTTTTGATATCTGTAAAACAAAATTTTAAAAGATAAAACCATTTTTATTTTTTTTTAGTCTCCCACTTTCACTTCCAATGATTAATTCGATTTTTCTGGTATTGATTTTTTGTAGTAATTCAAGATAAGTGAATATAAATATCTTTGAATCTATAAAATACTTTCAATCCCTTTAATCTTTGAGGTATTGTATTTGGAATGTGTTTTAATTAGAGTAGAATTGCAAGATACAAGTGAAATAAGTCAGAGAAAGATGGACAGATGGTCTATAATCTTGCTCAGTTGAATAGAAAAAAGATTTGTGAATATTTTATTAAAATAAGTCTAGTTTTTAACAAAACAAAGTCTCAATATTTCAACAATTTAAATATATTAAAATATTCTCTGTTAATAGATAAAGGAGAGTGCTTAATATTTGCCACAGCTTTAAAATACATATAATTATTTATTTTAATGCTGGAGTTTTCAAGCAACAGTTTGGTATAGAATAGGAATGGAGAACTTAGGGTAAAAACATCAGCATAGCTAAAAGATAAGTTGAAATAAACAAAAATTTCACTACAGTATTTTATATTTGAAATGAATGCAAAAAGCTTTATTAAGGCTACATTTATTTGAAAAGACATATCTTTTCTAAACTGGTCACCTGCAAAGGAGTTTTATAAATTTCATGTCAAATTTGGAGCAATTATCTGTGATAAAATTCAAAGACATCGAGGGTCTTGTCCACTGCTAGGTGTCTTTTTGGGTGTAGGTGAATTGTGAGTATGATGAAATGTCATTCCTGTGATGAGGTAACTCTCAGTTCACTATAACCTAAGCAAGAAAGGGAATGGTATGAATGGTTTTAGTGAGGCATGCCATCTAAAAGAAAGTGAAACATCAAGTAAACGCTCTCTGTAGGCCTTGAGGAATTAGATGGCCTGTGTGATGGACAAAATAAAGCAAATGTGGGTGCCTGGAACTCAAGTCCTTTATCTGAAGCAAATGAATTCCCTAGTAACCAATGAGTTACTAAAGTGAGACTGTAATCTCTGATAATGCCTTGATTTCACATTGAATAGAGGACCTAGTTAATCTTAGTCAACAAAAAATGTTTTACATTACCAAATTTATGATAATTTATTGCAAAGCGATAGAAAAATGGTCAAATATGGTCATATTCATCTTGTCCTCTCTTAGAATACTTATCTAAGAATTATGGTAAAACATGTACATCTAAGACAAATTTAACCAATGCACAGCTGACTTCAATCATTTGATTTTTTTCTCAGCTTTCTAAAGCCTATTGCTATGCAGTTACAAGGTATGAATGTGATATTTTTGACCCTGGAAATTTGGTTGTTGAACACTATATACAATGAAAGCATAAAATTTTATATTGTATATTAAATACTATGTAAAACATAATATCCATTATTATGAAAAACAGCTTTCTTTGGGAAAATCAAATTATGATCTTTTCATAAATCATATAATAATATGTGAAATTAGTTATACATTTTATGTATAAATTTTTTACACAGGTACCTTTTCAAAAATTGAAAATAAAAAATTTAGGCATCTTATATTTCAGAGAAAAAATATTTTCTTATTATCTAAATTATAGAGCAGAAGAATCCACTTAATAGCTCAAGATCCTGGAGTCAAGTTATGCGGATTAGAATTGCTATTTGGAGGGAGTGAAGAGATAGCACAGTGGGTAGGGTGCTTGCCTGGCATGTGGCCACTGGATATAATTCCTGGCATCTCATATGGTCCTCTGAGTACCTCTAGGAGTTATTTCTGAACAGAGTTAGGAATATTCCCTGAGCATTGCCAGGTATGGCCCTAAAACAAATATAAAAAGATGTGCTGGTTGGAGGCTTGCTATTTCAAGCCCATGTTCTCCCTTGAACAAATAAAATCTCTTTCTCTTTTTATTTTTATTATTTTATGTCTCTTTGCTTGTGGCTTTTTCCACTCTGGACAAGTCCATGTTCTCTCTAGAACACATACTTCTTCCCTTTCCTCTACTAATGTCTAAGTAATTTTCATTGAATAAAAATTATCTTAAGGGGACGATAAAGAAATGTTGGTTGATTTGTCTGACAAGTTCAATGTTTTGGGAAAAGAATATGGACCCTTCTCATAAAACTAGAAATTTATCTTCCATATTACTCAGCAATTCCATTTCTTGGCATCTACCCCAAGGACCAAAAACTTACATGTAGTCCTATGTACACTAAAGTGCTATTCACAATAGCCAACATTTGGAAACAAGTGACAAAAAAAGGGACTGTATAAAGAAGTAGTACATATATAGATAAATAATATATATTATATATGTATCTCCGTGAAGGAGGTTGAGTTTTTCTCTCTGTACTAAGCAGAGACCCGAGAGCTGAAGATCTCTGGGACCAAGCCAAAGCCATGCTGAGACCACTCTCCACATGCTTGGACGAGGAACTGGCAGAGGAACCCAGGTGTGAGGGACCTGGGGCTGAGATTTCCAAGCCTGCTCAGTTCGGGACTGTGCCTCCTCCACCCAGCTCCCCCACCTTCTGGTAGTTAGACAGTTACACCCACCAACTGCCATGTAACCGCATCAACAGCCATCCAGAGACTATAAAACCAAGCTCCCGGAAGCACGTGGCCACATTCACGGCCAAGCGACCTCTTATTCTCTAGTTCTCATTTTCAGAGAACCCAACAGGCTACTGAGAATATCATACCCACTTATATGCCTGACTAGGAGTACCTGTAAAGGTGATTAGAGGCTGCCCCAAAAGTCTCCATCCGTCTTGGAGAGCAAGATACAGAGAGTATCCCGCCCGCACGGCAGAGCCTGGCAAGCTACCTGTGGAGTACCTGATATGCCAAGTACAGTAACAACGAATAGTCCTCATTCCCCTGAATCTGAAGGAGCCCCCAATATGTCATCGGGGTACACTTGCACTTGACAGGGACGAATGGAGATGTTACTGGGCCCGCTCGAGCGAATTGAAGAACAATGGGGTGATAGTGATAGTGATAGTATCTATCACTGTCACTGTCCTCCCGTTGTTCATAGATTTGCTAGATCGGGCACCAGTAACATCTCCATTGTGAGACTCATTGTTACTGTGTTTGGCATATTGAATACATCATGGGTAGCTTGCCAGGCTTTGTCGTGCAGGCAGAATACTCTCAGTAGCTTGCTGGGCTCTCTGAGAGGGGCAGGACAATGGAATCCACGTCAGCCACATGCAAGGCAAATGCCCTGTTATGCTATCATTCCAGCCCTCTTTATTTTCTAAGTCTATAAAACAGTATAATATTGACTTTCTCAAATTCATTCTTCGAAGACTACAAGAATTAAAGTATACAAAACACTTTTCATGAATAATAAATATTCATAATAAGCAGTACTATGTGACAGGATTGAAGAAGCCCTAAGTACCATAGGAGTATAATAATTTACTTTTTGCTGTTGTTATTTCTAGCAAAATAATACCTATATTGAAATAAATCTTAAAAAAATGAAAATTTATAGAAATAAAATATGTGTTTCTTACATATGGTGCTTAATTCATACATTGCTTTGCCAAATGTTTGATTTGTCAAGATCTTTAAAGATGATAATACTGATAAAAATTATAAACTAAAATTAGCAACTGAGAAGCTGAAGGTATATTAGAATGGGTAGCGCGTTTGTCTTTCACATGGCTGACCTGTGTTCAATTCCCAGCATCCCATATGGTCCCCTGAGCACCGCCAGGAGTGCAAAGAGTAACCCCTGTGCATCGCCGGGTAAGAGCCAAAAAGCCAAAAAAAAAAAATTAAAAAAAATAAAATTAGCAACTGATCTATTTTGTCACTCTATTCAGTATTAGACTTAATCTTCCTGTTTTGCCTTCAGATCAACTTATTTGCATATCTTTTTTTTTTTCCCCTTTATTTTATTTTATTTTTTTTAAAGTTGTAGATTTACAATTTTTTGTGCTTTGGTTTCAATTATACAATGATCAGATACCCATCCCTCCACCAGTGCCCATTTTCCACCACCATGGATAATATCCCTCCCACCCCCATCCCCCCATCCCCCCGTCTCTGTGGCAGGGCAATCCCCTGTGTTCTCTCTCTCCTTTTGGGTGTTTTGGTCTGCAAAAGAGGCATTGAGTGGCAAACATGTTCAGTCCATAGTCTACTTTCGACATGCATCTCCCCTCCTGGGAGGATCCTCCAAACATCCTTTATTTGGTGCTCCCTTCTCTATCTGAATAGCCCTTTCCTCTAGGATACCCGGCTGGCCTCTAAGTTATGGAGTAATCCTCCTGGTGCTGATCTCAGCTATTCTTGGGTATTAATCTCATACTTTGTTACTTTATATCCCCCAGATGAATGCAATCTTTCTATGTCTATCCCTCTCTTTCTGACTCATTTCGCTTAGCATGATACTTTCCATATTGTACCACTTGTATGTAAATTTCATGACTTCATCTTTTCTAAGAGCTACATAGTACTCCATTGTGTAGATGTACCAAAGTTTCTTTAACCAGTCATCTGTTCTTGGGCATTCAGGTTTCTTCCAGTTTCTGGCTATTGTAAAGAGGGCTGCAATGAACAAACAAGTGCAGATGTCACTTCGACTATACATTTTTGCCTCTCTGGGATATATTCCCAGGAGTGGTATTGCTGGGTCAAATGGGAGCTCAATTTCTAATTTTTTGAGAATCGTCCATACTGTTTTCCAGAAGGGCTGGACCAGTGGACATTCCCACCAACAGTGAAGGAGTGTCCCTTTCTCGCCACATCCACGCCAGCATCGGTTGCTTTTGTTCTTTTTGATGTGGGCCAGTCTCTGAGGTGTGAGATGGTATCTCATTGTGGTTTTGATCTGCATCTCCCTGATGATTAATGATGTAGAGCATTTTCTCATGTGCTTTTTTGCCATTCGGATTTCTTCTTTGAGAAAGTTTCTGTTCATTTCATTGCCCCATTTTTGGATGGGGTTGGATGTTTTCTTCTTGTGGAGTTTAACCAGTATTTTGTATATCCTGGATATCAACCCCTTGTCAGATGTGTATTCGGTGAATATCCTTTCCCATTCTGTAGACTGTCTTTGTATTTTGGTCACTGTTTCTTTGGAGGTGCAGAAGCTTCTTAGTTTAAGATAGTCCCATTTATCTATCTCTGTTTTCACTTGCTCGGCCAGTGGCGTGGCATCTTTGAAGATACCATTAGCTTCAATGTCATGGAGGGTTTTGCCAACTTTATCTTCAATGTACCTTATGGTTTCTGGTCTGATGTTGAGGTCTTTAATCCATTTTGATCTTACTTTTGTACATGGTGTTAGGCAGAGTTCTGAGCCTATTTTTTTGCATGTAGCCGTCCAGTGATGCCAACACAATTTATTAAAGAGGCTTTCCTTACTCCACTTCACATTACTTGCACCTTTATCAAAGATTAGATGAGCATATGATTGAGGAGAGATGTCAGTGTATTCAACCCTGTTCCATTGGTCTGCAGTTCTGCCTTTGTTCCAGTACCATGCTGTTTTAATTATTACTGCTTTGTAGTACAGTTTGAAGTTCGGGAGGTTGATTCCTCCCATTTTCTTTTTCCCAAGAATTGCTTTAGCTATTCGTGGGGGCTTATTGTTCCATATAAATTTCAAGAGTGTTTCCTCCATTTCTTTGAAGAATGTCATGGGTATCCTTATAGGGATTGCATTGAATTTATACAATGCTTTCGGTAGTATTGCCATTTTGACAATGTTAAGTCTCCCGACCCATGAGCAGGGGATATCTTTCCATTTCCTCATGTCCTCTTTTATTTCCTGAAGTAGCGTTTTGTAGTTTTCTTTGTACAGGTCCTTTACTTCCTTAGTTAAGCTGATTCCTAGGTACTTGATTTTCTGGGGCACAATTGTGAATGGGATTGTTTTCTTCATGTTGCTTTCTTCTCTCTCACTGTTTGCGTATAGGAAAGCCATGGACTTTTGGGTATTGATTTTATAACCTGCAACTTTACTATACGAGTCTATTGTTTCTAAGAGTTTTTTGGTGGAAGTTATTGGGTTCTCTAAGTAGAGTATCATATCATCTGCGAATAGTGAGAGCTTGATTTCTTCCTTTCCTACCTGAATGCCCTTAATATCTTTTTCCTGCCGAATCGCTATTGCAAGTACTTCCAGTACTATATTGAACAGCAGTGGAGAGAGTGGGCATCCCTGTCTCGTCCCTGATCTTAGAGGGAAGGCTCTCAGTTTTTCCCCATTGAGGATGATGCTTGCTGTAGGCTTGTGGTAGATGGCTTTAATTATGTTGAGGAAGGTCCCCTCTATACCCATTTTGGCTAGGGTTTTCATCATAAAGGGGTGCTGGATCTTATCAAATGCTTTCTCTGCATCTATTGATATGATCATATGCTTTTTATCTTTTCTTTTGTTGATATGGTGGATTATGTTGATTGATTTCCGAATGTTGAACCATCCTTGCATCCCTGGGATGAATCCTACTTGGTCATGGTGTATGATCTTTTTGATGAGTAGTTGGATTCTATTTGCTAGTAGTTTGTTGAGGATCTTTGCATCTGTGTTCATCAGGGATATCGGCCTGTAATACTCTTTCTTTGTGGTATCTCTGTCTGCTTTTGGTATCAGTGTGATATTTGCTTCGTAGAAACTGTTTGGAAGTGTTTTTGATATTTCAATTTCGTGGAAAAGCTTAAAGAGCATTGGGAGTAAGTCCTCTTTAAAGATTTGGAAGAATTCACTAGTGAATCCATCCGGGCCAGGACTTTTGTGCTTGGGGAGACTTTTTATTACCATTTCAATTTCCTTGATGGTGATAGGTCTGTTCAGGTATTCCAGGTCTTCTTGGTTCAGCCTTGGGAGTCTGTAGGAGTCTAGGAATTTATCCATTTCCTCGAGGTTTTGATGTTCCGTGGCATAAAGCTTCTCAAAGTACTCCCTGAGGATCCTCTGAATTTCTGTGGTTTCTGTTGTAATGACCCCCTTTTCATTTCTGATTCGGTTTATTAGGGTTTTCTCTCTCCCTTTCTTTGTGAGTTTTGCTAGAGGCTTATCGATCTTGTTAATTTTCTCGAAGAACCAGCTCTTGGTTTCATTGATCTTTCGGATTGTTTTTTGGGTTTCCATCTCGTTAATCTCTGCTCTGAGTTTTATTATTTCCTTTCTCCTGTTCGGGTTGTGCTCCTTTTTTTGGTCCTTCTCCAAGCTCTTAAGCTGTGAGGTTAGGTTACTTATGTGTGCTCGCTCCTCCTTCCTGAGGAATGCTTGTAGAGCTATAAACTTTCCTCTTAACACAGCCTTTGCTGTGTCCCATAAGTTTTGGTAACTCGTGTTCTCATTTTCATTCGTTTCTAGGAATCTTTTGATTTCCTCTTTGATTTCCTGTCTAATCCACTCGTTGTTCAATAGTGCACTGTTTAATTTCCAGGTGTTTGATTTAGTTTTCTGTTTTTGTGTGTGATTTACTTCTAATTTCAGCGCATTATGGTCTGAGAAGATTGTTGATACAATCTCTACCTTCTTAATTTTATGGAGGCATGTTTTGTGGCTCAGCATGTGGTCTATCTTGGAGAATGTTCCATGTACGCTTGAGAAGAATGTGTATTCAGCTTTTTGTGGATGAAGTGTCCTGTATATATCTACTAAGTCCCTTTCTTCCATTGTTTCCCTCAAATGAAGTATGTCCTTGCTAAGCTTGAGTCTGGTTGATCTATCAAGAGGTGACAAAGCAGTGTTGAAGTCTCCCACTAGTATTGTGTTGCTATTGATGTCTTTTTCCAAATCTATGAGTAGTTGTTTTAAGTACTTTGCTGGTCTCTCATTAGGTGCATATACATTTATTATTGTAAGTTCTTCCTGTTGTACAGATCCTCTGATCAATAAGTAATGGCCTTCACTGTCTCTTATGACCTTCCTCACTCTGAAATCAATGTGGTCTGATATAAGGATGGCTACCCCAGCTTTTTTATGGGAGCTGTTTGCCTGTAGGATTGTTTTCCAGCCTTTGACTCTGAGTCTGTGTTTGCTTTGACTATTGAGATGCGTTTCTTGCAGGCAGCAGAATGTTGGGTTCAATTTTCTAATCCATCCTGCCACTCTATGTCTTTTAATTGGTGCGTTTAGCCCATTGACATTGAGAGAGATTATTGTTATGGGATTTTGTCCCATTGTTATGTTAAAATTGGGTGTATTTGAGGGGCCTTTCTTGCCTTAAAGAAGCCCATTTAGTTGTTCTTGTAACCATGGTTTTGAGTCTATGAAGTTCCTGAGCTGTTGTTTGTCTGTGAAACTGTGTGTTGTTCCTTCTATTATGAATGAGAGTCTTGCTGGGAAAAGTATTTTGGGGGAGGCATTTATTTCATTGAGTTTTTTTACTATGTCCCACCACTGTTTTCGGGCCATGAGGGTTTCATCAGAAAAATCAGCTGTGAATTTTAAGGATGCTCCTTTGTAAGAGATTTCTTTCTTCGATCTTGCTGCTTTCAGAATTTTGTCTCTGTCTAAGGTTTTGGTCATTTTGATCAGAATGTGTCTTGGGGTATTTTTATTCGGATTTCTTCTAGCTGGTACCCTTCGGGCCTCCTGAATGTGGTCACAAGTTTTCTTCAGCTCTGGAAATGTTGTAGCAATGATGTCTTTGACAGTTTCTTCTTCATCGAGGTTTTCTTCCTGTCCCTCTGGGACTCCAATAATTCTTATGTTACCCCTCTTGGCTTCATCACGATCTTCTCTTGCCATCTGTTCCCGAATTGTGAGTCTCTTTTCCATTTTCTGCTCTTTTAGGGAGAGTCTCTGAACTTCATCTTCGAGCTCACTGATTCTGTTCTCAGCCACTGTTACTCTGCTGCTGAGGCCTTCCACTGAGCTTTTCAATTCGCCTATGAGATTTTTCAGGTCTGACATTTCTGATTGCATTTTCCTCATTTCTGCCTTCAGATCCTCTTGTCTTCTATTGGCATTGCTTTCCATTGTTTCTTTTAATTCCCTAAGCATCCTAAGTAGCTCCCTTCTGAATTCCTCGTCAGAGAGGTTGTCTAACACTACAGTACTGTTGGTGTCATCTGGGCTAGACTCTTCAATATGAATGTTTGGTGGGCTTTTGCGTTGCTTTACCATTGTGAGAGGTGTGGTTTAGTCCTTCATGTTCAGTGTTACTATTCTGCTTGATATGCAGTGTGAGTTAAGATAGGCTTATGAGTTATTGGCAACTGTATTTCTAGAGGCTGAGCTAAAATAGAGAAGTTTCCATCTAAGAAGTTAGCTTATGGTTCCTATGGCATATGTAGTGGGAAAATATTTCGCGGCCGCGTTAGCGGCCGCGGCTCCGGAAAGAGTCCCTGGCACTGGGCGAGGAGTTGGGAATGTCTCCTGTTTGGAATTGGAGCCGTTCAGCTTTGTTGCCCAGAGCTGGGCCTCTGTGCCCGTCCCACGCGGATCAGGGGTTGAAAACCGGCTGTCTCGGGGCTGTTTCTAGCTGCGCGTGCCCAGAGAGGAACCCAGGCCCTTGGGGGCGGGCTGTACCTGTTGGAATTGGAGCCGTTCAGCTTTGTTGCCCAGAGCTGGGCCTCTGTGCCCGTCCCACGCGGATCAGGGGTTGAAAACCGGCTGTCTCGGGGCTGTTTCTAGCTGTGCGTGCCCAGAGAGGAACCCAGGCCCTTGGGGGCGGGCTGTACCTGTTGGAATTGGAGCCGTTCAGCTTTGTTGCCCAGAGCTGGGCCTCTGTGCCCGTCCCACGCGGCTCAGGGGTTGAAAACCGGCTGTCTCGGGGCTGTTTCTAGCTGCGCGTGCCCAGAGAGGAACCCAGGCCCTTGGGGGCGGGCTGTACCTGTTGGAATTGGAGCCGTTCAGCTTTGTTGCCCAGAGCTGGGCCTCTGTGCCCGTCCCACGCGGCTCAGGGGTTGAAAACCGGCTGTCTCGGGGCTGTTTCTAGCTGCGCGTGCCCAGAGAGGAACCCAGGCCCTTGGGGGCGGGCTGTACCTGTTGGAATTGGAGCCGTTCAGCTTTGTTGCCCAGAGCTGGGCCTCTGTGCCCGTCCCACGCGGATCAGGGGTTGAAAACCGGCTGTCTCGGGGCTGTTTCTAGCTGCGCGTGCCCAGAGAGGAACCCAGGCCCTTGGGGGCGGGCTGTACCTGTTGGAATTGGAGCCGTTCAGCTTTGTTGCCCAGAGCTGGGCCTCTGTGCCCGTCCCACGCGGATCAGGGGTTGAAAACCGGCTGTCTCGGGGCTGTTTCTAGCTGTGCGTGCCCAGAGAGGAACCCAGGCCCTTGGGGGCGGGCTGTACCTGTTGGAATTGGAGCCGTTCAGCTTTGTTGCCCAGAGCTGGGCCTCTGTGCCCGTCCCACGCGGCTCAGGGGTTGAAAACCGGCTGTCTCGGGGCTGTTTCTAGCTGCGCGTGCCCAGAGAGGAACCCAGGCCCTTGGGGGCGGGCTGTACCTGTTGGAATTGGAGCCGTTCAGCTTTGTTGCCCAGAGCTGGGCCTCTGTGCCCGTCCCACGCGGCTCAGGGGTTGAAAACCGGCTGTCTCGGGGCTGTTTCTAGCTGCGCGTGCCCAGAGAGGAACCCAGGCCCTTGGGGGCGGGCTGTACCTGTTGGAATTGGAGCCGTTCAGCTTTGTTGCCCAGAGCTGGGCCTCTGTGCCCGTCCCACGCGGATCAGGGGTTGAAAACCGGCTGTCTCGGGGCTGTTTCTAGCTGCGCGTGCCCAGAGAGGAACCCAGGCCCTTGGGGGCGGGCTGTACCTGTTGGAATTGGAGCCGTTCAGCTTTGTTGCCCAGAGCTGGGCCTCTGTGCCCGTCCCACGCGGATCAGGGGTTGAAAACCGGCTGTCTCGGGGCTGTTTCTAGCTGCGCGTGCCCAGAGAGGAACCCAGGCCCTTGGGGGCGGGCTGTACCTGTTGGAATTGGAGCCGTTCAGCTTTGTTGCCCAGAGCTGGGCCTCTGTGCCCGTCCCACGCGGATCAGGGGTTGAAAACCGGCTGTCTCGGGGCTGTTTCTAGCTGTGCGTGCCCAGAGAGGAACCCAGGCCCTTGGGGGCGGGCTGTACCTGTTGGAATTGGAGCCGTTCAGCTTTGTTGCCCAGAGCTGGGCCTCTGTGCCCGTCCCACGCGGCTCAAGGGTTGAAAACCGGCTGTCTCGGGGCTGTTTCTAGCTGCGCGTGCCCAGAGAGGAACCCAGGCCCTTGGGGGCGGGCTGTACCTGTTGGAATTGGAGCCGTTCAGCTTTGTTGCCCAGAGCTGGGCCTCTGTGCCCGTCCCACGCGGCTCAGGGGTTGAAAACCGGCTGTCTCGGGGCTGTTTCTAGCTGCGCGTGCCCAGAGAGGAACCCAGGCCCTTGGGGGCGGGCTGTACCTGTTGGAATTGGAGCCGTTCAGCTTTGTTGCCCAGAGCTGGGCCTCTGTGCCCGTCCCACGCGGATCAGGGGTTGAAAACCGGCTGTCTCGGGGCTGTTTCTAGCTGCGCGTGCCCAGAGAGGAACCCAGGCCCTTGGGGGCGGGCTGTACCTGTTGGAATTGGAGCCGTTCAGCTTTGTTGCCCAGAGCTGGGCCTCTGTGCCCGTCCCACGCGGATCAGGGGTTGAAAACCGGCTGTCTCGGGGCTGTTTCTAGCTGCGCGTGCCCAGAGAGGAACCCAGGCCCTTGGGGGCGGGCTGTACCTGTTGGAATTGGAGCCGTTCAGCTTTGTTGCCCAGAGCTGGGCCTCTGTGCCCGTCCCACGCGGATCAGGGGTTGAAAACCGGCTGTCTCGGGGCTGTTTCTAGCTGCGCGTGCCCAGAGAGGAACCCAGGCCCTTGGGGGCGGGCTGTACCTGTTGGAATTGGAGCCGTTCAGCTTTGTTGCCCAGAGCTGGGCCTCTGTGCCCGTCCCACGCGGATCAGGGGTTGAAAACCGGCTGTCTCGGGGCTGTTTCTAGCTGTGCGTGCCCAGAGAGGAACCCAGGCCCTTGGGGGCGGGCTGTACCTGTTGGAATTGGAGCCGTTCAGCTTTGTTGCCCAGAGCTGGGCCTCTGTGCCCGTCCCACGCGGCTCAGGGGTTGAAAACCGGCTGTCTCGGGGCTGTTTCTAGCTGCGCGTGCCCAGAGAGGAACCCAGGCCCTTGGGGGCGGGCTGTACCTGTTGGAATTGGAGCCGTTCAGCTTTGTTGCCCAGAGCTGGGCCTCTGTGCCCGTCCCACGCGGCTCAGGGGTTGAAAACCGGCTGTCTCGGGGCTGTTTCTAGCTGCGCGTGCCCAGAGAGGAACCCAGGCCCTTGGGGGCGGGCTGTACCTGTTGGAATTGGAGCCGTTCAGCTTTGTTGCCCAGAGCTGGGCCTCTGTGCCCGTCCCACGCGGATCAGGGGTTGAAAACCGGCTGTCTCGGGGCTGTTTCTAGCTGCGCGTGCCCAGAGAGGAACCCAGGCCCTTGGGGGCGGGCTGTACCTGTTGGAATTGGAGCCGTTCAGCTTTGTTGCCCAGAGCTGGGCCTCTGTGCCCGTCCCACGCGGATCAGGGGTTGAAAACCGGCTGTCTCGGGGCTGTTTCTAGCTGCGCGTGCCCAGAGAGGAACCCAGGCCCTTGGGGGCGGGCTGTACCTGTTGGAATTGGAGCCGTTCAGCTTTGTTGCCCAGAGCTGGGCCTCTGTGCCCGTCCCACGCGGATCAGGGGTTGAAAACCGGCTGTCTCGGGGCTGTTTCTAGCTGTGCGTGCCCAGAGAGGAACCCAGGCCCTTGGGGGCGGGCTGTACCTGTTGGAATTGGAGCCGTTCAGCTTTGTTGCCCAGAGCTGGGCCTCTGTGCCCGTCCCACGCGGCTCAAGGGTTGAAAACCGGCTGTCTCGGGGCTGTTTCTAGCTGCGCGTGCCCAGAGAGGAACCCAGGCCCTTGGGGGCGGGCTGTACCTGTTGGAATTGGAGCCGTTCAGCTTTGTTGCCCAGAGCTGGGCCTCTGTGCCCGTCCCACGCGGCTCAGGGGTTGAAAACCGGCTGTCTCGGGGCTGTTTCTAGCTGCGCGTGCCCAGAGAGGAACCCAGGCCCTTGGGGGCGGGCTGTACCTGTTGGAATTGGAGCCGTTCAGCTTTGTTGCCCAGAGCTGGGCCTCTGTGCCCGTCCCACGCGGATCAGGGGTTGAAAACCGGCTGTCTCGGGGCTGTTTCTAGCTGCGCGTGCCCAGAGAGGAACCCAGGCCCTTGGGGGCGGGCTGTACCTGTTGGAATTGGAGCCGTTCAGCTTTGTTGCCCAGAGCTGGGCCTCTGTGCCCGTCCCACGCGGATCAGGGGTTGAAAACCGGCTGTCTCGGGGCTGTTTCTAGCTGCGCGTGCCCAGAGAGGAACCCAGGCCCTTGGGGGCGGGCTGTACCTGTTGGAATTGGAGCCGTTCAGCTTTGTTGCCCAGAGCTGGGCCTCTGTGCCCGTCCCACGCGGATCAGGGGTTGAAAACCGGCTGTCTCGGGGCTGTTTCTAGCTGCGCGTGCCCAGAGAGGAACCCAGGCCCTTGGGGGCGGGCTGTACCTGTTGGAATTGGAGCCGTTCAGCTTTGTTGCCCAGAGCTGGGCCTCTGTGCCCGTCCCACGCGGCTCAGGGGTTGAAAACCGGCTGTCTCGGGGCTCTTTCTAGCTGCGCGTGCCCAGAGAGGAACCCAGGCCCTTGGGGGCGGGCTGTACCTGTTGGAATTGGAGCCGTTCAGCTTTGTTGCCCAGAGCTGGGCCTCTGTGCCCGTCCCACGCGGCTCAGGGGTTGAAAACCGGCTGTCTCGGGGCTGTTTCTAGCTGCGCGTGCCCAGAGAGGAACCCAGGCCCTTGGGGGCGGGCTGTACCTGTTGGAATTGGAGCCGTTCAGCTTTGTTGCCCAGAGCTGGGCCTCTGTGCCCGTCCCACGCGGATCAGGGGTTGAAAACCGGCTGTCTCGGGGCTGTTTCTAGCTGTGCGTGCCCAGAGAGGAACCCAGGCCCTTGGGGGCGGGCTGTACCTGTTGGAATTGGAGCCGTTCAGCTTTGTTGCCCAGAGCTGGGCCTCTGTGCCCGTCCCACGCGGCTCAGGGGTTGAAAACCGGCTGTCTCGGGGCTGTTTCTAGCTGCGCGTGCCCAGAGAGGAACCCAGGCCCTTGGGGGCGGGCTGTACCTGTTGGAATTGGAGCCGTTCAGCTTTGTTGCCCAGAGCTGGGCCTCTGTGCCCGTCCCACGCGGCTCAGGGGTTGAAAACCGGCTGTCTCGGGGCTGTTTCTAGCTGCGCGTGCCCAGAGAGGAACCCAGGCCCTTGGGGGCGGGCTGTACCTGTTGGAATTGGAGCCGTTCAGCTTTGTTGCCCAGAGCTGGGCCTCTGTGCCCGTCCCACGCGGATCAGGGGTTGAAAACCGGCTGTCTCGGGGCTGTTTCTAGCTGTGCGTGCCCAGAGAGGAACCCAGGCCCTTGGGGGCGGGCTGTACCTGTTGGAATTGGAGCCGTTCAGCTTTGTTGCCCAGAGCTGGGCCTCTGTGCCCGTCCCACGCGGCTCAGGGGTTGAAAACCGGCTGTCTCGGGGCTGTTTCTAGCTGCGCGTGCCCAGAGAGGAACCCAGGCCCTTGGGGGCGGGCTGTACCTGTTGGAATTGGAGCCGTTCAGCTTTGTTGCCCAGAGCTGGGCCTCTGTGCCCGTCCCACGCGGCTCAGGGGTTGAAAACCGGCTGTCTCGGGGCTGTTTCTAGCTGCGCGTGCCCAGAGAGAAACCCAGGTCCTTGGGGGCGGGCTGTACCTGTTGGAATTGGAGCCGTTCAGCTTTGTTGCCCAGAGCTGGGCCTCTGTGCCCGTCCCACGCGGATCAGGGGTTGAAAACCGGCTGTCTCGGGGCTGTTTCTAGCTGCGCGTGCCCAGAGAGGAACCCAGGCCCTTGGGGGCGGGCTGTACCTGTTGGAATTGGAGCCGTTCAGCTTTGTTGCCCAGAGCTGGGCCTCTGTGCCCGTCCCACGCGGATCAGGGGTTGAAAACCGGCTGTCTCGGGGCTGTTTCTAGCTGTGCGTGCCCAGAGAGGAACCCAGGCCCTTGGGGGCGGGCTGTACCTGTTGGAATTGGAGCCGTTCAGCTATGTTGCCCAGAGCTGGGCCTCTGTGCCCGTCCCACGCGGCTCAGGGGTTGAAAACCGGCTGTCTCGGGGCTGTTTCTAGCTGCGCGTGCCCAGAGAGGAACCCAGGCCCTTGGGGGCGGGCTGTACCTGTTGGAATTGGAGCCGTTCAGCTTTGTTGCCCAGAGCTGGGCCTCTGTGCCCGTCCCACGCGGCTCAGGGGTTGAAAACCGGCTGTCTCGGGGCTGTTTCTAGCTGCGCGTGCCCAGAGAGGAACCCAGGCCCTTGGGGGCGGGCTGTACCTGTTGGAATTGGAGCCGTTCAGCTTTGTTGCCCAGAGCTGGGCCTCTGTGCCCGTCCCACGCGGATCAGGGGTTGAAAACCGGCTGTCTCGGGGCTGTTTCTAGCTGCGCGTGCCCAGAGAGGAACCCAGGCCCTTGGGGGCGGGCTGTACCTGTTGGAATTGGAGCCGTTCAGCTTTGTTGCCCAGAGCTGGGCCTCTGTGCCCGTCCCACGCGGATCAGGGGTTGAAAACCGGCTGTCTCGGGGCTGTTTCTAGCTGCGCGTGCCCAGAGAGGAACCCAGGCCCTTGGGGGCGGGCTGTACCTGTTGGAATTGGAGCCGTTCAGCTTTGTTGCCCAGAGCTGGGCCTCTGTGCCCGTCCCACGCGGATCAGGGGTTGAAAACCGGCTGTCTCGGGGCTGTTTCTAGCTGTGCGTGCCCAGAGAGGAACCCAGGCCCTTGGGGGCGGGCTGTACCTGTTGGAATTGGAGCCGTTCAGCTTTGTTGCCCAGAGCTGGGCCTCTGTGCCCGTCCCACGCGGCTCAGGGGTTGAAAACCGGCTGTCTCGGGGCTGTTTCTAGCTGCGCGTGCCCAGAGAGGAACCCAGGCCCTTGGGGGCGGGCTGTACCTGTTGGAATTGGAGCCGTTCAGCTTTGTTGCCCAGAGCTGGGCCTCTGTGCCCGTCCCACGCGGCTCAGGGGTTGAAAACCGGCTGTCTCGGGGCTGTTTCTAGCTGCGCGTGCCCAGAGAGGAACCCAGGCCCTTGGGGGCGGGCTGTACCTGTTGGAATTGGAGCCGTTCAGCTTTGTTGCCCAGAGCTGGGCCTCTGTGCCCGTCCCACGCGGATCAGGGGTTGAAAACCGGCTGTCTCGGGGCTGTTTCTAGCTGCGCGTGCCCAGAGAGGAACCCAGGCCCTTGGGGGCGGGCTGTACCTGTTGGAATTGGAGCCGTTCAGCTTTGTTGCCCAGAGCTGGGCCTCTGTGCCCGTCCCACGCGGATCAGGGGTTGAAAACCGGCTGTCTCGGGGCTGTTTCTAGCTGTGCGTGCCCAGAGAGGAACCCAGGCCCTTGGGGGCGGGCTGTACCTGTTGGAATTGGAGCCGTTCAGCTATGTTGCCCAGAGCTGGGCCTCTGTGCCGGTCTCACGCGGCTCAGGGGTTGAAAACCGGCTGTCTCGGGGCTGTTTCTAGCTGCGCGTGCCCAGAGAGGAACCCAGGCCCTTGGGGGCGGGCTGTACCTGTTGGAATTGGAGCCGTTCAGCTTTGTTGCCCAGAGCTGGGCCTCTGTGCCCGTCCCACGCGGCTCAGGGGTTGAAAACCGGCTGTCTCGGGGCTGTTTCTAGCTGCGCGTGCCCAGAGAGGAACCCAGGCCCTTGGGGGCGGGCTGTACCTGTTGGAATTGGAGCCGTTCAGCTTTGTTGCCCAGAGCTGGGCCTCTGTGCCCGTCCCACGCGGATCAGGGGTTGAAAACCGGCTGTCTCGGGGCTGTTTCTAGCTGCGCGTGCCCAGAGAGGAACCCAGGCCCTTGGGGGCGGGCTGTACCTGTTGGAATTGGAGCCGTTCAGCTTTGTTGCCCAGAGCTGGGCCTCTGTGCCCGTCCCACGCGGCTCAGGGGTTGAAAACCGGCTGTCTCGGGGCTCTTTCTAGCTGCGCGTGCCCAGAGAGGAACCCAGGCCCTTGGGGGCGGGCTGTACCTGTTGGAATTGGAGCCGTTCAGCTTTGTTGCCCAGAGCTGGGCCTCTGTGCCCGTCCCACGCGGATCAGGGGTTGAAAACCGGCTGTCTCGGGGCTGTTTCTAGCTGTGCGTGCCCAGAGAGGAACCCAGGCCCTTGGGGGCGGGCTGTACCTGTTGGAATTGGAGCCGTTCAGCTTTGTTGCCCAGAGCTGGGCCTCTGTGCCCGTCCCACGCGGCTCAGGGGTTGAAAACCGGCTGTCTCGGGGCTGTTTCTAGCTGCGCGTGCCCAGAGAGGAACCCAGGCCCTTGGGGGCGGGCTGTACCTGTTGGAATTGGAGCCGTTCAGCTTTGTTGCCCAGAGCTGGGCCTCTGTGCCCGTCCCACGCGGCTCAGGGGTTGAAAACCGGCTGTCTCGGGGCTGTTTCTAGCTGCGCGTGCCCAGAGAGGAACCCAGGCCCTTGGGGGCGGGCTGTACCTGTTGGAATTGGAGCCGTTCAGCTTTGCTGCCCAGAGCTGGGCCTCTGTGCCCGTCCCACGCGGATCAGGGGTTGAAAACCGGCTGTCTCGGGGCTGTTTCTAGCTGCGCGTGCCCAGAGAGGAACCCAGGCCCTTGGGGGCGGGCTGTACCTGTTGGAATTGGAGCCGTTCAGCTTTGTTGCCCAGAGCTGGGCCTCTGTGCCCGTCCCACGCGGCTCAGGGGTTGAAAACCGGCTGTCTCGGGGCTGTTTCTAGCTGTGCGTGCCCAGAGAGGAACCCAGGCCCTTGGGGGCGGGCTGTACCTGTTGGAATTGGAGCCGTTCAGCTTTGTTGCCCAGAGCTGGGCCTCTGTGCCCGTCCCACGCGGCTCAGGGGTTGAAAACCGGCTGTCTCGGGGCTGTTTCTAGCTGCGCGTGCCCAGAGAGGAACCCAGGCCCTTGGGGGCGGGCTGTACCTGTTGGAATTGGAGCCGTTCAGCTTTGTTGCCCAGAGCTGGGCCTCTGTGCCCGTCCCACGCGGCTCAGGGGTTGAAAACCGGCTGTCTCGGGGCTGTTTCTAGCTGCGCGTGCCCAGAGAGGAACCCAGGCCCTTGGGGGCGGGCTGTACCTGTTGGAATTGGAGCCGTTCAGCTTTGTTGCCCAGAGCTGGGCCTCTGTGCCCGTCCCA
The DNA here is from genome assembly GCF_029834395.1 of Sorex fumeus. NCBI lineage: Eukaryota > Metazoa > Chordata > Mammalia > Eulipotyphla > Soricidae > Sorex > Sorex fumeus. The sequence goes on along the minus strand of NW_026606297.1, from coordinate 12,764,726 downwards.
CGCAGCTCAGGGGTTGAAAACCAGCTGTCTCGGGGCTGTTTCTAGCTGCGCGTGCCCAGAGAGGAACCCAGGCCCTTGGGGGCGGGCTGTACCTGTTGGAATTGGAGCCGTTCAGCTTTGTTGCCCAGAGCTGGGCCTCTGTGCCCGTCCCACGCGGATCAGGGGTTGAAAACCGGCTGTCTCGGGGCTGTTTCTAGCTGCGCGTGCCCAGAGAGGAACCCAGGCCCTTGGGGGCGGGCTGTACCTGTTGGAATTGGAGCCGTTCAGCTTTGTTGCCCAGAGCTGGGCCTCTGTGCCCGTCCCACGCGGATCAGGGGTTGAAAACCGGCTGTCTCGGGGCTGTTTCTAGCTGTGCGTGCCCAGAGAGGAACCCAGGCCCTTGGGGGCGGGCTGTACCTGTTGGAATTGGAGCCGTTCAGCTTTGTTGCCCAGAGCTGGGCCTCTGTGCCCGTCCCACGCGGCTCAGGGGTTGAAAACCGGCTGTCTCGGGGCTGTTTCTAGCTGCGCGTGCCCAGAGAGGAACCCAGGCCCTTGGGGGCGGGCTGTACCTGTTGGAATTGGAGCCGTTCAGCTTTGTTGCCCAGAGCTGGGCCTCTGTGCCCGTCCCACGCGGATCAGGGGTTGAAAACCGGCTGTCTCGGGGCTGTTTCTAGCTGCGCGTGCCCAGAGAGGAACCCAGGCCCTTGGGGGCGGGCTGTACCTGTTGGAATTGGAGCCGTTCAGCTTTGTTGCCCAGAGCTGGGCCTCTGTGCCCGTCCCACGCGGATCAGGGGTTGAAAACCGGCTGTCTCGGGGCTGTTTCTAGCTGCGCGTGCCCAGAGAGGAACCCAGGCCCTTGGGGGCGGGCTGTACCTGTTGGAATTGGAGCCGTTCAGCTTTGTTGCCCAGAGCTGGGCCTCTGTGCCCGTCCCACGCGGCTCAGGGGTTGAAAACCGGCTGTCTCGGGGCTGTTTCTAGCTGCGCGTGCCCAGAGAGGAACCCAGGCCCTTGGGGGCGGGCTGTACCTGTTGGAATTGGAGCCGTTCAGCTTTGTTGCCCAGAGCTGGGCCTCTGTGCCCGTCCCACGCGGATCAGGGGTTGAAAACCGGCTGTCTCGGGGCTGTTTCTAGCTGCGCGTGCCCAGAGAGGAACCCAGGCCCTTGGGGGCGGGCTGTACCTGTTGGAATTGGAGCCGTTCAGCTTTGTTGCCCAGAGCTGGGCCTCTGTGCCCGTCCCACGCGGCTCAGGGGTTGAAAACCGGCTGTCTCGGGGCTCTTTCTAGCTGCGCGTGCCCAGAGAGGAACCCAGGCCCTTGGGGGCGGGCTGTACCTGTTGGAATTGGAGCCGTTCAGCTTTGTTGCCCAGAGCTGGGCCTCTGTGCCCGTCCCACGCGGCTCAGGGGTTGAAAACCGGCTGTCTCGGGGCTGTTTCTAGCTGCGCGTGCCCAGAGAGGAACCCAGGCCCTTGGGGGCGGGCTGTACCTGTTGGAATTGGAGCCGTTCAGCTTTGTTGCCCAGAGCTGGGCCTCTGTGCCCGTCCCACGCGGATCAGGGGTTGAAAACCGGCTGTCTCGGGGCTGTTTCTAGCTGCGCGTGCCCAGAGAGGAACCCAGGCCCTTGGGGGCGGGCTGTACCTGTTGGAATTGGAGCCGTTCAGCTTTGTTGCCCAGAGCTGGGCCTCTGTGCCCGTCCCACGCGGCTCAGGGGTTGAAAACCGGCTGTCTCGGGGCTGTTTCTAGCTGCGCGTGCCCAGAGAGGAACCCAGGCCCTTGGGGGCGGGCTGTACCTGTTGGAATTGGAGCCGTTCAGCTTTGTTGCCCAGAGCTGGGCCTCTGTGCCCGTCCCACGCGGCTCAGGGGTTGAAAACCGGCTGTCTCGGGGCTGTTTCTAGCTGCGCGTGCCCAGAGAGGAACCCAGGTCCTTGGGGGCGGGCTGTACCTGTTGGAATTGGAGCCGTTCAGCTTTGTTGCCCAGAGCTGGGCCTCTGTGCCCGTCCCACGCGGCTCAGGGGTTGAAAACCGGCTGTCTCGGGGCTGTTTCTAGCTGCGCGTGCCCAGAGAGGAACCCAGGCCCTTGGGGGCGGGCTGTACCTGTTGGAATTGGAGCCGTTCAGCTTTGTTGCCCAGAGCTGGGCCTCTGTGCCCGTCCCACGCAGCTCAGGGGTTGAAAACCGGCTGTCTCGGGGCTGTTTCTAGCTGCGCGTGCCCAGAGAGGAACCCAGGCCCTTGGGGGCGGGCTGTACCTGTTGGAATTGGAGCCGTTCAGCTTTGTTGCCCAGAGCTGGGCCTCTGTGCCCGTCCCACGCGGCTCAGGGGTTGAAAACCGGCTGTCTCGGGGCTGTTTCTAGCTGCGCGTGCCCAGAGAGGAACCCAGGCCCTTGGGGGCGGGCTGTACCTGTTGGAATTGGAGCCGTTCAGCTTTGTTGCCCAGAGCTGGGCCTCTGTGCCCGTCCCACGCGGCTCAGGGGTTGAAAACCGGCTGTCTCGGGGCTGTTTCTAGCTGCGCATGCCCAGAGAGGAACCCAGGCCCTTGGGGGCGGGCTGTACCTGTTGGAATTGGAGCCGTTCAGCTTTGTTGCCCAGAGCTGGGCCTCTGTCTTATTTGCATATCTTAAGCCATCTTGTTTATTTGTATCATATGATCACATTGACAGTTCATCTGGTTGTTTGTAAAATTACCAAACTGAGTTTACCTGTGGGATAGTAGATACTTAATGGTATTTTATTATTTTTTTGATAGAGCAAATCATACATTTTATTATTCATCTTTTCTAAAATAAAATTTTTTCAATAATCATATTTTATTGATAGTTACCAGTTTTTTGAATGAATAGCAATTAATGATTTTATTCTATATTCATAAGAGTAATGTTTAATCATGTGGAAATACTTTTGAAATCAATGGTCTTCTCTATGAAAATTTGCATTAAGTAATGTAATCTAACAACATAGGAAACAAAAATAGTACTGTATTAGGAAGTATAAGGCACAATTTATCCTTAAGATGTTCAATTAATAATCAAAAAAACCTGCAAATATGGTAGTTTGCATCTCAAAATGCAATTAAAGTTGCTAATGCTATTAAGTTTACTTAGTAGCTAACTTTACCACTTTACTAACTTTCACTAGCTTATCTCAGCGAAAGCTATGATATCATATTACAATAGAAATGAAATGCAAAACAGAGAGAATCTTAACTATTTGACAAGGATTTAAGGAAAAAATTATTTCTAAAAATCAAGGAAGATTTCAAAGCAAATATTCAAGAAAAGAGATTCTACCTTAAATTCTCCAGAAGAGTAAATAGACCATTGATGTTAATTCAGGGATGCCTGTGTCAACTTTCTGATTTATGTTTCTACAAGATATTTAATGGTCCTTGTACTAAACTGTTCTGTGTATGCTACTTTGTTATAACAGTAATAGAAAACCAATGCAGCTCCTGACCAGAGGAGCTAGCCCTTCTTGCTCAATCACAGTGGATAAACATTGAACATCCAACCCTATGCATTCACACAATTTTCTTGCATTGCATCCTAAAGAAGAGTGGTATTCCATGAGTCCACCATTAGAAAAATGCCATAAGTATGAGAAAAAACATGTTTATAGGACAATAATCATAACAGCACAATCTCCTAAGAGTAGACTTTTAGAAAAATAAATATTAGTTTAATCCATCACATGAATCTATTTTGTGTAGTTTGATAAGTTGAGAAATTATCAAAATAATTATAAATTTTACTCAAATATGGCAAACACCATCTAGTTTCCACTTTCTGCTTAACTGTTTGGAAATTCTTATATTACTATGAAAATTGTTTAGCTTATCTTGGGGACTTAGTAATCTTTATTCATTTGTATTATTCAAAGGAATGGTATAATTTATAGATAGATAGATGGATGACAGATTGATAGATAGATAGATAGATAGATAGATAGATAGATAGATAGATCTAGGCCCAGAGAGCTAGAACAAGTGTTAGGTATTTGCCTTGCATCCTAGCTATCTATGTTCTGTTCCAAACTCCACACACGGTTCCCCAAGCACCTCTAGGAGTGTTTTCAGAGCATAGCGTCAAGAATAATCTCTGACAATTGCCAAGTGTACCCTCAAAAACAAAACAAAAATATAAAACTTTTAATCTTTTAAAAGTCATAGATCTAGTTTTTCAAGATCTATCATTCTTTCTGGGCTTGGTGTCCATGTGGGATACAGGGGATTGAACCCAGATTGCATGCATGCAAAGCAACTGCCCAACCTGCTCCACCATCTCTCCGGCCAAAATAATTATATTTTATATAAAACATGTATAAAATAAATGATATCTATTGCTATGAATATATATATATACATATATGTATTAAAATATATGATTGTTATTTACTTAAGAATTTGTTAAAGGGCTGAGAGATAGTACAGCTGGTAATGCATTTACTTTCCACTCAGTGGACCTGGGTTTGATCCTAAGCACCCCTTATGGTCTGGAGAGATAGCACAGTGGTAGGGCGTTTGCCTTGCACGCAGCCAATATGGCCGACCTGAGTTCGATTCCTCTGCCCCTCTCAGAGAGCCCGGCAAGCTACCGAGAGTATCTCGCCTGCACGGCAGAGCCTGGCAAGCTACCCGTGATGTATTCAATATGTCTAACACAGTAACAACAAAGTCTCCAATGGAGACGTTACTGGGCCCGCTCGAGCAAATCGATGAACATCAGGAGGACCGTGATCCCTTACGGTCACCCAAACACTGATGGAATCATTTACTGAATGCAGAGCCAGGAGGAAGACCTGAAGTTAACAAGATGTAGCTCCCCAAAAAAAACAGAAACCCTACAAAATTTGTCATAATGAGGCCTAGGGATCTGATACAGAGGATAGGGTGCATAACTTACTTGCAGCCAACTGCAGTTTGAGCCCTGGAAGCTCAGGTCCCCTGAACATCACTGGATGTAGCCTGGAGGCCTCAAACATTGCTGGATATGATCCTCAAGACTTCTGAATACTGATGGTGGCCCTGTTAATCCCTCTTCCCGCAGCACCTGCGACCTCCCATTGAACCACCAGGCTACTTGACTGAGAATTGTGGGGAAGGAACCCCTGTGCTCAGCTTGGGAGAGCCCTCTTCCCAAATTTACCACAATGACTGGGAAGGTACTTTTTCCCTTTTTATCTCTTAAGAATATTCTTGCTTTGCCAATATTTGAAGATAAATGAATGAACTAATGTTTGAGATATGAAGTAGTAGGAAATTTCTATTTATAGCTGTCATATTATCTTTCTGTCTACCTTATGTGTTCTGCCATAAGAGAAAGAGCAGTTCAGTTTACTATTTAAAAATGAATACATTCATCCTTCAATAGAAGACTAATAATCTTACAAAAGTACTTCACGACAGTCATAAAACAGTGGCCTTGATTAGATAATTTATTTATAGCAAACTATTTTGATTTCACTTCCCTTTTCTATATTATATTCTATAACATACAGCAGGTTGTGTTAAGTTCAAAACTACAAAGAGGAATTATATCCTATCAATGGTGGTACTTCACAAAATTTTGACCCCTGAGAGTTATTTGGTTTAATTCTACAACAATAATGTGGTACATTCAAACAATAGCAACCTAAAATATGACAATAAAATTTATGTTTATTTTTAAACTTAAAATATACATTAATAAATCAGTTTTAGGACTAATTATTAAAGTGTCTCCTTTTTCTCCTTTCTCTCTCTTAAATATATGTTGTCAACTCACTCCCTTTTCTTTTTTTTTTTTTTTTCCCTTTATTTTATTTTATTTTTTTTAAAGTTGTAGATTTACAATTTTTTGTGCTTTGGTTTCAATTATACAATGATCAGATACCCATCCCTCCACCAGTGCCCATTTTCCACCACCATGGATAATATCCCTCCCACCCCCATCCCCCCATCCCCCCTGTCTCTGTGGCAGGGCAATCCCCTGTGTTCTCTCTCTCCTTTTGGGTGTTGTGGTCTGCAAAAGAGGCATTGAGTGGCAAACATGTTCAGTCCATAGTCTACTTTCGACATGCATCTCCCCTCCTGGGAGGATCCTCCAAACATCCTTTATTTGGTGCTCCCTTCTCTATCTGAACAGCCCTTTCCTCTAGGATACCCGGCTGGCCTCTAAGTTATGGAGTAATCCTCCTGGTGCTGATCTCAGCTATTCTTGGGTATTAATCTCATACTTTGTTACTTTATATCCCCCAGATGAATGCAATCTTTCTATGTCTATCCCTCTCTTTCTGACTCATTTCGCTTAGCATGATACTTTCCATATTGTACCACTTGTATGTAAATTTCATGACTTCATCTTTTCTAAGAGCTACATAGTACTCCATTGTGTAGATGTACCAAAGTTTCTTTAACCAGTCATCTGTTCTTGGGCATTCAGGTTTCTTCCAGTTTCTGGCTATTGTAAAGAGTGCTGCAATGAACAAACAAGTGCAGATGTCACTTCGACTATACATTTTTGCCTCTCTGGGATATATTCCCAGGAGTGGTATTGCTGGGTCAAATGGGAGCTCAATTTCTAATTTTTTGAGAATCGTCCATACTGTTTTCCAGAAGGGCTGAACCAGTGGACATTCCCACCAACAGTGAAGGAGTGTCCCTTTCTCGCCACATCCACGCCAGCATCGGTTGCTTTTGTTCTTTTGAATGTGGGCCAGTCTCTGAGGTGTGAGATGGTATCTCATTGTGGTTTTGATCTGCATCTCCCTGATGATTAATGATGTAGAGCATTTTCTCATGTGCTTTTTTGCCATTCGGATTTCTTCTTTGAGAAAGTTTCTGTTCATTTCATTGCCCCATTTTTGGATGGGGTTGGATGTTTTCTTCTTGTGGAGTTTAACCAGTATTTTGTATATCCTGGATATCAACCCCTTGTCAGATGTGTATTCGGTGAATATCCTTTCCCATTCTGTAGACTGTCTTTGTATTTTGGTCACTGTTTCTTTGGAGGTGCAGAAGCTTCTTAGTTTAAGATAGTCCCATTTATCTATCTCTGTTTTCACTTGCTCGGCCAGTGGCATGGCATCTTTGAAGATACCATTAGCTTCAATGTCATGGAGGGTTTTGCCAACTTTATCTTCAATGTACCTTATGGTTTCTGGTCTGATGTTGAGGTCTTTAATCCATTTTGATCTTACTTTTGTACATGGTGTTAGGCAGAGTTCTGAGCCTATTTTTTTGCATGTAGCCGTCCAGTGATGCCAACACAATTTATTAAAGAGGCTTTCCTTACTCCACTTCACATTACTTGCACCTTTATCAAAGATTAGATGAGCATATGATTGAGGAGAGATGTCAGTGTATTCAACCCTGTTCCATTGGTCTGCAGTTCTGCCTTTGTTCCAGTACCATGCTGTTTTAATTATCACTGCTTTGTAGTACAGTTTGAAGTTCGGGAGGTTGATTCCTCCCATTTTCTTTTTCCCAAGAATTGCTTTAGCTATTCGTGGGGGCTTATTGTTCCATATAAATTTCAAGAGTGTTTGCTCCATTTCTTTGAAGAATGTCATGGGTATCCTAATAGGCATTGCATTGAATTTATACAATGCTTTTGGTAGTATTGCCATTTTGACAATGTTAAGTCTCCCGACCCATGAGCAGGGGATATCTTTCCATTTCCTCATGTCCTCTTTTATTTCCTGAAGTAGCGTTTTGTAGTTTTCTTTGTACAGGTCCTTTACTTCCTTAGTTAAGCTGATTCCTAGGTACTTGATTTTCTGGGGCACAATTGTGAATGGGATTGTTTTTTTCATGTTGCTTTCTTCTCTCTCACTGTTTGTGTATAGGAAAGCCATGGACTTTTGGGTATTGATTTTATAACCTGCAACTTTACTATACGAGTCTATTGTTTCTAGGAGTTTTTTGGTGGAAGTTATTGGGTTCTCTAAGTAGAGTATCATATCATCTGCGAATAGTGAGAGCTTGATTTCTTCCTTTCCTACCTGAATGCCCTTAATATCTTTTTCCTGCCTAATCGCTATTGCAAGTACTTCCAGTACTATATTGAACAGCAGTGGAGAGAGTGGGCATCCCTGTCTCGTCCCTGATCTTAGAGGGAAGGCTCTCAGTTTTTCCCCATTGAGGATGATGCTTGCTGTAGGCTTGTGGTAGATGGCTTTGATTATGTTGAGGAAGGTCCCCTCTATACCCATTTTGGCTAGGGTTTTCATCATAAAGGGGTGCTGGATCTTATCAAATGCTTTCTCTGCATCTATTGATATGATCATATGCTTTTTATCTTTTCTTTTGTTGATATGGTGGATTATGTTGATTGATTTCCGAATGTTAAACCATCCTTGCATCCCTGGGATGAATCCTACTTGGTCATGGTGTATGATCTTTTTAATGAGTAGTTGGATTCTATTTGCTAGTAGTTTGTTGAGGATCTTTGCATCTGTGTTCATCAGGGATATCGGCCTGTAATTCTCTTTCTTTGTGGTATCTCTGTCTGCTTTTGGTATCAGTGTGATATTTGCTTCGTAGAAACTGTTTGGAAGTGTTTTTGATATTTCAATTTCGTGGAAAAGCTTAAAGAGCATTGGGAGTAAGTCCTCTTTAAAGATTTGGAAGAATTCACTAGTGAATCCATCCGGGCCAGGACTTTTGTGCTTGGGGAGACTTTTTATTACCATTTCAATTTCCTTGATGGTGATAGGTCTGTTCAGGTATTCCAGGTCTTCTTGGTTCAGCCTTGGGAGTCTGTAGGAGTCTAGGAATTTATCCATTTCCTCGAGGTTTTGATGTTCCGTGGCATAAAGCTTCTCAAAGTACTCCCTGAGGATCCTCTGAATTTCTGTGGTTTCTGTTGTAATGACCCCCTTTTCATTTCTGATTCGGTTTATTAGGGTTTTCTCTCTCCCTTTCTTTGTGAGTTTTGCTAGAGGCTTATCGATCTTGTTAATTTTCTCGAAGAACCAGCTCTTGGTTTCATTGATCTTTCGGATTGTTTTTTGGGTTTCCATCTCGTTAATCTCTGCTCTGTCACTCCCTTTTCAAAGGGTAAAATAAAATGGACTGTATAGTTCCCTGTTGCATTAACATGTTGAATATAAAATAAAAATAACAAACAAGTTTAAAGTTCTTACAAATGGGAATAGCACAGTCTTGAGTCAACACAAGTAGTGACTATTATGTGAAGACATAGAGTTTTGAGCATTTATATTTATAAATTCACTTGATGGGCAAAATGGTTTTATATATGGATACATATATCATATATGTGAAATATGATAGACAGCTGGGAAGACAAAGAATTATTAAAAAATAATCAGGTGAAATTTGAAACACTTGTTATCGTAACTTCTTTAGCAAATTTCTGTATAAGATATTTTTAGCAGCTTACTGGAGCAATAGCACAGTGGTAGGGCATTTGCCTTGCACACAGCCAGCCCAGCTGGGCTGGGTTCAAATCCTCTGCCCCTCTCGGAGAGCGCGGCAAGCTACTGAGAGTATCTCGTCCATGCGGCAAAGCCTGGCAAGCTACCCGTGACGGATTCAATGTGCCAAACACAGTAACAACAAGTCTCAAGATGGAGACATTACTGGGCCTGCTTGAGCAAGTAGATGAACAATGGGAGGATAGTGATAGTGACTATCAAAGAGATGAAATCTATATACAACAAAAATTTATAAATCTGGAGGGCTCAAGAATGCTATAGCAGGGCTGCAGCAATAGCACAGAGGGTAGGACATTTGCCTTGCACATGGCTGACCTGCGTTCGATTCCCAGCATCCCATATGGTCCCCCAAGCACCTCCAAGAGTAATTCCTGAGGGCAGAGCCAGGAGGAACCCCTGTGCATTACCCAGTGTGACCTAAAAAGAAAAAAAAATATTATTGGTAGGGGAGAACGGACACTCGTGGAGGGATGAGTACTACATCATTGTATGAATGAAATGCAAAAATGAAAGTTTGTAAGTCTAAGTGTACCTCACAGTGATTCACTAATAAACTTTTTTTTTAAATAAAGAATACTACAGCACACTCTTTACAATAGCTAGAATCTGGAAAAAACCTGAGTGCCTGAGAACAGATGACTGATTAAAGAAACTTTGGTACATTTACACAATGGAATACTATGTAGAAAATGGAATACTATGTAGAAAAGACGAAGTCATGAAATTTACATACAAGTGGTACTACATGGAAAGTATCATGTTATGGGAAATGAGTCAGAAAGACAGAGATAGATGTAGAAAGATTGCATTCATCTGGGGAACATAAAGTAAAAAAATAGGAGACCCAAGAATGGCCAAGATTACTACCAGGAATTTTGCTCAATGGCTTGGGGGCCAGCAACACATGCTAGGAAAAAGGCAGCTCAGATAGAGAAGGGAGCACCAAATAAAGGGTGTTGAGAGGATCCTCCCAGGACGGGAGAAGCATGCTGAAAGTAGACTATAGACCAAACGTGATTGTCACTCAATGCCTCTTTTGCAAACCACAACAACCAAAATGATAGAGAGAACAGAGGGGAATGCCCTGCCACAGAGGCAAGCTGGGTTGAGAGTATGGTGGGTGGGAGGGATACTGGGATCCGTGGTGGTGGGAAATGGGCACTGGTGGAGGGATGGGTATTTGGTCATTGTGTAATTGAAACCCAAGCACAAAAATTTGTAAGTCTACAACTGTACCTCATGGTGTCTCACTAATAAAAATTTAAAAAAAAATGATACAGTAAACTCTCAGGAGCTAATAATACACTGGCATATAAGAAATAGCATACTTTTTTTTGATTTTTGTTTTTGTGTGGGGGGAATGTCACACCCACCAATGCTCAGGGGTTACTCCTGACTCTGCACTCAGGAATTACTCCTGGCGGTGTGTGGGGAACCATATGGGATGCCAGGTATCAAACCTGGGTTGGCTTCAAACACCCTACACACTGTACTATTATTCTGGCCCCAGAAATACCATATTTGCTTCCATTTCAATCCCATTTTCTCCCAGTATCTCACCACTTGTCTGTTTCTCTGCTTACTTCCTTCAGCTCAGGAGAAGCTTGTGTTCTCTCTAGGACACCACTATAATTTAGAATATATACTTCTCTCTATCTCTTCTACACATCCTTCTACATAAATTACAATTAAAAAATGATCTTGCTTCACACAATAAAAGAAGGAAAAAAAATAAAAAGTTCTGTTCTCTAAGAGTAGATCCAGGGGCAGTAGTCACTGGCACCAGAAAATAAGACCGTGAGATGTGACTCTGAATCCTAGAAGAAGTGAATGAAAATTCTGGCTTCAACACAACATAATTGACTTAAGGATCCAAGTTTCTTTCAATTATAAATTGCTAGATAAATGAACTCAGAGTCAAATACAAACACTAGCAGTCAAATATAAACACACTCACATGATCAGATCACTATGATGAGAATCCCTGGGGGCAAGATATAAAAAAATAGATTTAGACTCTCAAGGCTTCTAATGTTAAAATTTTAAAATAAATATAAAGTTACCTGAACTATGTAAAGAGATAAAATGCAAAGTTGTTAAAATGAATCCAGACAAATATGAAAAAGCCTGTTAATAAAAAACTCTTAACATATATGTCTATTAAAATTGTCACTTACGAATTTAATAATATACATGGGAGGAAATTAATCACTTAATCACTTAATCACTTAATCCCCGTTATTCATCGATTTATTCGAGCGGGTGCCAGTAACGTCTCCATTCATCCCGGTTGCGTGCTAGCGTAGCCCAATGGTATCTGTTCGTTTTAGGAACATGTAGAGCCTCAAACCGATCATTTAGGGTCTTGACGAAGAAGTCTGACCATCTTATAGGTGGGCGTCCACGTGATCTTTTGATGTCTCGTGGAATCCAATCAGTAATGGCTCTAGTCCAGCGGTTGTCTGTAAACCTCATTACATGTCCAGCCCATCTGATTTTTGATGTCTTGGCAAATGAGACAGCGTCCCTGATTCTTGAGCGTTGACGAAGATCAGAACTCCGGATTCTATCTCTCATTTGAGTGAATTGTGATATTCCAAGCATAGTTCTTTCGATTCCTCTTTGAGAGACCCGAATAGTGTTCTCATCCTGTTTTCGTAGGGTCCAGGTCTCTGAGGCATATGTTAATGCAGGAAGAATAGTGGAATCAAAGAGATGTGCTCGTAGCTGGAGGTTCTTTGTCCGTTTAGTTATTTCTTCAATGCTCTTGAAGGCATTCCAAGCCGCTCTCTTCCTCCTGCGTAACTCAGGTGCCAGGTCATTCATCATGTTGATTTCTCGACCTAAGTATATATAACTGTTGCATTCGGAGATGGTGGTTCCGTTGAGAGCGAATGGAGCGTCAGGAACAAGGCTGTTTCTCATAAACATTGTCTTCGTAAGATTCAGCTGTAGTCCTACCTTTCCACACTCACGGTCAAAGTCCGCAAGCATTTGTGCCGCTTGGCTGATGTTTGGTGTTATTAGAACGATGTCATCAGCAAAGCGGAGGTGGTGTAGTTGCCGACCATCTATCTTCACTCCCATGTTTTCCCATTCTAGTCGTCGCATGATGTTCTCGAGGGTGGCACTGAAGAGTTTTGGTGAAATGGTATCACCCTGCCGAACTCCTCTCTTGATATGGATGATTACTTCTTTGTAGAATGGTGAGATCTTGGTAGTGAATCCGCAATAGAGCTCACGAAGGATCCTGATGTATTGAGTTTGTACGCCCTGATTGGCTAGGGCTTCCATGACCGCTTCCGTCTCAACAGAATCAAAGGCCTTCTTTAAATCAATGAATGTTAGACAGAGCGGCATCTTGAACTCCCGAGATACCTCAATGAGCTTGGTTATTGTGTGGATATGGTCAATGGTACTGAATCCTTTTCGGAATCCAGCTTGTTCACATGGTTGTCCTTCATCTAGTGTTCTGCTAATCCTATTCAGGATGACTCGAGTGAATAGTTTGTAGATGACAGACAATAGGCAGATTGGGCGATAGTTGCCAATGTCGTGGATGTCTCCTTTCTTGTATAGTAGTACAGTCTTGCTGGTTTTCCATTGGGATGGAACCTTGCATTCAGACAGGTAGCATGTGAAGAGTCGAGCTAATGTATTGATGAGTACTGATGGTAAGTTCTTCAGGTGTTCAGGTCTGATCTTGTCTGGGCCAGGTGCTTTTTGTTTCTTTACCGACGAGATGGCATGTTGGATTTCGGAAGGGAGAACATTGGGAATGACATATCCATCATGTGGTATGTGGTATGTGGGCAAGTGGATGTGGCTATTAAAGAGATCTGAGTAGAAGTCATGAATAATCTTCTCCATTGCCCTTCTGGAAGATGTGATAGATCCATCATGATGTCGGAGGGCAGTCATCTTGGTTTTGTAGTTGGTGAAGGACAGGCGGGCATTACGAATGTTTTTCCCAGCTTCTGCTGCATCTACCAGTACTGCTGCTCTCCTTTTTTTGCGGTCATCCTTGATGGATTTTCTGCACTGTTTTGCCAGTTCGGACGTTTGCTTGTGGTTGCCTGAGGCACGTGCCACGCCACGTTGGCGAATAAGTTCAAGAGTGTTCGAAGAAAGACGGTTTTTTGTGGTTATCTCTCTCTTGGCATTCCTGCACAATCATGGAGGTGCTGAATCATTCGATCGTATGATTTTTTTTTATCCAGTAATAAATGGGAGGAAATTATACATAAAAATTAGAGGATTATATGTTTAAGATTTAGCATATCTCTGGACAGGCCAGGGTATTTTAGAAATTTGGAAATAAGCATGAGAAAAGTTCCAGATAAATGGAGTTATTAAATTAAGGTGACATTGTAGTTCTTAAGTTCTTAGATACATTTTTTTATTTTGTTTTCTTTTTTTTTCACAAAGGTGGAATTAGTTGCACATAATTTTTGTTATGGGCTGAAGCGATATCACAATGGGTAGGGCGTTTGCCTTGCACACAGCCAACATGGCCGACCCAAGTTTGATTCCTCCGCCCCTCTCAGAGAGCCTGGCAAGCTACCGAGAGTATCTCGCCCGCACGGCAGAGCCTGGCAAGCTACCCGTGACATATTCGGTATGCCAAACACAGTCACAACAAGTCTCACAATGGAGACATTACTGGGCCCGCTCAAGCAAATCGATGAACAATGGGAGTACAGTAACAGTGACAGTGAATTTTTGTTATCTACACATAAAGTATAAAACATATCAGAAATATTTTCCTATATGACCATGCAATCTTCATCACTTTAATAATTCATTATCTGGTCACAAAATAACTTTATTAAATATAACTGAATATAATATAAGTTTTGATATTTATCTTATTTACTTTTTAAATAAATTTATTTGTTGTGTTCCTTCATAGTGTAGATTCACTTATTAAAGTATCTGTAGAGATATATTACTTTAAGTCAGATTTACGCTATCTTCTTCCAAATATACGAATGACATTATTGCTCACTTTCCCGTCTAACTAAAAAATTCTCTAACTGAATCCAATATACTTTCTCTGTACCTTCTCTAACATTTATTTAACTTATAGTAATTTATGTCATTTCTTTAAATAATATATGTTATCTATAACTTGGATGTGTTGCTATCTTCTTTCCCCAAGAAGATGAATTAGAAAGAAGAAAAGAGAGGTTCCTCTTAGATCAGCAACAGTTCAGACAATGGAGAATGGTGCAGGTCAATGAAAGAAAAGCCAGAAAACAAATCCCAATGCCAGTTTTGGTTGCAGTACTCATTCTTTCTCAAATCTACAAATATTGGCTCTGACTTTTATTCTGGGAAATCTTTCATGCCTAATGAATTATGTGAAGCTTGCAACACACATTTATGTACAGTATAATATATACACACATTTATGTAATACATACATAAAATAATTGCAAACAAGAACAAAACCCTTATGTATATTTGCAGTTTACTAATAGTAAAATTAAATATTATTTTTTTAAATAACTTTAGATCTAGCAATGTCAGTGGCCAAACTGGTTCGACAGCCCCAACTTATGGGGCAGATTATAGAGAATGAGACTGTAACATGCAAACATTGTCCAAGCATGAATTGAGCAACCACTGGTGAGTTCACAAGCTGGTCATTTATTCAATACCATGACACGCCCCCACCCTGGCTCCCCACACGAGAGTGATTACTTAAATTGACAGATACATTAAGCGTAGTATGTAGACACATCAAAATTTTACTGGTACATTAAGAGCAGAGGCTGGGATATTGCACTTGGTCAATCAGCAGGTGCCTGTATAAAGTCATGACAGTTCCTCTTCTATTCTTGCCAGCTGTCATTCAGGTCTAAGCTTATTTTACCCAGGTACTATTCCTGGCCTGGTGCTCTTGTTAGAGAGAGAATTTCTCTCATAAATGGCAAAGGAATCCATGATGGTCTAAATGAGTACCTCTATAAGAGAAATACTCTTGAAGGTCCAAGCTTGTCCTCTTTCCTTTCCCTCATCATGTCTTTCTTTTCCTTTCTATGAATTTAGGTCAATGATACGTTTCAACAATTCATAATATATTCTCCATCATTTCAAAGCTCACTTTAAGACTGCAGAGTTAATTACAGCTCTAATGGCGACATTATACAATGAGTTCAGTAAATGGATTTACTTCTATGCTTATGACTCGTTGAGCCAACAAATCATTTTCCTTTTTAATGGTTTCAGGTTAATGAGAAGAGAATGGAGGTCAATGACAAAGTAAACAAAGTATTCTTGCTAAGCCAAGGCCCTGGAACCTCATGGCATATGGTATAAGTTCGAATTTTAGAGCAGCTAGCATAATAAAACTAAAATTGCCTCATGTACAAATAACAGCATCACATAACTACACCTATAGTAAATACAGAAAACTCAAAAAGAAACCATATTTTATGCTAACACTGTTTTTGAAGTGGTGATTTAGTTTCAGCAAAATATTATCTGGCACATAATATTTATTTGATATTTTATGTAAGAATTTAGTATAATTAATATTTAATTAGTATTTTCATTTTGTAGGTCTTTAATTACATAAGTTTACTGGTAGCTTTACATTTTTGTGTAGTGAAGTCACTTTTATAACAAAATAAGTTGTTATCACTGAAATGCAGTTAAATATTTTTTCCATTTTTTTAAATATAGATAGTTGAGGTCACCAAATTATGCCTTGAAGTGTTCAAAAAATTTTTAAGAGAAGTGTTTCAATAGATTTGAATCTTCACTTGAAAACTGGAGTCAGTTATAATTGATAAAATAAAAAATAAGTATCCAAAATGGAAAAAAGTCACTAAAATAAATGAGTATTGAAATAACCAATAGTATAAGATAAAAGGCAAGAATGAAAATATCATTATGCTCTCACATTGAACATCTTATAATATCGCCTTTTTGGCCTTTTCTAAAAATGATTCAGTAATACTCTACCCTCTTGTCCTTAGGAAGGTATTACAATCACTACTGTAAAATCACACTAAATCTTGACATTCTTCCCCAGACTTCTATCTCATGGTATACAGTATGTTACACACAAGATGTTTATGTTTATTTTATGAATTGGTGAATGAAAGTTGATTAAACACATGAATGAACAAGACTTACCGGAATATATTTTCTAGCTGCAGCCAGCACTGTACTTTTTCACCAGAAGATTCCAAAATCCTAAGTGGCAGGACCCTATTGACTCTTCTGACACGTGCCTGGTTCTTTCTTGCTTCCTCCATTAGCTTAGAGCCTTCTTGATCAAATGCTTCCTATCAGTGCGTCCAAAGTATTTGAATATTCAATATACCTTATGAATGCAGAATTACCGCAGACGTTTGATACCCAACCACAGCCATGCTCAAGGCCACTTTCCACATGCTCAAGAAGCCTCATGCATGAAGAAACTGGCAGAGGAACACACATGCGTGAGACCCAGGGCTGAGATCTCCAAGCCTGCTTGGATCAGGTTGGGCCCCCTCCACCCAGATCCCCCATTTTCCAGTAGCTAGGAAGTCACCCCCACAAATTGCCTCCCGTGCCATGAAATCCCATCAATGACCAAGATCCAGAGGCTATAAAACAAAGCTCCTGGAAGTGCGCAGCTGGATATGCATATGCAGCCCTGTGACCTCTTATAGTCTAGGTCTACTCCTCGGAGAACCAGACAAGCTACCGAGAGTATCCTGCCTGCATAGCAGAGCCTGGCAAGCTCCTGTGGTATATTCAGTATGTCAAAAACAGTAACAATGTTGTGTCTCATTCCCCTGACCTTGAAAGAGCCCCCAACCATTAGAAAGGACGAGTAAGGAGAGGCTGCTAAAATCTCAGGGCTAGGACGAATACAGATGTTATTGGTGCCCACTTGAGCAAATCGATGAATAACGGTAATAGTGAGACAGTGATAATATAATTACTATTTTATGGTATAAGGGTTTAAGTGTGATATTTTCTCTATATCATTCTAATGCATCACATGTCATACACACATGTATACGTATGTGTATATAATATATAACCAAATGGATAATAACTACTTGCTAAATCTACAAAGAAAATTTTAATACAAAATTAATTTATATAAATGTTTTACACAAAAGAATAGAAGAGAGAGAGAAAAGTTAGAGTAGAAAAGGAAGAGTGAATGAGAGGAGATGAGAAAAGTTATTGGTGGGAAGAGAGTTTGAGATAAACTATGTGTAGAGTCAATTAATATTTCACAGTCACCTTTGATCTCTAGAGAGAGAGAAAAGACACATCTTGGAGATGAAATTATTTCTGGGGCAAACTACAAACCTTCCTTGGCTGTCCTATCTCTTCTTATTGTATGGACGCACACTGTACAGAGAGCAAGCCGTCCTGATTTCTGTCCAAGAGTGCCACCTGGAGTCCTGGTGAGAACGCAGCAAGAAGCAAAGGTGCGTCCTGGAGCCCAGGGAACACTGCAAAGGTCAGTTGAAAGTAGAAATTAACCTGCACAGCCACAGCAAAGTAGAAGAGAAGAAACAAGCAGAGAACCTCAGGGGTAAAATTCACTCTCAAATATGTCAGGCTCCTACAAGAGAATTATTATTAAACCAGCCACTATCATTTTGAGCAAGAATCTAGAAAAAAAAAAGGAAAAAAAGATCAGAGGGGATGGGGGGGTTAGAAAACAGAGTGGGGGTGGGAGTGCTGTTTATGACAGAAGTTTAGAGGAATAGAGAAGTCAGTTTTACCCAGTTTGCATCCTGAAAACTTCCAGCATGAAACAAATAGAAGCAAATGCACAGTATTAAGAATATCCATCAAATCCATGTTCAGGGTTGTGATATATATCTTAACTAAGCATTCTAATTACTGAATTGTATCTCTGATGACAATTTAAAGAATCCCTAGTGGTGGGAAATACCCTAGTAAAGTAAAAGTAAAGGCCCTCCCGTTGATCATCGATTTGCTCGAGCTGGCCCAGTAACGTCTCCATTGGAGACTTTGTTGTTACTGTGTCTGGCATATCGAATACTCTCGGTAGCTTGCCGGGCTCTCCGAGAGGGGCGGAGGAATCGAACTCGGGTCTGCCATGTTGGCTGCGTGCAAGGCAGACGCCCTACCCGCTATACCCTATAGTGAGGAAAAATAGCCTGGGAATTTACCATACTAAGTATATTTTGAAGCAATGAATGATGACACTAATAAATTTGCATCAAATTCCAGGTTACGTAAGAAAATACAAATCATGTTTTAAGTGAATCCATTTTGCTTCTCAGTAATGTGAGATTTAGAGGCCCTGCTTTTTGACTAGATTGTCTACAAATTTACTTTTTTTAAATTCTGCTTCTTTTGTGGAATTTCCCAAATTCTAGGACCTGACTGAAGCCAGTTGTGAAGGGTAGAATATATGACACACATGCAAAAATATGTCACTAGTAATAAATACAAAGATTTAAAAACTTTTGTTATTACCATCACTTAACTTTGGAGCATGGTAATAGTTACATTAGCACTTAATTTATGGGGGCAATTTAAATTATGATGTAGTATAAGACATTGTTCTATATTATGTCATAATACAAGCAGTAATGCTCAGCACTATCATCTGCTAGAAGCCTATTGTAGACATATAGCATGCATTTGAAATATTATATAGGTTCTCATTTTCAGCTGAGGTCAGGAGAGAAGCAATATTTCTCTCTTCTTTTCATTTTAATAGTGACTGTCTAAGGTTAAGTCTTATATTCTCTTTAATTGGATTTGAGACTATCTTTCATGGTGATATGCAGTTTAATTTCAGTGCCTGGCAAGCTGAAACTTTATACTGTGCTTTAAGAAAACCCTCTGAATATTTTCCCAAACTTGTTAAGCCTGTTGCTTCTAATTGAATTTTGTTTTTAATTTCTTTTGCGATGCTCATTTTCTGTTTACACAATCACCTGCATACTTTACCTACATTTTAAAGGAGTTGAAGGAAATAAATTGTATTTTGTACTTGCTGAGAGTCAGGCTGAGAGTCAGGCTGCAAGGCACCTGGGGGGTTGGTGGAGGAAGGAACACGCTAGAGGTGAGATTGATGTTGGAACATTGTATACATGAAGCAACTCTATTACGAACAACTTTTAAACTCAGGGTGGTGAATAAAATAAATTAAAAAACAAAATGAAATCATGTAGATTTTCACCTTCATTCTGCCTTAGTTGGACATGCACTATTTTTCACATTTTCCTTTAAAAAGGGTTAAAACTTCTTAGAACTTATGTGAGAAAGTGTGCAGCATTTTTTGGTTTGTTTCTGTTTGGAGGGCCACACTTAGTTGTGCTCAGGTCTTACTACTGGCTCTGCACTCAGGGCTCACTCTTGGTGGCTTAGGGGACTATGGCCGGCCCATGTGCTGGCAAGGCAAATGCCTTACCTATTGGACAGTCTAGTCAGAAAAATGTAGAACTTTTGACATATATGTATGCATTTTTAGCAATAGTTGTAAGAAATTGAACAACTTCAAGTACAACTGGTCATCCAAAAATGAGATAGGTCTATTGTGTTCCTCTTGGTATCTGCGAATAGCCTCTTTCTGATTACCTATTGGCCAAGCAGCTCCTTAACCTTAATTACAACTTTTAGATCTTGTTACACTGTCATACAAACACTGTCCTCCTGTTGTTCATAGATTTGCTGAAGCTGGGCCTAGTAACTTTTCCATTTTTGAGAATTGTTACTGTGTTTGTCATATTGAATACATCATGGGTAGCTTGCCAGGCTTTGCAGTGCAGGTGAGATACTCTCCATAGCTTGTCGGGCTCTCTGAGAGGGGCAGAGGAATAGAACCCGGCTCTGCCGGGCTGGCTGCACGCAAGGCAAATGCCCTACCGCTGTGCTATCGCTTCAGCCCTTAGATCTTGTTCAAATATATAATTTAAGCATGATAAGACACTTGCAAATTTGTTTCTATGTCTTAAACTTATTTTGCATAGAACAATCATATAGGTAGTGGTTATTTGTTAGTTTACTGCTAGTATTTCAATTTTAAAATCATAATAAAACCATGCTATTGTTGGGTCAAAGAAATACTCATTACATATTTCTTTACATCTGATACATAATATGTTTTAATACCTCACTTTTTTAGATACTAAATAGATACTAAATATTCATATACCTAGTATTATTTTGTATAATCATTTGTGTACTGCTTTGGAAATTTGAACAAAATATTTTAGTTTCACAAGTAAGAAAGTATCAACCAGTGACTTAGTGTTGAAATATTATCAAATGTATTTTAACTTCATCAAAAAGAATAATTCAGATTTTCCAGTATAGTAGCTACAGTGAATAGTATTTGAAATGACTTGGCCTGACCTTTATTTCTTTATATTTTTACCTCTCGTTTTTTAAAATGCACTATACTTTTTGTTTATTTTTTTCAAAAACTTATGCATATCTATGTACAACCAAGAAGAATTTTGTCTTGCTATAGGCATGGATTATGAATATCAAGCATGATACATGAAAATGAACATAGCATTCCTGTGAACTTGTGTTTTACACATGCTATAGTATTACAATCTATTTGTTAGCCTTAATATCTGACTTTTTGGTAGTTTATTTTCTTCCCCTTATTGATGTTCATGTACCTTCAAGTTCATATATGTTATTGACTTATATGCTCATATATGTTCTTTATCACAGCAGTAGGGCATTTGCCTTGCATGCAGCCAACATGGCCGACCCGAGTTCGATTCCTCCACCCCTCTTGGAGAGCCCGGCATGCTACCGAGAGTATCTCGCCCGCATGGCAGAGCCTGGCAAGCTCCCCGTGACGTATTCGATATGCCAGACACAGTAACAACAAAGTCTCCAATGGAGACGTTACTGGTCCTGCTCGAGCAAATCGATGATCAACGGGAGGGCCTTTACCTTATTCTAGAGGGTGAGAATAAAGTGCATGCATCCAGGGATGAATACTGAGCAGAGTCATGTGTAGTTCCTGAGCCCTC
Organism: Sorex fumeus; assembly: GCF_029834395.1. NCBI lineage: Eukaryota > Metazoa > Chordata > Mammalia > Eulipotyphla > Soricidae > Sorex > Sorex fumeus. The sequence continues at coordinate 12,743,330 of NW_026606297.1, read as the reverse complement.
CAAAATATGTGCCACCAAAAGTTAATAGTCATAATTTTATATCATTTTATGAACATATGATTTATTATCAGTCATCAATGAATGAAGAGATGAAAATACTGTGATTTGCCATATTGAAAAAGTACTGGGGACAAATATGTTTCCTTTCAATAAGACCAAGGTCACCTTGATTTCCTACAAGACCATTAAATGGTCTTTATCAGCATCTTCCCCTCTCCTTGCAGTTTGTCCTTCAAATACTCTGTTGATTGTGCATTTGCTCAGATGATATTTTGAGTCACACTCACAATAGATATTTCAATGTACTTTACACCATATTTAAATCTACTTTGCCCCTCAAAGTAAAACATTTGGAAAACCTCAATCTCAGATTCTCTTTGTCGTTGCTAACTGCATTCTTCCGTTATGTTATATCTCTGGAAAAGAATATCTAGCAGTGAGCACAGGTGCACACAGGGCCACACAAACATAAAAATATTTGTAATGTGAGAGAAGAGCACTAAGATGTATAGCAATTAGATCTTAAGGATTTTTAGAATATACAGATGGATATATTTTATTGATCACTTGATCACTTGACATCCCATTACACATCGATTTGCTCGAGCAGGCACCAGTAACGTCTCCATTCCTCCCTGTCGCGTGCTAATGTAGCCCAATGGCGTCTGCTCATTCTAGGAACATGAAGAGCCTCAAACTGATCATTCAAGGTCTTGACGAAGAAATCTGATCATCTCATAAGGTGGGCGGCCACGTGATCTTTTGACTTGGCTGATGTTTGGTGTTATAAGAATGATGCCATCAGCGAAATGGAGGTGTTTGCCGACCGTCTACCTTCACTCCCATTCCTTCCCATTCCGGTTGTCGCATGACATTCTCAAATGTGGCACTGAAGAGTTTTGGTTAAATGATATCACCCTTCCAAACCCCTCTCTTGATGTCAATGATCACCTCCCTGTAGAATGGTGAGATCCTGGTAGTGAATCTGAAATACAGCTCAAGGAGGATCCTGATGTATTGACATTGAATGCCCGGTTTGGCTAGGGCCTCAATGACTGCTTCAATTTCAACAGAATCAAAGGCCTTCTTTAAATCAATGAACATTAGGCAGATCAGCATCTTGAACTCCCGAGAAACCTCAGTGAGCTTTGTTATCGTGTGGATATGGTTGATTGTGCTGAATCCTTCCCTGAAACCAGCTTGCTTGCATGGTTTTCCTTCATCTAGTGTTCTGCCAATCCTATTCAGGTTGACTCAAGTGAACAGCTTGTAGATGACAGACAACAGGCAGATTGGGCGATAGTTGCCAATGTCATATATGTCTCCCTTCTTGTACAGTCCTGCTGGTTTTCCTTTAAGACCGAACCTTGCATTCATACAGGTAGCGTGTGAAGAGCTGAGCCAGTGCATTGATGAGTACTGACGGCAGGTTCTTCAGGTGATCGGGTATGACCTTTTCTGGGTCAGGTGCTGTTCACTTCTTTAATGACAAAACAGCATGTCAGATTGCAGAAGTGAGAACTTTGGGAAGGACATATCCACCCTGAGGAATTTGGTATATGGGCAGGTGGACATGGCTATTGAAGAGATCCAAGTAAAGGTCATGGATAATCTTCTCCATTGACCTTCTGAAAGATGTGATAGATCCATCAGGATGTTGGAGGGCAGTAACCTTGGTCTTGTAGTTGGCAAAGGGCAGGCGGGCATTGTGAATGCTTTTCCCAGCTTCTACCACATCTGCAGCACTACTGCTCTTCTCTCTTTAAGGTCTTCCTTTATTGCTTCTCTGCACTGCTTCGCGAGCTCGGATGTTCGCTTGTGGTTGCCTTAGGCTTGTGCCAAGCCACATTGGTGAATGAGCTCCAGAGTTTTCTAAGGCACGTGTGTTTTTGTCCCTATCTCTCCCTTGGCATTCTTCGCACAATCGTGGAGGTGCTGAACCAGTAAATCTTATTCCTCTTCAATGATTTCAACGACGGCATCTTTCCTGGTTGCTGCAAATTGTGCCAAAGAGCTCCCAGTTGGTGGTGGTTCTGGAAGTTCTCTTCTTAAACTTCGAAGCCCTTTCTCCCTGCTCTGTGAAGTAGAATTTTGTACAAAGGAGAAGGTTGCCAGATCCCATTTGGAATTTTTGGACAACAGCAACATCATTTAGGCAAGACCATCGATTGAATATGATGTGTTCAATTTCGTTGTAGAACCGTCTATCAGGAGACTCCCATGTTCAACATTTAAATTCGGCATTCTGTAATTGTGAGTTACCATGGATGGTCTTGGTCAACATGATAATATTTTAATATTTTATTACATATATTATGTATGTATGTATGCATACAGAACACCAAATATCAATCAAGTGGCACAAATGCCAGCTGCCTTTGACCATGATTGTGGAAAGTTTGGACTGCAGCTGAATCTTACAGAGACAATGTTCATGAGAAATGGACTACTTCCAGAAATTCCATGTTCTTTCAACAGAACGAACATCACCAAATTCAGCATCTATGTGTACCTAAGTCAAGGACTCAACATGACAAATCACCTGGCACCTGAGCTGCACAGGAGGAAGAGTTGCTTGGAAAGCCTTCAAGAACATCAAAGAAGTTGTTAAGAGGACAAAGAATCTCCAGCTCCAGGCACCTCTCTTCAACTCCACTGTTCTCTCTGCACTAACATACGCCTCAGAGACCTGGGTGCTACGAAAACAGGATAAGAACACTATTCGGGTATCCCAAAAAGGAATCGAAAGAACTATGTTTGGAGTATCACGCTTTGCTCAAGTGAGAGAAGGAATACGGAGTTCTGACCTACGTCGACGATTGAGTATCGGGGATGCTGTCTCGTTTGTCAAGGCATCGGAAATCAGATGGTCTGTACATGTAAAGTGATTTGGAGACGGCTGCTGGACTAGAGCCATTACCGACTGGCTTCCATGGCACATCAAAAGAATGCTTGTCCTCCCACCTACGAGATAGTCAGACCTCTTCATCAAGACGCTGAACGAACAGTTTGAGGCTCATCAAGTTCCTAGAACGAGCATACACCATTGGGCTACACTTGCACATGACAGGGATGAATGGAGACATTACTGGTACCCGCTCCAGCAAATCATGAGCAATGGGATGACAAGTGATACAAGAGATGTATATTCAGTAGAACAAAGATAATCAAATACACTCATTTCAAAGACCCTGTACTCTACTAGGCCTATGAGTATATATGTAAAAGGTAAAAGGTAAAGGCCCTCCCGTTGATTGTCGATTTGCTCGAGCGGGCCCAGTAACGTCTCCATTGGAGACTTTTGTTGTTACTGTGTCTGGCATATCGAATACTCTCGGTAGCTTGCCGGGCTCTCCGAGAGGGGCGGAGGAATCGAACTCGGGTCGGCCATGTTGGCCGCTTGTAAGGTGAACGCCCTACCCGCTGTGCTATCACACAGTATATATGTAGATGGGGCAAAATAAATAGTAACGGAGTTTTGGTATTTTTAATGGAACTGACAAAGTGAAGTGAATTTTGACCAAAAAACTCATAGAAGAAAGTAACATATGAGTATTTGATGAAACAGAAATCCAAGTAGAGGAAATAATTACAAAACCATGACCTAGGGGTGTGCAACAAGCAATCTGAGTGGAGCTAAGAAACTAACGATAATAGTGGGTGGCTAAGTCAAGGTGTTAGTCAGGAGTTAGCATACAAGAAAGTATTCTGGTCTTGAATTCTTTGATCTGTGACAAATGCGGTGTGTGTGTGTTTGTGTGTTTGTCAGGGTTTGTGGCTGAGTATATTACATATTCTACGGAATCAGAATAGGATATTTCAAAATATGACACTCTGATTGGAAAGAATTTGGGACTTAACAGATGTCGAAAAAATCATTTAAGAGCTCCCCTCCACATCCACCACCCAATTTTATTAAAACCTACATTTTTTTTACTCCGAGAACTTTTATAAACCTCCTCACTCATGAAAGTTTTTGAGTATGCTAAGAATGGAAAGTTAGTGAATAGGTGGATCTTGAAAATAATTATTAGTCCCCAAGTTTCCACCATATATCTTGCCTTCAATCTTATAAACCAACAATCTTTTGTTCTGTTACCTTGCTGCACATCTATTGCTCCTCTGAACTTGTTATATTTACAGAAATCACTGGTCATCTCCTGGAGTCACTTATCATTTATTTTCCCTGTGTGCATGCATTCTACATGTGATAATAAGTACATTTCTTTAATGTATGTGCATTTTGCTATCCTAGTTCACAGCCTGAGAAAATGGGACTATAAAGGAAAGGCCACTTTGAATGATGTGCAAAATGATCTCTTAGATTTTGATTAAAAATCTTGATTTTATTTTAAATGTTTGAGAAACAATTGTAGTCTTCAGGACAAAACATTAAATGATAACTCTAATATTATTTGTGCTATTAAATGATAAATCTGATAATTAAATGCTTATCTTTAGCTCACAGAATTTAAAACTCACAATAAAATTTAATAGTTTTATTTATATAAATCTTATCAGTTTGTTTTATTTTTTTTAATTCTCAGTGTACCAGTATATGGTATTCTATTTTAGGACAAAGATTAAATTTATGTTTTAAAAGTCTTATTTACACTAATCTAATTATCAACCTAAATGTTATTCTAGGAAACTTGTGTTTTACAAGGTCCAAGGAAGTAGACAAGTGGGAAAACAATCAAATGTTGAAGATTGGAGTTGAAAGTATTAAATTGTGATGGTATATAATTTCTATGTTACACTGCGCTGTTACTTTGCCATATTTATAAATGCAAAGCTCAGTTCACACCCTATATGTGGATGATACGATACTAAAATTAACGTTATTCTTGGGGGAAATGCAGTGTCTCTTCTAATTTGGAAAAAAATCGCACATTCTGGCAATGAAAAGAAAATGGTAATAGTTTGGGCTTAAAATGATTCCTGTGTACCTCTCTCTCTCAGTCTGCTCCTGTCTCCTAATGCAATCCTTTCTATCTCATAATTCATCCTGTGAATAAACTGACCAAGATACAGAAAAAGACCACTTAAATCAAAGAGATATGTGGTCCCAATGGATACAATGCTTCTCTACAAATCTTACATCATACTCAGTTGATTCAAAAAATGGTACTTTAAGGAAGATGTTTCTTTATAGGTCCTATTTATCAAATATAGTTGAAAACTTTTCACACTAAAAAATTGTATATAACAATAAATCACTCCATAGATTCAGTAAAGAAAAAGAGAAAACTACTTTAATTGTTTCAGTAGCTGTCAGTTAAAAAGAACACAACAATGTAACAATTTTAACTGTCAAATCTCTTTTAGCACAATATGTTAAATTCACTATCAACTATATCATTAAAGACTACGTGGGAAAGCATTTGAGCTGATGTCTTCTAATTGTTAACACATACTAAGATTCCTATAGATGGGGAACCAGTACCAAACAATCATATTTGTAGTATTGGAAGAAGTTTAGTATTTAAAAGCAGGGGCTCTACAGGTTGGTAATTGGACTTTAAATTTTAACTCTAACACAAATCAGAGGTGTTATTACAAGAAAGTTAGATTTCATTGTAAGCCTCAATTTCTTTGTTTGTAAAGGGATTTCTGATTACATAGTTACCTTTATAAATAAAATATAAATTAAAAAATGACCCATGTAGAAATAAGCCTAGGAATTACAGTACACAGGAATCTATAAATATCTGACATTGTTGCTATAAGATGTACTAAATATTTAAAAAAGAGGAACAATATTTTGATGTATGATTTATGATATTTATGTACATATATGTATGTTTTATATGTGGTGTGCAAATATACATATCCCTACACTGTGCTTATATAAAGCTATAATTTTTCTATTGTAAAATGAATTTCAATGTTTAAGTTTTTATATATTTTTAAGAATGAAAATGTTTATATGTGTAAGTTAATCTCTTTTTTCACAAACTGTAAGCACTTTCTGAAGTCATGATGAAGATTAAGGACTTGGTATAGTTGTTAATAGGGTTTAATAAATGGTTCAAATTTGTGTTCTTTAAAACATAATACTCAAAGACAATAAGCTATAGCCATTGTTATGTTTGTTATAATAATTATCTTTATAAAGTGTTGGAGAAAAATTGAGAAGGTAAGGAAAATTGCATGTGATAATAAGAATATTTTAAAGATATTGCACAAAGATTATTTAAAATACACACTTCTGATTTCATTTAAGCAATTGAAAGATATCTATATAATATAAATTCAGCATTACTTCAATTTTAATAGAGATGTCTTTGGTAGAATTTATTAAGATTGCCAAAGAAGTTATATTAAAGAGGAAAAAAACACAGACTTTTCCAGAAAGATAAGATAAAGTTCTGCTCTAAATGCATAATGACAAGTATTGATTAGAGTCTTTCTGGAAAAAATAGGATTGCAAGAAAAAAAACTTAAATATTTCAAGATTTTTTTTTTAAGCTGACAAACTATAGTGATCCTCCCAAAAGAACTTTGAAGCTATTCATCATCTCTTCAATATATTTAGTAATGCCATTTTCAAATTTCCCAAGAAAGGAAAGCAAATATATATGAATTGTATCTATAATTTGCTTCCACTATTTTGATAAGCAAATAAAATGTATAAAACCATTGATAAATCCCCAAGGAGTGATAGCCCAGCGGGTAGGGTGTTTGCCTTGCATGCGGCTTACCTGGGTTAGATACCTCTGCTCCTCTCGGAGAGCCCAGCAAGCTACCAAGAGTATCTCGCCCACATGACAAAGCCTAGAAAGCTCCCCATGACATATTCGATATGCCAAACACAGTAAAAACAAGTCTCACAATGGAGAGACTTGTTTTTACCGGGCCCTCTCGAACAAATCAATGAAGGAGGATAGTGCAGTGCTAAAAGGTATATATACATTGGTCCAATAAACCAAAGAAGAATTTGATAAGAAGTGAAAGCTATTGAAGAGATATGTCTAGAGGAAGCAACATTTAAATATGTTTATTTATTTATTTGTTGTGTTTTGGTACCTCTCCCTGGCAATGCCTGTGGGTTGTTCCTGGATCTGTGCTCAGGAGTGTCCCCTGTCACCACCTGGGAGATAATATGTGGGACTGGGGTGGTATAGGATCACCTGCCTGCAAGGCAGACACTTTCTTATGCTCCCATCTTCCCACACCATACATTAAAATACAAAGAAACACATCAGCGCCGCAGATTCTCAGGATATATATGTGATAACCAGAGAAAATAGAACAATATATAGTATATCTACAATTATAATTGAGGAATTTAAATGATCTGAAATAATAGAAGATAAGCTCTTTGGAGTTGATCAGCAGAGGTTAATTAATAAAAAGGAAACAAGACCATTGTCTTAACATTTCAGACAAGAGCATCAATATGTCAGTGCTATGATTTTTAAAATTTGCTCTAGTCCTTGATAAAGGACTTTCTTCCAACATCTTCAATAAGTGCCCTTCTCCGCAATTGTTCAACTAGACTCCACTTAGTAGAAACATGTTTTATTTCTTCGGGGCTACAGTTGAGCCAGCGGGTCAATCTGTACCTGTGAGGCGAATACATCAGCAGCCTGATGGCACCATCAGATTTTCACATACCCCAAAATTGCTGCTGTGCCTGTGGCCAGACCACAACAACTTGGGGCAAAGTTTACCAAGAAAGTAAACGGCCAAAAGTTAGGTATGCGGGAGACACACCCACAAACCACCTCCTGCTCAGCTATATAATAGGAGGCATAGCCTCTCTGGTTCCTGATCAAGCTGCTTAACGGCCATAATCCCAGAGACTCAGAAATGAATCTCGGAACCCAAAGGCTTTTGGCAGAAATGCGTCCTGTTCCTGCAGTAGGTTACTGATGCTGGGCCACTCCAGGTGGGAATAGGTTTCGTGCCTTAGCTTGTTCCCCCTGGCGGACCAGTGACCGCCATCCTCCAGAGGACACTGGATAGTCAGGTTTTGGCCTGCAGTGATGAGACATGTGGGGCCTCATCAGATGCGGGTGGAACCGGCCCTTTCTTCCCCACCCCAACGAGACCCCTAGTCGTCACCTACAAATGGCCTCTCTGGCTCCTGATCAAGCTGATTAATGGCCATGATGCGAGAGACTCAGAAACAAATATCAAAACCCAGCGGCTTTTGGCAGAAATGCATCCAGACCGCATACAAGGTGACCGCAGCCTCAGAGCTTATTGGAAAGCCAGATATGAGCTGGCGGTGACGGGGCAACTGCAGTCTCATGTAAATGGGGGTGGTACCAGCTCGTCCTTCACACCCTACTGAGGTCACGAGTTGCCCCCAATGAGCGACTCTCCAGCATGGCCATGGCTCCAGAGGCAAAGCCAGCAGCTTGCGGCAGAAAAGTGAATGGACCATGCGTTAAACTACTGTGCCAAGCCTCCCCGGGAGGGAAAGGATGTTGCTTTCTTCTGCCTTTCCCTCCTCCCTCCCCCCCCCCCCCCAGCAGCAAGGTGGCTGCCGCCTCAGAGCCTATTGGAAAGCCAGGTATGAGCTGGCAGTGATGGGGCAATTGCAGTCTCATGGGAGGGGGGCAGTACCGGCTCGTCCTTCATGCCCTACCGAGGTCATGAGTTGCCCCCCACAAAAGGTCTCTGGCATAGCCATAACACCAGAAAAATAGAAACCAATCTCATAATTATCTGGCTCTTTACAGAAATCCCAAATTGTGTGGCTGCTGTTGTGGCCGAGCGACATTATATGATTCTCATAACCAGCAATAGAAAACAAAGTATTTCACAATGCCTTTTCAGCAATTCTGATTTGGGGGGGGAGGTTTAAACAATAATGGTGCATCTTTTGTCAAAATAATGAATGTAATCAATGTAGAGAAGAGTTAAGTAGAAATCATCTGCCTCACAGGCATTGGGTGGAGTGGGAAGGGGGTATATTGGGGTTCTCGGTGGTGAAAAATGAGTACTGGTGAAGGGAAAGATGTTTGATCATTGTATGACCTAGACATAAACCTGAAAACTTTGCAACTTTTCCCACAGTGATTCAATAAATAAATATAAGAAAAAAATAAAATTATGAAAATAAAGTAAGGTGGAGTTCATGCCCAATTCAGTCAGCTAATCAGTGGCTGAATAAATAGCAGTACTCCTACATTAAAAAAAAAAAAAGAAACACGTTTTATTTCTTTGTATTGGGGATCACATTCAGAGGTGCTCAGGGCTTACTTCTGGCTCTGTACACAGGGTTCACATGTGTTGGGCTTGGAGAAACATATGGAGAACCAGGGATCAAACCCAGGTCAATCATATGCAAGCCCTGTCTCTTTTTCAATTTTTTATATATACATAATTCCAAATGTCTTTGGATGACATATTTGCCATTTTCCATCCACTCAAGCATTTCATTCATGTAAACTATTTCTTTCTGAAAAATAGAAAACTAAGCTGAATATATTTAAGAATAAAGTTAGATGTCATCTAAAATTATGCCAGAAATGCAACAGAAAGCATTTGGTGATACAATAATGGTGTTCTCTTTTCAGATTCCTGTTAGCCCGTGAATATAAGAAAAAAAAAAAAACCAGAAACCTACCATTACATCATTAGGAATATAGACAAATTATCTATTCATCAAAACTGGATATTTTGTGGGGGAGGATAAGAAGATGAAGACAGGACTACCTTATTATTATTTTTTGGTTCTTAACGTTTCCATTTTATGTTATTTGTCCATCAAGTGTGTAAGAAGTTATTGTGCTTCCTCCTCATTTACATTGTACTTACTGTCCAATATAAACAATGTAAGTTGTTATTTTTTTTCTCTGAATAGTGTTATCATCCATTAGTGCTGATATAGCTGTCAGCAGCAACAATAGTAGCTGGAATCTTCCTGATGTTCTAGAAACTCTTATGAGGATAAGGTATCTGAAAATCCCAGAAAGAAGGCTGAAGCCTGTCTCTTCCATTACTAAGTATCAAGACATGAGCTAGGTAATATTTACTGGGATCTTATTGCAAGGGAAATGCAAATATGAATGAAAGAATAGCTCATAACTACTCACCTGACTCCTTGCAGTAACTCTACAATGGAGTAAAACACACACTTAAGGTTGCTAGGACTACAAGTGGATATTACTCTCTCTTTTAGTCAGCAATAGTTTGAGAAAATTGGATGAAGAAGTACTGGTTATAAAACTGAAGATGATATAAATATGTTGAATAAAAATAACCTTCCTCCAATCCATATTTTAAATATGAGAGAATAACTGAAATGGATAGAAATTCATGTATTTCTATTGGCAATAATAAAAAATTAATGGAAACCAACGTAGTTGGTTACTAAAAGCATATTTTTGGAATATGGATCCATTTAAAGAAAATTTTTCTATGACGAACAAATTCAATTGTCTTAGAGTATATATATTTCTCTCTACCTAAAAATCAAACCCTAATATGTTACTTTATTTTACATAACAGAATATAAAAAGAATCCTTTTTGTATTCTATACTTTAAGGTTAAATGTGTATACTATATATATATATGTATTTAGGGGCTATATATATGCCATAATGCATATAGTAAATTGATTTTATAAATTATAAGTTGTTAGAATACTATATTGTAGTCTTTAAATATAATATTTGAGGTTATGCTTTTATTGATCTTTGCAATAGCTTGTTTTGTTATGTGAAATTAGTCAATTTATAAAAAACATTCTCTGTATTACTTAATGTCAAAATTTTAAAAGGAAATATCTGTGTAGTTTATTAAAGATCAGTTCAGCAAACTTATGCTTAACTTATCAGTGCATTCATAAGACTGTATTACATAAGGGACAGATTTTTATCACTCAGGCAGAAATGAAGCTGAAAATCATTGAACACTGTAGATTTCCCAATGCATCGTAATTATAGAAACACCTGTGTTAAATAATTCTGAGTTGATCCACTCTAAAAATACAGAGTGCTTAATAGTCCTGAGAAGCAAACACACTGCCAACAAGCCACAGGTGTTCACCACAGGAAGACACGAAAATGCTACGAAGAAGGATGTGATGACATTTCTGAACCCATAATATCTACACCTATCTATAGATAGAATTATATATCACAGAATGAACTTATGCATTTATAACTGAGTTGATTTGTTAAAATTGTTAGTGTGACATTTAGGTTTATTTTAAGAGTAAATAAGAATAAAATTTTCAAAATCACATGATGTGTTGATTTATAAAATTTGGCAGAAAGGGGAAACAAGACATACTAGAATAAGAGGCTTAATTTGACACATGGGGAAGTTGAGGCACACCCAGCTGTTCTCAGGGCTTACTCCTGACTCTGAGCTCACGGTTCACTGTTAGTATGTTCCGAGGACTAGATGGGGTTCTGAAGTTTAAACACAGTTGACCATATGCAAGGCAAGTGCCATAGTCTCTATATTATCTCTCCAGTCCCCATAGGAGGTTCAATTTTAAAATCTTCCATCCAATATCATTTGAATTGGCTGTGTCCTATGTAGAAGCTAAAGTTTTATGCAGATGAGTAATCATATGAATGAATCTTCATTATAATAAAATACAGGTTTGAACTTTATTAATTCAAGTAACAGCCTTCAGATAGACTACTTACTCCAATAAGAAATATAACCATGCTTCAACTAAGATTTATTTGTTATTTTTATATAAGAAGTTATATCTACAGGGACACATAATCAAATTATCCCATATTTCTTTAACATGTACTCTAATCTTTTTGTTTAATTTCATTTAACATAAAAATAATAGTGAGGCATTTTATAAGATTTATGAATGCCTTTCAGACACTTGTATTTGTTAACTGAATTCAACACTTTATTATTCATGCTGATGAAAGACTACAGAGGCGTGGGTAATTGAAAATAGTACTTAACTCATGAATAACTTAGCAAAAATGAACATGTACAGAAACAGATTCACATGTTTATAGAGATATGTCTTTCTATGTCAGTTGTATAAGTAAATGATTCAAAGTGGTTGATGAATAAGAAACAGTCTTCCAAAAGATAGGCAAACAATAAAAGATGGTACCACAATCCTACTAAACAGAAGGTGAAAAAATTATACTCCTAGTTTTAGATCAGGGGTTCTTCAATGTATTTGGTCTATAATCTTTGAAATTGCTCAGCTTTTCTTGGAAATCTTCCAATTTTAGACAAACTAAAAGTGACCCCCAATTGTATATGAGACTATTACCCTTCTCCCATTATTTCTGGGCCCCCAAATGGGGTGACTGCCCCACCTTGTCAAAGATTCTAGAGTTTATCACCACTTTTATCATTAACGAGGTAATTTGACCATTTCTCTCTGGATTGGTTCTTTCTGAAATGGTTTAATTTTATTATCAGACTGTTAGCAGTCTGAAAGCAAAGTATGGATTTGATCATATGCTCTTTTGACTTGCAGATCTGACCAGGAGACAAGAGTCAGCAAAATATACTATAACGCAGATACAAATAATTCCAAATTCTGACTTCAAAATATAGACTATTTCTGTAATGATTTCAAGCAAAGCCAAATGTTAGTGGGACACAGCATAAAACATGTAAGACACAGACTTATTTTACTTCTCTGTTTAGTTTGACCTGCTAGTAATGTAAGGGTTTTATGTTAGTCGAGTTGTGTAGCTTGTTGGTTTCGTTTTGTTTTGATTTGTTGTTTTATTTTTTTTCTCCATCAGTTTATTCAGGGTTCCAGGTCCCTTGCATTTACTGAAGTATCTTCTTCCATAGCCTTCTCAGAACATGAGCTACAAAGGTTCACTGAAAGCGCACCCACGTCTCAGCCTCCGGAAAGGGAAGAGGAAGCCAAAGAAGTTTCCATTCACTAGGTGATTGGATCAGGCGCGTTCAGGGTGGTATGAAAGAAAGCAGCAGCATGTCTGCCAGAATTGAGGCATATGTAAAGTGTGGCCTATAATGGGAGAATGAAATAAAATCTTTAACTGGGTTAATATTCTGAACTAAAATCTAGAAAATCGATATCTAAAAAAAAGAGAAAAATGAATACTTGGAGATAATAATAGAAACTTAGAGAAACAATAAAGAGAAGGTGTTAGAATAAATTATAATGAAGAGCTAAGTTTTTTCTTCTTTTTTTTGTTTGTTTGCTTTCACAGAATTGGTTTAAATCAGGTTAGACTCTAAGGGAAGAAATAAGATACCCTACTGATTTATAACAGCCCCCTGTGGAAAGAATCTTGGAATGCTGAGTTCCATCTTCCCCATCAAAGCAATGATGGTCATTATTTTTTATAACTGAGTCACCTAAGTATCTGCTTGAATTTCACATCATGTAGAAAGTCAAAATTTATTTACTTAATTTCTTTTGAGGGGTTTTGTGCCACACCTGACAGTGCTCAGTGCCTATTCCCGGTTCTGTGCTCAAGGATCACTCCTGGAGGGTCAGAGGGGTCATATGGGGTGCAAGGGAAGTGCCCTGCCCAATGTAGTGTCTCTTCAATCCTGAAAATGAGTACATAAAGCTATATTTTTTCTCACAGTGTTCCATGTTCTACAAAATATATTCTCAAATACCTGTCCTATTCAATGGTTCTTGGAAAAATTGTTTACTGGTTAAATAAATTTGGGAAACAAAGAAAAATATGTTTCCATTTAGACATTTATAAGATGAATTTATTAATGGTTGTTGCTTTACATAGTAAATAAAACTGTTTACATTTCCTTATAACACATGTATTAATCATATGGTTTCTACTCAAGTATTATTTATTAGTGTATCTTGAAAACTCCTTTGGCATATTGATTTAATAAAATCTCTTTTCTTTACAGTGGTGTGTAACAAATGAGCATTAAATATTAATATACTATAATGAGAGTTATATAAGTCAATTAACCTAACACTATATTCTCTGAATTCTCAAATAACATTTAGTGTGGATAATTTATTGATTAAGTGTCAACATACAATGATTTGTGGCCAATTCAGGTCTGCTGGCTATCATTTAAAATAGAGTTGGACAAGAGCCATGGTCATTGATTTGCATATTATTTCTGGTTAGCTTTTTATTATAATGTCAGACTAGACCAGTGGTAATGAACAACATATGGCCCACCATGCCTACAATATTTACTAATGAACTCCTTACAGAAAAATTTTCAACCCCTTATTTAACACATTCAGGAATATTGCATAATTTAAATGAGTTAGAATTTTACTTACATCTGTATATTACAGACTACTAAAAAAAGAAAAAAATCAATGTGATATGAAATTGATATAAATTTAAGGGAAATTTTTTGTGAAACAATTATTCTTCTTCTAGCCTAAATAATATTTTTATGTTACTGGTGAGCAATTTGACTGAGTATATTTTAAAAATATTTTGACTGAGTGTTTTCTGTTACTTGAAAACCCCTGAACTCCATGATGCTTTTATAATAACCATTGATGACATGAAAATGAATGAGGCATAGAAATAGACCTTGGCAAATTCACTGCCAAACAGAGGAGACAGAGAAGATATCTATCAATTACTTTCTGATGACAAGTGCTCCAAAAATGTTTTTAAAGTACTAAGTACGACTTGCCTTATTATATTTAATACTATTATTTCCAGATGATCCAGATCACATTGTACTCTGCACTATACTAATTGTTTAATGTATATAGTATCATATAACCATCCCAACTTTAAATTGCCCCCAACCTAAAAAGACACACTTTTAAGAGGAGGTAAGCATTTCATTCAGAGACAATAGAATGTTCCAAGACACAACAAAAATAACAGTGAAGAAACAGAAAATGAGCAGAACTTCTGAGCCATAAGTTCAAATTTAAAGCAAAGTAAAAACGCTCAAGAGAGAGTATATATGGCTTCAAATTAGAAAACATCTATCCTTGAGACTTATTCACACTTAGATAAAATATTTAAAAGAATCAATTGTGAGTTGACAAGTATTGCAATATGGTAAATTCATCAACAATGGTTGACATTATTATTTATACTTAGTCTAGTTTTGTTTTGTCATATCTAATGTGAAGGAATTGCATTGCTAGCAAATTTATTGGCCTAGGACCCAGCACTAACTGCAGAAAACCTCCACAACTCAACCACCGCTATGCTCACAAGCCACTCCCCACACATTCGGGATGAGTCTCTCCCAAAGGGAATGCACAGCAAACCCAGTGTGACTGAAAACTCCAGGTTAAACAGAACTGGGGATAGGTGACCTTCCCCCACCGCCCCCTGTGTCCTGCATTTTGGCAGTGAACCCCACAAGCCACCACTGACTGGTATCTGTAATCTCATCAATGGCCATGATCCAGGAGGGTGCAGATGAGGCCTCTCCCTGACCCAAAGAACACTGCTCAGCCAGCGGAAAACCTCCAGAGCTCAACCACTGCCATGTACATGACTGCTCAACACATAACCAGCTGAGCCTCATCCATGAGTGAACCTATCTTTAAACTGCGTGACTGTAATGCACAATAAGGTGCAATAAGGTGCAATGCAGCCACGCAACATCTCATACTTCACACCACTACTGTGAGTGCATCACATTTGATGGGGTTTAAAGTAGAAGGCAAGCCCCTGGGTCACAGGTTCCTCTAAGGAAATTGTTTGGATCATTTTCAATTATTTACTTATAAGAAACAATACAAAATAAATTATTTCAGTTCTGCTTTGGGGCAGGGGTTGGGGTTCGGGATGGAAACATCTGAACTATGATGGTGGGAAGGTGTAATGGTAGGATTAATGTTCGAATACTAAATGTAATCAATTATTGTGAACTGTAGCACTGTAGCACTATCCTCCCGTTGTTCATCAATTTGCTCGAGCGGGCTCAGTAACATCTTCATTGTGAGACTTATTGTTACTGTATTTGGCATATTGATACGTCACATGTAGCTTGCTGGGCTCTACCATGTAGGCGAGATACTCTTGGTAGTTTGCCGGACTCTCCAAGAGAGGCAGTGGGATTGAACCCAGTTAGTCCTGGTCGGCAGTGTGTAACGCAAATGCCCTACCCACTGTGCTATCGCTCCAGCCCAAAATTGTGAACTATTTTATAAAAATTAAATTAAATTAGGGGCTGGAGCAATAGCACAGCGGATAGGGTGTTTGCCTTGCATGCAGCTGAACTAGGTTCAATTTCCAGCATTCCATATAGTCCCCCGAGCACTGCCAGGAGTAATTCCTGAGTGCATGAACCAGGAGTAACTCCTGTGCATCTGAGGTTGTGACCCAAAAGGCAACAGCAAAAAAATTAAATTAAATTAAATTAAAAGTAAAAATTTTTGTATTGTTTTTTCAATTAATTATTCCGTAGAGCTTCACACAATGCTTGTCACTGAACATATATAGTTTATATATTAACTGCTATTATTAAGAGTAGTCTAAATGGGGCAAAGTCTTAAAAATTATATTTTGTACATGTATAGAAGTCTTGGAATGATCTCATGGATAAGACAAAAAAATATACGAAACAAAGAAAAAGAAACAATCAGGACAACATCATATTAAAAAGCTCTATGTCTAATTCTATTGACTAAAATTAGTTTAAAATAGCATTCATTATATGAGTGAATGTATGTAGTAAATGTGAATATATGAGATATGTAATTTGAAATAACATATATGGAATAAAAAACAAACACCTTGCTCTCATTTTTCATCAATTTGCTCGAGTGGGCCCAGTAATGTCTCCATTTTTTGAGACTTGTTGTTACTGTGTTTGACATATTGAATATGTCACGGGTAGCTTGCCAGGCTTTGCCATGCAGGTGAGATACACTCGGTAACTTGCCAGGCTTTCCAAGAGCGGCGGAGGAATCGAATTTGGCTGGGCCAGACTGGCTGTGCGCAAGGCAGACATCCTACCACTGTGCTATCGCTCCTATAAAAACTGAGGTCAATGACAGCATTTAATAACAAATTAATATCAATATGCTATAAATCTGGAGAATAAATGAGATGCAGAATTTGTCTCTTAAAGAAAATATGTTAATGTAAAAGTAAACAAATAGTACAAAATAAAATGCATTGCTAACTAGGATCAAAAGAAAAAATGTGGCATGAGTAAGAAGATTCACTTCCAGAATTCATCTGTTGAAGAACTATATTTATTCTTACCTGTCTGGGATGGCATCCAGTCCAGTTGGTGATGTTGGACCCAACAGACTGATGATAAATTGGAATATACCAAAACTCAGTGCTAAATCAAGACATTTATATGAAAACATTATCTTATATATAAATTCTGCTATAATAGACTGTAACTTTTCTATAGGGAGGAAAACAATAGAGATGTATACTCCATTGTTTAGTCGTCAAAAAAATATTCTAACCTTTTTTAATGGGGGAGTCATAACTAGTGATACCCAGGGATTATTCCTGCCTCTGCATTCAGAAATTACTCTTGGTGGTGCTCAGGGGACCATATGGGATGCTGAGGATGGAACACAGGTCAACCAAGAGCAAGACAAGAGCCCTGCCAGCTATCCTATTGCTCCATCTCTGAGCTTCTGAAGTTGTCATTTTTAATAAAAGCACAGCAATAAAGTCAGAAGAATAGAGTGGAGGCCAGAAGATAGAGGGATATATATATATGTATATATATGTATATATGTATATATATAATGTCTCCAAAACTGATCTGTGCATTCTGAAATTCTAGGTGAGTTATTCAAAGAATATTTATGTTCTAAGACTTCCAAGCAGTACAGGTCCTTATAGAGAATCTCTTGTTACAAGTGGTTCTCTCATCTTTCAGTTTGCAAATTCAAGAAATTAGTGAAACCAATTTGCTTACATTTGAAACAGTGCTGAAATGTTACTGATTTTACAAAGCAAGCTTCCTTTCTTCATTTTCAGTAATAATTCTAGAATACATGCTAAATATTGTACTTTATTTTATTTTAATTTACCCATGATATTCATCAGGTATTATCTTACAAAAAGTTTATGAAGTCTTTTGATATGCTTGCATGTCAGTACAATTTTCTGTTTTTCAAGTAGGGTATATGTTTAAGTGTACCTGAATCCAGTTCCTACACAAGCAGGCAACACTGTGAAAATTCTATTTTTCAATTCATCAGTGAATTGCTACCAAAGTCTTCAAGGAGGTTCAGTTAATCTCTAGTACACCCATGAATCATTCAGTTCTGATCTTTGGGGATTAGTCTTTCAATTGCAAAGTTTTCAGCTACAAGATAATTTAGTTTACAGTGTTGATTCTGACTGAAAAATACATGTATTATTTCTTGAGTTTCATAAGCACAGCAATTCTGGAGAATAGGATAAAACACATAAATATATTACAGTCAGGACATTACAAATCCCCCAGAATTAGAGCAGGTTTTATGACTATGTCAGGTAAAAATGTTAGTAAAATATTTTTCATTCCTTCATGGTATTTTTAGCTTAAAATACAAAGCACATCTGAAATCAACAATACAAAATAAAATGTTAATCATGTAGGATAGAAATTTGGCAGTAATACCAAGAGAGTTCAGAGAGTTTAAAAATTCCATTTCTGGAAAAGTAGGCTCAGAAAAGAACCTGAAACAGCACACACACACACACACACACACACACACACACACACACAGAGTATTCTGATAAAGATGATAAAAATAGTGTGATAAGTAAATATACTTCTTTAGCACCAAAATAAATGTACAATGTTGAATAAATATTGAAATTCATGACTATGTTCAAAATAATCTTATTAGTTTGTGACTTTCTGTTTTGGAAATTTAACTTACACTTGGTACAATTTCATTAGTACATATTAAGTGACTTGGGAAGAGGTTCCCTTGTGATGTCCACAGGACTAGGAAATCCAGTAATAATAAGACCTATGTCAGGGATCCGATTACTCAGTGCTTTATATTTACATGACTATGTTACAAATATTTCTACAATTCATATATATATAGTAGTAGTCATTCCTACAGTGTCATGGGGGAAGTAAATTTTGTTATCCTTGTGATTTTCAATAAAATCCATGGAAAAATTTTATTTCTAACAGTTGCTAGAACTATTTTTTTTTATTAATTACTGAGGACTCTATGAGACCATCATGTTTTTTTTTTAATCAAGATATGGAGACATTTCCTCTACTCCAAAAATGTAGAGTCAGACTTATAGTTTCTGAATTTGCCATTTCTATATTCATCAATGAAGTAGGAAGAATAGAGAATGGGCCACAAAGAGAGACTCATGCCAAGATATGCATGTGAACACACACACGCATGCGCACGCGCGCACACACACACACACACACACACACACACACACACTCTACAAAAGTTCCCAGTTGAGTATCAGGCAATAACTTTCAGTAATGACCTTGTAAGATGTGGCCTCTCTTCACTTTGTCAGTAATGATTGTAAAGCTGGCTAGCCCTCTTTTCCTGAAGAGAATGTCACTTGATAATCTTATCATTCTGATATGATGTTGCCTTTATATTAATATAATGCTAAGTAAGTTTTAGTTATTAATAGTTTGTGAATGGGGGTATCAATGTTCATGAGAACTAATGGCTTGATATTTACTTCTTGCTTTTTTGTCTGGTTTTGCTACTAGAGTGGCCACACAGAGTTGGGAAATGTTACCTATACTTCTTAAATTTAGAAGAAATTGGTCTTGTTTCTTGTTGAAATGTTCAGTAAAATTCACCAGTAAGACCTTATTAGTTTGTGATTTTCTGTTTTGGAAATTTAACTTATACTTGGTCCAATTTCATTACTACATATTTAGTGACTTGGGAAGAGGTTCCCTTGTGATGTCCACAGGACTAGGAAATCCAGTGATAATAAGACCTATGTCAGGGATCTGATTACTCAGTGCTTGGCCACTGAAATTACGGTACAGAGGTACATCAACCATTGTCAGAGGTCCCTTGAGCCGCAGCCAACAGTGCTAATGGGAAAAGGGGGAAGACACACAGTGCTTGGGATGGGTTTGGGACCTCATATGTGCAACTCATGCATTCAGGCATTTGAAGCTATACTTTCAACCCTATGTTGTATATTCTTGTGTGAGTTTGGTTATTTGTATTATTTCTTGGAGTTGGTCCAACAAAGCAGTGCTCCAGGTTTACTTCTGTTTCTCTGTTCAGGATTTATTCCTAGCAATGCTCAGATCTGCTGCACTACTGGAATATAACCTGGTTGCCCGAGGCAAGGCGAGTGACAACTCCCATATTATCTCTCTGCCCCCCCCTACTTATCATTTTTATGAACTATGGCAAATTTTATGTAGATTATCAGAATTCTCAGCCTACGTCTGACTGTACTTTTTTTTTTAAGTTTTGCTTACACCTGGCGATGCTCAGGGGTTATTACTCCAGACTCTGAACTCAGGAATTACTCCTGGTGGTGTTTGGGGACCATATGGGATGCTGGGAATCGAAACCGGTCGGCTGCGTTGAAGGCAAATGCCCTGCCCGCGGTGCTATAGTTCCAGCCCCTGTAATATTCTTTAAGTACCGGTTTACTTGGAGGGTTCTTGTTATATCTCTGTGACTTTCTATAGATTAAGAATCTTTTGCTTCCACTTCAGGTTTGATAACTTGTTAGAATGACTTATAGAAATCAGTAAAATCTATGTTTTCTAGATGAACAGTATATGATAAATTAATACTAGTTAGGTATAGCCAGATAGAAGAGGTCCATGAGGCAAGGAATGGGGATCTTCCTTGATATAATGGATCAATTCATTTAAGCATTGGGATTTAATTTAATCTCAAACCTCCCTTCCCTCCCATTAGTTGCAGAGAGGGTACTGAAAGTTCCACCCGCTTAATTATATGATTGATTCTTCTAGAAAATAGCTAGCATTCATGAGGTATTTCCAAGTTAAAGTAAAAAGTAAAGTAAAGGCCCTCCCGTTGATCATCGATTTGCTCGAGCGGGCCCAGTAACATCTCCATTGGAGACTTTGTTGTTACTGTGTTTGGCATATCGAATACGACACGGGGAGCTTGCCAGGCTCTGCCGAGTGGGCGAGACACTCTCGGTAGCTTGCCGGGCTCTCCGAGAGGGGCGGAGGAATCGAACTCGGGTCGGCCATGTTGGCTGCGTGCAAGGCAAACGCCTTACCGCTGTGCTATCGCTCCAGCCCATTTCCAAGTTATTTCTTTTAAAAAAAGTCTTCTTGATATGGGCATATATTTTCCTTTTACTTTGGTATTTTCTAAGTTTTATTGAAAAGTAGGAGCAAAACCCCAAAATTACAGCAAAAGATGCTCTGTTACTATTTGCTCCTATTATTCATAAAATCGCATTAACCAAGAATGAATACCAAAGGGGACGACATATTCAGTTAATGTGATAAATGTTCCTGTAATTATCCACAAAATGTGCCTTTATTTTCATTTAATTTGAATAATCTTGATATACATTTTAACATATGTTTTTATGAAATCAATGATTATTTAAAATCATGCCATTTATTTTGGGAAAATTTTAGCCAGATTCCTGTTTTTAATTTTAGTGAAATTTTATGTAATTTGAGAGGATAATTAACATGGCATGCTCCCTAGCTAGCTGGCCCTCAACCAAAAAGAATGTTTATGATTAGAAAAAAATGCAGCCAATAATGGTATCTGATCCATATGAACTTAAATGGAAGATATATTTTTATGCTATTGAAAAATATTTTATAAATATATAGTATGTCAAACTAATAATAAAATTATGTTACTTATAATCCTACAAATTTTCTATTTGTGTCATCTACTTGATTTTATACTTGTTCCAATATAAAATATTGATTTAAATGTGCTAATATCTCCAGTATATTAGATTTTTCTATCTCCACTATCAGATTTTTCGGTTTTTATCTTACTTATTTTAATATTTTAATATTTTATAGAGGGTTGAGACACACACCCAGAAGTACTCAAGGCTTCTTTCTGGCTTTTTTTCAAGGATCACTCTTGATAGTTCTCAGGGGACCATATGCAGTGCCGAGGATCTAACCTGGGCTGGCTGCTCGCAAGTTTGACTGCTGAACTATCTTTCCATCCTCTATACTAATATCCTTTAGGTGCAGACATATTTAATTTTACTTTATTGCAAATGTACACTATTGATTACTATGCAACAATGCTCGTTAACCTAAAGTTTAAAGTCTGAACTCAGGGTCAGAGAGAGAGCAGAGTGGGTAGGTCACTTGTTTTGCTTTACTTTTTTGGATGGGGTCACAGCCAGTGATGCTCAGGGGTTACTCCTGGCTCTGCACTCAGAAATTACTCCTGGCAGTGCTTGAAGGACCATATGGAATGTCAGGGATTGAACTAGGGTTGGCTCATGCAAGGCAAACATAAGTCACTTGGATAGCACTTGACTGGCCAAGTTTAATCCCGGCACTCTGTGTGATACCAAGTCTCACCAGCAGCCAGAAGTAAGTTTTGAGCTCTGTTGTGTGTGGCCCCAAAGAAAACAAAACCAAAACAGAAAATAAATCCCAAACGTCTGAAATCAATGAAAAGCATTTATTAGCTATAAAAATAATTGCAATCTAGGGAACACAGATTTTGATATAAACAAAAAAAATCTATCTGGAGACTCAAATGTTGGTGCTTTTATGTAACAAAACGCAGGTGACGAAGGTTCTTTTGTGAAGAGTTTATTGTTAGGGTCTGGAGAGATAGGGGGTTTGCCTTGCAAATGGTTGACCTGGATTCAAACTCTAGAACCCCCATATGATGTTTCAATCCTGGCAGGAGAAATCCCTGAGCTCAGAGCCAGGAGCAAGTCCTGAGCACTGCTAAGTGTGGCCCCCAGAAAAAAAAAACACATTTTTTTTAAAAAAAATCAAGAGTTTGTTGAACCAGAGAGATAGCCCGTTGGATAGGCAGTTGCCTTGCAATTGACTGACCAGCATTGTATACCTTGTCGGGCATATGGTGCTCTGAGCCTTGCTAGGAGCTTCACCATCTTATCTATTTATTTCCCTTCCATGTTCAGTTCTTCTCTTCCTTTCCTTGTTTCCCTATCTCTTCTAGTCCATTTTATGCAATTATGTTTTCCCATCTCTGAGTTTATGGATTATAATTTTTAGTGTAGCACTGTAGCACTGTGTCTTCCCATTGTTCATCGATTAGCTCGAGTGGGCCCAGTAATATCTCCATTGTGAGACTTCTTGTTACTGGGTTTGGCACATAGAATATGTCACTGGGAGCAAGCCAGGCTTTGCCGTGAGGGAAAGATACTCTCAGTAGCTTGCTGGGCTCTCCGAGAGGGGCAGAGGAATCAAATCCGGATCAGGCAGGTTGGCCGCATGCAAGGCAAATGCCCTACCCACTGTGCTATTGCTCCAGCCCAATTTTTATTGTAGGGTTCCAAATACATGAATTAAACTTAGACTTTTTTTTCTCTTGGTTTGGTCACAATGACTTACAATTTTACACCACTATCAATTGACAGGAGGTAGTGAATACAACTTTCAACATCACACCCCTCTCAGTGCCTGTTTCCCTGCATCACTGTCTCTGGGACCTCTTCACTCCCTCCTCCCTCCATTCTTTTGTTTAATTCCTTTCTCAAAATCTCCAAGTCTGTGTGTTTTTTTATGATGGATTTATCTCCTCAGATTGGATTTGTTTTAATGGTCATTTTACATGCTATTTTATATTTTTCTAAAATCCATGCATGTTGCAGGCACCAGTTGAAAGTGAGATGTGTTTTTTTAATGTGATTTTTCTGCAAATCTGTGTTTCACAGTTCAAAGTTCTATGGGGCTTGTAGATAAACATAAGTCACTTCAAATTCTTTTAGTATCCACTACTATTGATTTCTTTATCTTTGAGTTTCCATTCTTTCCTATTTTTGAAAATGATTATTATTATTATTATTATTAATTTTAGAGATCATGATTTACAATACTGTTAATGATAGGACGTCCTGCATAGGGCATTCTGACACCACATTCTCCTCCAGAGTGTTAGATTTCTCCACTATTGCCTCAGTTCCCCTTGCCCCAGTGCAGCAACGCCCCCCTAAATTACCATCCCCCCGCCCCAACCCTAAGATGAGCTCAGTTCTATGGATCAGTTCTCATGTCCTATTGCTGTCAGTCATTTGTGAATCCTCATTATGTTTCTTTATATCTTATATAATTTGACAGCATAGATTTCAGTAACACAGTCAACTTTGTTTCCAGTGATGAGGGCAATAGGTTTCTTCCAAATGGGTACTATGTTTATATTCTCTATCAATCAAGGAGTTTTATAACTCAATAGAAGGTTATTAATCTTCAGGAAGATGAATTTATGGCACCATGATTAAGGGCCAGTTTCCCGTATTGACAGCTGCCTCACCAGAGAATTGACAAATAGGAAAAAATGTCTGCATGACAAGCTGTATATGTTGACAAAAATACTTAAGTCGGCATTGGCTATGTGGTCTCTTGAGTCCACCACATGAGTTCAGTGCACATGAACTGTTTCCACCCCAGCCTGCATGAGGCCAACAGACAAACACATGAAGGAGGGAACAGGGTCACCAGGCTGGTTGGTGATCAGTTGTTGTTTATTTCATTCTCCCCACGTGCCTGTTCCAGTCTCACTAAGATCCTCATCCCCACTCTGCCCCTCATTTTTGTCTCCTCCTGTCCCCCAAGCTCCATCTTGCTGCCCTGGTCTTACATCTCACCTCCAAGCACTCGGGGTAACAACTACACCCAGGTGAGGTATCACAATCAACAAATGAAAGCCCTTCTTTCAGAGGGAAGCTCTTCTAAGATAAAGATACCCTGCAGTCAGGAGATCTGCTAAAGGGCAAAATATCCCCCTAGGGGTGTGTTTATCCTTTCCTTAGTCCAACAACCATTTAAACATTCATACTAATTCTACTTCTTAATAATATTAGTTATTTTGCAAGGACATAATAAGAGATACATTAAGCATGTAGGGTGGTTCTACTGGGAACATATTTCTATAGATCCCAGACTAGTGTGCTCAGGCCAGATTAGTCTTTCCTAACCCTAGCAGGGTCCTAATCCAGTTGTTACTCTTTGAATCATGAGAGTATATGTCTATGACCATGCTCTTAATTTATAGTTAAATATTATGGCACTTAGCCTGACCGGTTTTGATACAAGGATAACTCACAGCTTGGCCTGGGTCCATACAATCTTTCATTGGAACCCTGCTTTGGGTTGCTAGGAACTTAGGGCAACTGAGGCTTAAGTCAAGAAAACAGATGCCCAGCAGTGAATATTGTTCGAAGTTATTTAACTCCTAATTTACAAAAGCATAGCATTAACAGTCTTTCTGTGTCTATACAACAAGGATATTGCTCTGAAGTAAACTATTCAAAGAACATAAGGGAAGGAGAAAAGCAATATTTTACTGACAAATATAAAATCAGAGATTTCTGAGGAATTTAACTGTACAAGTCACAGGTAGGACTTAGGAGGAAAGGTGATTAACAGGTTGGGGAAGCAGAGCACAGAGAAGTTAAAGATAAATAGAGAGGAATGGGAGTTCTTGGAGCACTGTGAATGGTGTAACCCTATAAACCTAAGCTCCCTGTGAGCAGGGAGAAATGATAAACCAATGTTATCCGACAAAAAGTCAATGACACGGGAATCTTAAGACCTGCTGTTGCGAGAGTTGAGCAACCCTGATGAGAGGCAGTCATTCCAGAGCTTGATTGAAGTTGATTGCTGTAGCCTGAATGCTCATCGCCCCCAAAATGATTATGTTGAAATCTTCACTCCCAGTTTGATGGTTTTAAGATGCTGAAGCTTTTGGAAGATAATTCAATTATAGTATAGAATGCTGGTGAAAGAAATGTATACCATTATAAAAGACATCCTTCTATATACCTAAACCATAAGGTATTCAATACCGGAAACATGAGGCCCAAATTATAACAGCTATACTTTAAAATGTGCCTGTCAAGGTGGCAGGCTGGTGAGATCAGAGGAAATTTGGGAACACTGATGGAGGGAAGTTGACACTCGTGGTGTGATTGGTGCTAGAACACTGCATGTCTGAAACTCAACTATCTTAGTAAATTACAATTATTTATTTATTTTTTTAATGTAGGAGTACAGCTATTTACTCAGCCACTCATTAGTTGATTGAATTTGGCATAAAATCCACCTTACTTTTTTTTGTTTCATTTTTTATTATTTTATTTATTGAATCACCTTGAGAGCAGTTACAAAGCCTTTGGGTTTAACTCTCGGTCATACAATGAAACACACATACCTTCACCAGAGCCCATTTCTCCACCACCGAAAACCCCAGTATACCCCCATCCCACAGCCTCCCCATACCTGTGGGGTAGATGATTTCCACGTTACTCTCTGTCTACTTTTATTACATAATTTGATACCAGACCCACTATTATTATTTGGGATTTTGTCCTAACACTCAGATCTGCTGAAAAGGCAACAGTAGACAATTTATTTTCTATTGCTGGTTATGAATAATATATGGTGTCACGTGGGTGCAGTAGTGGCCACAGGATTTTGAAACTCCAAAACTTTAACAATTAAATCTGGAGGGATTTCTGACAAAACCTGCTGGGTTCCTGAGTCTCTGGAATCATGGCCATTAAGCAGCTTGATCAGGAGCCAGAAAGGCCGTTAGTGGGCGGCGACTCAGAGTCTCCTTCAGACGGGGAGGAAAGAGCCGGCTCCACACCCATCCTAGGAGGCCCCACTTGTCTCATCACTGAGGGCCCAAAACTAACTGTCCAATGGCCTCTGGAGGATGGCGGCCATCGAGCTGCCAAGGCAGAGAGGTGGAGGGACAGCGGTCTTTCCACCCTGGGGTGGCCCGGTGACAATAATCTCTTGCGGATTTCAGACACATTTCTGCCAAAAATGCTGTGTTTCAAGATTTGTTTCTGAATCTCTGGGATCATGTCCGTTAAGCAGCTTGATCAGGAGCCAGAGAGGCCATTCGTGGGCAGCGATACAGGGTCTCGTTGGGATGGGGAGAAAAGGGCCGGCCTCAGCCCCATCCAGTGAGGCCCCACATGTTTTGTCACTGTGGGCCCAAACCTGACTGTCCAGTGGCCACTGGAGGATGGCGGCCACTGTGGCACCAGGGGGAACAGGCCAAGGCATGAAACATATTCCCAACTGGGGTGGCCCAGCACCTGTAACCTACTGCAGGGACTGGACGCATTTCTGCCAAAAGCTGTTGGGTTTCGAGATTTGTTTCTGAGTGTCTGGGATCATGGCGGTTAAGTAGTTCGATCAGGAATCAGAGAGGCCATGCCTCCAATTATATAGCTGATCAATTATATAGTGATTTGTGGGTGTGTCTCCCACATACCTAACTTTTGGCTGTTTACTTTCTTGGTAAGCTTTACCCAAGTTTTTGGGGTCTGGCCAAAGGCACAGCAGGAATTTTGGGGTATCTGGAAGTCTGAAGGTGCCATCAGGCTGCTGATGCACTTGCCTCACAGGTACAGATTGACCTGCTGGCGGCACCATACCCCCTTTATTTATTTTTTTTAAAGGCACTTCTCTTTTAACTGTTCTGCCATGTGAGGATACACATGTAAGAGCCTTTACTGGAACACTGAGACAAAGGCTTTTACTGGCACATGGCAACTGTCAGCCCAATCTTGAATTTCACGAATCCCAGATCTATGAGAAGTAAGTTTCTAAATGGTTTTCTATAAACCACCCAGATTACAGTATTCTGTTATTGAAACCAGAATGGACTACGAACATTGAATAAAACTTCCCTGACTGAGCTCTCTCTCTGCCCACTTCTTTACCCATTTCCTCTCATTGAATTCTAAAACAAAAATAGAAATCTTGGTACATGGCTTTAACAGGTTATTTTTATTTTAGCAACTATTAATAAAAGCAAATAAAAATGAAGAAAATATCCATAGTCTTTTTTTTGTATTTGGGGTAATGTTATAATTCTCTATAAGACTGAATGATTTAAGATAATGAGAATTATAGTAAAATATTTAGCAACATTACTTCTCTGAAATTTTAGACTGCTTGATTATGCTGTCTTTTGCTTCATCATGTGGCTATCTTCAAGCCAAGATCTAGGAAAGTCAATTAAATAGTAAGTAAAGAAGAGAAACTTTTAAAAGGGATTCATGGAAAGAAAACCAGCTGGAAGAACTGTTTTGTGTTCAGCTTAGCATGCTAGGAACTGCTGGTTCATTTGCCTTTTCCTTATCTTCTTTTAAAATCAGTTATTATCTTAATCACCTTATATACCTGTATATGCTGACATATGTATATGGAACTTCATTTATCTTTCTTTTTTTTTTTTTAGATTTTATTTATTTATTTATTTATTTTTAGTGAAACACCATAAGCTACAGTTGTAGACTTACAAATTTTTGTGCTTGGGTTTCAGTTACACAATGATTGAGTACCCATCCCTCCACTAGTGTCCACTCTCCACCACTAGTGACCTCAGTAACCCTCCCACCCCCCACCCCATCCACCCCCATCCCATCCCGCCTCTGTGACAGGGCATTCCCCTCTGCTATTTCTCCTTTAGGGTGTTGTGGTTTGCAATAGAGATATTGAGTAGACCAAACACGTTATCTTTCTTTTTAACGGCTATTCTCCTAAACTGAATAATATTTTAAAAATAAGCCCTAGTATCTCACAAGCTGGTAAGCTTCTTACAAATAATTTTAGACCCCAGAACTACTTTAGTTGAGAAAAGAATATAACTTACTCGGACAGTCTCCTAGTGCCCACATGTAAGTTGAAACACATTGAATGTGGAAGCAATCATCATCATAACATAACTATTCTAAAAATCATTACCTTTCATGTTGGAAATGTCATTTAAATGTTAGTTTGGAAAAATATAGACAACTGACAGAGGTTTTAACTGTGTGTTACTTAAATCACCTGTTTTAGAGGAAGTGACATTCTACTAACTACCCATCAGCTTGTCACTAAATATTTTCTTGATCAATAAAATAGCTGCAATATGAATAATTTATTAACTAGTGTATTTCAATGCCTCCTCTTTTCTCCACTTGTAATAAAAGTTGTTAAAACTAACAATAACAATAATGAGACAAAAATCCTAAAAAGAATAGGCATTTTCATGAGTTCTTCTACCTACTGCTGCATAGGGGTAAGGTTTAGATATTTGAGAAATTTGCTGATATGAAATAAAACTTCTTTGTTTGCTTGTTTTTTGAGTCACACCCAGTAATGCACAGGGGTTACTCCTGGCTCTGCACTCAGGAATTACTCCTGGTGGTGCTCAGGGGACCATATGATGTGCTGGAAATCGAACCCAGGTCAGCCGTGTGCAAGGCAAATGCTCTACCTGCTGTGCCTACCCACTCCAGCCCCGAAATATAACCTTTTTTAATTTTTTATTTTATTTTGCTTTTGCTTAGCAAATCAGGAATAAATCTTCGAAGTTCTTAAGTAAAGCAAAATATCATGAGTAAATAAAGAATCCT
This sequence comes from Sorex fumeus, assembly GCF_029834395.1. Lineage (NCBI taxonomy): Eukaryota > Metazoa > Chordata > Mammalia > Eulipotyphla > Soricidae > Sorex > Sorex fumeus. The sequence continues at coordinate 12,713,900 of NW_026606297.1, read as the reverse complement.
TACCATTGGAAGCATTCTAGAGATTTTTCTAGGCAGGATTTGAGTTTTTTGAGAAAAGTTTATCCCAGTGACTCAAATGAAGAAGCATACAAGGAAACATATTTCCTGCTTCTTAGTATCCCAGTACTTCATATAACATCCAAATCTTTTCTCTTTGTTAGAAGATTACCCTGGGGTAGGTCTTGAATGGATAAGATAGGGTAGGAAGAGAACCAGAGGACACTAGAACCACAGTTCGGGGGAGTGTTACATGGTTGGAGAATGTGGTGCTGGCATGTTTTATGAAGATAAAAAAAAGAACGTATAATCAATGGTGCTGTAAACTATGGTGCCTAAAATAAAGAAAATATAAAATTCAAATGAGAGTGGGAAAAACTCACATGCTGTATTTTACAGAGATGAAATTATGACCTCTTTCCAATAAACTAGGTTGAGTTTCTCTAGAGGAGGAAAAAGGTTTTATCATCCTAGTCATTCTCACACAGGAATAAGCCTATCTCCCAGAACAGTATTTAATGAGGTATATAAGACTCTATTGCATGCAATTTCAGTGGGAACGCATTAATAACTCTGGAGTGGAGAGATAACATGGTGTCATTAACAAGTATTGCCATGAATTCTTACTGCTGCTAGCAATTTAACCAAAGGAAATCATATGCTTTACAACCAGTCTGCCTCATAACAAGGATCTAAACCTCCTGTAATCTAACTGCTCACTTAAATAAGTCCGTATCATGAAACAGAAGGTTACAAAAGAATTGTCATATTGTTTAACAGTATCAGAATTTAAAGGTATGACAAGAGAAGGCATGATCATTAATAAGTGTGATTTCAAAGTGGCTATACTCTTTGGCACAGTTCCTAAAATAATTCCCCACTTTTCTCTCTCACCAAAAGTCACCAAAAAATTACTGTAGAAAATTTTATACTTGTGAAGAGACTGTGAAGGTACTCAGAGACGCTTTTGAATGTCCCGTTAGCAATTAGATTTATATTTTATTAGTAGGCATGAATAATAAAGACTTTCATCACTTATCTCAAAGTGTTTATATCTTCTATGTCCTTGACTGTACTGTAGCACTGTAGCACTGTCAGTGCTCATCGATTTGCTCGAGCAGGCCCAGTAATGTTTTCATTGTGAGACTTGTTACTGTGTTTGGCATATCGAATATGTAACTGGTAGCTTGCCAAGCTTTGCCATGCGGGCAAGATATTCTCAGTAATTTGTCAGGCTCTACGAGAGGAGCAGAGGAATCGAACCCGGCTCAGTCTGCCTGGCTGAGCACAAGGCAAATGCCCTACCTCTATAGTGCTATAGCTCCAGCCCAAAGTTAAATGCTTGTACCCAGGAGGCACTCTCTCATGACCACCCATGCAGTTTTATCAGGTAAAGCGAATGTCCTTGACATTTTCTTTTAATCCATAGCTTTTGTTTAGACTTGTATTAAAATGTATTAGACTTGCCACTCTCAGTCTCTATTGTAATCTCTATAGTCACTCAGATTTTGTCCGTACTCATTATTCATGGGTTCTCAAACTTTAGTATGCAACAAAGTCTCTTGAAACTTCTCTGAAAACACAGAATATTGGACTCTAACACCAGATTTTCCTATCTCATATTTCTATAGTGGGCTTGAAATTTTTTCTTCCTAAAAATTTACAAGAAGATGCGGTTTCTGCTACTTTGGGGTATACGTTGGCCGCCACCTACCTGGAAAAAATAGGTGACTTTCATATTAGTTAAAATTGATTTTAATTTTACTAACTGCTTTTTTGTTCTTTTACTTTGCTTTGTTTTGGGATGGTGATGCTAAGGAGTTACTCCTGAATCTGCCATAAGGAATTACTCCAGGCAGTGTACGGGGGGACCATAAGGAATGCTGGGGATTGAACCGAGGTCAGTCACATGCAAGGCAAATACTTTTCCCACTGATATATTGCTCCAGTCATATCTTTATAATATTCATATCTTTAAAGATGATCACTGAGTTAATCTACTTATTATCTGACCTCACATATTAGTTCCATACATTCTTGCCTTTGGATCCTGTGATTCTTTTAAATCTTTTCTTTATAGATTGAACATCAATTTTTAAATGGCATGTTAAAAATTTCACTGCAGTTCCAAATTGCCCATTCTGATCACACTGTTCACTTGAAACTTCATCATCACTTTTGTGTTGTCATTCATGCCTGACTTTGCCTCTCTCTCCTTTAACATGTTTCTTAAAACCCACTTTTGTCTTAGTCTGTTTAGGTTGTTTTAACTGAATGTTATTGATGAGTGATTTACAAAACAACAACAACAACAACAAAAACAACAACAAAACCCCAGAATTACTTGTAATAATTCTAGAATTATGTAAATTTGAAATCAAGAATTCATTGTCTCTGTGACTCCTCACCAGTCTGTTTCACTTGGGGCTCCCTAGACGGGGCGGGTGAGAGCCCTCCCTGGCCCAAGAGACCCAACCCAGCAGCATAAAAACTCCAGTACCCAACCACCATCATGCTCAAGGTAAACCCCACATGCTAGGGCTGAGCTTCAAGCATGAGGGAACCTATACCTGGACCGCAAATTCAGTCATGTGGCACATCATAAGGCACTCCCTACCCATTCTCCAAGAGTACCACACCACATTTGATGGGATTCAAATAGTAGGCAACCAATTATAGAGGGATATATATATATATATATATATATACACACAATATATATACATAAATATATATATACACACTATATATATATATATATATATATATATATATATATACTATCACGATCACGACCACCCTGTTGTTCGTCGATTGCCTCGAGCAGGTGCCAGTAGCGTCTTCTTCGTCCTAGCCCTGAGATTTTTTTTTTAAAGTGCCATATTCAAGGCTTTTTCAGGGTTAGGAGACTGAGACCCATCATTGTTACTGGTATTTGGCATATTGGGTATACCACGGGGAGTTTGCCAGACTCTGCCATGTGGGCATGTTACATTTGGTAGCCTGCCAGTTTGACCGAATTAGGAATGAGATGATAAGATGTTGCGCGGCCGCGAATGCGGCCGTGCGCTTCCTGGAGCTGAGTGTGATAGTCTCTGGATCCTGGCCGTTGTTGGAGTTACACGGCAGTTGGTGGGTGTAACTGTCTAGTTACTGGCAGGTCCAGTCCCAAACTGTACAGGCTTGGAGATCTCAGCCCCGGGTCCCACACACCTGGGTTTCTCTGTCAGTTCTTTTATGCATGAGGCTCATCCAAGTGTGTGGAGAGTGCTCCCAGCATGGCCTTGGCTGGGCCTCGGTGGTCTTCAGCTGTTGGGCCCTGGTGGAGACAGTCAGGCATAGGGTAGGAGACTCTGTCTTGTTCTCTCCCAGGAGCTGAGTGTGATGATCTCTGGATCCTGGCCGTTGTTGGAGTTACACGGCAGTTGGTGGGTGTAACTGTCTAGTTACTGGCAGGTCCAGTCCCAAACTGTGCAGGCTTGGAGATCTCAGCCCCGGGTCCCACACACCTGGGTTCCTCTGTCAGTTCTTTTATGCGTGAGGCTCATCCAAGTGTGTGGAGAGTGCTCCCAGCATGGCCTTGGCTGGGCCTCGGTGGTCTTCAGCTGTTGGGCCCTGGTGGAGACAGTCAGGCATAGGGTAGGAGACTCTGTTTTGTTCTCTCCCAGGAGCTGAGTGTGATGATCTCTGGATCCTGGCCGTTGTTGGAGTTACACGGCAGTTGGTGGGTGTAACTGTCTAGTTACTGGCAGGTCCAGTCCCAAACTGTGCAGGCTTGGAGATCTCAGCCCCGAGTCCCACACACCTGGGTTCCTCTGTCAGTTCTTTTATGCGTGAGGCTCATCCAAGTGTGTGGAGAGTGCTCCCAGCATGGCCTTGGCTGGGCCTCGGTGGTCTTCAGCTGTTGGGCCCTGGTGGAGACAGTCAGGCATAGGGTAGGAGACTATAATACACATTCTATAATTCTATAATTCTATAGCACTGTCCTCCCGTTGTTCATCAATTTGCTCAAGTGGGCCCTGTAACAGCTCCATTTTGAGACTTGTTGTTACTGTGTTTGGTGCATTGAATATGTCACAGGTAGCTTGCCAGGCTTTGTCGTGTGGGCGAGATCCTCTCCATAGCTTGCTGGGCTCTCCAAGAGGAGTGGAGGAATCAAACCCAGCTCGGCTGGGCTGGCTGCACACAAGGCAAATGCCCTATTATACACACACACACACACACACACACACACACACACACACACACATATATATATGCACATATATTTTCAGATACATATATGAAAATTCACATCACTCAAACTTGAACAACATATTTGTGATATCCTAAAGAAGGTCTTAATGGCCCCTGCCAAAATGGAACAGTCCACACTATTCCCTCTATCGATACTTTTTTTGTAGCATTTTCAGCAGTTTTTCATAACAAACAATGCAACACATATGATTTCATTTGTGTTTTGGGACAGGGCTTGGGGCTTGGGATGTAAACATCCAAATATGGTGGTGGGAAGGGGTAATGGTGGTGGGATTGGTGTTTGAATATTAAATGTAATCAAATATTGTGAACTACCATATAAAATAAAATTTTAAAAAGGAGTTCATTGTCTCTTGAGATTTATTTTTTTTGCTATTCCCCTACAATTCTCCAATCTTTTTTTAAATTTAATTAAAAAAAGTTGTTCACAATAATTCACTACATTTAATATTCAAAGACTGATTCCACCACATTGCACCTTCCCATCACCATATTTTGAATGTTTCCACTCGAAATCCCAGACCATGCCCCCCAATGCAGAACCAAAACTATTAATTTAGTTTTGTTTGGCCATTTTTAGTGGATTAGTCTCTTAAAATTTTTTGTCTGGTTCCTGGTTCATTGATGGCTGGATTCCCTTTCTGTTCTCACATGTTAGAAAAGAAAGTACATTGGGAGGTTGGAGTTTCTGATAAAATCACTAGCTACAATTATGGGGACTCCATCCTCATGAAATATTACTCCCAAAGCCCTTCCTGCAACTGCCATAATTTTAGAAACTAGTTGAAACAGATAAGAGTGCTGAATCTTGTCCAATTCTCTCTGCATCTCCTAATATGATTACATAGTACTTCACTTACATTTTGTTGATTCTTGTATGTTGAATCATCTTTGAGGATCTAGATTAAATGTTAATTAATCTAAATCATGGCAACTTATTTCTTAATATATTATTAAATTTAGTTAATCAACATTTTGTGATATGTTTTCCACCTGCTTATTAAAAATACTGGTCCGAAATTATCTTTTTTGCTTGACCTTTTACATTGGTTTTGGTATTACAGCAGTATTGGCAATACAATGTATTTCTTCTCCTTCCTCATAATTTTTGGTAGAGCTTAAAAAGAAAGAAACTTATTTATTTTCTCTGTGAGACTAACTAAAGTTTGACAATTTTGTTTATCTCCTCAAAGAAAGAACTCTTGCTTTTATTGCTTTGTTGTATTGCATTTTGGGATTCGTTTTATTTATAACCTTTCTGATTTTTATTATTTCCTTTCTTCTTACTAACTTCAAGTTTCCTTTGGTCATCTTTTCAGCTTCCCTTCGGTGTAAGGTTGAAGTTTTTGAGATTTTTCATCTTTCTTTATGTAGATATTTATTGATTTTAACTTCTCTCTTTGCTGCATCATGCTGGTCTTGATACCACATCTCCTTATTTTATTTGTATACAAGTATTCATTTTTTCTTCAATTTTCTCATTGATTCAGTATTCACTGAGTTACAGGGTAACACTATGCATTCATTTTCATGTGAATGTATTTTTAAAATATTGATAAAATAAATAAATAGCAATAGTGTTAAAGGTAAGTGACACAATATAATAATATTAATGGGCAAGTGACCTGATACTTACAGCAAAATTTCACAGTGATAAATGTTCCAAATATTTAGCTACGCAAAATTAGGCAAGTTATCCAATAGTTATTCCTTGAAGAACTAAATCCATGGTTTATAAACTACTGCTGATGCAATAAAAGGAAGAAAGAAAGAAAGAAAGAAAGAAAGAAAGAAAGAAAGAAAGAAAGACGGAAAGGAAGGAAGGACGGAAGGAAGGAAGGAAGGAAGGAAGGAAGGAAGGAAGGAAGGAAAGGGGAAGGAAGAAATAAAAGAAAAATTAAGAAGAAAAAATATAGAATTAAAGAAAACACTTATTCTGCAATAAATTTTTTTCCATGAGACATCATTTTACAGGTGCGTAAGACTCACAAAGTATAGATGATTTCACCTATCTTTGGAAGACATTTTCTCAAATGAATGAAATAAGTTTTTCATTTTAAGCAAAACAACTCACCATTTTTATAGATGTAAAATGAGTTTATATTTTCAAGAGAAAATGGAAACTTAAAATCTTTTATTAACTCTTATGAACTTTGCTAATTCTCCAGTGCTTAAAGGTCTTCCTAGGAAGCAGTGTTATCTCATGATTTATTGCTTTTCATTGATTAATGAAATATGTCAGCATTTGAAAGTTTAAGTCAGAGAATCATTATTTCCCAATTTTCAAGCATAATGTTACCGAATCATGCATGGATAAAAGATTCAGTCAAAGTACAAAATAAACCAGCAGACCTTAATAAAGTTCAAAATATTTCCTTTGAACTTGATTTCAGATTCAACACCTCAGTTTTTATTTAAGAAAGTATCACTTATCAACTTTTGGTAAACTACCTGAAAAAATATGTCACTATATATCAGTCTTGTCTATTCTTGAACTTCATGGAATTGTATATTATCTAAAGTTACTATGTTTTTAAACATTGTGAACTTTCAAAAACTATTATTATTGAAAAGTTATTTAGTATATTTTCCCTAAGAGTTTAAGAAAATTGTATTTATATTTTTAATTTATTGGGACCAGAGAGATAGTATCTGCACCCAACCTGGGCTCAAGTTCTGACACCAGCTATAGTCCCTTGAGCCCCACCAAGAATGATCCTTCAGTGCAGTGAAGAGTAAGTCCAAAGAACCATCTGGTATAGATCGCAAACTAAAACAAAAAAATAAAATGAACAAGAAAATTTTCTATCTGTTTTTATGACAATATAAAGTTCCTCAAGATATTTTTTTATAAAAGTTTTATGCTGATTAATGGAAATTAGTAATAACTGCATGAAGTTTGAGGTACATCAGCAAAATATGAAATATATCACTAACAGTTGAATTTCTGTGTTGTGTTTTTAGTTCAGCTATTGTATTCTTTAGCGAGATTATTCATTTTTTTAAATCTTGCTCATTTATTTTTATACTCAGTTTTTATTTAGATCATTTATTGATATCTTATTTCCAGTGAGTGTCATTAAGAATGTTACTTCCTGATGTGACTAGCTGAAAGGTCCTAACAGGTTTTTGAGGTAGACTAGAAGCAACAAGAAAATAGGTATAATCTCAGCAAAGGCCCCCAGGCATGTCTGGGGCACAGGTGTTTCACCTTCCACTGAAGCCAATTATAAAGACTATCCTCTATAATTCTGTTCCCAACAAATTGCACTAACAGTGGAACTTTCCAGTAAGCTGAAACTCCAGAAGACAATGTACAGTTTCTATTTTTATTTTAATAACCAATTGATAGTATTTAAAAAACATCCTGGATTTAATTTCTTTTTTGTCAAGAATTTTGACATATATGTACCATTTATTTTATTTTATTTACTAATCTGGATATTCTACATTATACAACAAGAGCCTTAGACCTACAAGTCATTCACTCTATCACTGAATCATTTCCTGAAGCTCCACATGCTATAAAAATTGAAATCTACTAGAGCACCTGGAAGATAGTATTTGCACAACTGATGTTCACTAGAATGATCTCTGGTTAAATTTCTAAACATTTGATCATTTGGAAATGAAAGGGACAATAAACCTGTTATCTATATATTACCCAAGAGAAAAAAGTGCAGTTCTCAACAGATATAATGCAATAGTTTCTAGTAATTTTATTCATGGGAATGAAAAACTGGAAACAAAGTGGTCATCAACTGTGATTCAATAGACAAAAAGTATGCTATTGTCACTCTTTAATAGGGAGAAATAAATTATTGGTAGACTTACATGAATAAATATCCTAAGAGAAAAACAGGGTAGTGATCTAATGAAGCTAAGTAATGAAATAATACTTATTCTATGATCCTATTCACATTTGAATTCTTTTTAAATTCTAGAGCAAGGGATCAAAAAAATTATTCAGTACTAAAGGGGTGTTCTACACCTTTATTTTAATGGAAGTTGCATGTGTATCTATCTACCAAACACAATGAGCTATAAAATTGATGCATTTTATAGTCTATAAATTACAACGTTTTATATTATACATATGAGCCTAATTTTAGACTATATGTTTCAAGCTCAAATTCCTTTCTTTTTAAAAAATTTTTGTTAGTGAAACACCATGAGGTACAGTTGTAGACTTACAAACTTTAATGCTTGAGTTTCAGTTATACAATGATCAAGTACCCATCCCTCCACCAGCGCCCGCTCTCCACCACCACTGATCCCAGTATCCCTCCCACTGCCCATCCTCCCCATTCCACCCTGCCTCTGTGGCAGGGCATTCCCTCAAGCTCAAATTCCTTTCAAGTTAAAGCAAGGAACTTATATGCATCAAGTTTACATGAAAGTTCATAAAAAATGTTAAAACTTGTTAAATTGGTGATTTTATAGTATATAAAAATTCAAATTTAAATAATATTAAATATTCATCTAGTCAAAGAAGACGTTTCCATAATCTTTGCTGTCCATTGATATTTGTTATCAGTTATTAGCTTATATAAAAATATTTTGAAAGATCAAGCTAAAAGTACAGAATATCATGAAATTAAAACAATTTATTATGATGAAGTTAATTTATTATGAAAATGGGAGGTAAATTTTACCTTTTGGCATTTCTTCCAGTAAAACTGTTCTGCTATAAATCTAACTGACAAAATTTATGGTGAGAGTCAGAAAGTATAAACAGTTCTCTAGAAAAATATTAGTAGCCCACAGAAAGTAAATTAATTATTCTAGTATATTAAGTTAATTTAAAAGAGTTGTGTGTGAGAGATAGAGAAACAAAAAAAAAGAGTATCTATACTTTCACACCAAGAACACACACACATAAATAACTTTTTGCAAAATACCACTAGGCTGTACAAATTAAATTTAGCAGGTAAAATTCTTGATAAAGGATGGCCTTGAAGCTTTCTGAATTAATTACAGTTGAGGGAGTCTTCATTGTCAATCTTATTAAAACATTTAAAATAGTCAGAATTTGGTTTCTAAACTTGAGATTCGTAGTAACAAATGCAAGAATATTAGTCAAAATAGAAATTTTTTCCAGAAAGCTGATTTTATCAGTTCAGAGGTTCAAGACTGGTTTATCAAGATGGACCCAGAAATGAAGTTTGAATTGTCAGACTATAGTGATAATTAAGAGCAGCAGAGTCAGCATTATTGATCAGACTCACACAACACACACTCATATATATGTTATAAATTATATATTATATATTATATTATATATGTATATATATTAACAGAGCAAATCTGTGGAGACGGATTATGTGAAAACAGATTTTCATAAAGCCCAGGTTGATGTATGTACTCCACCCGGAGTCTTCCTCATTAGCCAGTTCTCAGTCTAAATGAGTGCTGTCTTGATGGCATATCAGAATTACATCTAGATTATTTATGGACATACATACTGAAAGACACCATGAAGAATATGAATTACAGCTTGAGATTAGTCTATTTTTTTAGAAATCTACTGTTGAATACTGATTTCCCTACAAATTTGAAAAGCTCTTGCTAAATACCTTTTCACATAGTCTTTCACATTTCACTTCACTGAAATGTGTTTTCCCATGTTCACGTCTGTGAAATCTTGATTTAGGTTATGTATTTCATGATAACTCAATTACATGTTAATATTCAATATAACATTCTGGAAAAATATGAGTAAATTAATTGAAAGCAGCATTTCCTGTACCTAATGGTCAGACGTCTAAAAATATAATCATGTGCACTCAGTCAAGAGATGAGAAACTGTTACATTTACATCACTCACTTCTTCCGCACTTTAGTTGAAGTATTATTATCTCTTACCAGGATAATTGCTTTACTTACCTAATTGGTGGTCCTGTCTCCATTCTTTTGTTCTATAATTCTACAAATTCTTGTAAAATTAATTTCCCTAAATAACAATTCTATTCCAGATATAGTCCTGTTCAAAATCACTATGATCAAATCTACATCAACATTTTCAGTTTAATAGATCTCTATTTCTATTTGGATAATCTTCACTAACCAAGCTAATTTCCTCTAGGTTTTCTGATTACATGCTTTGAAATATGTACTTTTATTCTTTCTGTATTATTTTTTCCTTACAAAAATCACTATCCCCACAAAGAAGTTAGTGACCCTTTCCTCACTAGACAATTACCTTCTGAGTTATGAAGTTGCTCTTTAATGAAGTAATTTCTCAGTACCAACAGGAACTAATATTCCCTTCTTCCCCATTACTTTGTATCATATAGTTAATTCACTTAGATTCAAACTCTACCACACTCCTGACATCTAATCCAGATTTGAATAAAACTCAGGGAAAGACATTCAGACTAAAGAATCTTCTTACTCACAAATAGATTTCAGTTTTGTGTAGGCAAAACCAACCAATAACAAAAGACCATTTAAATAATATGGCCTTAATCTGGTCATATTGTTTTATCTGTGAGATTATCTTAATTTTATTTGAAAAGTGAGCATTTTTCTTCTTTTGACTCATTTTATTTAAAAGATAAAGTTAATTATCTGGATTTATTAACTCCAGTCAAACTAAATTGAGAAGCCAGATAGCCTATAATAAAAAAATGAAGTATTCAAACTAATACAGAAGCAAGGAGTTGGCTGTGTATATACTATATTATTAGATTCAAGAGACATCTTTTATGGTCCTCTATATTTCCCTTTGTTGACACATATTTGACACCTATATTTGTGTGGAAAATATTGGCACATTAGATTGTCCTTTAAAGGATGATTTCCTCTTGCTAGGATACACAGGAGGACTTCAGTTTATACGAGCTTTCTGCTCTAAGAGTGATTGGGTAAATACGGGCATTGCAAAGCATAGCAAAGTGTAGCAATGATCTAAATGTCAGTTTCAATTTCCCAACACTAGAATTAGTCAGCACTATTGAAAATAGCTTAGTGGTCAGCAACCCTCATCATATATCCACTTCATAAAATGCCCAACTTCATACAAGAGACCAGAGATAACACCATTACTTATTTTTTAGAAATCCTAAAAAATATTTTCATAGACAACTACTTTATAAAATAGCTACTGTTGATATTAAGCTTTGACATAGGAGGAGATGGTATTTTCAGGTCTTTTGCAAATCTAGACATGAGTAGAGAAATTTAACACAGGAATAGGTAGAGGTCATTATATATACTTACAAACACAACAAAGTACAAAACTATATATATATATTATGTATAGATATCTCAAACAATACTGGAAAGGAAAAAAAGAAACCATGTGTGTGTGTCTGTGTGTGTCTGTGTGTGTGTCTGTGTGTGTGTCTGTGTATGTGCATGCATATGGACCTGCATGCCTATATGAGGAAAGGGACAGTTAAAGAGGGATTTCATCTGATGCACCAGACACCATAGGGGAAAAGATGAAGCATTAGTCAAAACTGCATCTTTTAAAAAATAACTCCAAAAATATTTAGACTCTAAATCACTTTTCTGTAAATCCTCATTACTTTAATAAAAGCTGTGTGCTCACCAGCAATAAAGCAGACACTAAAGTGTCTCCAGGGACTATTGCCTTTTAATTCTGAGAGTTGTCATCCTATGAGGGGCTTTCTTTGAAGTATTCTATGCAAGCCAGTCACACCTAGAAAGTGAGAGGATATTTTATAACAAGTTTCCCTAAGAAATTTCTATGCTCTATCTTCCAAGTCATGTCTATGGATCAATTTCATGGAGAAAATTACAGGCAGACAAAAAGAGAGACTCACAATTGATAAAGAAATTGTGTACTCTTCCTTCAGAGAGTAGAATGGGATGGATGGGAAGAATATGTGTTGAATATATGTCAGAAATTTTGCTCGTTCCAAATACTGAGTGTGTGTGTGTGTGTGTGTTTATGGATGTATGTATAGAAAGAGAAAAGGATAAAGGTAAGGAGATTGCAGTTGATAACTCATTGAATGAAGAGGAAGAGAAAAATATTCAAATATTAGTGATTTATTTTTTAGCTATAAATAGAGATTGATTTATAACTCAGTGGTCAAAGTTTCATGCCCTGTTTTGGCAAATGAAATTTTACTGGAACATCACTATTCATTCATTTATATGTTGTCTATGGCTGTTTTCATAGCCCAAAGGCAGAAGTTAGAGAGTCTAATTGACAAGGAAGTCTAAATAATTTACTCTCTTCTCATTCATAGAGATTTTTTTCTATTTTACCTGCTATAAGAGATTAAAAGCAATGATAGAGAGACAGTCTAGGGGTTATAATTCCAAGTTGAATATATGCATATAATTTTATTCTCTGAAACTTTACTGAAGTGATTAAAGAAAACTGGATTAAAAAGAAAGTGAATCATAAAGTTAGCAAGGCAGAGAAGATAGAGGAGTATATTATGCATCAACAAATTATTGGAATCTGGAAAACAGATGGTTTAGTGTTAACAGAATTAAGAAAACCAATAATGTTAAGTTCTAAACAGGAAATGAAATGAGGAAAGTTCAGAAATGGAGAAATATTTTTTTAGTGCAGAACCCTTAAAGTGCTCATAAAATGGTACCAAAAGACAAAGGAAGGATGGCAATAAGCACAATGTTTAGCTGAAATGAACAATAAGGCAATAAAGATGCGTGATTCTGCTATTGTATATTTATATTAAAACCTGATGTCTCTCTTTAGTCAAGATTGTGTTAAGTCCATAGTGATCTCTGTAAACAGAAAAGCATTTAAAAAATCTGTGCTGACAGCTGAAACTCCTTTGTCTTTAGAAAGCTACACAATAATAACAATTGAAATTGCTTTTAGTGAGAAAACTTAAGTATTTAAAGAAAATGAACTCAAGAATATCTTATTTTGTTGATTTATCTTTTATACTGTTGTAATCATTGCACATCGTGATTTATAAATCAATAAGATAAAAGTAACTCCCCTATTTTTTTCTTTTAAATAATAAGGTCACTTTGATTCCTAATAATTCAAGTGAAAACTTGATGTGCTTTTGTCTGAAATCTAGTTGTAGAAAGATATTAAACAATGGATCTTATTTGTGTCAGGCTGAAACCAGTTATGTTTCTGACTGTCCACTGAGGTATTCTCTCTGCACAATATTATTTTTAAGCATATTCAGTATTCCTTTGCTAAGATTTCAGTGAGGGAGATGCAAGGAAAGCTTATTCTAACAGATAAAACTCACTAATATCATCAATTAGATGCATAATATAAAGAAAATTATTATATGTATCCAATTGATTAATTCTATGCTTTATGAGCAAAGGTACTGATATTTGATTGAATCTGTAAAGTCAGAGATAGTTTTTGGAAGTATATAGAATTAGAACTGTTATTTTAAGAGTGAGTTAAGGATGGGAGAGAGAGCTCAGTGGATTATGCTTCGTATGTGGGAAGTGTGGGTTGGATCCTTGGCACCACATGCCGCCCAAACACAAAACCAGGTATAGTCCCTGCAACGGGTATGGTCAAAAATTAAACAAATCTACAAACAAACAACAGTGAGGTACAGTTATATAATGATGGAGAGTGAAAGAAGTTGTCTATTTTGATAGAAACAAACAATATATCTGAATTATTCTTGAAAGACTGGAAGAACTCAAAGAAAGTTTGTTGAGAGGAGGCAGCGCAAAAATGAAAACGGTGACACTGTTTTGGGCAGGAAGCTAGGGAGATATAGGCAAAACCTGACAATATTCTTAGAGATTTCCTCGATATCTAGAAAGGAGAAGTCTTTTGAAGACTCTGAAAGGTAAAAATACATGATATAAATAATCTCCCTCTCCTCTCTCTTTTTTTTGGGGGGACCACACCTGGCAATGCTTAGGAGTTATTCCTGGCTATGCATTCAGAGCTCACTCCTGGTGGTGCTCAAGGGACTAAACAGGAAGCTGGGAATCCAATCTGGTGGGCTGCAGGAGAGACAAGCTCCCTCCCCACTCACTGTACTGTCACTCTGGCCCCCATGAATAAGCTCTTTAAAAAGGGATTATTTAACAGAGATAAATAACCTCTGTGTAATTTAAGAATGATTTACAAAAGAGCAAGTGTCTAGAGTGGATTGTATTTTAATGAGAGCCATGGTACATTAAAAAGATGAAATAAATATGTGGATTTATTTGAAAGGAGGGAAATACAAAAACTTGTCAAGTTTCAAGGGTTTTAGAAACAAGAAGGTTGATGCAGAAATGCCCAGGAGATAGACTATTGGGAGTTATTTCTTAACCATATTTTGTTTTTTTCAATAATGTAGGGTAGAATCTAAAGGGAAAGAAAAGTCATTGTTTTTCAGTATTAACAACAAAACATAAAACAAAAAACTTGTTACAGATTTTATTACAATTTAGGGAATAAAAACACCAGTTTTCACAGAGACAGGAAAATCTGTGTACAGAGAAGAGAGTAGAGATTTAAAGGACCAGAAAGAGATAATCTTATGAAATGCTCAAGAAAGTGAGTTCCAGATACAGGGCATACATAGCACACTGAGAATGCCCAAAAAAAGCAACTAACTGTACGTGGATAAAGTTTAAGGTTTTAGATATTAGAACTATAGAAGAAACGGGCCACCACCTCCCCCCACAGCACACTTTGTTCAAGCCTTTAATGTCAGGTCCATACTCTAAATCCCCAGTCCAGCTTTTATTTTAATTCCAGATGTACTGCCCAGTTATAAATTCTAGGTTTCCTGGCAATATTTCCAAACAACAACATTGATAATCCATTGGTAGCACATCACACTTGATGGTATATAACTTAGATGGCAATACATCTCTTCTAATATTAACACTGAAGGTTTAACTTGTAACAACATCTTAGTAATTCCTCCTATAAAAATTCAATGTATTCATGGTGAGACACAACAATTTATATTTTTTCTGAGGAAATATGTTTTTGCTCATTCTATTAGAAATTTATTGGTAAAAAAATAAAATAAATTATTATGGGCAGGCTTTGGGGGTGTTGAGAAAATTAGAGACCAGGGTGGGGAAGGTAATTGTGGTGGTTGGATTGGTGTTGGAATATTGGATATCTGTTAACAAATCATGATGAACAACTTTGTAAACCATACTGTTTCGATGAAGGTTGTGTATGGGTGTGTGGAAGGGGAGGGATTAACATATGCAGCCCTTACCTATTTCATGTAAGCTACAAATATGTTAACACAGATTTTTAAAAAGTTTTTATTAATGCCAGGTAATATGCAACTATTACTATAATAATATATAAGTATAAAAAATTTCAATGCAATATAATTTTGATTCTAGAGTTGACAACTTCTGTAAATGAGAACAAGCATTTTACTAGCATTGCATTAAATGGTTTTACTTTCCTTAGTTACATTGGTTAAAATCATATAGCAATCACAAATTGGCTCTTACTAATTTTTTTCCTGAACATTGTATTTGCCATTTCTTTAATTTTGTTTGAGCCAATTAATTTGTTATGTTAATCTAAGAGGCAGGTTGGGGAGGGGAGGGAAAATGGGGACATTGGTGGAGGGAAGGTCACACTGGCAATGTTAGAACACCAAATGCCTGAAACAGTTGTATTCTAACAACTTTGTAAGTCATGGTATTTTAATAAAAGTAAATTTTAAGAAAACAAGCCATTCTATATGAGAAAAACAAAAAATTCTATAAAATATAGAAGACTTTAGGCACAAAAATATTACACGTTTTAAAGTGAGATGTATTAGAAGAAAATGTCCTTAAACAGAAGAAAATGAGTTGAAATATCTGACCATAAAGATAATAGATATTGTACAAAATGCATTATATATCTGTTTATCTTTCTGGGTGACTATTAAATTCTTTGTTATAAATTTGAGCATTATGTTTTTACATACTAGAACTATACATTATTTTTGCTATTAATTTAAACAAATAACAAAAAGAAGGCTAATAAATCCCCAATATGTATCAGAAGATTTTCCAATGTAACAAAAATGAAAATAGATTTGTTTTTGTTTGAAATAACTTCATTGTCAGTTAGAGGTTGAATTGTGCCCTATGAGAAGTAATCCTGAATTCTAACTCTCAGAACCTTTGGCTGTCATTTTATTTGAAAATGGGTTTGTTACAGATATAATTTAAGATGAGATCACAGTAGAGTGGAGTGAACTCTTAACCTCGTATGAATGATGTCCTTTTTAAAAAGAGAACACAAGACAAGGGGAGACAGCATGTGCCCAGCCATCTGAGGGTGAATACAGATGGTGACAGAGGTAGAGATGGGGCGGTGAGTGCAGCCCTGGATCCTGGGAGGCCGGGGCCTGATGGGATTGACATCACTTTCAGAAACAAGGAAGAGACTTAAATTATTATTATTATCATGATTATTATTATTATTATCGTCATCATTTTTACCTTTGGTGTAAAAGAAAACACATCTGCTGCATCTGGATTTTGTACTACCAACCTCAAGAACTGCAAAGAAATGCATTTCTGTTGCCTTAAGTCTTTCTCGGTGAAATTACAACCATGGGAAACTAACTGGGTTTCCTCAAAAATTATGTAAGAGTACCCAGTATGTCAACCAAACCCAAGCCACCCAAATCAGGAGGCACTTATGTTGCTTGAATTGACTCTTAATTTGTGTTTTGATTTTAATTCAACCAAAAGCAAGACTCGTGTGTGTGTGTGTGTGTGTGTGTGTGTATGTATTTGAGACTATGTTTGGTTTACTCTGTTTATATGAGTTCTGTGCACTTATGTAGAGGTCAGCAAAAGGAAGATATGATTTTGTAAATTTTTATTGGGACTCTTTTAAAGTTTCCTATGCCTTCTACATATGTGGAAAGTATAGACTAGCACACTTCAGATATTTTTAAATCAAACTGACAATGCTGGTATGAGGACCACACTCTGCATATCTGATTTATAGTTGCTGGAAGCCCATCTCTATAGTTCTTTGAAACATGGACTGGTTTCAAGATTTACTGATCAAAACATAAAGAAATGCAATCATATTCAAGACAAGAACTGTCTCTGTGACAAATCAAATAGTTCCTGTTTTATAGGTGCTCAAAGACTTTCCACAAACTCGGATTATTTCCCTTACAAGTTTGAAGATAACGTAGTAAAGGAAAATGAGTGTTTCTAAGCTTCAGTGCCTTACAACAATTAAATTTTTGCTGACAGTAGAGTGTGATCATTTCCTTTCCTCTTTAATAAACACCAAGTGGAGCAAACAGAATTAGTTCCCTAAAACTCTTTGGAGAAATGATGATAATGGATCCAATCCCTTGATCAGGGTTGCTGTAATAAAAAGAAATTCTTCTTAATATTTACATGCACACTCCTTATTTTTTCCTCCCTCCACGCATAATTTTTTCTTCCTTTGCTTTCTTACCCCACATCCCCCAATTCACACATACACACCTTTGCTTTCCATCTTTCAGAGTCTTCTCTCCTCTGTCCTTCTCTA
The DNA here is from genome assembly GCF_029834395.1 of Sorex fumeus. Taxonomy (NCBI): domain Eukaryota; kingdom Metazoa; phylum Chordata; class Mammalia; order Eulipotyphla; family Soricidae; genus Sorex; species Sorex fumeus. The sequence continues at coordinate 12,696,187 of NW_026606297.1, read as the reverse complement.
TTGTCACATAAACCTTTTTAAATGCAATTTTGTGACATTTTAACAAGTGATACTCTGTTGGTCCTTAAGATACTGCATTATCTTATATAAATGAGAAAAGACGGTTACTCATGTCTTACGTAATCTTGGAAATATTTTCAACCACTTAAAATTAGATAGAGTGATTTAATGAATTTCAAGATTTCCCCCACAAATGATGTTTTGTTTTAAAATGTACAATATTACACATTAAAAAATCATTCAGAAAGCCTAATAATCCAGAGAATTTTGCTGCTTTGTTATTTCATAAGAATATGGCTGATTTTTTTAAGTGACAGTGCTCTAATACACAAAATTGCTTATTTATTTATTTATTTATTGCTTGGGGGCAATGCTAGTTGGTGCTCGAGGCTCACTTCTGGCTCTGTGCTCAGCCATCAATACTAGCAGGGTTCAGGAGACCTTATAGGGATCTGGAGATAGACTACAAGCAAGGCAAGTTCCCTGCCTACTGTACTCTCTCTCCAACCCCAGATCGTTGCTGTTTTAGACAGCTAGATGACAAACTATTAAGTCAAATAAAAATATTCCTAATTTTATAAAAATGTGCTCTCTCTGGAGCTGGAGAAAGTATTTATAGAGTTGTGGCATAGGTCTTGCCATAGAGACCCTGAGTTTGACTGATTACCAGCAAAGCATATGGTCTCCAGAGCACTACCACAGGGATCTTTAAGTACAGAACCAGGAGTAAGCCCTAAGCACTGCCAGGGGTGGCCCCAAAACTAAATTAAAAAGAGAAAAAGGTATTCATACTGAAGTTATACTTTGTAAAAGACATTTTTTGAAAGAAAAGCATAAACAATAGGGATGACTATCTTGCTTGAGAGTTTAATGATCCAGTAGACAACTAACCAGATTCATAGAAGGATTCATTCAGGGCATCTCAAAGGTACAGATAGAAGTAGTAAACTCTTCAAGGTTAATTTCAGGTGGCTATAATCATCATAAAAGTCATTACTGGAACAAAGGAGCTTGTTTTGATTGTGGAGTATGTGAAGCAGTGCAGTTGCTAATATATACTGCTATTTTGTAGTCTTCCAAGCCTTTGAATCCAAAGACACAAACAGTTTCTAGGCACAGAAGAGAGACAGATGTTTCAAGCAAAAAGAGGCAAGGGATTAATACGATCTAACATTTCTTTTTTGGTTGCACTAATAAGATATAAAGTTCACACACATAATAAATACAGACTTCACATTCTTAAGGATCTCAAGTTCAGCGGAAAGGTTAAAGGAATGAAAATTGTTGATCACCCTAAGAATGCTTTTAAGTCAACAGTCACGGTCACAGTCACAGTCTTCCCGTTGTTCATTGATTTGCTCAAACGGGCCCAGTAACATCTCCATCGTGAGACTTGTTACTGTGTTTGGCATATCGAATACGTCACGGGGAGCTTGCCAGGTTCTGCTGTGCAGGCGAGATACTCTCGGTAGCTTGCCGGGCTCTCCGAGAGGGACGGAGGAATCCAACTCGGGTTGGCCATGTTGGCTGCATGCAAGGTAAACGCCCTACCCGCTGTGCTATCGCTCCAGCTCAGATAGTTTTAAGTCAACAAGAATCCAGACATTGATACCACTGAGACACAATGGATCTAGAAGCTACCCTTCCTAATCTCAGACAGCAACAGTACCCTGAGCTGATGAATATCCCTGCCATTTGACAAGATGATGTTACTTGTTACTTCATCTTGTTGAAGAGCTAGATAGATAGTACAGGAAGTAGGTAGAGTTCCTTGCTCCCAATGGCACCGGTTGAATCCTCAACATTCCATATGGTCCCCTGAGCATTCATTCCTGAGGATTCATTCCTGAGGATGGACCCTGTAGAAATCCCTATCAGCATTTGCAAAAATCAATTTAGAAAACAAAAAGAAAAGGAAAAAATGTTGCATAATTTGTTCTACCCATAGCAAGAATCTGCTAAATAAATTTGAAGAAGTAACAATACTTACAGGATGTTGGATCTTTTCAGAAAGAAAGTCACGAGAATGACAGTATGAAGAACTTTTCCACATGACTACTGGGATTGTGCCCTAGTCACTTTAACCATGCCACTGCAGGTTTTGGCTCTCATGTTGTCTATTGGTTAGACATGGTGCTTGAAGATACTTTGATGTCCAGGAGATGCAGGTACATTAGCTGACTGTCTTAGTGAATATGTTGTGTGATGAATATGTTCGTGTATGTCTTTATCCTTAGCATAAAATGGCTTTACTACTACCTAAGTCCTGAAACCAAAGGAAACTATGCAAATTCAATGTAAAATGAGAATCAAAATATTAAAAATTTATTGTGATAAAATTTAAGATGCAATTAAAAATGTAATAACAGTTCTTTTACCTCAACTGTAACATCAGGTAGATTAGTTGTTGCTGGTTGAAGATGTTGGCCCTGAGCAGTTTTCCTGTAAGATCACTCTTTATGAGGCAAAGGCAACCACAGCATTGCAAAGCTATTTTCCTGATACCAAGCATTGTTCCTATAGATTTGGTTCCTAGAAGGCTTTGAAAGATATTAACATTAACTTGAAAGCTGATCACTAACTCAGTTTGAAAATTTAAATTCTGAAAATTTAAATCTTTATTCAACTTCCTATACCTAACTATATTTAAGATAATTCAGTAACTTACCAATAACCATAACACTAATAAGCATATTGACTGGTAAGATAATAGATACTGGCACAATATATGGCACTTGTAAATGTAAGTACTAATCCTCTCAAAGGGCAAGAGTACAGGGTCTACATGCAGTTGTCCCAGGTTCTATCACTGGTATGCTATGATCCGCGAAACACTACCAACCTCTGAGTACAGAGCTAGGAATAGTTCTTGAACATAACTGAATGTGGCTCAAAAACAAAATAAATAATATTTTTAATATTAAATATGTGTGAGTATTTGTATGCAGATATGTTCAAGTCCAAAATCATTGGTGAATAAAACATTATAATTTTTTTTAACGAGTGACCTCATATATTTAATTGTGTAGGTGACTTTTGTCAATTGGAGATAACAGATGTGGCAATCTTAAGTGGGGCAATCTTAAATGCATCATTCTTTTTATCTGGAAAAGACCTTGGGGAATGGAGTTAAATGCGATAAAGTCTCCAAAAAAAAAAAAAGCACCTGCAGGATATGGACTTGCATCTCACAGTTGTCAAACTGTGCCCCAGTTTTCTTTGATTTTCACAGCACCGGAAATAGTTCCTGCCGCTCCAGGATTTCCCAAGGAGTCCTGAAGTCATAAGGGAGTGGGGATTTGCTCTTTTCAGGAAAAAATAAAAATCAATTCAAACCTCAACTCAGAGTTTTTCCCTCTCTACATTTGTCACCTACACCTACAGAAAAGAATTTCAGTAAGGATTTAAACAAATATGCAAGTTTATTTAGAAATATAAAAGAAGATCAGAGCACTATATGCTCAAGAGAGACTGGCTACTGCAGAGTAAAGAGGCAGTAGCCAAGGACATACCCAAACATAGTTGCAGAAGCCCCCCCATAGTGTAAAATGCAGGCCATAAAGTAAAAGAAAGGAATTGCACATCTCAGGTGGAGACGTGGGTGAGACCCTGAATGGGGAAATGTGCTCCTTTGCATCTACCATCAATTCAGTTTTTAATAGCTCATAGTCATCCATGCCTTTAAGGAGATAAGAAATGCAATGCTATCAGGGACCTGGATAAAATAGAAAAAAGTATGAGTAATTTACTATTTCTTATAAAGCGCCACACATTTGTTAAGCTTATTCACAGACGTTTAACCTTCTGTTGCACTTTGTATCTGATTTCATTAAATTTTAATTGGCTGTTTTTATTTAGATAGGCTCTTGCGTTCTATTTGCTATTTTTATACTATGAAAATATTTATATACTTTTTATATGGATTTATTAAGTTTTTCAGCTATATAGTTTCATACTCTATAAAAAGAGTTTTTTAACTTTCATTTTTAATTTTATCTTCAATTGATTTTTCTTCTTACTTTCTCTAATACTATTATTACCCAAATCAGCAGTATCCCTGTAATAAGGCATCTGTGGAAATTGTTCCCAATGGACAAAAAATCAAGAAGTATAATTGTTTATTCACATTGCCTAAAATGAAGTATGATGAGAAGTTTAGATTTGATCAAATGCATGATCAGCTGCCAACAATTTTGCAGAATGACCAAGGAATAAAATTCAAACTTATATGACAAAATTCTCCAGAGAATAAATATCTGAATAAACTCATAATGAGAAAATATAGTAAAAATATTAATTTTCTAGGTAATTTCTCATAAAAAATTACTGCAGAGGTATATCAGGTGGTCAACATTTAATGGTCAACCTTCTTCCCCAGTGGCTTACTCAAAGGGACTATCGAGTAAGAGTAACAGGGCTAGAGAGAAAAAGCTACACTTAGCTCAAGAACATGAATCATCTTTATAACTAGTCTAGTCGTCAACACTGCTAAGTAGCTCCCTTCCATCTGCATAAACCAAGGCTGATTCCATCATATTATTCTCGTAGGGAGCAGAGTCATCCATCTGGTGACATGTTGATTATATTGGAATCCTTCCATTGTGGAAGGATAACAATTTATCTATACTGGAAGAGACAAGTACTCAGGAGATATATTTAATTTTACTCTCCAAAATGTTGCTGGCAGCACCACCATCTGTGGACGTATGCAATGTCTAGTCACTCTTTTTCACTTTATTCAACAAAGTGCAATACTGCTTTAGAAAAGTCAATGCATTTCACAAGGAAATAAAAGAAGGGCATGGGCTCCTGCCTGTGGATTTAACTTTCCCGATAACTATCAAATGGCTACTTAAGATTTAGTTGCAGCACATGTAAATAAGAAAGAAATCATAGAGGGCTAATAGATATTTTTAATCTAATCCTAAATATATTGTTCTTTTCCTTATTGACAGAAAATAACGTCTAAAATTCCAAGAAATGAAGTGAAACAGATTCCTTTTATGTTATTTACTTTCATCAGTTTTATGGACATATGACTTCTGTTCAATAGGCTGTATCCTTTATACCATATGATTTAATGTTTCATTAGATTTGTAAGCACATATATCTACCACTACAATCAGGACAGACAATTCCGTGAACTCTACAAGTTTCTTTTTGCCAAGTAGCAGAAATGCTTCAGTCTATCTCTGACCAGTAAACACTGATCTGTTTTTGTAACTAAGTACAGTTAGAAATTTCTAGAATTGTACATTAACCTAAAAGTACAATAATTATTCTACCTTTACCGAACAGTACACTATTTAATCTGATATATAGTTTGCATTTTACAGTAACTTTCTTCTTATTAATAACATACAGTAGATTAACAATAAATTGCTGTACAGTCTGTTGATGGATAGTTGGATAATTTATAGTTTGGGGGTATATTTTGTAAAACTGCTATTCATCTTTTGGGGTCTTTGGCCACATTCAGTTGTGCTTAAGCCTTCCTCTTGGCTATGCAGACAGGGATCATTCCTCGCATGGAGTATTAGATATCAAAACTCACATTGGTCATGTACAAGGCAAGTACCCTTCTGTACTCTATCTCCCGTGTCTTCATAAAACATTTTTATAGGCACTTTTATTTTTTTACTTTGGGTGAACAGTCAGCATATCAAGTAAAGCTTAGGGTTTTGAATATAATACTAAATCAAAATCCTGCATACTGCATATGAGAATTAAAATGAGAATCAAATATTCTCCACATCCCTGTTTGATATTGTCTGCATTTTGACTTTTACCCAATTAGTCACTAGCATTTATATTTACTTATATATGAAGTAGGGCTGGAGCGATAGCACAGCGGGTAGGGCGTTCGCCTTACAAGCGGTCAACATGGCTGACCCGAGTTCGATTCCTCCGCCCCTCTCGGAGAGCCCGGCAAGCTACCGAGAGTATTCGATATGCCAGACACAGTAACAACAAAGTCTCCAATGGAGACATTACTGGGCCCGCTCGAGCAAATCGACGATCAACGGGAGGGCCTTTACTTACTTTTACTTTACTTATATATGAAGTAGAGGGTGGAGTTTTCCTGTCTCTGTGCTCAGATATGGTCCCTGGCAGTCACCTGGGGATCCAGGATTATGGATGCAGCTGTCACATGTTAGGTAAGTACCTGACTTCCTGCATCATCTCGTAGACTTTACTTGTGGTTTAAACTTGCATTTTACTAATAACTAAAAATGTTTGATATCATTTTTTGCTTTGATTGGCCTTTGAAATCACTGGGAGTAATGGCTGTCATATCTTGGTCATTTTCCAATTATTATTTACCTTCCCAGTGAGTTATTCAAACATTATCAAAGTAAATGTCTTGGGTGCTGGAGTGATAGCACAGTGGGTAGGGCATTTTTCTTGCACGTGGCCAACCCAGGTTTGATTCCCAGCATCCCATATGGTCCCTTGAGCACTGCCAGGAGTGATTTCTGAGTCAAGAGCCAGGAGGAACCCCTGAGCATCACCGGGTATGACCCAAAAAACAAATAAATAAATAAATAAATAAATAAATAAAAGTATGTGCCTTGGTAGTCAATCATCATCACAGTTTTTCCTCATAATGTTATGCTGACCATATATTTGAAGAACAAAACATTTTAATGTTTTTGGTTTCTTTTGAGGCCACAACCAGTGGTGCTCAGTGCTTGTTCCAGACTCAGGTATCACTCTTGGTAGTACATAGGGGTGTATGTGGATAGCTCAATGGGCAGAGTGCATGGTTTTCACTCCTCAATCCAAGATTTCAGTCCTCGACCACATGATACCTCTGAACACGACTGGCAGTAACTTCTGAGAACTGGCCTGGAGTAACCCCAAATCACTGTCAGATATCACTCCCTAAAACAAATTTATATTTTAATATGTAATTTATATCATAGTGTGATGTAAGAGGACAAAATTATTTAAAATATCCATATAAATTCATTACTACAACACAATTGATTTAATAATTTATCTACTTATCTGTTTAAATTACTTTGCTACTAAAAACTTAGTCATACTCTCCCAGCATCAAGACATATCACACACACGTGCACACACACACACACACACACACAAACTGGGCAGAATCTTGCACAGGGTCCTGCTGGAATGGTTAGTTGAGAATCCATTCATCAACTCCAGGTGGATTTTGCAAAAGTGAACTCCAGGTTGCCACACAGGCCTGCAAAAATTAGCTTCTCACTCCTAGTCCTCACATAGAACCAAACACAATGAAGAAACGGGAATTCATCTGTAATAATGGATGAAGTCAAATGTCCAGGACAATTATTTAGTATATTACAACTTTCTAAACTCCCTAATGAAAAATTCAAAGCAATAAGGGTAAGAATGTTCTTTTCATTGAGGAATTCAATAGAAGAGTTCCAAAAAACACAGAGAAGGTCTGAGGGATCAGATGTAATTTTAAGTCACTGATCTAAAGAAAAAGGTGGTTGAACTAAAAAAACACCCCCCCACCCCCCACCCACAAAATGGAAAAGCTCAGAAAAGAAATCCAGATTCAAGGATTCTGTGTGCTTGAGGATATAATCGAGGAAACTATCAAAAAGGGAAAAAAGAATAAAAAAGGAATTGAAAATAAAGACTTGTGAAAGCAACAGAGTTATACCAAGAGAAATAATATACATCACAAGGGTTCAAGAAAGAGAGGACAAACAGGGAAGAGTGTTGGTTGAAGTTATAGCCAAGTTGTCCCTAATTTTAGGAAGTAGTTATATGCCCAGATCCAGAAAATTCATAGTTCCGAGCAAAAGAGACCTGCAAGAACACTAACATATTATAATAAAATTATAAGTCAAAAATTGTGACAGAAGTTTGAAAGAAACCAGATGAAACAAGACTCATAAAAGGAAACCCTCATCACTAGAGGGTTGAACCAGAATCCATAAAATAAATTGAAGAAAATATAGGCAGAATCCATTAGGATATTGATTTTAGAGATGCCATCAATGAGACAAATTCATTGTCAATGAAAGAAAAATTTAAAATAAACAAGTGGTAATATGGTTTCTTGAGACAGTGATCGAGGACTATTGGCATTTTGGCAGTGGGTGTGATGATTAACATTTATGTCTTTATATGTGTAATGGATGTAATGCCTTTATTAAATATCTTGGCATACAGATCAAAATGAAATGGAGATAAAATTCCACAAAATCCAGATTTTAGGAAACTAATATTTAAGATTCTGGTTCTACAAGAATCCCCTTCAGTATCAAAATCTGTAACAAGTTTTAAGCATTGTAACACAAGAGAACTATACTCAGAGATTTATCACAGGAATAGACTTACATGATTATGAAATTTGATGGACAAGTTTAAAATTGAGGATAAGAATATCAGGAAGGATAGGCTAAAATTAGTGTCAGATGTAATCTACAGGAAAAAGTTTTTCTTCAAGGAAGACTCGACTCTACTCTTACAAAATTTTGATGGATTGAACTGCTGAAGTGATAGCACAGCGGTAGGGCGTTTGCCTTACAAGCGGCCAACATGGCCGACCCGAGTTCGATTCCTCCACCCCTCTCGGAGAGCCCGGCCAGCTACCGAGAGTATTCGATATGCCAAACACAGTAACTATACATACTTTGTAGTATTTTCTCCTTAAATTCAAGAATTATGCGCAGAATATCCTGACCCGGGGCTGGAACGATAGCACAGTGGTAGGGCATTTGCCTTGTGTGCAGCTGGTCTGGCCGAGCTGGGTTCGATTCCTCCACCCCTCTCGGAGAGCCTGGCAAACTACCGAGAGTATCTCGCCCGTATGGGAAAGCCTGGCAAGCTACCCATGATGTATTTAATATGCCAAACACAGTAACAAGTCTCACGATGGAGACGCTACTGGGCCCACTCGAACAATCGATGAACAACCGGAGAACCATGACCGTGATCCTGACCCTGCATCTGGCTGTCTTCACTGGGGCATTTCGAAGGGGGTGGGTTGAGTTTCTCTCCCTGCCCAAAGCAGAACCCCAGCAGCTGAAAACCTCCACAACCCAACCACCGCCACGCTCAAGGCCACTCTACGCATGTTCAGATGAGTCTCACCTAAGTGGGAACCTGCAGAAAAAAACAGGTATGCAGGAACCATGGCTGAAATCTCCAATCCCGCTCAGATTAGGACTGGTCCTCCATCCGCCAGCTTCTCTATTTACCAGTAGTTTGGAAGCAATCACACCCACAAGCTGCCCCCAGTACCATGTAGTCTCATCAATGGCCAAGATCCAGAGAAGGGAGCACCAAATAAGGGGTGCTGGGAGGATCCTCCCAGGATGGGAGAAGCATGCTGAAAGTAGACTATAGACCAAACATGATTGTCGCCCATTTCCTCTTTTGCAAACCACAACACCCAATAAGAGAGAGAGAACAAAAGGAAATGCCCTGCCACAGAGGCAGGGTGGGCTAGGGGGGATGGGAGTTGGGAGGTTTACTGGGATCCGTGGTGGTGGGAAATGGGCACTGGTGGAGGGATGGGTATTTGATCATCATATAATTAAAACCCAAGCACAAGAATTTGTAAGTCTACAACTGTACCTCAAGATGTCTCACTAATAATAAAAAAAAATGCTTAAAACTGGAAAAAAAGAAATAAAGCTCCCAGAAGTGAGCACCGCAGAATTTCCTGGAATGATGTAGAATGCGGCCATGCGACCTCTAGGCAACTTAAGTACCAAAAGTAGCACACATTTGTTTGGTTTTAACGTACTTGCTTATATTCTCTTATATTCAGACCTAAATAGCTCCTGAATGAAATACAACAACCTTCACACACTTTCCTCTTATTGTGCTGGTAAGGTGCTCGGTGGTGGGATTGGTGTTTGAATATTATCTGCAATGAACTACTGTAAATTACTTTATGAAAATAAAATATATAAAAAATTCTAATGTAAATATTTTTAAAAGTCAAGAATTATAGATTTTAGTCACTTCAATAAAATACTTTCAAATGATTGCCTATAGTAGCTTTTTAATTTAATTTTATTTTTATAAAGTTGTTCACAATGATTAATTACATTCAATATTCCAATACCAAGTCCACCATCCTTACACCTTTCCACCTCCATATTTCGAATATTTCCACCCCAATCCCCAAAGTCTGCCCCCGAAGCAGAACCTAAATAATTTAATTTAGGTTAAATTAAATAGTTGTGTTGTTTGTTATGAAAAATCCACAAAAGATGATCAAAAAATTTTCCTTAGAGGAAAGTGTGTGAAGACTTTTGCATTACCTGGAGCCATTAAGCCTTTGTGCAGAGTATGGTATGTTGCTCCAGGGAATTCTAAGATTTTAAAATAGGGCGACATAGCTAGAGTTAATTTTTTAAGTAGATTGTGACTTAGAGGTTGAGAGGATTCTCTACTGCATGTTATTCTCTTCATCTTTAGAGGTTAATTTGGGAGTCTCTGGTTCATGGCTGTTAATAAGCTTATATGGCCCAGAGGTAGTTCATGGGTGTGACGGTCGAGCTACCAGAGGCACAAGAAGATGACTGGAAGTCTCTCACTCCCAACTATGTGGGAGCCTGGAGATTTTGGCCACAAGTCCTGCATACATGGGTTTTTAAGCAGATTTTCTCATGGATGAGGCTAGTCTGAGCCTGTGGAGATAGCCCGTGAACACGGTGTGATTGAGTTTTGGCCGTTTTTGGGTTTTAGCGTGGGTGATAGGATTCACCCAACCCCCTCTAGGTTACCTCAGATGAAACAGCCTGGTGTGGGGTCCAGTGGCATCTCTGAGGCATGTTGATCTCTTCCTTTTCTGTGAGCTTACTTACTAGATTGTTTTTTGTTGCTGTTTTCAGAAAACTTCGACTGGGGGCTGGAGCCATAGTACAGTGGGGAGAATGTTTGCCTTGCACACGGCTGACCTGGGTTCAATCCCCAGCATCCCATATGGTCCCCCCCAAGCACCGCCAGGAGTAATTCCTGATTGCAGAGCCAGGAGTAACCCTGGCGCATGATTGAGTCTGACCCAAAAAGCTAAAAAAAAAAAAAAATACTGAGACTATAGTGAATTAATATACAAAGATATACTATCACTGATAATTTTTAATTGCTTTGCCTGTTTTTATATGAATGAATTTATCTATCTTTAGTTTTTAAAGGCCTTTGATTCTGTTGAGACGGAAGCGGTCATTGAAGCCCTAGCAAATCAGGGCATTCAAGCCCAATACATCAAAATCCTCCATGAGCTGTATTGCGGATTCACTACCAGGATCTCACCATTCTACAAAGAAGTGATCATTGATGTCAAGAGAGGGGTTCGGCAGGGTGATACCATTTCACCGAAACTCTTCAGTGCCACCCTCGAGAACATCATGCGATGACTGGAATGGGAAAACATGGGAGTGAAGATAGATGGTCGGCAACTATACCACCTCCGCTTTGCTGATGACATCGTTCTAATAACACCAAACATCAGCCAAGCGGCACAAATGCTGGCCGACTTTGACCGTGAGTGTGGAAAGGTTGGACTACAGCTGAATCTTACGAAGACAATGTTTATGAGAAACAGCCTCGTTCCTGACGCCCCATTCGCTCTCAACGGAACGACCATCTCCAAATGCAACAGCTATGTGTACCTAGGTCGAGAAGTCAACATGACAAATGACCTGGCACCCGAGCTGCGCAGGAGGAAGAGAGCGGCTTGGAACACCTTCAAGAGTGTCGAAGAAATAGCTAAGAGGATGAAGAACCTTCGGCTCCAGGCACATATCTTTGATTCCACTGTTCTTCCTGCATTAACATATGGCTCAGAGACCTGGGCCCTACGCAAACAGGATGAGAATGCTATTCAGGTCTCCCAAAGAGGAATTGAAAGAGCTATGCTTGGAATATCACGTTTCACTCAAATGAGAGAAAGAATCTGGAGTTCAGACCTCTGTCGATGATCAAGAATCAGGGACGCTGTCTCGTTTGCCAAGGTGTCAAAAATCAGATGGGCTGGTCACGTAATGAGATTTAAAGACGACCGCTGGACTAGAGCTGTTACTGACTGGATTCCACTGGATGTCAAAAGACTGCGTGGCCGCCCACCTACCAGATGGTCAGACTTCTTCATCAAGATCATGAATTATCGGTTTGAGGCTCTTCATGTTCCTAGAGCGAACAGATGCCATTGGGCTACACTAGCACGCGACAGGGACAAATGGAGACGTTACTGGCGCCCGCTCGAGCAAATCGATGACTAACGGGAAGTTAAGTGATTAAGTGATAGTTTTTAAAAATGTAATATTGGAACCAGTGAAATAGTACAGCAGATATGGTGTTTGCCTTTGAGACTGACCCAGATTCAATCCCTGGCATTCCATATGTTCCCCTGAGCCTGCCAGAGTAATTCCTGAGTACAGAACCAGGAGTAACCCCTGAGCATCACCAGGTTTAATACAAAAACTCAGACAAACAAAAAAATGCAAATACAAAAAATTGTTTACAACAAATTTGAGTAGAAAACAAAAAAAAACTTAGTCATCCACTTAGATAATCTCCCTGAATGTGAGGTTCATCTGCAGTGTAGCTGGGTGCCTGTCATAAGCGTGATGTCTAGCTCTGCTTCACTGTCTTTCAGAAGAGTGCAGTAATTGAATCATCAATGGCTGAGGTCTCAGCTGACTCGAAGCAGAGTAAAGAACTACTTGCAAGCTCACTGAGCTGTGTTCAGCAGTTTCAGTTCCTTTAACGTTTTCAAACTGAAATGATTGGTTGTCACACAAACTTGCTCAACACCACAACTTGTTTCACAAATATCAGGGCAAGGGAGAGGGTATGAGAAATCATTCTACTGTAAACTAATCATGATTGTAATATTCTTCTAAACACAAATATTCTATAGCTTAGAATAAGTTTTTGGAGAAAAAGTAATAAAGCCAAGAAAGACAGATGTTAGCATTGTTGGGATCATTTTCAACACTACCTACCACAGATATATAATCATTTACTATTATTTATGTTTGTCTTCATAGTTCTCATTTATTCCTATCATTTCTTTTTTGCTGCTCTTTTCTTCTATATATATATGTGTGTGTGTGTGTGTGTGTGTGTGTGTGTATTCTATAATGAACTTATCTCTGTGCATATTATATGAAACAAGTCTTTTTACCTGATACCCTTGAAAATTATTCCTTTGGCAAATAATTATTGAAATACACAGGTTCACTTTAAATACCTAGGTAAGAAGTAAAAAACAGCAATATCTTCCAAATTTTAAAGACACACTTAGCTAAAGCATTTGCATTAGTTATTTTATATCTGTTCTATCACAGCAAACACACATTTGTCTTCCAAGAAGAAATAGTCTTTACACATTTATCTAATGATGTTTTATTTCTCAATTAAATAAGGCTTAATGTTTTCTTCAAACATTTTCTTGCACATTTGAACCTTATGCTATCACATCATTAAAATATTATTAGTTTACACAAATCACAGAGTACAGAACAGATAATTCTCAGAGGGGGGATTATTAAGAACACACTCTCTCAAACATTAATTTTAAGCAGATTTATCCTTCATTACATTATTTTAAGGAAGAGAAGAGTAAGTAATACGTTTTTCCATTAAATGTACTATGATAATTATTACCCCTTCCTACATCTCAAATATAGTTCCTGCTTTGTTCTAAGAAAAAAATATGCACATTAGATTTTAAGCATATACTAACCACAATCTCAGGCCTTCTCACATTCAGAACATTGAGTTGTTTTGTCAGTCTACTGTGGGAGCTCAATGGTCTTTGGATCGTCTAACATTCTCAATATCATCACTAATATGTGCTTTCCTCAAATAGTTTTATCTGAATTTCAAATTTTTTTTTCCTTCATTGATTAATCATCTACTTCTCACATTCACGGAAATTTATGACTGTCACTTCAAATTGTTCCTTTTCTTCAGCCAGCATCTTGATCTCAGACCTCAGTTTCCAGAAATACCAAATGGGGATTTCTGCCACTTCAGTCCCCCAGGTCAGTTTTTCTCAATGAACTACATATTCCATGAGGGCCACTGGTGAAAATTATGAAAGTGGGGAAAGGCACGAGGCACAACAGAACTTAGACTAGGGGGCGAACCAGTGGGACAGGGACACCTACAGGAAGGAAACAAGATCAGATACTCACCATCATCAGTAAGAGGTTGAAACACACTACTCTGGTCTATGGCACTTTGTTATGACAATCTAAGTATAACAGGGGAGCTGTGATATTTCCCTCCCAATCTGATAATCCTCAGTCCTAGCATCTGTATCCCTAGGCAGTGAGAAAACGGTATCAATCCTACTTTAGCAATAGTCCACAGGGAGAACAGAGCATGAGGTGATTTATAGAAAGACAAAAACAGAAGAGACAAATAATACAGTTTCATATACAGCTACTTGGAACAGGAAATGCAATATAGTTTTACCTGTTGGAGGACTCCGATAGAGATGGCCAAGCCTTCGGTTAGCAGGCATCTGTTAATACATCTGCCTGGAGTGGTGATTTCAGCAGGTACTTTGATAAGATGGTTTCGTTTTACACACAAAGTTTTCTGGCAATATTTAGCCTTTCCTGGCACATCGGAAATCTGTAGATATGTTCCTATCTGCCTTGGAGACACAAATAACTGGAAAGAATCTTAGAACATTCCTACGAATTTAGAAGAAGATGGTTGATATCTCCTGAATATCTTCCCTTTATCAGGTCCATTATCAAACCTAGCATTAATCCTTTCATGAAATTACATCACTACTCTCATTTTGCAATGAATAACATTAACATACCTACATTTAATAGACATTAACTAGAAAGAAGTCAAAATATGTGTGCTTTAATCTGATTCTCCTCAGTGTTTTATATGTTTTAAATCACAGTATATTTCTTTTTAATGATTCCAGAGAGATATAAAAATGTATTTTAGCGCTCACTCTGTTTCTTGTTTTAATTTAAAGATCTTGAAAAAATATATGAATGATCAAGTTGGGAACTGTTTCTATTTTCATTTCTTAAGTCCATTAAAAATCTCAAAACCTAAAGTGAATGTACAATCTGTCACCAATTTCACATAGAATATCTAAAACTATTAATTACTTTTGAGAAATATGCACTGAAATCTATATATAATGAATCCCATTTTCTTTCTGTGTACTCTTATAGGCCTATTGTATCATCAAGTCGTTTATGACTGATTTTCATCTTTTTTTTTTTTTTTGCTTCTTGGGTCACACCCATAAATGCTCAGGGGTTACTCCTGGGTCTGCACTCAGGAATTACTCCTGGTGGTGCTTGGGGGACCATATGGGATGCTGGGAATAGAACCCAGGTTGGCCGCATGCAAGGCAGACGCCCTATGCACTGTGCTATTGTTCCAGCCCCTGATTTTAATCTTTTAATGAAAGGCTTTAAATTATGTTTAAATAAATTTTATATGACCCATAGTCACCCTCAAATAGGACTTTAGTCTTTTTGGACTTATTCAACATTATAATACCTAAATGAAGGTTAATTAATGACTAATTAAAAATATTTAGAACTGTATATCAGTATTCAATAAAATATTAGTAGAAAGAAAATAATTTATTTTACATATACTGCAATAAAAGCAACTTTTGGAAATTTGTTATTTTCTTAAAATAAGTGTTACCTTTTTACATATAAATTTTATTTTTTTGAATATATTCCTTCTCTAATTTTTCAAAATATCTATTTTAAATTACTTAAATTTTGTAGGGGCATTTTATATGCACAGCAAAAGTAAGAGGCAAATAGGAAGATTTTCCTTACACTTCAAGCTCCACACATATACTGACTGTCAATAACACTCCTCATCACACGGGAAATTTTGTTACAAATAATGAGTCATTCACAACCCAATTCCATAGTTAACTTTACAGTTCACTCATTATGTTCTTTATGGGTTTATACAGAGTGTATACTACATCAGATAATGCTATAGTGTCACGCGTTTTTACTTCTCAGAAATTATCTGTTCTCTCAACCCACTCCCACACCTGGAACCTTTGCTCTTCTTGCTTGTCTCTACAGTTTTGGCTTTTCCAGCAGGTCATACAATGGAATCCGATGGATGGCATGGAACCTTTAAAGATTTGCTTATTGTTTATTATATACTAAAGGTTTCTTTATTTAGTGATAAGAACTTAGGTTCCTCCATGTCTTCTCATAACTTGCTAGTCCATTTCTTTTCAGCACTGTATAGTTATTGTCTCATAGATCAGAATTTACTTCTCCTCTCCCTTACTAAGGGACATCTTGCTTGCTCCTGTGACTTGGTACGGACCATCCAGTTATCAGAAATATCAATGTACAGACTTTTTGTGTAACACAAATGTTACATTCCACTGTGTGAATGACAAGGGATATGATAACTGAATCACATTGTAAGGGAATATTTAGCTTAATGAGATGTTACCAAACTGTTTTTCAAATGATGGCATGATTATTATGCGTTCCCGTTGGCAATGAATAACACAATTGTTCTGTACCCTCCCTAAATTTTTCTGTTAACTATGTTATCAATTTCCTTCATGTTAATAGCGTGTTATGATACTGCTTGAGTTTTCATTTTCCTGATGATGTATGTTGTGAAATACCTTTTTCTTCTGTTTGTCATCTGTTTATATCTACAAGATGTCTTCTAGTGACTTGTTAAAATCATATAACATTTTTAGGTCAACCTGTCTTTTTATTGATTTTAAAATGTTCTTTGCATTTTTAGATGAAAATCCTTTATCACATGTGTCTTTTGAAAATATTTACTTTCAGTCTGTGTAATAACATCTAGTGTATTTGATATTTTCTTACACAGGGCAGAATTTTACATTTTCATTAAAACCAACTTATCAATTATTATGTCATTGATCCTTTGTGTTATACATGAAACAGACATGATTGCTGTGCTAGAAGTTATTTATAATTTCTATTTGTCTTGTGGAAGTTTTAGAATATATTTGTTAGTCTCTGATATTCTTTAAGTTAATGTTTGTCAAGGGTATATGGTATGTAATAGTCATATGGTGAAACAATTTTTTTGATTGAATGTTTCTTTATTATGATTCTTGTTAGTTTTTAATTTTGTGTGTGGGGGGGTGTGGCGGGGAGTTGTGGTGATTGGGTCACATCTGATGCTGCCTGTAGCTTATTCCTGACTCTGCACTCAGAAATCTTTCCTGGAAAGGTTCAAGTGAACATATAAGGTGCCAAGGATTGAACCCAGTTGGGTACATGCAAGACAAATTCCTTACCCACTGTACTATATTTCCAGTCCACAATGTTTTTTTGTTTTGTGTGGGGGTGAGAGGTACATCTGCCTATGCTTAGTGCTTACTCCTCGCTCTGCACTCAGAAATTAAATCTGATGATATCAGGGAACCACAGGGGATGCTGGGATTGAACCCTGACTGACCACGTGCTAGACAAACCCCTGCCTGCTGTATTATCACTCCAGCCCCCTCAAGCTTGATTTTTAGTGTGATTTGTTTTCAGTCATCTTTTTTGTTTGTTTTGTTGTGGGAAAACAAACCAGAGATGTTTAAAATGTAGAACTCCTATATGCAGGATTTCTCAGGGACTATTTCTGACACAGTGTTCAAGGGTCACACCTGACAGTATTCAGGGACCGGATTGGATGTGTCAAGGATTAATCCCAGTGTGCTGTGTACACTACAATGGCCTAAATGGCTGTACCATATTTTCAGCCCCTATTTTCAATCCTTTAGAACTGTATCCCCTAGGATGTCTTCTCTATTTGTTCTGTGTTCCTTTTATTTCTTTCACTTCTTTGATATTTGTGTATACTTATGAAAGCTTTTGCTGAAATTAGGCAAAAATCAAGATTGTTCAGTTTACCAAAGGTCTCTGAGAGCAGGCAGAAGAATTTCCTGCAACTCTCTAATTGGTCATTCAAAACAGCATTTTACTTTCAGTTACTTACTTTCAGTTTTAATTGTTGAAAAACCCTTTCAGGATCACGCTCAACTCACTTATCGCCTTCACTTTGGAGAACATTTTGTCTGACTGAACAGTGCCTGGAGACAATACTTTTGATATTACTGAGGTTTAAACAATTTTGTTGTTAAATGCTCAACTTCATCCTTAGAACATGCATTCCTGTGAGAACCCTGGCTATGGTATTTTCCTGGAGAGTATTTTTTAATTATAGTAGTATTTGCAGAGATGGAGAATTTTCAAAATCAGCTTGTTTTACTTTTTTTAGATGAGTAGCTATTCCTATAACTCATACCTGTCCTCTTCTATCTTACCATGAGCCGAAAGAGCTAAAAGGGCAGAGTTTAGGCTTTTTGAAAGAAATTATTGAGAATAATAGATGACTAGATCACCCTGTCCTTTAGATACTTTCTCCATCTTCCACATTTCTCAGAAATTAAGAATGTTCTGCCACTGGCTATTATGAATTTTCTGTCCTTTCCCAATAGTTTCTGACACCATTATTTCTCATTTTGTTTTCAATCCTCACCAGTAATTTCAAAACCTCCAATTCTGTGAACTGTGTTTTCAAGGTGAAAGCATTCACCAACATCTTTCTTCAGAATATTAATGGCCTCTTTAGCGTCTGTTCCTTGCTTTTCCCAATGTCATCCGTACTTTTATGGTTTTGTTACAGGTGAATTCTCTTTGATACAAAAATCTATACTAACTTTATATTAGCTACCTACTAGTTATCTATTGTTCAACAATAACAACAAAAATCTCCTGAGTTTAGTGGATTAAAGCTATAAACATTTATTGTATCGCTGTTATTATGAGCCAAGAACTTAGAGTCAGCTTGCTGGATGTTTCAGGCATAAGGTCACTCATAAAGTTTCATTCAAGTGGTCAGACAAGCCTTAGAAAAACTTCAACTTTCACTCATGTGGGAGGCAGGCTTTAATTCCTTTCTGGCTCTTGGAGACTTCTGTCTCTTGTCCTTTAAGCGCCTGTATACTCTCTCTGTCTACATGATGTGTTAGCTGGCTTTGCCTACGGAAGGGGTCAGAAAGAAGCAGCGTTTTATGCTCTAATCTCCAAAATGACTTATAAGACACTGTCTTTATAGCCTCAGGCTGTTGCACAACCAACATCGTTGGTAGAGAGTGGGAAGGTGGGAACATTAGACTGTGGTGTTATTGAAGACTCTCTCAAAGGTTGCTGACCTCACTGAGGAAAATCAAGTTCTTTGAAGATCATGAGTAGCACAACCACAACTTTGGTTGGTACACAAGTGCCTGCTTCAAAGTACAAAAGCTTCTAACAGTACCTCAAATTTCTCTTGTGATGGAAGATTCTTCACAGAAGACAAGCAGTGAATTGCAAAATTCACCCAGTGACTCATTTCATGGGCCATTGAATTTAGCAGAATATCAGTTTCGTTTTTGATTTTTTTTTTACTAATGGTAGTTTCCAAATACTCTTTAAGAAATAAAATTCATGGAATCTATGTTTTCTAAATCAAGATATTTTTAGAGGTAGAATTTCTGCAAACTTTTTCTTGAGTCAGTGGTGATTTAAACTGGCAATTAATATAAATATTAAATGCAATCTAATTTCCCTTCAGGTTCTATGTGATGGTTTCCAAATTTTTGCTTCACACCTCATGAAACATGGCTTCTTTAAAACAACTACCATTTTTATGAGATACAATTTTTTAAAATAAGTAGTTTAAAAGAAAATTGATAGAAACCATGACGTATCATCCGGTTGGAGTATGAATCGAGTATTTTTGATTATAAGACTGTGGAAGATACTAAGGTTATTGAGCTACTATAAAAATAAAATTTTGCATATGTCACTCTTTCTACTATAGCTGATACTATAAAATAATTCTATTTTGGAGCTACCCGGGATTATACCACTATTATGGTGCCAACTTCTTGGATCTTGCTTGCATATTTATTTGTCTTTGTGTGGTACACCAATTGAACTCAGCAACTCACACATGCAAGTCATGTGCTTTATCAGTCACGTTTCCTGATCTCCTAGAACTCTAGATGTGCATGAAAATATTAAACAATATATTAAATTTATTCAGAATATTTTCCTAATATTTTATTGTACTAAATAAATTTTGTTTTGTTTGGAGGCTACACCCTGTGGCGCTAGGGTTTTCTTTCTGGCTCTGTGCTCAGAGGTCACTCCTGGTAGCACTTGGGGGACCATATGGGGTTCTGGGGATTGAACGCAAGTGAACTGCATGCAAGATATGTGCTTATCTTCTCTATTATTGCTCCAGTCCCTCAAAATTTTACATTTTGCATGATTCCATTTATATAATATTCTCAAAAGGACAAAGTGTTAGAGCTAAAAATAAATTAAAGAAAAAAAAAAAAGCAATGATTGCCGAGGAGGTGGATGAGTGTGAGCATGAAAGGTAGAAAGTAGAGTGTAAAATTTCTTTATAATTAATAATGGAACAATATCACGTCATTTTGAAATCCAAGAAAAATTAAAATAATAGTAAAATAGTTTTATTGCAAATATGTAATTTCAGAAATATATTTGAAACACAAGTAATTGCACTTTAAGAATGATTTATTATGAGAACACACATATAACAGCATTAACTTATTTATGAACCTTATATTGTTTCAATGAGAGATATGAGAAAAGGCTACCTTTAAATTACAAATCACAATATCTATCAAAGTTACATGCAAATGAATTAAAAGTTATTCTTCAAGGTTATACACAATTCTAACTTTAACATCTTTTAAATTTTATTGAAACCTATGTGGTCCAACTTCTTGATTAAAATTAAAGAATTTATTTTATATGAGAATATGATGCAAACAATAATAATTCAAAGATGGAAGTGTGATCAGAACTAAATAACTTTTATTTGTTTTTTCAGTCAACATTTCTATAATATTGTGAATTGACATATGAATGCAACATTGTAGCCCTATAGCATTATCCTTCTGTGTTTCGTCAATTTGCTTGAACAGACACCAGTAACATCTCCATGGTGAGACTTGTTACTGTTTTTGGCATATCAAATATGCCACAGGGAGCTTGCCAGGCTCTGCTGTGCAGTCAGGATACTCTCAGTAGCTTGCTGGGAACTCTGAGAGGCATGGAGGGATCGAACCATAGTCGGCCATGTTCAAGGCAAATGCCCTACCTGCTGTAACATATGAATATAATAAAAAATACTTTTGATTCTTTGCATCTAAATGGGTGTTTTTAATGAAACATCATTAATTTATCTAGTTCCTTTTGGAGAATTTAATTTGAAACATATATCTGACCCTGGTTTCAAAGATATTAGAAAACTAAAATTTCAATTAGGCTATGGTGTTTATTTTATTCTTTTTAGTGTTGACAGAATTAAAATGAAATATTTTAAGTTACTTATTTTTACTTTTCAGGACACAATCTGCACTACTCAGGAGCTACTCCTGACTCATTGCTCCAGAAAATTACTCCTAGCAGTGTTCAGGAGAAGATTGATGTATTCTTAACTTTTAAAATGAAAACACATAGTACCATGTAAATTATTATTTTTTATATTTTTACTTTTATATTAAATATATAAATGTTTCTTAAACTGAAAAGGATAGCAAGTTGTTAAATATATGTGACCAGTGCCAAAGAAAATATGATTTTCTTTTTTTAATTTTGTTTGTGTTTGGCCACATATAGTGGTATTCAGGGCTTATTCCTGGCTCTGTTTTCAAGAAACATTCCAAATGGGACCTGGAGGACCATATCAGGTGCTGAGATTAGAACTCGGATCATCCTCATGCATGTGAAGCATTCTATCCACTGCAACATCACTCCACCCCCCAGAAAATATAATTTTCTAACTATGTAAATTAAAAAAAAATCAACACAGAAACTACTAGAATTAAGAAATATCTATTATATTTAATATGGATTCTTTTGGAATGAGGATTTTTTGGCCACCCCTAGCAGTGTTCACCTACTAAGTTATTCCTAGCTCTTCACACAGCAATCACTCCCAGCAGTGTTTGGTGACCATATGAGATACCAGCAGCTGAACCCACGTTGGCCATTTAAAAGGCAAGTGCACAAGCTGCTGTAGCATTGCTCCAGTCTCTCAGATGATTTCTTATAAAAATAATCTCCATGAAAAAGCAAAACAAAGCAATGGTTAAAATACTTAAATCGGGGCCGTGTTGTTGGTTCCTGAGTTCCTGCTGGTGATAAAAGGATGCGGACAAAATGCCGGAGCGAGATAGTGAGCTGTTTTCCAATCCTTTGGCCCCAGATGGCCACGATGTGGATGATCCTCACTCCTTCCACCAATCTAAGATCACCAATGAAGAGTTCAGAAAACTTCTCATGACCGCAAGGGCTGCACCTACCTCTGCACCGTCCTCTAAATCACATCATCATGAGATGCCAACGGAGTATAATGAGGATGAGGATCCAGCTGCACAGAGGAGGAAAAAAGAAAATTTATTTTGCAAAGCTTCACCAGCAAGAAATTGAGAGAGAGCGAGAGTTAGCAGAGAAGTACCCGGACCGGGCCAAGGAACAAGAGATGGTGTGAACAAAGATTATGAGGAAACTGAGCTGATCAGCACCATGGCAAACTACAGGGCCGTGGACCCCACTGATGAGGCAGACAAATCAGTTGCAGATAAAAGAAGACAGTTGTTCCAGGAGTCCAAGTTCTTGGGTGGTGACATGGAACATACTCATTTGGTGGAAGGCCTGGATTTTGCTCTGCTTCAGAAGGTATGAGCTGAGATTGCCAGCAAGGAGAAAGAGGAGGAAGAACTGATGGAAAAGCCCCAGAAGGAAACCATGAAAGATGAGGACCCTGAAAACAAAATTGAATTAAAACACATTTAGGCCACAATGTTTACCGTATGCTCTTCAAGAGCAACGCATATGAACGGAATGAGCTGTTCCTGCAGGGCCGCATGGCCTATGTGGTGGACCTGGATGATGAGTATGCAGACACGGACCTCCCCACCACTCTTATCAGCAGCAAGGCTGATTGCCCCACCATGGAGGCACAGACCACACTGACAACAAATGACATTGTCATGAGCAAGCTCACACAGATTCTTTCCTATTTGAGGCCGGGTGCCCGTAACAAAAAGCTCACAAAGAAAGATAAAGGGAAGCTAGAAGATAAGAAGCCTCCCGAGGCCAACATGAATATATTTGAAGACATTGGGGATTATGTACCTTCCACAACCAACACAATATGGGACAAGGAGTGGGAAAGATACCGAGAACGAGAGCATGGTTGTAAAAGGGACAGAGACCGGGACAGAGAAGCCAAAAGTGGATGATGAGCCCATTGATGTTTACGAAGGACCTGCATCTGCCAAGGATTTGATCAAGTCCATCAATGAAAAATTTTCTGGTTCCACTGACTGGGAAGGCACTGAATCGCTGAAGAAGCCAGAGGACAAGAAGCAGCTTGGTGATTTCTTCGGGATGTCCAACAGTTATGCCGAGTGCTACCCAGCCACGATGGATGATATGGCTATGGACAGTGATGAGGAGGTGGATTACAGAAAAATGGACCAGGGTAACAAGAAGGGGCCCTTAGGCCGATGGGACTTTGATACCCAAGAGGAATACAGTGAATACATGAACAACAAAGAGGCTTTGCCCAAAGCCGCATTCCAGTATGGCATTAAGATGTCTGAAGGGTGGAAAACCAGGTGCTTTAAGGAAACCAACAACAAGGCAGAACTTGATCGTCAGTGGAAGAAGATTAGTGCAATCATTGAAGAGGAAGAAGATGGAAGCTGATGGGATTGAGGTAAAAAGACCAAAATACTGATCTCCATTGATGTACAGAAAGAATCTCTCGGGGGGTGGGGGTGGGGGACGGGGAAGAATCTCTCCAAGGATGTGTGTCCCATTGCTCTTTCTTGAGTTCCCAGAAAAGTCGCAAGTTTGTGTGTGTGTGTGTGTGTGTGTGTGTGTGTGTGTGTGTGTGTGTGTGTGGGAATGTTTATAAACTTTTACTGTATAATCATTTGGCTCCATTGAAATTGGTTATCCTGGGGCCCAAATTGTAGGGCACATGGTGTGCATGTGTGATGCAAAGAGATCAGTCCCTGTCTTCACATTGCCTGTCTTTTCCCCCAGCACTGCTGGTTGTGGCCTTAATGAACTCTGAACACCTCCAGAAGTAGTCCTCACAATAAATAAATACATAATAATTAAACCTGCAAAAAAAAAAAAACTTAAATCGGGGCTCGAGCATAGCATAGGGCATTTGCCTTGCACTTGGCCTGACCTGGGTTCAATTCCAGCATTCCATATGGTTCCCTGAGCACTGCCAGGAGTGATTCCTGAGTGCAGAGCCAGGAGTAACTTCTGTGCATTGCCAGGTGTGACCTAAAATGAATATATATATACATATATATTATATATAAATAAATATTATATATGTATATATACTTAAAGAATTTCTTTAAACTTTGTTAAAATACTATGAAATTAAATAGTTTGAGTAGTATAACATTTGTAATCAATTGGCAGCACACTTGATAATAGAAATAATATAGTTTAAAAATATACCCAAATGCATAGTTTAAAAACAACTTGATATATTATAAAATATGCTTCTAAAAACGTTCAAAGGAAACAAATACTATGCAGCAAACTGCTTAGTGCTTTGAAGAAATTAAGATAGAGCTATAAAGCCTATCATTTATAAATTCATGGAGGGATTATGTATCTATTTAAATAATAAAATTATGGTTGCATACTTATGCACAATTTCAAATGGTTGAGGTATATTATACCTAAGTTATATTTTAATAGTATAAGGGAAATAATAATTATATTATGCTTTTGACAATATCAATATTAAACATACATGACAATTTTCTAGGTCTTCTGAGTGTTTTGACCTGGAGCCCCCATTCATAGAAAGTGCTAGCAGTATTTTCAGGTTTATTATAGTCTCTGAACCCTAGAGTTCTAGCAAAACTCTTTCCTTATTTCCTTATTCTTCAGCTCTGCCAACAGCTTATTTGTATCTATACTTATGTATTAAAAATTTTGTGCTTGGTATATCTAGGTTGGTTTCTATTTTTCTAATAAAAACAGACTGCAGTGATCATTATTTGTACATAATGTTTAAATTGCGGTAGAGTTGTGTATTCAGCAATTTGAAATGTAATGCTACTTCCATGGAAATCACATAAATACATTTTTTGTGGAACTGAAAGCCTAAATGATTATTTTATAAAATATGATTTATTCACTTGATTTTTATCAATTTCTGGCATGTCTATTTGCTCCATGGTCTCTAATTTAATTTGAGCTTCCATATACCTGAAAATGCTCCGTTTTACAGCTGTCTGAACAAATTATGAGCAAAAGCAAATTGAAATGGGTGTCAAGTATTCCTCACAATATAAAAACTTGAATTATCCTGTCAAAATTGGCCTACCAAGTTTGATGTTTTCTTCAAACCTTAATACTACTCTCTCACAAAACATAAATCTAATGATAAAAAATAGAAAAGTGAAATAGCTCCAATGTTTCCCATCCTAGAAATATTATTACCTAATGATTTCAGAACTTCTATATGTTCAAAAATTCATGTTACCTTTTCGTGATTCTGTGAATTTTGTAAAGGAATTTCATGTTACCAGCTGAATTCTGTCTTCTTTATTCTTAAGTAATGCTTGTGTTATGTTTTAGTATGCTATAAGCCTTCATTAATCACTTGATGATTATGTATTTTAAACTGATTGTTTTAGATGATGCTATGTTTTAAAATGATCCTCATGGAGTGACTTAGAGAATAGATGTAGTCTATTGGGTAGACTTACAAGTCTACCAAATTCATGATATAGTACATTTTGTTTTTTTTTTTAATGGTGCTGTATCAGGTTTAAGCAGCTGGAAATTTTTCCATGAAGCCTCTTTATAAAATAGCCAAATAGACATGATGTCTTTCTCTGAAGCCTAAAGCAATGAATCTAAAAAATGAAAATTCTCATAAAGATAGCTAAGAAAACACATAGCCTTTAGTGATGTTAAAAATTTGAAGTTAGCCTCATTCTATCCACAAAGTATTTTTACATTATGCATAGTAAGATATTTTGATATGGAAACTTAACCAATGGATTTCTATTTATATTTACTTTCCTCACTCATTTCTGTTATGAGAATTATGAATGGCCTCAGAAAAACATTCTGAGAATGATTGCTCTCTTGTCAGCCAATGTCATCTCAACAAATTAATACTAATAAAAAGTAAAAATGTAGAACAGCAACAATAAAAAGCAATATGATGTCTTTGTACAATTAGAACATTATTTTCCAAGCATTTTTGTTATTTTATTCTATAAAACTGTAATGGCTTTAAAAATGAATTTTCAGACTCTATGACATAGAAATTGGAGAATGTTGCAGGAACCCCTCAAAATATATTTTGTTATTTGTATAATAAAGACAAAGTAACTAGACTTTTAGATTAACACTTCCATCACTTGCAACATTTCTATTGGAAATTAATAGCCCTAGTTTTCTTGTATGCAGAATGAGTATGCATATTTCAGCAAAGACTAAAAAATTACTTACATTCACAGGTTTGTGTATGTTTACTTTCTTTGCTTGATTGCATATTTTTACCCACTTTTACTAATTTGCTTTTAAGTTTATTGTGTCCACAAGGCTAAGGTGACTTTTGTATAAAAGTTAGAGATGATGTGAGTTACTTTTATTTCTGGTTTATTTAGGCACCCTAGAATAAGCCATTCCCCAGGATATTTTCCTTTTATCTGAAAAAATATATAACATCAGAGGAAATCAAGGACAACACATTTTGAAAAATGTGTTTTGAAAATGATAGGGGTTTTGTCAATCTAGCTCTCTGGAGAATCGCATGGGGGGAACCACATCCTTTAAGCCTTTGCTCACTCAAGCTGCTAATTGTAATTTCTCAAGCTCTACTAAAGGTCTTCTATGCTTATCATGCACTTTTCATTGTTAATATATTATTAGTTAGCCTTCTCCAAACAAGTAAGTCCATCAAGTAACTAGTCAAATTCTCAGATTTTGTAAAATAGGAGAGACTTCTTCCAAGTGACAGGCATTGAAATCCAGTTTCACTACCACAGAGAAGGCTCAGTATGTGAGGATGTGTCTGAAGATAAATAAGTGCAGATGCAACACAGTCTTCTAGCTGTGATCACTCACCAGGTACATGGGGGCTTCTAAGAGATGGAAGTATAACCAACAGACCCCTGTAGCATTCATCAATATTTTAAGTGTTGCTTTTTCATTTTGAAACGCAAGTGTTATGTGGAACTCTTCTTAAACTACTTTTAAAACATGCTCTTGAAAATTCGCATGCTAAGAGTTTATGTTCTTATCCTGTTTTTGGGAAATCCCTCATAGCATAGCTCTGTTTTATAAAAAAATTAGAAGTAGGGGCTAACCACCTAGGGATATCAGTTCAAGAAATCACAGGTTACTGGGGCAAAGTCATATACAAGTGGCTAACTTGGATTTAATCCTTTGAACCTTAACTGGTCCTTGAGCCTACCAGGAGTGATCCCTTGGAACAGAGTTAGGAGTAAACCCTGAGTACCACTAGGTAGCCCAAATACAAAAACAAAAAGAGGGAGATTGAAGGAGAAAAAGAATAACAGATGGAGGTAGAGAGAGAGAGAGAGAGCGAGAGAGAGCAAGAGAGAGTGAGAGAACAGTTTATCAAGTAAGGAAAACTTACTTAGAGACAACTTCTAATATGCATATTTGATATCATATTGATATTTGCAAAATTATTTTTGTCTGCTTTTGAGCCACATTAATATTGTTTTGTGGCTGTGTGTGATTCTGTGCTTGGAGGTTGCTCTCGGCAGTCATGTGGTGTTGATGTTAGAACCAGGAGTTTCTTTATACTAAGCAGGTGTGCAGTCACTTGAGATGTCCCTTTAGCCACCATTCATTTTTTTAATATCTACATTGAGCAGAAATAATGGCTCAGATGCAATTTTTTCCCTCCTACTGGGGTCAGTTAGCCATTTAGCCTGTCTAGAATGTTCTGTCTTTTGCCTGTTGATGCAGACTACTTCCATCCACTTTGCATATTTCCAAAAAATAAATGCAAAATCACTTAAAAAAAGAAATGCAGTATAAGTCAAAAGCCCAAGTATCTTAAAAAAACTTCCAACTTTTCTTGAATTGCTACAAAGTTAGACAAAAAGTTAAGAAAACTCTTTGTCTTCAAATCCGCCTTATTCAAATTTCTAAAAGAACTATTTCTGATCTATTTTAGGCTTTCCAAAATATATTCAGTAATATTTTTAGTTTATTCAATTTAAATGTTTTTTAATTTTTATTCACGGGTAAATTATATAGGATGATGGGGGCCTAGGAAAGCCGGGTAAGTAGGAAGAAATACACCATGGATTAATGTCTTTTTATGATTGAATAGTGGTAGGATAATAGTAGTGTAGGACTCCCACGAGAATAGCCAAAATATTTTTTAAAGTGACAGTGGAAAGGAAAGATAATAACGTCACCCTAAACTTTATAGAACTAGGTTTCTCCCAAGACGAGGAAGATTGGGGAATTTCAATTACAAAATAAACATAGTCTGACATTTTTCTGTTATTTCGAATGTAGCATGTATTTCATGCCTTATAGCTGACCATATCTATCTTCCCATGTATAGGACAGTCTTCACAATAACTCAGGTGAAACTCAGCACTTCCCAGTCCTCCCTCAAATTTCTTTACTACTATGCCTCATTTAAATTAGTGTCCGTACTTGCCTTCTTATATGCATTCTCTGTCCCTCTCGGAGAGCCTGGCAAGCTACCGAGAGTCTCCTGCCTGCATGACATAGCCTGGCAAGCTCCCTGTGGCATATTCAATATGCCAAAAACAGTAACAATAACGGGTCTCATCCCCCTGACCCTGAAAGAGTCTCCAATATGGCACCATTGGGAAGGACTAGTAAGGAGAGGCTGCTAAAATCTCAGGCCTGAGACGAATGGAGATGATAGTGGCTCCAGCTTGAGCAAATCAATGAGCAATGGGATGACAGTGATAGAGTGATGCAGTGACACTTAGCATCTCAGTTCTTTTTATTAGCAGCAAGAGTAATCCTTAAACTGATACTCAGATTATTATTTTCTTGTCAGCAGGGAGGAAGTAACTCCATTAGAAGTTGTTCTTACCCTCTGCTAGACCAACAATGATCTTGGCATTAAGGTATCTATAAAATCAGGGTCAGTGAAAGTCTGCACAAGCATCTGCTTGGTGTGGGCACTAAGGTCTTGTCAGTCACACAGAGGTAACTGTCAGGCTGTACCTGAGACCCACTGAATGCGCTTGGCCAAGGAACTGGACACTCTCTCCTGAATTTTGTTGGTGCCATGGTTTTTAGAGTGGAGCTAAATTATGTTCTTTGCAGTTAAGACAAACAGTTTAAGTTTCCCAAGTATGTTGCTTATTTTTTGCAAAATCAATGTGATTTCATTATGAATGGAGGGGAAACAAGACTTTCCAGAGAGAATGCAAGTTTTTTTTTTTTTTTTCAGAAAATAGAGCCAATTAAGTAACAGAAAGGAACTACACACCCAAAGTTGGGTTGTGGGTAACTAAAGAAAGAAAACATACCTGGCTTTTGCTTTTGCAGATTGGGTTTTATAGATAGCCCTGGTTTAAGGTCTCATTATACAGATAAAAGTCAACTGTTGAAGTGTTATCAAGCAAAAAGTAAGTTTGAATTTCTGGTACTCTTTTTTTCATACACTTGCTAGGATCTTCTGTTCTTACTGATTTTTTTTTTCTCCTAAAGCGATCTAGGCTTCTCTGGGCTGATGTCATTCAAAATCTATGCGGGCATTAGGTCCTGCATAATCATTCCCAAAGGGGCCCAGCATTCAGACTGTAGTGCTGCTGGTCCAGCATTCAGACTCTAGTGCTGCTTTGCATTAATTAATAAAATTTTAAAAGATCTTTATTTAACTACAGTCAAAATTTTTAGTAGAATTGAAACAATAAAATATATTTTTTTACATGGCTAATTTCTCTGGTCTTCTACATTTCCTGTTTCTTTGATCTATAAGTTTCCTGGTCACAATGGATTTCTCAGAATTTTCCATATTCAATATATCTTTTCTTTGTTTCTTATTTTCATTGACACTATTAGAAATGCTACTACCATATTTGCCTGATAATTCTTGTGTATATATTTAGTCATCCACAGTACTTTTTTGAAACCCTTCCCAAGCTTCTAAGATGACTACATACTCTTTTCCTTAATACTATTAATATTATCTAAACAATGACAAATTATTCAGGGTCAGAGGCACTAACTTTAATTCTTATCAATAGAAGATTCATAGTTGGCACACAGTAACCACTTAGTATACTTTCTGAATACAAACTGAAAACAATTTTATATACCTACCCCACTCCCATAAAAAGAACATTTGACTTTCCTCTGAATCCTGGTAGCAAATTATGCAATGAACATTAATTTTGCTTTTTGGAACTCAATTCTTTCTCATCCATACTCCCATAATTCACATCTATTAATAACAAACTAAATTAATCAAATTCAGTTTGCTGTTGAACATTTATTTATTTTTAATTAAAGTTTCTGAATGCCATTCTTGCTGCACTCTTAAGAAACTGTTTCAGAGTGATAGTTTTGTTATATAAAATTTTATTCTATAACCATAATGCATTCTAAAATTATTGAAGAAAAGGACACTTTTTGTATAGTGTAAAAAATATTTTAAACAATGGTATGGCAGAAAGCTTCACATGTATTTCTAGACTTGGGAAATGCTAGCATTGTAGCACTGCACTGTCCTCCCCCTGTTCATCGATTTGCTCAAGCGGGCCCAGTAACATTTCCATTGTGAGACTTGTTGTTACTGTGTTTGGCAGATAGAATGTGTCACGGGGAGCTTGGCAGGCTTTGCCATGCAGGAGAGATACTCTTGGTAGTTTGCCGGGCTCTCCAAGAGGGGCAAAGGAATCGAACCCTGCTCAGTCAGGCCAGTTGCGCACAAGGCAAATGCCCTACCACTGTGCTCCAGATAAACGCTCATTTATTCATTTAGATATAGGATCTGTATTCTTAGATTTCTCATATGTTTCTTTAAGAACTACTGTCATTCTTGCTAATTTATTCCTTTTCTGCATTTTCCAGTGTATAGAAACATTTTTTCAGCCACATTATTAACAGTGTCTGTTCTCAATAAATCATTAAAGGGTAATAAGTGTGAAACAGGATATCCAGTTAATACTATGCAAGAAAGGAGACAATAGCACACAGATTAAAATTCAGAATTAGCAATTCATCAGTGATTTTGATAAATTTCTTCACTTTTCTTTTTATTTGTAGCAGTGTACTATATTTCTAATATATGCTTGCTATATATTTTTTATTCCTTCTACTCAGCCAACATAGTTGAAGTGAATATATCACAGAAAAGTCAGGTTCAGAATTTCGTTGACTTCAATGTTTTATAAATTCAAAATAGTTATGGAGATTCAATAACTAGTAAATATTTCAATGCTCAGATATAAAATTGCTAAATACTTTTGTACCACAATTTTTTTTCTTATTGTAAGTTTATTAAACACTTCAGAGATGTAGCTGTATTTATCAGATAAATGTTAATACCTAAATCAAAGACTACATGAGAAAAACAAAGAATTATGTTTTTAAAATGTTTTAACTTGAAACTTAGATGGCAATGAGAGAGAAAGTGCTAGTAAATAGAGATAAGACTGTCACTGTCACTGTCCTCCCGTTGTTCCTCGATTTGTTCGAATGGGCCCAGTAACGTCTCCACTGTCACAATTGTTACTGTGTTTGGCGTATCGAATACATCAAGGGTAGCTTGCCAGGCTTTGCTGTGCAGGCGAGATGCTCTCAGTAGCTTGCCAGGCTCTCTGAGAGGGGCGGAGGAATTGAACTCAGGTGGGCCATGTTGGCTGCCTGGAAGACAAACTCCCTACCCGCTGTGCTATCACTCCAGCCCAAAGATAAGACATTTATTGTAATTGATGGGAATTTAGATTTATTATTTTGGAAATTGTGGAGTGAAAATAAAGCAAAAATTGCTAGATAAGTAATGTGATTATATATTAAGAGATATATATTTAAGTTTGCATATAATCAAGGGTAGCACTTCTGAGAAGTCTTGCTAAATGTCAAGTTTAATTATAAATCTGAAGAAAATTTTAATTATTAATTAATATAATCTTAGTGGCTTTTGAGAATTTGAGAATCTCTCAAATCTTACTTCAATCAACTTCGTTCCAACTGTCAATGTAGTTAGCTGTCTTAGATGTCAAGGAAACAGCTAAAAAAAAATAGAGGCCATATTTTTTATTATGCTTCACTCTGCTACTTTTTGTAATTTTACAACTTGAAGAGTTGTGGAAATCCAGCATAAAGTAAGTCTATTGGTACTGGTTCCTTGTTCAATAGCATGTATGCACTTTTGAGTGTGTCACTTTTAGCTGAAGTATGTCCTTTCAAACATACACAACTACTGTACATTTACCAAATTCTCATCGTAGCCAAAATAGTATAAAATAACTTTTATATTGTTCTTAAGTACAGAAAGGGAACTCAGCTTAAAGAGTGGGTTGGACCCCTTGTCTTAATAGCTAACTTGATTGCAGTTCCAGTCTGTAACACAGTACGTCTGAAATCTTTTTGTCAGCATTCGCTGCATCACTGTCATCCCATTGTTCTTCAATTTATTCAAACGGGCACCCGTACATCTCCATTCATCCTAGCCCTGAGATTTTAGCAGCCTCTCCTTTCTCGTCTTTCTCAACATATTGGAGGACCTTTCAGGGTCAGGGTAATGAGACCTGCTATTATTATTGTTTTTAGCATATTGAATATGCCACGGGGAGCTTGCCAGGCTCTGCTGTATGGGCGGGATACTCTCGGTAGCTTGCTGGGCTCTCCGATATATATATATATATATATATATATACATACATATATATGTATATATGTATATATATTTATATTTGTCTATCAAATCACTTATCACTTAATCACTTAATCCCCGTTATTCATCGATTTATTCGAGCGGGTGCCAGTAACGTCTCCATTCCTCACGGTTGCGTGCTAGTGTAGCCCAATGGTATCTGTTCGTTTTAGGAACATGTAGAGCCTCAAACCGATCATTTAGGGTCTTGACGAAGAAGTCTGACCATCTTATAGGTGGGCGTCCACGTGATCTTTTGATGTCTCGTGGAATCCAATCAGTAATGGCTCTAGTCCAGCGGTTGTCTGTAAACCTCATTACATGTCCAGCCCATCTGATTTTTGATGTCTTGGCAAATGAGACAGCGTCTCTGATTCTTGAGCGTTGACGAAGATCAGAACTCCGGATTCTATCTCTCATTTGAGTGAATCGTGATATTCCAAGCATAGTTCTTTCGATTCCTCTTTGAGAGACCCGAATAGTGTTCTCATCCTGTTTTCGTAGGGTCCAGGTCTCTGAGGCATATGTTAATGCAGGAAGAATAGTGGAATCAAAGAGATGTGCTTGTAGTTGGAGGTTCTTTGTCCTTTTAGTTATTTCTTCAATGCTCTTGAAGGCATTCCAAGCCGCTCTCTTCCTCCTGCGTAACTCAGGTGCCAGGTCATTCATCATGTTGATTTCTCGACCTAAGTATATATAACTGTTGCATTCGGAGATGGTGGTTCCGTTGAGAGCGAATGGAGCGTCAGGAACAAGGCTGTTTCTCATAAACATTGTCTTCGTAAGATTCAGTTGTAGTCCAACCTTTCCACACTCACGTCTATCAAATATAGTGTGGTAATTATGGAAATTGTTAAAGAGTGTCTTATGACATTTCGTGCAGCTGCAAAAGTGTCCTCACAGTCCAGGAATACGTTCACTCATATGTGAGGCTTGGCCTGAGCATGTGGAAAGCAGCCTGGAGCTTGACAGGGGTTGGGTAGTGGAGGTCGACTGCCCGGACTGGGTCCCTTGGGACGGGGAGGGTTCTCAACTCCCCTCCCATGCCTCTGGGGCACCCCAAGTGAAAACATTCTGGCAAGAAGATGTATATGCAAATTATTTACACAGGTAAATAATAATCAAAATTCTAAATTTTTAAGTACTTATATTGTCATTTTAGAGATTGAGAATTAGTTGGAAGAAAATATATATATATATATATATATATATATATATATATATATTTGTTTTTTGTGTCTCACCTGGCGATTCACAGGGGTTACTTCTGGATCTGCACTCAGGAGTTACTCCTGGCGGTGCTCAGGATACCATATGGGATGCTGGGAATCGAACCCAGGTTGGTCGCATGCAAGGCAAACACCCTACTCGCTGTGCTATCTCTCCAGCCCGAGGAAGAAAATATTTTAAAGATATATTAAAGTTTCATATTTATCTAGTTCCATATCCAGAAAAGAATATAAAAACTGGATAAACATCAGGTTCTGATGTTTTGTCAGCATTACTAAATAATATTTATAATAATATTTATCACCCCCTGAGAATAAGTAACTTTGCATAAGTTATATTTTTTGTTTGATTTTGTTTGGACTAATAATTTAGATCCATCTTCTTTCTTACTTTAACCCCCCCCCCTTTTTTTGTAAAGCCTGTAGTGCCTTTCTCTATCCACTTTTACAGCATGATACTGAGCTACATCGTGGGTCCCAAGACACAGTTGTATATAATGTCACACAATCATGAGACCACCATCACATTATCATCTCTGCTACATTCTATTAGCTAATAGTAAATCATATTCTATACAATTTCAACAAGGAGAGTTTTGCTAAAAGAGGTAAGTACAGTAGCATCTGCATAGCCCATGGTTATACTTTTAAAAATTTCTGTCATAAAAGTCAGTGAGATTAAAAAATGTTACCTGTAATAAGGTATGTTGAGAGTCTATGTTCGTAGAACATTTGTTTGCTATACTATATTGTTTTAATTATTTTTTTAATTATTGCTAATCTCTGTTGGCTTTGGAGGGGAGAAAGAAAACATACTGTAAAAGACCTTGGCATATCCACATTATTCATATCACCTGGAGGACTTGGACAAGATCTACAACCTATATGGGAGGATTATTTTATTTGGAGGTGAGATTAAGGTGCTACCCTGAACTCTAGAAATAACAAAATTACAAGAATTTTAAGTCAAATTTCAAGCCAATAACAATGAAGTCCATTACCCTAGCTGAGGACTTTTTTGCTTTATCAACACGTCATCACTTTTCACCTGAAGACAGACATGAGCACTGCTAGAAATACTTTGAATTCATTACACGTAGAATTTTGAATAATTTTTGGTTGTTATATATTCTAAAACCTTTCACTGTTTCCAGTGTTTTTGCAACCCCCATTTCAATTACAGGACTCCACGTGGGGACAATGACTGACAGTTGAAGAAGATCGGCTCTACAAATTCATTTTTCAGAGCAATTTGGCATTTCACCATAATACTTACATAGCGGATGCTTTCAAATGACCATGAAATCAGATAGGGAGAAAAATAAATTTACTAGTATTTTGTGCTTTAGATTTTTCCCCCTTTTGCTTGCACATTTTTTGTTGTTGTTCTTAAAATACCAAAGTGTCTCCTGACTCTTCTTTTTTTTTTTTTAACATATGCATTCAGTATTACTACATCAC
Organism: Sorex fumeus; assembly: GCF_029834395.1. Classification (NCBI taxonomy): domain Eukaryota; kingdom Metazoa; phylum Chordata; class Mammalia; order Eulipotyphla; family Soricidae; genus Sorex; species Sorex fumeus. Next base: position 12,660,524 of record NW_026606297.1, on the reverse strand, counting down.
TGTGCCCCCATTGTTCATCAATTTTCTCAAGCGGGCCCAGTAATGTCTCCATTGTAACAATTGTTACTGTGTTTGGCATATCGAATACGTCACGGGTAGCTTGCCAGGCTTTGCCATGCGGGTGAGATACTCTCGGTAACTTGCCGGGCTCTCCGAGAGGGGCAGAGGAACCGAACTTGGGTCGGCCATGTTGGCTGCGTGCAAGGCAAACGCCCTACTCGCTGTGCTATGGCTCTAGCCCATTACTACCTATAGTCAAGATTTCTTTCAATTAATTAAATAGATTCAAACATATTATAGATAAAAGGCAAAGATACTTTCAGAAGCAGGAACCCAGATTTCCATTCAAGCCTTTACATCAATGGTGTCAAAGGCATATTTGTTGTCAAGCAGAAAAGCATACTCAGTTTTATTAATTATTTTTAATTGTTTTACATTTTATATTTAAATAATAATCTGGATGAAACCAAACTGGTTATTTAATGATCGTTTCCATTAGATATTAATCAATACTTAAAAATATTGCTTATGTGCAATGAATCTATAATATACAGTTTTAGAAATAAACACAAAATTTCTAAATATTCATTTTATAACTGTGAATATACTTATTGTATATCAGTGTTAGTAAATACTGCCTTCAGAAAAGTCAGCCTATATTTCAGAATAGGAAAATATGTGAGTGGTATTAGTTAATTGCCAGAATAACCTAAAATATTATAAATGTTTTCACAAGAGCTTTTCCCTCCTCACATTTACATTGGATAAGCTTATGTCCTCTTAATGCTGTTAAAAATAGAAAGAACAGGCCCCAAATGGGCCTGCTCTTGTAGGGCCTATCTATGCTTCTTACATAACCTAATTACAGTTTCAACTTCTCCCAAAATTGGAACCTCAAGTTAATCAAACTGGTGTCTCCTGGTCAGTACTAGGGAAGCAATCTGCATGATTAGACACTACCATGCCCTAAATTAAGAGGGCTTTACCTGAAAAACTCTTTCTTTTCTTCTACTAATAACCTTGTTCCACCCTCTTCCTCACTATAAAATCCTTTCATTTTGTGCAGATCTAGCGGGGTCTTATCCCTTGTTAGTTGGGATGTTGCTGACTCATTAAAATTCATGACTCATTAAAATCAATGGTATCTCTAAATGTATGAAGTTTGCTTTTTTAAGAAAACATCTCCAATATTTCAGAATTTTCCTGTTTGTTTTTAAATCAGGAATCGACTCTCAGGTTGCTGTTTTCCTTCAGCTCACTTAAAGATATGTTAAACTTTTTAAAACATTTCTAGACCACTTTTAAAAAGTTTATCGTTCAACTCAAAGTTCAAAATTATCATTCTTTGCTCTATCTCTCTCATTAAGCAAAATGTTTCTGAGATTTTCTCTTTCCAATCTATTTCTTTGGGATAAACTGGTTTCTTAGTCCATTGCCTTTTAAAAAATCCCTTATTCTAAATCAAAAGTGTGTTTCCATTTTTACTGTTTCTAACTAAAATTCTAATTCTCTTTGCATTGTCTAAGTTAAGTCCTAGCATTTATCTTCTCTATATTTAGTACCAGCCTTGCCTGGAAAGCATTGAGCAAACATGGACGCAGTCTAGTTCTTATCTAAATTTAAAAAAATGGAAAGAAAAAATAAAGTACCAGAGAGCACGGGAAACATTATACAAAATGCAGTAAAACTATGGCTTCATATAAGCATACTTTTCTTCTGCATACATAAATTTAATGCTAGGGCTACATAGTTTCTGTCATTTTTTCCCCATGGAATTTAATGATCAAAAAGGGTCACAAGAAAATGCCACAATTTTTTTTAAGTGCCGCTTTATAGAGTCATACACTGACCATGACCATTTTGAGAAAACAAAAAAAATATATATATAAAAATCTCTCAACTGAAATATACTTAGGGAGAAAACACAATAAACAATAAATTCAATTGAAATAAGCTGATGAGAGAAATCAAAGAGCTACCATCATGGTAGGGATCACTGTTCCTGCCATGGCCCTCTTGAATATTTATACTTTCATTTGTAGGACATAATCAGTGCAAGCAGGCAGAACACAGCTGAGGAAAGTATATGTGTGTCTCACCGTGCACTAGGATCAGGCCTAAGGGTTTCCTGGGATTGGTTGGCAGATGGGTCATGCTCCACACCCCCAGGCAACATCTGGACTACACATCATTCTTCACCTTCAAGTTCAGTTCCCCAACTTGGAATATCCTCTTTAACACCAAGAGATATAGCTCTGGAAACCACCAAGCATCACCAGTAAGACCTTGGTTTCCCACCCGAGTTGCCCGTCCAAGTAACTCTACCCCTGGGCCCATGCATTGAACCAGATTGCTCAAAGGCAGACCACAATCCAGGGACCCTGAGCATTGCATTAACGACCCTAACAAATAAATTTGAAAGTTTTTTTGTATAATTTAAGTTTTTGAATACCTTTTTTAAATACCTAGGAGCCATTGATTAGAATGGTAACTACCACAGAGAAGAGTACTTCTATTTCTCAATTTCTGTATCAGTAGGAGTTTAACATCTTGAATGAACACTTGGCACCCAAGTGGTAGAACCACTTCCTGTGAACAAAGCTCCATGATGTTTACCATGTATGTTAGAACTCAGCCAGTAAAATCAGAAATTCACTCTAATTACTGCATTCATCTAGGTGAACTTCCCCCGCAGGAAATGCCAGGTTCACACTGGTTACTTGGGATGCTTGCAAAGGCTCTGCTTCAGTCGTGCTTCTAACGGACTGTGTTCCTGGATGCAGAACTGTACCTATCTCTAACTGCTGTCCATACTCTAATCTGGTTGCAATGTGCCAGGAAATCACTTGCAGTAGCAGAGACAACATTATGCAATCCTGCTGAGTTGCAGGCAGGATCACACTTGTGTATGAGATAGTACAAGAGATAGGAAGCTGGAAAAGGAAACCCCACCCATGCTTGCAAGGCTGTTTAACCACGGAGTCATTTGCCTGTCCCCTCATATCCTTTCACAGTTATTTTTTTTCCCCCACTTACATTTTTTAAGTTTGGGGAAATGTATTGATTAACTTTTCCCCACTTACATTTTAAGTTTGGGGAAACTTATTAAATAACTTCCCTGCTATTTTTCTATTGTCATTGTGTGCTCTGTGATAATTGCTTTTCATTTAAGATTAATGAGTAAAGAATTTATTTGTTTAATTTATTTAAGCATGATGTGGATTTTAAAAATGTGCATTCTGAAGATACATTGTCCAAGGAAACTATTTCATGAAATGGAAGGCTGGGTGCAGAGCCAAATACAGAAGCAAATAAATGGAGCTTATAAAATGTCAGACTTTTATGGAAGTAGTGAAACATATAGAACAGGATTTCCTTTAATTACAGATTGAAAATTAGAACCCACCTGCTTACAAGCCTGTGATTTGTTTGAAACCCCACCAATATTATATAGGACGAGATGTAATGTAACTTCATAATAAACATCTAAAAGATTATGGATAGAGAAAAATAATCCAATGATGCCTTCATTTTATAATTATTTTGTGGTACTTATAATACACCATTTGGGATGTCTTCTTGTTCTGTCCTCTAGGCAATTCTAAAATAACAGCAGGAGTGTTATTGTTTTCACACAATCTCACAGATTCTTATTTCTGAGTGCTTCAAAATTCCGTTTATCACAGTACTAAAAAAAAGACCACTGTTGTTTGGAAATAACCCAGGAAGGTGTTTGCCAAATCTAAGTGTCCTTCAGACTTATTCCTTGAGCTTCAAAGTGTGGTTAGTCAACCAAACGAAATACTCTATTATTCCTATTCAGGGAAATACACAATAGTAGCACTGTCTGTAGCACTGTCCTCCTGTTGGTCCTTGAGTTGCTCGAGTGGGTCCAGTAATGTCTCCATTGTGAGACTTGTTGTTACTGTGTTTGGCATATCAAATACATCACAGGTAGCTTGCCAGGCTTTGCCGTGTGGGTGCAAATACAAAAAAAAAAAAGGAAAAGAAAAATAGAAGAAGAAAGAAAGAAAAAGAAGGAAAAATAGCATTTGTAGTAAAAAAAAAAGTCTTCTAAAGAGCAACTTTGCTTTGATTTTCAATCTCAGCTTTACCTTGAAATCATCAGCAAAGCTATTTCAAAATATTGATTCCAAAGCCTCAGTCTGACCATTTGATTCAGCTTCCCTGGTGATAGATCTCAGATACTGGTATATTTTACAGTAAGTTTGGGGCTCAATCTAAGTTTACATATAAAGAACAAGATACATAACTTGGGAAACTTATGAAATCTATATCAAGTAATGATTATTTTTCTGTATGTCAACAAAGTAATGTGTTTCCCTTTAGAAAAAATGTTGCTTTTATTAGATTTTGTGGGTGAAATATATGTATATATATATATCTTCTAAATATTTTCTATGTTAACAGGTCAAAGACTAAAATACCACATTTTAACCAGTGTTTTTTTAATATACTAGGAAACTGATTCCATATCATAGCAATTAATTTTTAAAGTTAAGCTCTTAAGTTTGTTTTAGAAAAATAAATGCATGAGACAGATATTCTCCTTACTTACTATTGAGTTTGTAGAGGGAAGGCATCATGGGTAGCTTGCCAGGCTTTACCATGAGGGCGAGATAATCTCGGTAGATTGCCGGGCTCTCTGAGGGGGGTGGAGGAATCGAACTCAGGTCGGCTATGTTGGCCGCTTGCAAGGCAAACACCCTACCTGCTGTGCTATCGCTCCAGTCCAAGGCATAAGGTAAGAGCAGTTTATTTCATCCCTTAGTTTATTTTATCCAAGTAATTATATTGTCTCTATAAAGAATGTCATAATTAAAATAACTAAAATTAATTGTTATGGTTAATGTCATGAACTCCACCTTTTCAGTTAATTAGAAAAGTAATCATTTACATATTTATAGGGTTGGAGCAATAGCACCGTGATAGGGCGCTTTCCTTGCACGCAGCTGGCCCAGCTGAGCTGGGTTCGATTCCTCCGCCCCTCTCAGAGAGTCCAGCAAGCTATCGAGAGTATCTCGCCCACATGGCAAAGCCTGGCAAGCTACCCATGAGGCATTTGATATGCCAAACACAATAACAACAAGTCTCACAATGGAGAAGTTACTGGGTCCGCTCAAGCAAAATCGATGAACAACGGGAGGACAGACAGTGTCTCTAAGATTATGAAACTAGGAAATTTATGCTCTTTTGTAACTAACAAAATTTTCTAGACTGGTGATGACATTTCACCCTTTTTACAGTTTTCATCATTTTGCTAATTTATTTATTTGGCTCTGTGGGTGATACCTGGCAGTCCTCAGGGATGACTCCTTGCTCTGAGCTGTGGGATCATTCCTATAGTGTGCAGGAAATTATTTGGGGTGCCAGAGATTGAACCTTAATTGTCCCATGAAAGGCAAGTTCCCTAACCGCTGAACTATCATTCCAGTCCATGCTGTCATCATTAAACCAATGTATGTATTTTCATTCATCACTTTATTGTCAAGGCTGGGTCCGGCGACCCGAGTTTGATTCCTCCACCCATCTTGGATAGCCAGGTAAGCTACCGAGAGCATCTCACCCGCACGGCAAAGCCTGGCAAGCTACCCATGATGTATTCAATATGCCAAACACAGTAACAAGCCTCACAATGTTACTTGGCCCACTTGAGCAAATTGATGAACAATGGGAGGACAGTGACAATTTAGATCAAATTCATAAATAAGGTCAAAGCAAATTTGCGCTGACTGATTCAAGGTAAGTAATATTATCCCCTATAGTAAGACTCTGCTCCCTAAATATATAAAGAATAATGGGAAGAAGTCTTTATGATGAATTGTTTATTTTCAGAACATATCAGCGTGGATAATTAGAGACAACAGTGATATTTTCTCCATCTGGCAAGTTCACTCTCAGTCCATCATTGAGTTAAAATTGCACACACATAATGAACTCAATACAAGATTCACTGATTTGCCCTTTGAACTGACATGTAAATAGGATTCCTAGTGAACCAAGGCACAGATACCATCTTAGTAGATGAGTCATGAGAGGTTAATATTACTCTAGGCCATCAGGAATATATTACTTTTCTCAAAGGCTAAAAATATTTTTTCAGGAGTCAGTAATGCAGGGTGACTGCCTTAATTGATGGTGGTGGCAGGCCAGTGACTAAAACCTACTCTGAGTCCAAACACATGTGTTTGGAAGTAGGTTTTCACATTGATATTATGGAAAATCATTTTTTCTTTAAATAATTCCTGTTGTACGTATCTACCATACTTTTAGCAAAGAAATAAAAATAATGAAAATCTGTTATTTGTAAATTTGTGTTTAACATAATGATATGAACAATAAAATTATTGTTTTATCTCTTCTGGGGAAAAATAAAGGAAACAAGAAAAGGCAAGAAAAATAGATGATTTTAATTACATAATTTAATAAAATAATTCAAAGATCTGAGAAGTAAAATTGTAAGTTAGACCAGCATTTGTCAGTCAGGAGGTTCATGGCCCTCTGTGGACTACCAGGAATTTTCAAGGTGAAAATTACATGAATGGTGGAGCATGGTATGACACTAAGGGAGCTGAGGGGTGAAGGGGCCTGGGACAAAGAGAGGAAGCAAAGTCACAAAAAGGGACCAGGTTCACAGAAAAGTTTAAGAAGTACTGAGTTAGGGAGTGATAAATAGAAATTCAGAATAACTGTGAAATGTTTTGTATCAATAAGCTAAAAATAAACACAAAAAAACACAACATTTTAGCTTTGGTAGTATAGAATATTTAATGTAAACCTAGATATGAGATATGTCAGGTATGTATGGGAATAGTTATTATATTAGAAATATTTTTAAAATATTGAGAGAAATAAAAATTATGTTAAAAATCTTCAAACATATCTGTAGATATAATATTTTTTTAAAAAAATGTTTGATTTGTTTTTTCTTTTTTGGGGGTTGGATTTGGGTCACACATGGCAGTGCTGAGGGATTATTCCTGGATTTGTGCTCAGGGATCACTCCTGGTGTTGCACAGGGGATCACATGGCATGTCAGAGATGCAAACAGGGTCAACTGTATGATGATAATAGCCTTAATCTCTTCACTACGGCTCCAGCACCTAAAAAAAACACTTGAAAATGAAAATTCCAGGCATTCTGAGTTAAATATATTTACACAAAGCAGAAATATTAAAATATCCACTCCTGGACATAATTCAGGGCTTAAGAGCATGTTTTGTATGAGGCCAACTCATTTCATACATTACTCTGAGGGTCACCAGAGTTGGTCAACACTGAGCAAAACTCTGCCTCCCCCAAAGTAATCTATTCCTTGTGAGGCATATCTAAAAACATACTAAAATGTATAATGATGGCAATGTAATTAAAATGTGAAATTGAAAAAGAAATTGAAAACTTGAATATTTGTACAGAAATAAAAGGTCAGGAAGAAACTGACATTACATTTAATTAGTCTGTTTTGATTATTTATAACCACATTAAAATCTACTGCAATATTTAGTGAATTTTACCAAATTCAACTTGATTTTCTCATAGGTGTGTAAATTAAGTTTAACTTTTAGTTTTCATACTATGTATAGAAGTACAGAAAATGGCTGAAAAATCCAAAATATCTTCACTTACTTGACTTTCAAGCCGTTCTATTGGTAGCTGAAACCTCATCTGAGGAAAAGCAGCAGAATAGAGCTCGGTTTACCCTCATACAAGCTTGTTTATATCAATGCTTCAGTTTCCTTACATCCTTTGGGTGGAGATCCATAAAAGGTTATTCTGAACTGAAAATGGGGTCAGTGTTAAGGTCCACCCAAGAGTTTTAGAAAATTGCACCTAAAACTGGGACCAAAGAACCATTATATTATTTATTTATTTATTTATTTCAGTTGATTTATTTGAGGCCCTTTGGTTTACAATACTTTTCATGATCAAGTTTGTGCATACTGCATTAAACATAGAAGAGGGAAATGTAGGTAATAACAATGACCAAAGACAATAGAATCTGAAATGACTTTATAGAACTTAATTTACTAAGGAAGGGGTGAGGGGTGGATTGGGGCATGCACAGAATTGGACCCTGTCCTTTAGTTGGGAGTTCATCTCACAATTCCTAGGAGGTCACTTAGAATGTGACCCCTAGACAACTCCAGATTAGATTTATTAAAGACAGAATAGATGGTTGAAATGTTTATCAAGCACCACACATGGATATTTGGTCAAGGAAACTGAGGTGAAGGATTAAATAATCTAATATTTCTGAAATTTGCAGTGCTGATGGCTTCACAGGGAGTAAAGAAAACACATGCTAGGGAGGGAGATACTGGTACACTTCCGGGAAAGTGGATTCTATTCTTCTACTTCCTCATCATCTAGTTCTGTGTATTTTATCATAATATGATGAATGTAACAAAGTGTTTGCATTTTCAGAGCAAATATGAACATAAACATAAGGTAAGGTATATGGGAATTCCCAGTTTATAGCCAGTCAACCAGAAGCTCAAGTTCTGTGGCTGTGTAACTGGCTGGAGGTGTAGAGTAAATCATGTGGGACCAAACCTTTAGTCTGAGGAATCAGGTGCTCTCTGAAGGTAGTGTCTGAATTAAGTTAAATTGATAAGATAGAAGACAGGGTCTCTGAGAATTAGAAAAGGTATCTGTATATTGTAGACTATGCATGGGGATTATATTATACTTAACATAAGAGTTGGCTATGTGTATAAAGGTAAAGGCCCTCCCGTTGATCATCGATTTGCTCGAGCGGGCCCAGTAACGTCTCCATTGGAGACTTTGTTGTTACTGTGTTTGGCATATCGAATACTCTCGGTAGCTTGCCGGGCTCTCCGAGAGGGGCTATGTGTATAACAGTAAATAAATATATTATATACCTATATGCATGCATATATACATTCATATATAATGAGAAACTTAAAAAGCAATGTTGAAGATTTAGTTCATTATTTTTTTACTGTGTACAGCATCAAATTCTCAATATAATTATATATAGGTAGATCTGTGTGAAAAGGAAATGGCTTAGATTTTAACAATTGCCTGTTTTTGTCTTTGCAGAGTTCTTATAAGTGCAATAAAGATTGTGACCAGTAGCACAGGAAGTTGACTCAAGAAAAGAGTATTTCTACCTCTCATTTCAACTCACCTCAGCTCCCAGCACTGGGGGGAAGAGTCTATTTGCACCTTACATGGGCACTGTGTGTCTGGGCCTTGTCTTTCCTCCACAGAAAAAAATTTCAGAAGGAGATGAAATAGAGAAGCAAGAAAGTTTTTATTGAATAAAACTTACTTAGAAAGATGTGGGAGGAGAGAAAGATGTGAAATATATTCAAAAGAGCACAGGTTTCTTTAGAGTGGAAATAAGCAGGAAAGAGTCAAGCAAGTAAGATAGTGTTCAAGGCCCCAAATGACTTTTGGAAGAAGCTTTTATATAATTTGTCCTAATATTATTTTTTTCTGTTATGAAAGTTTATTTAAGTGTTATCATAGGAAAGCTTTGCTCTGTTGATAGTCATCTCATAATCTTACCTCTTATACTATAGTTTGTCTCTTCATAATCTCTGGGGTAGATTTGTGCAAGGAGGAGTACCTCTGTTTCTCCTCTCCTAAGCTCAGAGTTTGTAGTCTTCCTACTCTAGGACTTATTTTGGATTTGGCCATCTCTTATTAAGATTTGTTATTCCCCAGAAGTACATTATCTGTGTACAGGGTCCCCTTACCGTCTACCTACAATAATATTTACTTTAATATTAAATGGCACTGTCCTCCTTTTTTGCATCGGTTTGCTCAAGTGGGCCCAGTAACGTCTCCATTCTCCATTGTGTGACTTGTTATTACTGTTTGGCATATCGAATAAGCCACAGGGAGCCTGCCAGTCTTTGCTGTGTGGGCGAGATACTCTCAGTAACTTCCAAGAGGGGCAGAGGGATTGAACCCCGGTTGGCCTAGTCAGTCCAGTAGGCCACGTGCAAGGTAAAGGCCCTACTCACTGTGCGGCTCAGTATCATTGTGACACTTGTTGTTACTGTGCTTGGCATATTGAATATGTCACGGGTAGCTTGATAGTCTTTGCTGTGCATGAGAGATACTCTCAGTAGCTTGTCGGTCTATCCTAGAGGGGCGGAGGAATTGAACTCAGATAGGCCGGGTTGGCTGTATGCAAGGCAAACACCCTACCTGCTGTGCTATCGTTCCATATTTAAGCAAGCCAATCGATGTGTTGGCATGAGTACTTGCTTCTTTAACAAACATTATAAATATTCCATAGGAGAAATTTGGGAATACATATGTGATGCAAAAATATTTCTAGACTAAGCAAATCAGAAACTTGAAATGTAAGTATCACAGAAAAATAATTTTTCTCAGAACTGAGATTAAAAATTTTGCCTGTAATAATTATTTCTTTTATTCAATGCCCATAATAGCTGAAATAAATTATACCAAATATATAATTTTTCTTTTTTTACATTGTGATTTCTGAAAATTTGAAAAGTTTTTTTTTTTATTTTGGTGGATAAAACAAAAAAAACACTGTCAAACATAAAAATAAAGCAAGTAAATCAATTCATCCTTCTCACTTATGGTCTTACACAAATTTAAATTATTTTCTTTGTTTTAGCATAAGACCATTGAAATTATCAAAATAAAGTAGCAGGTAAATGCCAATATTCAAAAGACAGGCAATACCAAATATTGCTGAGAATGTGGAAAACCTAAAACTGCCAAAATAAAATTGATAGAAGTATAAAAGGGAACAATTAACATGAAATATGGTTGGCATTATTAAAGATTACCACAAGCAGCTTCAGTTACAAGTAGAAGCTTACTCTTCTAGGTACATATTCTGTATAAATGTATGTAAAGACATACTCATTCATGGATACGTAATAATGCTCATATAGCATCTTCAATCACTAGAGCCTCAACTGGAAATCTGCATGTTTATCACCAGACAAACAAATAAAAGGAGGGGTTGGAACAATAGCAGAGTGGGTAGGAGGTTTGCCTTGCACAAGGCCAACCTGAGTTTATTTCCCAGCATCCCATATTGTCCCCTGAGCATCGCCAGGAGCAATTCCTGAGTGCAGAGCCAGGAGTAAACCCTTGTGCATCGCCAGGTGTGACCCCAAAAAGAAAAAAAAAATAATAATTCCACATTCAAAAACACAGGGAATGAAAGCAGTCATTAAAAGTTGAATTAAGCACCAGGAGGATTGCTCCATGGCTTAGTGGCCATTCGGGCATTCTAGAGGAAAGGGCAGCTCAGATAGAGAAGGGAACACCAAATAAAGGGTGTTTGGAGGATCCTCCCAGGAGGGGAGATGCATGTCGAAAGTAGACTATGGACTGAACATGTTTGCCACTCAAAGCCTCTTTTGCAGACCACAGCACCCAAAAGGAGAGAGAGAACACAGGGGATTGCCCTGCCACAGAGGCAGGAGGGGATGGGGGGATGGGGGTGGGGAGGATATTATCCATGGTGGTGGAAAATGGGCACTGGTGGAGGGATGGGTTTCTGATCATTGTATAATTAAACCCAAGTACAAAAAATTGTAAATCTACAACTGTACCTCATGGTGTTTCACTAATAAAAAAATTTTTTTAAAAAAAATATCAAAGCAATATTGAGCAATATTAAAGAATACAAAAAGAAAAAGTAGCGTAGTAGTTTATATGCTATAAGTTTGTAAGAAAGGAAAAGTGTTCCAAATCACTGATAGGCATGAGATATAGAGAAAAACTGGAAGAATAAAAGGTGAGTTTGTCCTTGATATTTACTTGGGTGACAAACTATGAGATATTTTGCAAAACTGAAACGGAAGATGAATGTATTTTTCACATGTTAATTTTCAAGAAATAACAATTTTGTTTACATCTAATGTCAAATTACAGAAATTACCATTATAACAAATTCCTGATCATTTATATTAATATCACAGTTCTAATTTTATCTTTTGTAATTTATTTACGTCACTCAGTTCACAGAAGTGTTTCCTTAAAATCCTGTAAGAGGGATATAAATAGATATAAAAAACTGGATGAAATGTGAAACTGTGTACAAATTATACATTGATTTAATAGCCTACAACTTATCACCTGCATTATCTTTTGGTGAAAACAACATGTTAATTATTTCAGCTACTTCTATGTAAACTACTGCATTAGACAAAGTGTAAAGATAAATACAGCCGAGATCTATATCTGTCCCTCCCCTTCTGACTCATTTCACTCAGCCTGATACACTCCATTCATTTATAATCGAATTTCATGACATCATTTCCCCTAACAGTTGCAAGTATTCCATTGTGCAGATATAGAATTACTGCATTCAGTTGTGGGATATAAAAAAAATAGTAGGCCTTTACTTTACTTTACTGTAGCACTGTCCTCCCATTGTTCATTGATTTGCTTGAGTGGGCACCAGCAACGTTTCCAGTGCGAGACTTGTTGTTACTGTTTTTGGCATATCGAGTATGTCACAGGTAGCTTGCCAGGGTCTGCCGTTCAGGCGAGATAGAGATACTCTAGGTAGCTTGCAGAGCTCTTAGAGAGGGGCAAAGCAATCAAACCTGGGTCAGCTGCATGCAAGGGAAATGCCTTACCCGCTGTTCTAACACCCCAGCCTATATATATATATATATATATCTCTATATAGAGATATATATATATATGTGTGTATTTATTATCAAAACATTTATAAACTCTGAACAAATGGTTAAAAAATGGTAAGTTATCAAGTGCTAAACAGTTATATGATAAAATGCGCATATGAAAATTTTAATTGTATTTCAAGAATAAAAGTGCAAATTAGTGAAATTAAGTAACACATCTGGCAGGTTTCAATGTAAAATGAGTGTCCTTGACATTTCCTTTCTCATTTGTTGTTGATGGGAAAACAAAATGGTGACAACAATTGCAGAATTACCTAATATTACTTAACAGCAACTAAAATTTACCTTAGAGCTGATACTATTACAAAGATATCTTATAAATGCATATATGCATTGGGCTGTGATATACCACTCATAATGTATCTTCTATAAGACCAATGTGTGTTTTTGTGTGTGCGTGTTGTGTGTATGAGTGTGTACACATATAGACAAACAATAATGCTCCTTCAAACTCAAGACAAAATATTCAGTAAGATGCACATTAGCAAAATAGCAAACATGTATCTAATAAAGAGAAAGACACACAAATGTATGTAATATAACTTATATTACGTTTTAAGAAAACTCTTGATAATAGGTCCTGGGTAAGTTTATGGAATATTGAACATTATGTAGTGAGCTAAAAAAGGATAACACTGAAGGGTCATAGTGCATACAGCATACGTTGGAGATATACAATTTGCATATTAGGTCAAGAAAAAGCAGAATATAACCAGAAAGGATTTATGAAATCAGACAACCTGCTTTAAATTTCTTTTTATATAATGCATTTAGTTATTCAAGTAGGAATCAAAATTTTTTACTTTAGATCATGCATTTAGTTATTTAAAGTGGAACTCTAATTCTAAAATAGAAATCTAAATTTTGACTTAAATTACTAAATGCATAATATAAAGAAAGAATGGAAGAGGGGAAGAAATGCCAGTTAACAGCTGAGAGTTTGCTCTTAGCATGCTCTTAGTGTGCTGGGTCTGATCTTACTTAATCCTTGTTCATACCATCTGATTTAGTTACTGAAAACTCTGTTTTAGAGCAGATCCATGAGATAGACACATCAAGAACTGAGGGAAGGCCAGGGTTGTACAATCAGCAAACTGCACCACCAGTGCGCCATCCAGAGCCCATTCTGCTAATTGTTGGTCTCACTGCCGTAGATCTAGGTTTGGTCCTATTGACTAGAGTTGCCCTTATGTCAGACACGTGGAGTGAGGAAGTGGGAATGAAGGAAGTCACTAAATTAAGAACTGTTGGATAAAATTGGGCTATTTCTAAATTGATCATTTTGGCAAAACTTAGAGTTGTATTAAATTAGGCAGGGATTGAATTTGGCATTGAATTTGGTAGACAATATAAAATAATTCAGAGAATTCCGAGACAACAAATGTGACCAAGTTCAATATATATATATATATATATATATAAAACTTCTATATGCAGTATATTCAAAGGAATATTATACATATTTTTCTTTATGTATTACATTAATATCATAAACTATGAGAGACAGATAAACAATTTCCAAACACTTTCATTATATGCTAATGGAAAATTGTGAAGAAAATATATTTTGCTTTTGTTTTTTTGGAAGCTGTTTGAGACTTATTCCAAGGCAACCTCCTTAACCTCTATATTTTCTCTCCAGCCAAGAGAAGACGTATTTAAACCAGATGGTATGTTTCAATTTTCCAACCTTAGGATTTCTTAGTGGTAGATATATCAGTTTTTACTATTTCCCACCTCTCTGTCTTGTTTTCTCGACAGTAACAGAGAGTCCATCAAAGCAAGCTCTTTCTCTCCGTGCTTCCACAGAAGATGGTACTCCTCAGAGAACTCTATCCACTTAACCCATTTCCTCTGTATTGATACCTCACCTGGGAGAAACTATTCACATCTTTATTTTGAAACTATGGAATATAAATCAGAGAGGCCAGACAGTAGACTCACAGAAATAAGAATGGATAGGGCTAGGAAGATATGGCTGGGACCAAGAGTGCCTGAGTACTAGATAAATGATTCCTCTGCATCTTTCCAGGGAGATGGCTCTTATTTAGCAAATGTGTCTGCCCATTAGTTTGTCTGCAAGGAGTGCTTCAGGACTCCTCCGAGGTGAGCACCGACAGGAGCTGTGCAGTTATGAATGACCACTTAACTGTAATTGTCTTCGGAATTTTTGCTTGCCTAAGGGGCTCAGAGGCTCAGCTCTGCTATATTCATGTGGGTTTCTGTCTTCTAAACCTATGTATGGACTCTTGTTGTTTTACTGTAGCTTAATTTCCCTTCTTGGACCTATCATGGACTCCCTCCTAATTAGACCAATTCCGGCCTTGATTTGTTTTCTGCAGGTCACAAGTGGGAAGCTTCATTGCCTAGCAACCTTGTAGACCTCCAAAAGACTCTTTCAGCCTAGGGCACTGGTGGTTGGTGGGTGTTCGTGAGTGGGGCGGCAGGATTTTTTTTTCCTCTATAATGAGTAGCTTATCTCCCCAGATCTCCTGTCATATAACAATACTAACTAAACCTTATGAAGGGACAGAGTTCCAGGAAGCTTCCGTTCAAGACATACAGAAGAATCTAGGTTGGGTCCCGTAAGGACCTTTCATTCCTCCTTTACTGTGCCAGAGTGAACTTACTTGCTAATTAGTTGGCAATATAAATATAAGCCAAGCAATACAACAGATCTTAAAATAGGAAATAATTGATTCCCTTAGAACATGACTTTGTGCCACCAAGTCTATTTCTCTTCCCCCACTCCCTTGTATTTTGGTTCTATTGTAAGCTTGCCAACCTAGATTACTTTCTTACTTTTTATTTTTTCTTGTGGATTAAAGCACAGCTAAATTTGCTTGCCTAAAGCACAACTTTATGTAACACAAAGTCCCTGTTGAAAATCTCCGAGGACAGGTTAATTAGTTGATTTCCATTTCTTACATGTGATAGGTTAATGCCCTGGGCTGCCTAGACCTCACTCTGCCCTCTGTTATCTCATTTTAAGAGTCAGATGCTTGCAAATAATTCAACTAATTCTTTCACTTAGTTACTCTTAAATGACAAAGACTACTAAAAGCAGAAAAAAGGGAATTCTGTTGACTAAAAAGCCAAACCATTTGTACTTAAAATAAGATAACTGGGATCTCAAAGGACATCCCTGACTTTCTAACCTAAGCATTTTAGTTTTAATCCCTGAGGTGGGATTTCATGGTTTTCATGAAGAAAACCAAGGTTTTTGCCTGAAAGAATCTTGAGCCTGAAAATCAGACTGGGGGAGCCACAATGTTTGCCCAGGCTTCCTCTCATTTTGTGGAAGGTGACATCTTCCAGGGCAGGGGCTGGCAGTCAGAAAAGCTCTTTCAAGATCTAGGTTGATGCCATTTTCAGCAAAGTTGGGAGGAAATATGGGAAGTGTTCCAAATTCCAGTAAAAAAAGTGTAAGTCATAGATAGTAAGAATATTGGGAAAGCAAGACTGAAATGAAAGTCACCTTATACCAAGGATGGAAGGTCTGCCAAGATGTATGCAGGGTGCTGGGAATTCCCTCTTGGTGAATTTCAGTTAACTAGCCAAAGCTATAAGTTCAATGCAAGGGTCATTGGATGTGGTACTGTTTTTGGCATTGCATTGTTGAGGATTTCCTGGAGGTGGTGGGGGGTGGGGTAGTGAATATATAAGGTCAGTGTTCAAACCGAGGTGCTCTGCATTCAAGGCATTGGTCTTAATGGCTAAACTATCTGTTAGGCCCCTACACCAAAGTAAAATTCTCAAAAATGAATTTATCAAATCAAAGAAAGAGGAGACATTGTTGGAGGATAAATATATCTGAGAGTTAAAGGTATATGAAAGGATGATGGGAATCACTCAGACAACAGATTTAGATTGTTGACTCAATTCGTCCAAACAGTAGCTATTTGATTTGGGGAAAATTTCTTCACTTCTCTTGGTTTTAGTTTTCTCTCTTATGAAAAGTGAATAAAGTTCAGAATAAAAGCAGTTCAGAATAAATGTGTTTGAATAAATAATTGGGTGCAAATAGCCTACGGCATGCCCCTTACATAATAATTGAAGATAGAGGTGGAGCTCAAACTCAGGCACGCAGGATCTAAGAGGCTGGGTGGTAAAAGAATGAACCAGGGGATGGGCTGGAGACTAGAGCAGGTCAGGTGCTTGCCTTGCACACAGTCATCCTGGGTTCAATCCTTGGCAGAATCCCCGAGTCCCACCAGGCATGATCCTTGAGCACTTCTGAGTGTGGCCCAAAGCAAATAAACACAACACACACACACACACACACACACACAAACCCCCTTTGTCACGGTCACGGTCCTCCCATTGTTCATCAATTTGCTCGAGCGGGCCCAGTAATGTCTCCATTGGAGACTTTGTTGTTACTGTGTCTGGCATATCGAGTACGTCACAGGTAGCTTGCCAGGCTCTGCCGTGCAGGCGAGATACTCTTGGTAGCTTGCCGGGCTCTCCGAGAGGGGCGGAGGAATCGAACTCGGGTTGGCCATGTTGGCTGCGTGCAAGGCAAACGCCCTACCAGTGTGCTATCGCTCCTTTACACAAACCCCCAAACAGCAGAAAACAAAAAGCGGCGCCAGTCAGACTGATAGTTTGGAAGTCCCCAGGAAGTGACCAATTTAACATAGTTTGGGAGGTTGTGGTGTGTCTATTGGCTGCTTAGGCAGGATGGTTTTGCTTTCTATGGAGCAGTTTATTCTTGCAGGTGGGTGAACAGGAGACATGAAGCCAGTTTTGGGGAGGGAGAGTGAGTTGTGCATCTAGTGTTCTGAGTCCATCTTGAGAAGGGAGTGATGTGTTTACAAAATAATTTAAGCCTTTCCCAGGAAGAGAGTAACTAGGCCAGTTCTAGAAAATGGGCAGCAATGGGACCTCGGGGTCCTCCTGGGGACAGCTGATGATGTGAGTAGAGACAGGACTGCTGATTGTACCAGTAGAAACTGTCTCAGCCTGTCAGGGATTTGAGACATGAGAATTAAGCTAGATATCTTTTCAGGCGACTTATCAGAAAAAAAAAGTTAGCTAATTTAGCACAGAAAAAAATAGTTCTATGATGAAAAAGAGAATCACTTGATCACATTTGATCACTTGATATCCTGTTATCATTGATTTGCTCAAGAGGGCACCTATATCGTCTCCATTCGTCCCTGTCACGTGCTAGTGTAGCCCATGGCATTGGCTCATTCTAGGAACACGAAGAGCCTCAAACTGATCTTTCAGGATCTTGACAAAGAAGTCTGACCATCTCATAGGTGGGTGGCCATGCGGTCTTTTGACGTCCAGTGGAATCCAGTTGGTAATGGCTGTAGTCCAGCGGTCATCTCCAAATCTCATTATGTGTCCAGCCCATCTGATTTTCGATGCCTTGGCAAATGAGACAGCATCCCTGATTCTTGACCATCGATGAAGGTTGGAACTCTGGATTATTTCTCTCACTTGAGTGAAACATGATACTCTCAGCATATCTCTTTTGATTCCTCTTTGGGAGACCTGAATAAGGTTCTCATCCTGTTTTCCTAGGGCCCAGGTCTCTGAGGTGTATAAAATCGAAGAGATGTGCCAGGGAACAGAGGTTTTTCATCCTCTTAGCTATTTCTTCAACACACTTGAAGGTGTTCCAAGCCACTCTCTTCCTCCTGCGCAACTCAGGTGCCAGGTCACTGCTATGTTGACTTCTTGAACTAGCTACACATAACTGTTGCATTCAGAGATGGTTATTCCACTGAGAGTGAATGGAATCTCAGGAAGGAGGCTGTTACTCATAACATTGTCTTTGTGAGATTCAGCTAGAATCCGACCTTTCCACACTCACGGTCAAAGTTGGCCAGTATTTGTGCTGTTTGGCAAATGTTTGCTCTTATTAAAACAATGTCATCAGCAAAGTGGAGGTGGTGTAGTCGCCGACTGTCTATCTTCATTCCCAATCCTTCCCATTCCAGTCATCACATGACGTTCTCGAGGGTGGCACTGAAGAGTTTCCGTGAAATGGTATCATCCTGCCGAACCCGTCTTGACATGGATGATCACTTTTTTGTAGAATGGTGAGATCCTGGTAGTGAATCCGTAATACAGCTCACGGAGGATCTTGATGTATTGAGTTTGAATGCCCTGATTGGCTAGGGCTTCAATGACCACTTCTGTCTCAACAGAATCTAAAGCCTTCTTTAAATCAATGAATGTAGACAAAGTGGCATCTTTAACTCCAGAGAAACCACAATGAGCTTGGTTATCATGTGGATGTTGTCGATCATGCTGAATCCTTTTCGGAACCCAACTTGCTCGCATGATTGTCCTTCATCTAGTGTTTTGCCAATACAATTCAGGATGACTCGAGTAAACTGCTTGTAGATGACAGACAATAGGCAAATTGGGCGATAGTTGCTAATGTCATGGATGTCTCCCTTCCTGTATAGTAGTACAATCCTGCTGGTTTTCCATTAAGATGGAACCTTGAATTCAGACAGGTAGTATGTGAAGAGTCAAGCCAGTGTATTGATGAGTACTGCTGGCAGATTCTTCAGGTGTTCAGGTCTGACCTTGTCTGGGCCAGGTGCTGTTCATTTCTTTACCAACTAAATGACGTGTTGGATTTTGGAAGGGAGAACATTGGGAATGACATACCCATCCTGTGGAATTTGGTATGTGGGCAGGTGGACATAGCTATCAAAGTGATCTGAGTAGTAGTCATGGATAATCTTCCCCATTGCCCTACTTGAAGATGTAATAGATACATCAGGACGTTGGAGGGAGGGCAGTCATCTTGGTCTTGTAGTTGGCGAAGGACAGGCGGGTGTTGCGAATGCTTTTCCCAACTTCTGCCACATCTACAAAGTTCTATAAAGAAGACTACAACTTCTTCAAGATCATTGTTGGTGATCTTAATGCCAAGACAGGACGAGAAGATTAGCCGAAGAACTCCACATCGGGACCCATGGCCTAGAATGGGATGAACAGGGTGAGAGACTGTCTGAGTTCATCATGTTGACCAAAACTATCCATGGTAACTCACAGTTCCAGAAAGCCGAATCTAAACGTTGGACTTTGGAATCTACCAGTTGATGGTTCCACAACTAAATTTACTACATCATATTCAATCCATGGTTTTTCCTGACCAATGTCGTTTTTGTTCCAAAATTCCAAACGGGATTGGACCACCCTCTCCTTCATGCAAAATTTTACTTCACAGAGTGGGGAGAAAGGGCCGCAAAGTTTAAGAAGAGAACTCCCAGAACGACCACCAACTGGGAGCTCTTTGGTACTATTGCTGCAACATGGGAAGATGCCGTTGTTGGCAACATTGATGACGAATACAATGGACTGGTTCAGCACCTCCATGAGGTGCCAAGAGAGAGATAGCCATAAAAAACAAACAAACAAACAAACAAAAACGCCTGTCTTAGAAAACTCTTGAGGTTTTTCACCAAAGTGTGTTGGTGCATTCCTCAGGCAACCACAAATGAATGTCCGGGCTAGCAAAGCAGTGCAGAGAAGCAATAAAGGAAGACCTCAAAGAGAGCTGAGCAGCAGTGCTGGTAGATGTGACAGAAAAAGAGAATAGTAAAGGATAATGAAAAATGAAGGAGATAGGGTGTGAATAAAAAAATTCTTGTGCTTCATAATTAGAAAAGTCTTATTAGAAAGGGTGATGATTATGCTGGTTTTTGAAAGAAAGAGGAGGATGGAATGCAAATGGAGAGTCTTAAAGTTAATGTTGGTCTTTACTTAGGGTTATAGAAGAATATAATTCAAAAATAGAAGTGGGGTGGGTGTGTACTCAGTGTGTGAAGACAACTCCTACTACTTATGGAATTAAGGTCTGAACATAAAAGCACTAGGTATAAGAAGATAACCCAAATGATATGCTTCTTTAACTTTCCACAGAGGAATTTTAAGGCTTAAAAAGGCATGACTGGGGGTTCCTGAATAATACAAATTCTGATAACTGTTGAATGAATCTGCTAATCCTTGCTGCTTAGAATGGTGCTTGATAGATAATTCATGCTTCTTTCATTTTTCTTCCTTCTTCCTTTTCACATTGAGTGAGTGTTTGGAGATATGCTAGGGCAGAACCACAAAAAGTTAAGTAGAATGCACATTTGTTTCCCTCAGATACATCATTCTGGGGGCTGTTCTGTAGTTTAAAACACTATTAACTGGGGCCTACAGGAACTTCAGGAATGATTAACTTTTTGTGAACAGTTTAAAAACACTGTCCAGGGGATGTGACAGTCCTGGTATAGAAAGACAAAGATTATTCCAGAAAGAAGAAAAATTGCAAAACAGTTTTAAAATGAAAAGCAGTCTATGTTTCATTTGAATGGTGTTCCCATGTGACTCTATTTAAACCAAAAGACCCTTTTGAATCTATTTGGGCGTCAGGGCTGAGGGCAGCCTGTGGGCGGAAGTGCCTTCTACCATCAACATCAGGCTTTGCTGGTCTCTCCACCTCCCTCCCTCTCCTTTCAGCTCTCTTCATAGGCTGCCTCTCTCTTCTTCCTTTGCTGCCATGGCCCTTTTGACTTCCCTGGGCTCTCTGGAGGGGGATAAATCCCATTTTGTGCCAAGGTCTACCTGTAAACTTAAGGGTAGACACACATGCAAACAAGGTCCCACTCTTTCCCCTCGTCCTATCAATATGCTATCAGGCACAGATACAGACTCTCAAGGGCTGTGTCTCTCCTGGGTCCTCAAATAAGCTACCAGTAGTGTAGCCACTTTTATGGTCAAGGTCTACCTGTGCTTGATGGAGGAGGAAAGACTTTACTATAATCCCCACTATCTGCTGAATTAATACAATGGTGGGTGAATGCAGCAATATAAATGTCTTCTACAGCAGAAAACAAGTCAACAGGATGGGTACAGATATAGGTGCCTCTATGGTCATAACAGATATCAGCTTTTTATCTGATCCACCAAAACTAATTTTAGACTTTACTGAAAGTGTCTCAGATTATTCATAGGTTCGATAAATATAAAATCAGCACAAATTATGAAGAAGTAGAATAGAAAAAGGGTGCTAGAGGAACACAGGATTTTCAGTAAAAAAACCTTCTAGATTCTGACCATTTTGATCTCTTCCCAAGGTCGTCATGGCAATTGTGTACTGTCATGGTATATATAAATTAACTTAATGATTTTTTTAAATTTTTATCATGCAAATGTAGATTATAAGAAACATATTAAAGTAAGAAATTATCTATTGTCATTTTCTCCTTTCATTTAGTTCTAACTGGTTTTAGGCCTTGGTTTTTCTCCTCAGTGTCCATCATTTGAATTCATTAACTTTATTGACACAAACATACCCGACTTCTAGTTTTGTGTATAGTTACAAGAGAACCTGATCAAATGTGAACTGTTCAAAGATGGAAAGACCAGGTGATTGATGTTTACATATTAAAGTGCAAGGTAAAATAGTTACTAGCCCTTGTGTCAGTACATAGATATTTGCTTAAGGGACTAACAGGATGTCGTAGTTGTTAAGCTTTACAGTATTTGCCATTTGAGGCAAAGATTTCTAATTTCTTCCCATTCCTAGTCAATTATGTGTTATGTTTATCATGGTAATATTCTTCTCTCACTAGGTCTGGACAAACCAGTGATTGAATCAGCTTTATCCCTTACTGAATCTGTGACTTTAGTAAGAAATCATTTTTTAAAAATTTTTGGGTTACACCCAGTGATGCTCTGGTGTTACTCCTGGTTCTGCAGTCAGGAATTACTCCTGTCAGTTCTAGGAGACCATATGGGATACTGAGGATGGAACCTGGGTTGGCCTTGTGCAAGACAAACACCCTGCCGACTGTACTATTGCTCTGGCCCCATTTAGTCAGAACTGTTAGCCTCTCTAATTCTCACTATTTTCCTCGGGGAAGTTGGAAGTGTGGCACCACTTCTTTATAATTATATCAAAGATCAAATGAAATGACTTAAATAAAAGCACTTTAAATTCTGTAAGAGTCTAAATGTTATGACCATACTTTCATGAATTGTTTGGAAATGATATTAACATATTTTAATAACCATCCAATTAAGCAACCCTGCTTTTAATCTTGATATATCAATATAATGTTCATAGACATGCTTTGATTTATAAATTATATAAAGAATTCTGCAGTTGTTTAAATATAACCACTCACATCTAAAAAGTGAAACTGACTAGGGAACAGTGTTTTCTGTTTTGCTTTTTTTTTTAAGTGCGGGGTGGTGCTAGTGGGGGTTGGACCACACCCTGCTTTGGTCAGGGCTTATTCCTGACTCTGTGTTCAGGGGTTACTACTGGCAGGCTCAGGGTCTCATGTGTAATGCCAGGAATAGAATCTTGTTTGATTGCTTGCAAGGCAAGTGACAAGCCTGCTGGGCTATCTCTCTGCCCCCCTCCCATTTTATATAATTAAGTTTATTAAAGATAAATCAACAATAATATTCTTCTCATGTGGTCATTGTCTTGTGATGTTCTTAAATTCTACAGTCAACACCTGGCTCTAAAGTAATTTTCATGTGGTGTCACTATGTTTACCAGAGGTTTTCTGCAAAAATCTTTCCTGACAGTCCAACATCAAAGGAAATGATGTTTCCTTAAGCAAAACAGGTCAGACCTGAGACTGGCCAGTTATAGTACTTACAATAAGTATCCACAGCATTTCTCTGTAAAGCACCTGCTGTTACATATCACCCTCAGCTGGCAAAGAACAATGACAATAGTTTTTTAAATAATATTTTATTATTTATAGTGTGTGAAAGAGGGTAATGAATTTTATGCAGATACCACTGATTTATGGCATGCAGACAAGAATTTGCTCTCTTAACCTCAAGACACTTGAATCGTAAATATTACTATGAGAGTAAGAAAGTAGAAAATAATCGACAGCCTATACCAATGAAAGGACTGGAGTTTGGAAGCTGTTTACTAACACTGGGGCACTGACTAGGAAACAAAAAAAATTAAGATATGCACACACAAGAATGACATCTAAGATGGCCTTTTTTATCCTTCTGCTTTGTTTGTTTTTATTTGAGAGCCACATTCAAAAAGCCTTTGATGCTTGAAAATTACTCATAACAATTTTGGGGAACCATGAGGAGCTGGGGCTTAAACCCAGGCCTCTCACATGCGAAGCTGGAACTCCAGCCCACGGAGCTCTCTCTATAACCCATGCTCATCTAAAATTCCTCCATCCCTTTTTACCTTCTATGTTCTCTTTTGTTTTAACTACAATGTGGAAAAATTGTTTATGATTGGGTTTCAAGTGCACAATGTTCCAAATTACCTGTCCCTTCACAAGTGTCCACTTCCCTCCACCAATGTCCCCAGTTTCTCTCCCATTCCCAGGCCTGCCTCTATTGGCACACTTCTTCCATCCACCATTGTCCAAGTATTTTCCGTTTCCTTACTGTTCTTAGTTGACCACTCCCCACTCCTGCTGATTATCAATCCTAATGCTTTTCATTTCCCATTACCTTTGGGCATTTGTACCATAGTTTCTTCATCCACTGATCTCTGCTTGGGTACGTGGGTTCTTTTCAGATGTTGGTTATTGTGAATAGTTCTAACCTCCATTTTTTAGAGGCTAGACTACAAATTCTTTAGTTAACTTATAAACACCTGCTTTGGCTCACTATGCAGATTTTACCCTCCTCTTTTTTGCAAAACGTTTAAATTAGTTAGATAACTCTTTTTGCTTTTAATTTGAAGTTCTGGTGAAGATTTTTTTAAATTTTGTACTGAAAATTATCAAGATTTCAATATCAGTACTAGTCACGGGTTCATGTAATCTCCCCACACACAATAATTCGTGCAGTTAACACTATATTCACTTTACAAATATTGAATCAATATCATCCACCAAGTCAAAAGGGAGTCATTCCACAGACTTTACATCTGTTAACTTCTACTCGGACCTTTATCATCATACTATTTAGGGGAGGTCTTATACCTTCTGCTAATAAAGGGAATTAAATGTCACTTTATCAAAGCTTTGGTTGCTTCTGATATTCTTTGCATTGTGTTCTAATTCTTCTGTCAGTTTTCCTGCTACAATCATCATAAATTTTATGTGTTATTAAATTTCTTCCTCTTCTGTATCTTACCATCCGTTTTTCTTCCCCAAGACTTTCCCTTTGTGTTCTCTTTTCAGTCACTTTAGGCAATGAAAGCTTTAAACATTTTTTTTCTTCATTTCTACTCAAAGAAACAAAGATTAGTCTGTCAATGTTGGAAAAGGGCAATTGAAGTTTATATTTATTTCTTCTTATTTTATTTGGAGTTAGAGAAGTAACAAATTTTATGTCATAAAAAAATCAACATTTCTATGACTACTGGCGTTATTAGTAAATGTGGTTTTAGCTATTTATAAAAAAAATCCATTTCTTTCTTTGATAGTGGAAAAAAAGGAAAGAGGCTTGTCCATGTGACTCTGCTTTTAGGCAAAGGATGTTTATGTAACTCTCACTGATGTTTTTGTAACTCTCACTGTCCTCCCTTTGTTCATCGATTTGCTCGAGCAGGCCCAGTAACGTCTCCATTGGAGACTTTTGTTGTTACTGTGTTTGGCATATCGAATACGTCACGGGTAGCTTGCCAGGCTCTGCCGTGCGAGTGAGATACTCTGGGTTGCTTACCGGGCTCTCTGAGAGGGGCAGAGGAATCGAACTCGGGTCCCCCGTGTTGGTTGCGTGCAAGGCAAACACCCTTCTGCTGTGCTAAAGTCATGTTAATATTAAAATCTGACTTTTTAAAAATTCCTGTGACTCAGGAAGTCTTCTGCATTGTTTTCCATGTGTTTTGAGATCACACAATCACTTTTATAAAAAAACGCAGGGAAAAGAGGAATCAGCAGTGTAAGATAATGAAAGAAAAATTGCCCTGAGAGTATAAAGTGAAGATGACCAATTCCAAGGACAGGCTTGATATCATGTCGCAAGGTGAGAGCGATTACGACACCCAACCTGTCTGTCTTGACATGGTGCTTGTTTCAAAGTTGGCAGGATTTTACAGATAATCCACTGGTGGCATGGCAGTTTGCAGTTACCATAGTTACTCCTGAAAGTGGCCCAGTACTGAGAAGAGCTCAGATTCCAGGTTTTTCCTCCTACACCATCATCTCCTGCCCCTATGGAGGAGCTTGGGCTAGAAGAAATGGCAGGAAGTCTAAAACCATCAAAAGAGGTGAAATACAAACTCTTTAACGCTATACTTGGGCTCGCACTACCTGCACTTGAAGTAGTGTCTTTGCTACTTTCTATCTCATTTTATATTTTTCCTGAGTAAATCTTTGCTTGACTTTGGCCTTTTAATTGCTTCCCACTTCTCAATCTTCCTTTACTTGTGAATGAAAGTAATATCTATGCTGTTAAATCTGGTGGTTGTAGGTCCATGATGCTATCTTCCATTAGACTTCTCTGTTAAATAGCAAGTATATGTATATATATATGTATATATATGCATATTATATATATATAAAACTTTTAAATATCCCTATGTATGAAAGAATTAAATTTCCTATTTTTATGATAAACTTTGTATTTTTACCACCACAACTATTGGGATATTTGTCCACTACTTCTATAAACATTCTATCTCATATCTTCAAATTCATCATTTACTTTTCTTATGAGTGTTATAGTACACATCTAACTGAATCTGTATTTTCAATACGAGACACAATTTTCTTCATATGATCTCTTTGGTCCAAACAAATTTAGGATGAACTTTTGAAATTAAAATGACTATAAAGATGTTTTTGAATATAAGTCTCAAAAAAGGTAAAAGAGAGAAATGCTGTCAATATTCAATATGTGTCTTTATGAGAATCCTAAACTCTCTCTCTCCCTCACTTGTGGAAACTGTCTGCCACCTCCCCCTTTCCCTGATTACTGAACCTAAATGTGAATTCACTGTCATCCTTGGTAAGAGTGGACTGCAGAATTTGCAGTGATTCTGTCTTCTCCAGCTTTGACCTTGGCTTAGCTGTACAGATTTCTAAACATCCTGCCTCAGCAAGGCTAGAAAACAGTGACTTGGTCTCAGGTTACCCTCACGGGATGGAGACAATGACATCAGTGCCAACTTTGCTTTGTAGCTAACAGGAAGGCTTTGTGATTCAGAGTGAAACTGAATTCCTGCTGGTCCTTCTTCTCTAAAGCAAGCAGTATGCTAATCATTCTAATTGGGCAATGACAGTGTTTGAGTTCAATCTCTTACACACACTCATACAATTCACATTTCTCTTTCTCCCGGAATCGCGAATCTATTTTTCATTCTGCTCTCATTCATCCTGTGGGGTGAATTGTGTGCTCATTAGGGCAACAAGAAAGTGCATTTTAATTTGGCACTGACTAACATTTTCAAATTGTATCTACCAAAAAGCCACGCTTCTATGACTGATTTTCAAACACCAAATATGCCTCATTTTCATTTTCATTCTTTTCTTTTCCTATGTCTGTGATGTATTTCCTCCATGTGTCCTTTTGCTGAACCCTTGTTTACCCTCAAGATTCAGGTGAGTTATTCTATGTTTTGTAAATACTTTTCCATTTTGTGTTTTTGTCTCAGGGTTAGGCGATTCTCTGACTCCACACACATGTAAACCAGGATATAATTACATTATGGCATTTATCACATTCTATTGTAAATGTTTCTTTACTGCAGCAATATCTATTTTATTATGAGCAATAAAAAGGAATGCTCAAGTTAAAAAAAAACTTTATATCCAAAGATTTATACTTGCCTTTGCATGAGTAGGGCTACTGAGGAAATATCTCTGGATTCACAGAGGAATGCATATTAATTGCACCAAGATTAAATCATGTGCCTTCATTTGTCTTTCAGCTTGGTTCACTTTGCTGCAGTAACAAAAAAGCACACAAATCTCAATCGTCTGCAATAATAGAATTCAGTTTTTATTCGCAAAGTATTTTACTGACTCCAAATCATCTCTGGCTGCTGCACCTCTCATAAACTGCATCAATCTGTGATGCCGTTTCATGCGATTTCCTATCTTAGAACCAGTGGAACTTTGTTACCAAGAGTAAAAGATCCTAGTTTGATCCCTAGCACTGAGCTCTGAGCTTCTCCAAACAGCACTCTGGGCCCCAGAAGAACACCTATGGCAGAAGAACACCTATGGCAGAAGAATACCTGCATCACAAGCCCGAGTGAAACAGCAAGAGCTGATGGATGGGGCTCAAGTCATTTTAAGTCTCTGCCCATGGAAATGGTAGCCAATCAGAATGTAGAATAGGATAGCAAGAGGTGAGATTTGGCCCTGAATACCAGCTTACCCCTTTTTCAGACCATGTATTCCCTGCATGGTTTCTCTCTCCTGGGACCTCCAGGTAAACCTTGCTCGAGCTTGAACAAGGGCCGGCTCAGGGGCAGATGGGGCAGAACCCAGCCAGGGCTTGGATGCTCAGGAAGGGATAAAATGCTGAGCAAAGGAGTCTGATCCAAGTGCATGTGGCCGTGGGCAAAGAGCAGAAAACCCAGGACTAGACAGGGACTGCAAGGGGACAGCTAGATGGTTCAGCAATGGTTCTGGACATAGGGATCTTGCCCACATGGGTGGCTCTGGCTGGAGTTGGAGGAAAGTGCACAGGGGATAGAGAGCAGAGTTCGTGGGACAGGACCAGTACTAAGCTCTGGGGGAGGGGGGGCAGGGCAGTCGACAGAGTGGGAAGCGACAGGGAAGTCTTCAAAAGACCGGGCAGCGTCAGAGACAGAATCTGGTCCTCATTCACGGGTAAAGGAGAGAACTGCATGCCAGGGGAGAGAACCAGGAAACATCTGCCTTTTCTATACAATAAATCCACTTTCAATCTTCCAAGTTTCATATACAGATCTTTTGCATAATTATCAAGAACTCACCAGTGCAGGAAAATTCGCTTTTGCACTAATACGAGCACAACGGTAGGGCGTTTGCCCTGCAAGAGCCAAACCAGCAACCCGGTTTGATTCCTCCACCCCTCTCAGAGAGCCGGGCAAGCTACTGAGAGTATCTCGCCTGCAGGGCAAAGCCTCGGCAAGCTGTCCTTGGTGTATTCGATATGCCAAACAGACTAACAAGTCTCACAATGGAAACATTACTGGGCCCGCTAGAGCAAATCGGTGAATAATGGAAGGACAGTGCTACAGCACAGTATTACGAGCACCAAGCCATTAAGCCCATGCCACCAGCTGGTACTGTAGGGAGAGCCTCCTCACTCAGGAAATTCCAGTGAATCCTATTAAAAAAGAAAAACAAAAACAAAATGAATGATGTTTTGCGGTTTCTTACTGAACCCTTTTAGTGGTTGTCATGGATTACTTCTGTCTCC
Organism: Sorex fumeus; assembly: GCF_029834395.1. NCBI lineage: Eukaryota > Metazoa > Chordata > Mammalia > Eulipotyphla > Soricidae > Sorex > Sorex fumeus. The sequence continues at coordinate 12,631,500 of NW_026606297.1, read as the reverse complement.
TTTTGCTCCTGAATCACTCCTTGCAGTGCTCAGGGTACAGTGTGTGGCACTGAGAATCAAACCCAGTACAAACCACATGCAAGGCAAGCACCTTGGCAACTTACTCTCTCTTCAGTTCCAACGCTAAGTTTTAATGCAAAGTAATATTAATTTTTGTACCACCGATGATAAGTATTGGTTCAATTATTTTGTACATAAAATGTACTTCTATTCTTTCCAAAGAATTCTAGGTATTTCCACCCATGAAGTCATCAGCTCAGTACAAGGAGCAGCGCATACTCTAATGTAGTTTCCCAAACTTTTAAAGTCAACCTTTCTCATTGCGAAGTTCTCCTTGGAAATCTACCTTCTTTAAGAGAACAAACTGGAAGTGCTCCTCATTTTACCTGTGGCTACTACTATGACCTTGGATTATTCCTGTGTTTTCTGAGGGAACACTGATAGCCTATATATCTTCATTTCTATGCTAATGAGTTAAAAAATAAAATCATGATTATTTCTTTGTGTACCTTCAAGGTACACTAAGTCATAGAATACAAATGTAAAACTGAAACATTGATTGGGAAATATATGGGAAGTATATCTCAGTTGGCTCACTATCCTTGCAAATCCTACTTGGCAGGTATCATAGGCACTCCGTCCTGAGATTATATTCAACTCCCTGGCATCACTGTCCAGGGCACTGATACCACTGAAAATTTTTCCTCACTCTTTTTTCCTCCAAATTTCCCCTTGGGTTCATTTGAAGAATACAGATCACATCTTCTCTGATGACTGACAGACTTGTTTAAGTTTGGTACTATCGGTATGTATTATTAAATAGCTAAATCAATAATGCTGGCGTTTGTAAGTGTAGTTGGTTGAACTTTTGGTGGTTCTGCTACAGATACAGACAATATATGGGCACCAAAATCTGCATGAAATTTTTGTGATAGCATTGAGAACCTTAAAATATCCTTGTTTGCTTTCATGGTAGTGAGAAAAGAGCAGGAGAGATGGTAGAAACAGATGATGTGTCTTAACGACTTCTGCATTAAACTGCCACAATATTTATGTTAACTTTCCACTAGTCAAGATTAGGCAGATGATTAAGCCCAACATTAGTGGGTGGGAAAGCACATGCCTTACAGGAGGGAAAATTTACATAGACTTTACCATATGGAAGCATAACCCAAGTTTTACCTAAAAATACTTATATTATCATGGTTTTGGAAAGGATCAACGTTTATTTCTTAATTTTTCTTTTTTTTGTGGGGTGGTGTAGGGGATGGTAAAATACCCAGCAGATCTTAGGGTTTACTCTTGACTGTGTACTCAGGTACACCTGGCATTGCTAGAGTTTACCTTATGGTTAGGGTGCCATATGTGGTTCTGGGGATTAAATCTGGTTCCGCCATAAGCTAGGAAGTTGTCTTATCCCTATATTGTTTCCCAGTCCCATTTCTATTTTATAAATACGTTTTGATAAATACTCAGTGCCACTTATGTCACTTAGAGTTGCCCAATGTACACCTCTATATTTCACAGAGGGAAAGTGGGAAGTAGATAGTAAACAGATTTTACACTGTGTGATACCTGTTACGGAAGAATAAATATAGATTGCTCTAAAAGCACAAGAAAAAGTGTCTAGATAAGATATGCATTAAAAATCTAGCTTCAGTTGAGAGAACTGTGATCTATAAGTATATCTGTATATCTGTGTGCACTGTAAGTACTGTGTTCCCGTTGTTCATCCATTTGTTCAAGCTGGTACCAGTAACATCTCCATTGTGCGACTTGTTACTGCTTTTGGCATATCAAATATGCCATGGTGTACTTTCCAGGTTCTTCCATGTGGGCAGGATATACTCTTGGTAGCTTGCCGGGTTCTTCTAGAGGGAAGGAGGAATAAATCCAGTTTGGCCATGTGCAAGGCAAACTCCCTACCCACTGTGCTATCACTCCAGCCCATGAATATATAAGGCCTAGGTAAATCTGAAGGGCAAAACAATTACAAGAAGTGCTTTGGAGGATCAATTAACATGAGAATATGTGCTCAATTTTAATAAAGTATCTAAACTAATTTTTAATATAAACTTATTTGTAATTTCTTTGCTTCAACTTTTTGTGTAAATATATTTTCTAAAAACATTAATTTGGGAAATATCATTGCTGCTTCAGTATTCAATGATGGAAACAATTCAAATTTAATATCAAGCTAAGTTAACAAAAAGACAAAAAAATAAAAAATAAAGAAATTAGAAAAAAATTAAACACCACATCATACCTATTAGTTGTTCCACTTCTTTCAGAAAACAATATTTGGTTTTGTACTATTAGCATATTTGCTGCTATTATTCTATATTAAAATTACTCAAAATTACCAATTCATAGGATTCAATATAAATAATTCTGTATATAGATTGATTGGAGCCTGATGATAGGTTATATACATATGTTAAAATAAAGATAATTGGAAAACATTCAAATATTTTACCTAAAATATATTGTGTGCATGTAGTATACATTGCATGAACATAGAGAACATATTTGCTTATTTGCATACATAAATGAATGCATTACAAAATTTACAACATAAGATGGAGGTAAGTAGGTTGTACTCAAAGGGCCCTTGACATAAGATCCCTGGAAACAGCTCTCTAAATAATTTTCATAAATGCTTAAATTACCAAACTGGGCTTTAATTTCCTTTTAATTTTAATTGGAACTATTAATTCTTGTCATTTTAATTATAAGTTCCATACTCCTTTTAATGGTTAGCAACCTATTGTATAAATATTGGAAGATGTAGGCATAGAAATGTTGCCTTCATTTCCTAATTGGAAATAGAGAAGACAGAAACACTGAAACATTTCCTTGACAATTTATTTTATGGGAGAAGACCTCTATTTTCATCTTTGAAGCACTCTAGTATTATTCACTGTCCTTGACTTACAAGGAAGGGTAAAGAGAATTTCTGTGTATCTGCTTTATTCTATTCTTAATATGCTTCTATTTTATCACTGCTTCTCCTCATTTTCTCCAGGCAATTCAGCTAGTCTCTTTATATCCTCTCTCCTGTATAAAGCACTGTTCAGGATTATAGTCCTTTTTGTTGTCTTTCACTGAACTCTTCCTGTTTCAGTTAGGTTTAGAGAAATAGTGACCACAACCTGATACTTTATTGAAGGTGAAATTGGCTATGGTACAAAAGAAATGAGATTTATATTTTAATTTATTTTACGTCACTATACAAATTAGAACTAATACATAACACACCATAATATATTTTTAAATGATACAAGTTAATTTAACATTTTAAGAATAAAGTGACACATCTTTGAGGAAAGATAATTTCTTTGGTTTTTAGTTAGCAAACATTTATTACCCTGTAGTCATCTGTAATATAATACAATAAGTGTTTGATGAACATCTACCGTGCTTCAAAGTATTATGATGAATATATAGGTGGATACAAAGGGAGTAAAAAAAAGCTCTATTATGTCTTATGACATAATCAAATGTATAAAAATTTTCCGTAATATAGTGTGGTCACAAAATATAGAAAAATTTAGGATGTGGGAAATGTGATGCAATCACAAATACATTCATATATTATATAAGAGAATATTTAATTTTTATTCATTGGGTTGCCATGGTCCCACCAATTAGTTCTCCAAATGAAAAGTATTGTTAAATACTAAGATTCACTAATATAATTATTATGTAAACATACAATGAAAGCACCATATAGAAATCCTACCTGACATGCATGAGGCTCTGCATTTGGTTATTTTTATTTTGTCTTTAAGAAAGGTTATTGGGCATGCTGAAGCCCAATAAGTGGATAGGCTACTTGCCTTGTATGGGCTGAACTGAGTTCAATTTCCAGCACTCTGTATGGTGCTCTAAGCCCCACCAGGAATGAGACTTCTTTGTAGAACCAATAATTAGCTCTGAGCACAATCAGTGTGTCCTCCATCGATCACACACCAAAAAAAAGTAAAAAAGAAAGAAAGGCTATTAAGTAACTAGCTGCATTCAGTATTTCAAAAATAATCACATACAAATATACTTTACTTTGTATCATCTTGTATCTGGTATGTGCTACTTTCCATTATATGACAGTTGTCAGTTAAAAGATACATGGTGATCATACTCAACAGTGAAAAATTCAAAGTCTTTCCTTTAAGAATGGGACCAATGAAAAGATATCTCTATCAGCATTATTATTCAATATCACTCTAGAACTCCAAGCCACAGCAATTATGCAAGAAAAAAGAACAGAATCCAAATTGGAACGGAAGTTAAACTGCCCCTGTCTGTAATGGTATAGATAGAGAAAATTCTGAATATTTCACCCCCAAAGCTTTTTATTTTTACTTTTTCACAATTTTGTTTTACTCACCATGGTTTATACAATACTGTTAATTATATGTTGTGCTGCATCTGACATTCCAATATTGCACCCTCCAACAGGTCCGTTTCCTTTCACCATTGTCTCAGAATCCTCTTACCTCTCCAGTGACCTCATCATAGTAGCTAAGTTCTGTAAAGTTCACTGATTCTATTATTTGAGGCCAGTTGTTATTATTTTACTATGCTTCTTTATATGCCACACGTGAGAGAGATCATTATATATCTGTTCCTTTCTTTCTGGCTGACTTCACTCAGCATGATGCCTTGTAGTTAAATCCACTTAGCAGCATATTTAAATGGTTGTGTCTTTTCTTATGGTCACATACTATTCCATTCTGTATATATACTTTAGAATTAAACAAATAATTCTTATTTTAATAAAAGTTGTCCATGATGATTTGTTACAAATACTCAATATTCTAACACCAATCCTAACACCATTGCTCCTTCCCACCACCATTATTTCCAAATTTCCCAAACACTCCTTAAGCCTGACCCCATATGAGGGCCTCGATAATTATATATATATTTATATGTATATATTATAAATAATTGGCTAAATAATGATTAAAAACTGTTGTACAAAGTGAAGATTGTTGTATCTCAGCATGGAGCCCTTAAGCCCTTGTGTAATAAATTATTAAAATGTTGTTACAGGTTAACCCTTCTGTGTTTATGTTTTGTTAATTGAGGTTGGTACCTTCTACAATACCTGGTATTCAATCTGGTGTGCTACTCCTGGTATATCCATGTTGTAGAGTCTGAGATGTTGTGTGGCTGCAAATGTGTTGTGTCCTCCAGGAGGTACAAAAGTTTTTACTGGGTACAACCGCAGAGAGAGAAGAAGGACCACATGGAAGGCTGGCTCCACAGCTCCCGGAGAAGACACCAGGTTCCAAAAAGAGCCGAGATCACCCGGAAGTCCCAGATGAGGTAGGTGCCGCATTCCGCCTCCCCCAGATGGAAGCCCGGTGACCAGAAGCCACTACAAGCATAGCTCGAGTATGCGGGAACTAGGACTTTTCCTCCAAACTGCCGGGACCATCCCGGCTCCCAGGTAACCTCTGATTCCGGAAGTCATGCCCACAGCCCGCCCCCCCCCCCCCCCAGCGCCATCTTTACAGCATACAGCCGCAGAGAAGAAGGGACACATGGAAGGCTGGCTCCACAGCTCCCGGAGAAGACACCAGGTTCCAAAAGGAGCGGAGATCACTGGGAAGACCCAGATGGGGTAGGTGCCACATCCTGCCTCCCCCAGATGGAACCCCAGTGACCAGAAGCCTCTACAAGCATAGCTCGAGTATGTGGGAACTAGGACTTTTCCTCCAAACCGCGCGGCCGCTTACGTGGCTGCGCGACATCTCTGTATATACAAAGTGATCAATGGGAAGTAAATCACCCAACGTTTCTCCCTGAAAATCAGAGTTAAGTTTGGAGCACGGCCGCAGCACCAGAAGCACAAGGACTTAATGCAGAACCCAGCAGCTTGGAGCAGAAAAGTGAACGGACTATGCGTTAATCCAGGCCATCATGTCTACCCGGAGCACAGAAACCAATCTCTTAATTATCTGACTCTCAGTAGAAATATTTCCAGGGTTAATTAGCAAAATAGCGGAAATCCAAAACCAACTTTTAATTCTTGAACCCAGCTGTAGATAGCAAATCACTTCACAATGCTTTCTCAGCATGTCTGATTGGGGGGAGGGGGTAAACTCTAAATAATAGTGGTACATCTTTTATTGAAACAATGAATCTAATCAAAGCAGATAGAGTGTCAACTGGAATTCATCTGCCTCGCAGGCATTGGGAGGGGTAGGGGGTGGGGTTTTATTGGGGTTCTTCGTGGTAAAAAATAAGTATTGGTAAAGGGAAAGGTGTTTGATATTTGTATGACTGAGACCTAAACCTGAAAGCTTTGTAACTTTTCCCACAGTGATTCAATACATAAATAAATTATTTTAAAAAAAGTTTTTATTGGGTAATATAGTTGCAGTTATTTTTTTAATTGTAAGGCTGGAGCGATAGCACAGTGGGTAGGGCATTTGCCTTGCACATGGCTGACCTGACCAACCCGAGTTCTATTCCTCTGACCCTCTCAGAGATCCTGGCAAGCTACTGAGAGTATCTCGCCCACACGGGAAAGCCTGGCAAGCTACCTGTGACATATTCGATATGCCAAACACAGTAACAAATCTCACAATGTTACTGGGCAGGCTTGAGCAAATCGATGAACAACAGGAGGACAGTGACAGTGACGATGATGGCTGCTTTGGGGCATTTGCATGACTCCCTGGGTTTCCAGAAGTAGAGGGAGATGGTGATGGGTGAAGAGGTAGCCCATTCCTGACTCCATGAAAACCTGGAGATTTCAGTCAAAATGCGTGCATACCTAAGTTTTTCAACAGATTAATATCTGGACGAGGCTCATCCCAAGCAGTGGAGTTGGGCTGGGAACATGGCATCAGCTGTGGAATGTGGAGGATTTTGACTGCCAGGGCTCTGTTTGGGAAGACACTGGGTTTACCCTCCTCTCTCAAAGGTGACCTGGGTGATTCAGACTTTGATGGGTCCGGAAGAACCTCTGCAACTTGTTGATATCTTTTGAGATGTATTTTGTATTTTGTAGTTTCTTTATCCATTTATCAGTTCTTGGAAAATTGTGGTTTTCTTTCTTTTTTGTGGATGGGGGCACCACCAGAAGTGCTCAAGGATTACTTCTGAATCTGGGCCAAAGTATCACCCGTAGCAAGGCTTAAGGAAGCATTTGTGGTGCTAGAGATTGAAACCTGGTTCGTGCGTGCAAGAAAAAAGGCCCTACCCACTGTACTTCACTCTGCCCAGTGTTTACACCTTTGGAATATTGTGAATATGCTGCAGTGAACACCGGAAAAACAACTTCTTTTTATGAACGGACATATACATTAAAGAGACAGCATAAAATAAAGTACATTTACATGCAAATGATGACATAAAAGATTTATATATAAATATATACTCATATTTATATATATAAATTATGTATTATATATTAATCAAATTTACAATTGCATCTGATAACCAAACATCTAAGAACCAATTTAACGAGGAAGGGGAAAGGCATAAACTAAATTCTACAAGTAAGTATTAAGAGAAATTTTGAAAAGACACTAGGAGATAGCAAAATATTACATGTTGATATATTTGAAAAATTGGTGCTGTTAAAATGACCATCATACATAAAATACTATGTCTATTCAATTTAATCCTTATCAGAATACCATAGACATTCTTCAAGGGAGTAGACCACTCTACTCTAAGATTTGTAAGGTAACATAATGTCTCTGAAATAGCTATAGTAATCTTGAAAAAAAAGTAACATATGAGGCATTGCATCCCCAGACATTAAATAATATTTTAAAGTTATAGTAATAAATCCTACTTTGAACAAACTGGCAGGCTACCAAATGTAACCTGCCCACACGGCAGAGTCTGGCAAACTCCCCGTGGTATACCCAATATGCCAAATACCAGTAACAATGATGGATCTCATTCTCCTAACTCTGAAAAAGCCTTTAATATGGCACTTTTAAAAAAAATCTCAGGGCTAGGACGAAGATGACGTTACTGGCACCTGCTCGAGGCAATCGACGAACAACAGGGTGGTCGTGATCGTGATCGTGATAGTAATAAAAAAGTATTATATTGGAATAAAAGAAAACTATCAGATCAATATAAGATTTGATTCTCTCAGATATAGTAATTTATTTACTACAAAAAAGCTAAGAGCATAAAATGGAGAAGGAAAATCTTTTTTAAAAATAGTATGAAGAAAACAGATCAGCTACAAGTAGAAATAAAAAAAGTAGCATCACTTCCTAATACCTAATAATTTAATTCACAGTGAATGAAAGACCTTGATGTTAAACCTAAGTCTAAAAAATACCAGTAAGGCAATAAATAGGACTCTCCACAACAATGACTTTACAACTATTTCTGACTCAGATGCTATTGACAATGAAAGTGAATAAAAACAAACAAATGGGATTATCTCTAAATAATAGCTTCTGAACTATGAAAAAACTAAGTCTAATGCAAAAAAAAACTACCGAACGGGAGAAAACATTTTTATAACCATATATCTAAAAAAGTGTTAGAGTCCACTATAGATACAACTCAATAAGCTAACAGTAAAATACAAAACAAAAAACAATGGAAACCAGCACTCACACAGGAGGAAAAGAGCTTAACAGACACTTTTACAAAATTAAATTAAGAAAAAGAAAACACAGGAACATAAGAAATTGTTTATCACTATGTTCCTTGAAATGCAATTTACAGTAACCAAGAAATTGGGAAACAACCTAAGTGCTTAAAGGTTTAGATGTTTAGATTGATCAGTGGACTAAACAAATAGTTGTATAGAGGGTTTAGAGATAGTAGAGTGGTTAAGGAACTTGCGTTGCACTTGGCTGACCCAGATTCAACCCTTGCAAAACACTGGTCTCCCAAAGAAGAATCGAAAGAGCTATGCGTGGAGTATTACGTTTCATTCAAGTGAGAGAAAGAATCCGGAGTTCCGACCTCCGTCCATGATCAAGAATCAGGGATGCTGTCTTGTTTGCCAAGGCATCATAAATCAGATGGGCTGGACACGTAATGAGATTTGGAAATGACCACTGGACTAGAGCCGTTAATGACTGGATTCCACAGGATGTCAATTGACCGCATGGGCACCTACCAGATGGTCAGACTTCTTCCTCAAGACCCTGATTGATCTGTCTTTGAGGTGCTTCGTGTTCCTAGAACGAACAGACGACATTGCGCTACACGAGCACGCGACAGGGACAAATGGAGACATTACTGGCTCCCACTCAAGCAAATCGATGAGTAATGGGATGTCAAGTGATCAAGTGATATAGACAGTATAGACAGAGAGAGAGAGAGAGACAGAGAGAGACAGAGAGAGAGAGAGAGAGAGCAGGACACTATTCTTTTATACTAGATGGAACCTTGCTTTTTGCTGCAACAGAGATAAAACTAGATGCTTTATGTTAAGTGAAATAAATCTGAAAATGAAAGACAAACACAAGATACTGTCACTGCCACTGTCCTCCCGTTGTTCATCGATTTACTCGAGCTGGCCCAGTAACGTCTCCATCATGAGACTTCTTGTTACTGTGTTTGGCATATAGAGTACAACACAGGTAGCTTGCCAGGCTCTGCCATGCGGGCGAGGTACTCTCGGTAACTTCCCGGGCTCTCCGAGAGGGGCGGAGGAATCGAACTCAGGTCAGCCATGTTGACTGAGTTCAAGGCAAATGCCCTACCCACTGTGCTATCGCTCCAGCCCAAATAAAAGATAATCCCACCCATTTGTGGCATAAAAAGAAATAAAGCATGGAAATAAACTGGCCAGTGAAAATAAACTTTCAGACTCTAATAACAGAATTGAAGATACAAAGTGAGGTATGGGAGGTGGAAGGGGGACGATAAGGACAGAGACTAGAGATGAGAAGGCTCTTAGGATAGTTGCAGAGGTATATATGTATTTTGGTAGTGTCTATATATTTGGTATATAACCATGCCACCGGACTCTGAGCCAGGCTGTTTCCACTCAGGGAGCCCCAAAGGGGGGGTGGGCGAGAGCGCTCCCCAGCCCAAGGGACCCAGTCCTGGTAGCCAACCTCCACTACCCAACAGTCGCCAAGCTCTAGTCCACTCTCCCGAGCGTGCGGCCACATCATGGGACACTTCCTACCCATTGTCCATAATTACCACACCATGTTTGATCAAGTTCAGATAGTAGGTAGCAGATCATAGAGAGAAATATATGTATATATATATATATATCATTTAATCACTTAATCACTTAATCCCCATTATTCATGGATTTACTCGAGCTGGTGCCAGTAACATCTCCATTCATCCCGGTTGCGTGCTAGCATAGCCCAATGATATCTGTTCGTTCTAGGAACATGCAGAGCCTCAAACCAATCATTCAGGGTCTTGACGAAGAAGTCTGACCATCTTGTAGGTGGGCGTCCACGTGATCTTTTGATGTCCCGTGGAATCCAATCAGTAATGGCTCTAGTCCAGCGGTTGTCTGTAAACCTCATTACGTGTCCAGCCCATCTGATTTTTGATGTCTTGGCAAATGATATATATATATATATATATATATATATATAAATATATTTATATTTATATCAGAGTGCCTGACAAGCTACCAAGAGTATCCCGCCCACATAGGCAGAGCCCGGCAAGATACCTGTGTCATATTCGATATGCCAAAACCAGTAATTCTAACAGGTCTCATTCCCCTGACTGAAAGAGACTCCAATCCTTGGGAAAGACAAGTAAGAAGAGGTTGCCAAAATTCCAGAACTGGGACGAATAGAGATGTTATTGGCGACCTCTTGAGTAAACTGACGAACAACAGGATGACAGTGATACAGTGATATTTTTGGTATAAATTTGGTATATATTTGGTAGTGGGTGCAATTGAGTTTTGCTAAACAAATAATAATGTTGCATAATGTTTTATATATATGCACTATATATGTTTGTATACTAATATTTTAATATATATGAATATATATACATATTCACAGGATTCAGATTAGCACTGGTTTATACCAAACCACTTAACAGAACTTTACCTTTAAATAGGGAAAATGCATTTTTTGATGGATTATATGACATCAAATTAACAAAGGGTTTTTGGATTACATAGTTTGTGCTATTCCCAAGATCAGGCATTTTGTCTCGTTAGAACTCACCAGAAGCCAAAGTAGCCTTTTAAATAGAAAATGTTAGGGGCTGGAGAGATAGAACAGCTGGTAGGGTGTTTGCCTTGCACGCGGCTGACCCGGGTTTGATTCCCAGCATCCCATATGGTCCCCTGAGCACCGCCAGGAGTAACTCCTGAGTGCAGAGCCAGAAGTAACCCCTGTGCATCGCCAGGTGTGACCCAAAAAGCCAATAAATAAATAAATAGAAAATGTTTACCAGAATTATTCTACTGCTTTTTACCAGAAGGTCCACGCAGCATACTTTGCTCAAACTAGTAAAAACTAATCACATCTCTTGTGTTGCAGAAGCTCCAATGGTAGCATTACATGAGTGGTTGTCATGTGCTGCTGAAACTTCTTATCTCTGCATCTCATACAAAGCTAGAAATTCTTGGATCTAGCTGACAGTGGGCCATGTAGCACACTTGGATGTCACAAAAGTTGCTTTAAAAATCACATTTCCTGCACCCACTGTGAGAAGAGTAACAAATTGTTTCTTAATTTATAAGAGTTATAACAAAACGTGTCAGATTGTAGGAGCTCAAGAAGTAATTGATAGGTCTCTCAACATTTTTGAAATTTAACACCCATCGGCATGTGTTTTGCTAATATAATTATGGCACATGGTATTTTCTGTCTTCCAGATCTATTTTAATTTCATCACTGAGGTACTTTGTGTGAAGCAAAAGTTCAAAAATTGAGTCACTTTTAGACTATTGAATTCCAAAAAGAATATCTACTTTATTTTCATAGTTTCTGATTATTTTTATTCTTCGGAATAGATTATGAGCTTGAGGGGGAATTGAAGCATGATGACTTAATGATTGGTCTGATTTACTGGAGAGTACACCAGACACAGGCCAGAAGCTGCCACTGGCGTCCACCTACTTATTCTCCATCATTAATCTGGCTTCTAATGCAGTTAAATACTGGATGAAATCATCTACACTTGTGTCCTTCAAAGGCACTAATGACAATATTTGCCTACAGTCTCCCATGATGTGGAACTGTCTTTGGTTTAATTCTTGTCTTAGAGTGGTCAAATATTTACACTAATTTTCACTTGCCTTTTCTCCTACTTAGGAAAAAAAATCAGAGGGAATTAAATTGGTGGTAAACACTCAAGCCTAAGCAGGGTTGATTCCTCCAATACATTTCTGCTCACAGGACAATATGTGCGGAAAACAATTTTGTTTCCATTGAAGTCATTCAGTTGAATTTATTAGAGATCAGTCAGGATAGTCTCTAAGCATTGCTGGGTGTGGCCCCCAAAACGAAACAAGAAACATTATTCATTTCTAATCCAGAAACCACTTTATTTATCAATATAAAATGTAGATTTTATATATTAATGCTAATGCCCTCTCTAAATTTTTCTTGTTTTCTAGCATAGATTGCATTCTAGTTTTGAGGGTTTTTTCTATAATAGAGTGAAAGTACAGTAGAAAAAAAATTGCTACCAACTCCCTCATATAGTAGATGAACAGTCATTAAAAACATATATAATTTGTCTGAGAATAGAAATAGCAGAATTAGGGAGAGAACCTAAGTTCTTAGCCCGAATATGATTAGAATTTATTTTTGAACAGATCCTATTGTTATGAGATTGTAAAACCTCATTTTCTCAAAACCAAAATATACCTGACTCTATCCAGCTCTGCAAAGTAGTTTAGAGAAGTTAAAATGTATAATGAGAATATGAAATAAAATTTAAACCAAATAAATCTAGTTTACTGACTACAGAAGGCTGCAGTATATAAGGTGGATTATGTGGCTGCCTTTTGCACCTGAAGTGTATATAATAGAATGATATGTACTACTGATTTGAGATTTATATTAGTGACTGGTGTTTATTTACTGTGTTATACTTGAACTTACTTGAATTGCAGCAACTGAAGTCTCCTGCCCCCGCGCCTGGCTGCCCTCGCCGGAGCCCCCGGGAGGGGAGCGGGTTGAGCTTTCCTCCCCGCCCCGACCAGGGCTCCAGCAGCCAAAGACCTCCAGGACCAGCCACCACCATGCTGAGACCACTCTCCGCACCCATGAAGGTACTGGCAGAGGGACAAAGTCACGCGGGTTCTGGGGCCGAGATCTCCAAGCCTACTCGGATTGGGGTCGGGTATCCTCCACCCAGATCCTCCAAATTCCAGTAGGCGGGGGTCACCCCCACCAACTGGCCCCCTGGCACCGTGTAATCCCATCAGCGGCCAAGACCCAGAGACTATAAAAACCAGCTCCCGGAACCGCACTGCCGTGAAATCTTATTATGACATCTTATTATCTCATTCCTACTTTGGACAAACTTGCAGGCTATCGAATGTAGCCTGCCCCCACGGCAGAGTCTGGCAAACTCCCCGTGGCGTGCCCAATATGCCAAATACCAGTAACAATGATGGGTCTCATTCTCCTAAAGAGCCTTGAATATAATCTCAGGGCTAGGATGAAAGAGACGTTACTGGGGCCTGCTCGAGGCAATCGACGATTAACAGGATGATTTGTGATTGTGATTATGATTTAGCAATGTCCTTTTTAATATAGACACAGGAAGACAGTTGATGCTATGCTTTTGTAACATGGGTGGTAATTGACTTCAAAATAATATTTACTCCTGGGCATCCATATTTACTTAACTTAAGCCTCAGTTGCCCCTAGGTCCTAGCACTCCAAGAGCAGGATCCCGGCAAGGGACTGGATGGACCCAGGGCAATCTGAGAGCTACTCTGGCATCAAAATAGGCCAGGCCAAGTGCCATAATACTTAACTATGAATTAAAAGCACGGTCATGAACAAACTCTATCATTACCCAAAAAGAATCAACTGAATAAGGACCCTGCTGGAGTTAGGAAAGACTAACCTGGCCTGAGAACTGTGGTCGAATTTCTAGCGAGATGTCCCCAAGAAGAGCCAACCTCTAAGCTTAATATATCTCTTACTGTGTTCATACAAAATGATATTTCTAGAAATATTATAAGAAATAAATTTACTATGACTGTTTAAATGGATCACTAGCTGATGGAAGAAGAAATCAGTACACCCTGGATGGAATCCCACTCTTGAGCGGATCTCCTTGTAATCTGGAGTAATCTCCCCAAAAAAGATTTTGTCCTTGAGTTACTCTCCTGAAGGAGTGGCTTTACATCTCTTTGTTGTTATGATGATGTTCAACCCAACCTTTGTGTATTCTCACTATTCATGATTTTTTTTAGTTTTGCATTTCTTTATTTTTTTTCACATATGTGAAAAAATGATTCTTTTTTATTTTTACTTTTATTTTTTATTAGTGAAACATCATGCAGTACAGTTGTTGACCTTACACGTTTTTGTACTTGGGTTTTGGTCATGCAATGATCGAGTACCCATCCCTCCACCAGTGCCCATTCTCCACCACCAATGGTCTCAGTAACCCTCCCACCCCTCTCATACCCCTGTCCCATCCCGCCTCTGTGGCAGAGCATTCCCTTTGTTCTTTCTCTTCTTTTGGTTGCTAAGGTTTGCAAAAGAGGCATGGAGTGACAAACATGTTTGGTCTATAGTCTACTTTCAGCATGCATCTCCCATACTTGGAGAGTCCTCCCAACACCCTTTACTTGGTGTTCCCTTCTCTTTCTGAGCTGCCATTTCCCATAGCATGTGCGGCTGGCCTTCAAGCCATGGAGTAAACTTCCTGTAACTTATTTTGACTATTCTAGGATGTTGGTCTCCTATTTTGTTATTTTATATCCCCCGGATGAATACAATATTTCTATGTCTGTCCCTCTCTTTCTGACTCATTTCACTTAGCATGATACTTTCCATATAGTACCGTTTGTATGTAAATTTTACGACTTCATCTTGTCTAACAGCTGCATAGTACTCCATTGTATAGATGTACCAAAGTTTCCTTAACCAGTCATCTCTTCTCGGGCACTCTGTTTTTTTTCCAGAGTTTGACTATTGTGAACAGTGTTGCAATGAAAAACAAGTGTAGACGTTATTTTGACTATCTTTTTTGCTTCTCCAGGATATATTCCCAGGAATGGTATTGCTGAATAAAATGGGAGCTCAATTTCTAATTTTTTGAGAAACATCCATACTGTTTTCCAAAAGGACTGAACCAGTCAGCATTCCCACCAGCAATGAAGGAGAGTCCCTTTCTCGCCACATCTACGCCAACACTGGTAGACCCTGTTCTTTTGGATGTGGGTCAGTCTCTGTGGTGTCAGGAAATATCTCATTGGTGTTTTGATTTGCATCTCTCTGATGATTAGTGATGTAGAGCATTTTCTCATGTGCCTTTTAGCCATTCAGATTTCTTCTTTGAGAAAGTTTCTATTCATTCCATTACCCCATTTTTGATGGGGTTGGATGTTTTCTTCTTGTGGAGTTCAACCACTGCTTTGTATATCCTTGATATCAACCCCTTATCAGATGGGTATGGGGAGAATATTATTTCACATTCTGTAGATTGTCTTTTTATTCTGGTCACTATATCTTTTGAGGTGCAGAAGCTTCTTAATTTAAGATAGTCTCATTTGTTTATCTTTGTTTCCACTTGGTTGGTCAGTGGAGTGTCGTCTCTGAAGATACCGTTAACCTCAATATCTTGGAGGATTTTGCCAATCTTGTCTTTGATGTATCTTATGGATTTTGGCCTGATGTTGAGATATTTAATCCATTTTGATCAGACATTTGTGCATGGTGTTAGGTCGAGGTCTAAGCCCATTTTTTGCATGTGGTTGTCCAGTTTTTGAAGAGGCTTTCCTTGTTCCACTTCACATTTATTACTCCTTATTAAGATTAGATGTTCATACATTTGGGGTTTTATGCAGGGACACTCCACTCATGGCAAGCATTATCCTCAATGGGGAAAAACAAAGGACCTTTCCTCTAAGATCAGGGACAAGACAAGGATGCCCACTATTACCACGTCTGTTCAGTATAGTACTGGAAGTACTTGCAATAGCGATTAGACAAGAAAAAGACATAAAAAGGCATCCAGGTAGGAAAGGAAGAAATCAGGCTCTCACTATTTGCAGATGATATGATACTATTTCTTGAGAATCCCAAATCCTCTACCAAGAAACTTCTAAAAACAATAGACTTGTACAGTAAAGTTGCAGGCTATAAAATCAGTACCCCCAAATCTATGGCTTTTCTATATGCAAATAATGAGAGAGAGGAAAGTGACATGACAAAAAAATCACATTCACAATCGTGCCCCAGAAAAATCAAATATCTCAGTATCAGCCTAACTAAAGAGGTAAAGGACTTCTACAATGAAATCTACAAAATGCTACTACATGAAATAAAAGAGAACACAAGGAAATGGAAACATATCCCCTGTTCATGGATAGGAAGAATTAATAGTGTCAAAATGGCAATACTCCCCAAAGCATTATACAGATTCAATGTGATCCCTATAAGGATACCCATGAAGTTCTTCAAAGAAATAGATCAAGCACTCCTGAAATTCATATGGAACAACAAACGCCCACGAAGAGCTAAAGCAATTCTTGGGAAAAAGATGTGGGGAGGTAATAACCTCCCCAACCTCAAACTCTACTAAAAAGCAGTAATAAATAAAACAGCATGGCACTGGAACAAAGGCAGGACCGTAGATCATGATTTCTATAAAAGTATGCTGTAAGGGGTAAGAAGGATCTAGAAAATCGAGGACTAGAAAAAGGATGAGAACTGAGACTTTGTAGATGACTACAAGTGTGCTATGAAGGCACACTCACAAGAGATCGGACTAAA
The DNA here is from genome assembly GCF_029834395.1 of Sorex fumeus. NCBI lineage: Eukaryota > Metazoa > Chordata > Mammalia > Eulipotyphla > Soricidae > Sorex > Sorex fumeus. Next base: position 12,614,596 of record NW_026606297.1, on the reverse strand, counting down.
CTGACTACTGACCAGCCTGGACCCAGTTCACCTGTTTCTCTGTTCCCCGGTCTTTCATCCATCCATCGCAGTGAATTGTCCTGGGAAGGTGGCTCTTGGTCACTTTACGCTCAAGTCTGATGCAACGGCTCCTTTTCTGAAAATTCACAATTAATGGTTTATTTTTAGCTTTAGAAATTATTGTCATCTTGAGGAAATAAGAAATAAAAAATAAGATTAAAATCCTAAAATAGGCATGTGCCAATTTTTTACCTCCTTGTTATGAATTATTTTATACCTTTTCTATGTATCATTTATTTTTATAGAATTTATGAGCATATACTTTTTACAAGACATTAAAATTTAAAAAAAACTTAAATTTTACTTGTTGCGAGGCATTTAGGAAAAATAAAAAGCTATGATTTCATTGTTGTTTTACCCAATGACCAATACATTATTATTATTATTATTCGATATGCCAGACACAGTAACAACAAAGTCTCCAGTGGAGACGTTACTGGGCCCGCTCAAGCAAATCGACGATCAATGGGAGGGCCTTTACCTTAATACATTATTTAAAAATAATTATTAATATCGTTTAAATGGCACCCTATATTTCAATCACCTTCATATTTCAGTATATCATTTCAACAGACATTAGCTCTTTAGAAGCTATTAAGACCAAAAATAGATGGAACTAGGAAGAAAAATTTAAGCTAAACATGTAATAGTTGAAGAGCAAAGAAAAAAGAAGGAATAAATCGTGCATAGGAAAGATTATATATATATATGCATATATTATAGGTGGCCGAACATGAATGACCAAAGAACAAAAGAAAATAAGGAAGACATCAAAGAAAGATAAAATATATGACAAGAATTTTTGCTTGAGTTTTTGTAAAAGAAAGTGGAAAAAATATAGTTTGTAATTCTAATAAAAGGAAATAATAGTTTTACTTAGCATTTAAAAATTAACTATTTGGTGATTTCCTTCTAGACTAAGTCTAATTACTTTACTTCTTAGACTACTGTAGTAATTACTAAGAAATTAAGCTGGATTAAATAGAATTTACCCACTTTTTAAAAAGTACTCTATTGTACATGGATCATGTTTAAAGTGATAAGTAATGAGTTCTTATTGTAGGAAATTTGGATAGAACCTTATTATGAAAAAGAATCTGAAAACAATTTGTTCTAAGCTTCTTGTTTTTTATATTAAATATTAAAAACTAATTTCTGGGTTAAATAACATCATTAGTCTTCTTTTACAGCTCTTAGAACTTTATTCAATTAGATAAAATTAATGGTATGATACAGATAATTTCTTAAACATACACAGAGGAATACATAACTCATTAATTATGCTAGTTACTTTGTGATACTACACATATCTGTGATATATTGTTTGAATTACATTGTTTTTATAGATTTTATAAATCTTAAATCGTGAGTATACATGTGTTATTTTGCTTCATTTTATTTTAGAGAATAAAAGAATGGGCATCTTTGTTGTTTTCAATGAAAAATATTTTTTAAAATCAGCATTCATATTCATATTCATTTAGCAAGAACCTTTTGCACTTTCCAATACTATTGAACATCTGAATAGAATTGATTTTAATAAAGTTACATGATATTTAGAATGGCATTTTCATTGTCTCAATCATATATATATATACATATATATATATATATATATATATATATACACACACATATCAGGTAGGGTATTTGCCTTGCATGCAGCCGACCCAGCCAACCTGCGTTCGATTCCTCGGCCCCTCTTGAAGAGCCCAGAAAGCTACCTAGTTTATCTCGCCCACACAGCAAAGCCTGGCAAGCTACCCATGACATATTAGATATGCCAAACACAGTAACAGCAAGACTTACAATGCTACTGGTCCTGCTCGAGCAAAATTATGAACCATGGGAGGACAGTGCTACAGTGCTATGCATATCTATAAAATAATACAATTAGTTATAATTCTATACTGTTTGTGCATATATATATATATGTATTTAAATGTTTTACTGTTTAGGTAATCGCTTGTAATCACTTGTCATCCCATTGTTCGTTGATTTTCTCGAGCGGACACCAGTAACATCTCCATTCAACCCTATCGCATGCTAATGTAGCCTAATGGCATCTGTTCATCCAGGAACACAAAGAGCATCAAACCGTTTGTTAAGGGTCTTGATGGAGAAGTCCAACCATCTTGTATGTGGGCAGCAAGGTGTTCTTTTGACATCCCATAGAATCCAGTCAGTAACGGCTCTAGTCCATGGTTGTCTTCAAATTGCATTATGTATCCGGCCCATAGGATTTTTGAAACCTTGGCAAACGAAGCAGCGTCCCTGATCTTTGATCATCCATGAAGGTTCTCTTACTTGAGTGAAGAGTGATACTCCAAGCATAGCTCGTTTGATTCCTCTAAGGGTGATATAAATAGTGTTCTCGACCTATGATCATAAAGCCTAGGTCTCTGACAGTTAGTATAGGAAGAACTGTGGAGTCAAAAAGATGTTCCCAGAGCCAGAGGTTCTTCGTTTTCTGAACAACTTCAAGCCTATGTGCTTTTAAATAAATGTATAATTATATTAAAATATATTAAAATAATTATATAATTATATTAAAATACATAATGACTATTCAGTCCTACTAGGTAAGTTATTCTTTCATTTTTTCACACATTTATAGATTATTTATAGATTATTTTTATAATAATTATAAAAATAAACTTATATTTTGCTAAGTTTATTTCTTCAAATACAGTGTAAAGTATATTACAAAGAAAAGTGTTCAAAATATATGAGCAGTATCTAAGAATTTTCTTGCATTACCTACACTGTTATCCATTACATTTGTGTTTTTGAATATTTTTTGAAATGCGCCATCATATTTGAATCACTTCAATGATAAATTTGTGTTGATTTATACCTCATATGAGAACAATTTGAGGAAATGTACTTCTTGAATTTTATGCAGTGTTTGTTTTCTAACAATATGTTATTTTCATATAAGTTGAGTCATTATAAGTAACAATGGAGTGCAGTGAAATGAAAATAGATAATAGATATTTTTCTTACTAGAAAAAATGTAGATTTGTTCATAATGTTCACACCCCATGCATATTATTCCAACTAGTGGTTTTCAAAATTATCATCTAAACTGATTTACAACAAACCACATTTTTAAAAATGCAATTTTAATGAAAAAGCAAACTTTATTGATGGAGAGTGAGGTTTTACATCACACCTAAACCTCTAGCTTACTCCTGGCTCTATGCTCAGAGATCACTCCTGGTGATCCCCTCTGGACCAAATGCAGTGCCAGGGATAGAGACAAGTGTAAGACAAGCAACTTAAACCCCGTCAATCCCATATACTGAACCCCAGTACTTCTTTTTCATGCTGGTATTGAACCTAGGGCCTGTACATGTGAGACATAACTCTTAACAAAGGTACATTTGGTAAAACATATATCAAGTTTTAAATGCTAAAGCTGCTCTTTTTTGTTCCTTTTCTGTTAAAAATAAATTATAGTAGTTAACTATTAGTTAAAAGAAACTGCCGGTAGTGAGCCACATTATTCAAGTGTAATCATCCAAATCAGGTTGTTAGGCATTTGAATGAATCAATGCTTTTTATAAATAAATATCAGCAATTACAAAGTAGCATTATACTATATTGTAATGTGAAGAATACATAGGAAATATATCATGAAATAAAATATTCAACAGTTCTTTAAGAGCAAAACTGGATATATACATATTTTAACATTTATATGAATTATATAATAGGTTATTTTGTCTCTGTAAGTACTTTTATGCCTTAAGATATATTTTATAGAAGAATAATACAAAATCAAAACTAAACATGATAAAGAATAAAATAAGAATAAAGGAGAACAATTATTTTTTGGAGGGTGGAGCCATAGTACAGTGTGGTAGGATGCTTCCCTTGCACACAGTCAGCCCAAGATTGATCCCTGATATTCCATATGGTTCCCTGAGCACTGTCAGGAATAATCCATAAGCATAGAGCGAGGAATAATTCCTGAGTATTTATGGGTGTAAAATCCCCTCCACCAAAAAAAAAATGAAAAATGATATTATATAAAAAATAAGTATTGGGGATAATGTTAGATTTATAGAAGGGTTAAAAGGATAGTTTAGTTCCATAGGCTATACCCAAATGGTATATACTTTAAAAACTGCAGTGAACGCCTGAAACCAACAAATTATAATTTGTGATATCATCTAATTATAAAGAGAAAACTATTTTGAAAAGAAAATGAAAATGATTTTGATTTTACCAATTTTCACCATTAATACTCCCCCCCCCCTTTTCTGGTTCCAATCTAGAAGACCATGTCTCACCATTGAGTTCCAATGTTCCTCTGCTTCTGTGCTGCACTGCACGTGACCATTATGTCTACTTTAATCTCTTCAATTCATTATGATTTATTTCTATATTTCTTTTCAGAATCTTTATACTTTTCCGGACACTGATTTTTTACAAAACTATAGAGAATGTCCAGAAAGACATTTTAAAATTAATGTCTGGGTGCTAGATGTGTTAATTTCAATGAAGTATCACCATATAGGACTTACAGTTGACAAAAATTTATTTTTAATTCCATGCTTATTAAACTATCAACAGAGATATCTATATTTGCTTCAGAATTGAACCTCCTCTGTTTATGTTTACTTATCTGACTCCAATCCAACATCAGCAGGATTATTCTGATTTATTCTCTGAAGGAAAACAGCGTGGATGCAGTAATATATATAATGTATTTATTGCTTATTCAATGTCATTATAAATATACAGGTGTATGTACATATAGAGATTGAATATATGTAAATATTATTTGTATAACTATAAAACCATAATCTAGTGGGGAAAATTATCAGCAAAGAGTATAGCATTTCTGTTATTTCTTTTCATTTTAATTTTTTCAGAAATAAACAGTCCAGTTAAAACATCATTTTAAAGGTATGTATACATTTTCCATCTTCTTATTCCATCCAATGAGATTATATGATCCAGTTTTTCTGTGAGCATCTGTGTTTCATTCTAGAAGCTTCTGAGGTTCACTTATGTTTTGACAAAAGCCTAACTGTGCTTATTGTAACGTGCAGATGCTTTTATCACCCTATCACACTAACCTTCTTCCCATCAAAACTACCAGTTCCCTTTATATGCTTAAAGTTTTACTTTAGTCAAAATTTCATATAAAAGGATTCATAAAACAGATATCTTTTTAACATCTTGCTTCTGTCACACCAAAACTGTATGTGTGATTCTTCCATATAAGTGTGAATCAATGGGCTGGAGCAATAGCACAGCAGGAAGGGTGTTTGCTTTGCATGCAACCCACCTGGTCTGACCTTGGTTCCATTCCTCCTGCCCCTCTCCAGGAGCCGGGCAAGCTATCTAGGGTATCACGCCCACACGGAAAAGCCTGGCAAGATAACCGTGACAAGTCTCATAATGGACACGTTACTGGTGCCCGCTAAAGCAAATCGATGAAGAATGGGAGGACAGTGCTAAGTGTGAATCAATAGGTTTTTTAAAATTTTTAATTGCTGCATAATATTTCATGGCTTGTTGGCCATATGAATGCACATCTTAGTTGTTCTTAGTTTTAGTCAGCTGTGAATAGAACTGCTGCCACATTCCATTATATACTTTGATAGGAGATTGTTTTCAGTTCACTTGTTTGTAAAATATCTAGAACTTGAGATATAGGTCATATGGTAATGTTATGCTTACCTTTCTAAGAAACATCAAACTGTTTTCAAAAGTGGAAATTTACTTTTTAACAGAAATTGATGTGTGCTCCTTTTTCTCAGTATGTACTAAGAATTAATATGTTCATCTTTTTACTGTCATTATTTAATAAGTATGCAGTAGCCTTGCTTTGTAGGTTCAATTTTCATTTTTCTAAAGACTAATGTCATGCAACATATTTGATCTTCTTTGTCACCTAAATATTTTCTTTGGTGTGAGTATGCATTCAGATGACTTTCAACTCATTTTAAAAATTAGATCAGTTTTCTTTTTCTTGAGTTCAAGTCATTACAATCCTCACTTATTTGTTAACTTCAGGGTTTAATACAGTCTGTAGTGATTTGTTAAACATTCTCGGATCAATCTTTTTGCTAGCGTTAATGGCATCCCATAGTATTTTCCTCAAGAAAGAAAGAAAGCAAATGCTGAGATTTTTATTTTCTTAGAAAAGTTATCTCACTTTATATATTTAAGATCAGTTGTTTGCTTTTTATAAAACAGTTTTCTCATAATTTAAAAATGCTAATTTTCAATTTTCTCAATAATTTTCTTCTTATTAGGATTATAAACACACTTTTCCCATTTTTTCATTTCTTATCTGACTTGACAATTCAAATAATTCCATTTTGTAAACAATCAAAAATACACAGCAGGCATATAGTGAACTCACTTGAAAGTAACACTGTGTGTAAAATGTAAAATTGTAAAATGAAGTTTTCTATATTGAGTTTTTCTACATTTTCAATTAGTAACATTTCTCTTTAAGTATTACCTAAGTCACTAAAATTATATGATTATAAACACAGCATAGTAGATCGTTAAGGAGAATTGGAATAAAAACGTTCTACGGAAATAAACTATTAGAGAATAAGTGCCATAAGGTATGACTAATAGAAGAAATACATAATAGTACTTTTATTTCTAAATTTACCATTTCAAAACAGTGAGTATGAACACAGAGGTTTCTAGGAAGTTCTGAGGGAAACTGCCCAGTTCTTAGAACCTATATTTATGGGGCAGTTTCCCATAAGAGACCTCATTTTCCTAGCATCTTCTTGGTCACTTTTTTTCATTGCTGCCAAAATAGCATGGAGATTTTTGACATTAGTGACAATTTATTTGAATTGCGTTTATGTTGTTTACTCTATACTGTCATCTTACCTTTGTGGCTATGGATCTTAAGAGACCTTTTTATGGCTTGCTAGTGACTTCTTGGAATGAGCTATGAGTAAAGAAATCAGATTCCATTCAATTTTTATTTTTATCTGTAAAAGGGGAAAGGCAATAATTCTTTTGTTTTTCTTTTTGGTTGTTTTTCTGTTTGGATTGGTTTAGGCAATGGTGCTTCTTAGGTCTTACTCCAGTTTCTGTGCTCAGCCATCACTTTTGGAAGTGTTCACAGAGTTCCTATGTGATGTCATGATCTCACCCCCGGTAGGGGCATGTGAGGCAACTGATGACCAGTACTATTTTTGGGTGTGTGTGTGTGTGTGTGTGTGTGTGTGTGTGTGTGCGCGCGCGCGCGTGCGCGCGTTTTCTAACTCTATTTTGATTGTAGATAACATGACACCTGAAAATGTTTTGGAAGAAAAGTAAAGATAAAGTGCACGTATAATAGAGAAAGATTAGAGGGAAAGCTTAGAAACACAAACAAAATTAGAAAGGATGCATGCATCTCAACACAAGTGCTTCAACACATTATTGAAAACTCATTTAAATTTTACTCTGTGAATTGACTGTTATCTCTCTCACCTAGAGCAATTACAGGCCTCCCAGTCACAGCTTGTTGCACATTACACAGACCTCAGGAGGCTGCCTTTGCTAGCCTCTCCAAACTCTCATGCTGACTGAGCATTAAACCTCCCACCTGCTGAGAACAACACGCTTCTCAGTCAAACTGCCAGAGTCAAAACACTAGTGACACAGAGTGACACCAAGGGGAACCTTCCTCCACCTAATTATGGCCTCCTAGAACGTTTTCAGAGATTTGGATATGAGCCCTCTGCAGAAAGATCCATAGAAACACGCATATTTAATTGCTTTTCTGTCGATTCTATATTCTTCATGTCATAGAGATTACTGTGCAATAATAGCATTTCTATTTAATGTATATGCATATTTGCTATTGATTGTAGTGTTGTGACCTCTAACAACATTTTTTTTGCGTGTGTTAGACGCTGGTATCTATCCCAGATGATAACTCTTGTCTTACAGTGCAGCTATGGGGGAAATTTCCAAATATTTAATTTTTTCCCTGTTACAAAGAAGACAGCTTGAGTTTATTTATTTATTTATTTATTTATTTTGCTTTTGGGGCCACACCCAGTGATGCTCAGAAGTTACTTCTGGCTCTGCACCCAAGAATCACTCCTGGCGGTGCTTGGGGAACCATCTGGGATGCTGGGGATCGAACCTGGGTCAGCCGCACGCAAGGCAAACGCCCTACCCGCTGTGCTATGGCTCTGGCTCAACACCTTGAGTTTAGAAAGAAGATAGAAGAAACGAACTGTAGCAATTGCTAGTTATTTGACTATGTTATTTGTTCTGTCTTTCTGTGAGTTTAGTTGTTAGGATCACGATACTTGTTTTTGGTTGACCTCCTACGGGGAAATGGATGGAAAAAGGAAGTAGTCAATGCAATGTAAGGACACGATATAGAAAGCAGTGCTAAAGCCTCTCACCAAGGACAAAACATAGTGAATAAAAAAGATCATTAATAGGATCTTTGTAATCATGGAATAAAATTGATATTAAGGGGATATCATTTTAACAACAATAATGTTACATTAGTGTTTGCTAATTAGAGTATGTTTATGAAAGTCACAATCCCTTTTAGGTCAAATCAGCCTATATAAAACATGAAAAACATACCATCTCGTGGAATCTGTTAGGAAATACCAGTCACAATGTTTTTAAACTTTTATATAACTTTGGTATAAACATATAAAAAGTAAATTATATTGGAATAGTTAATACTTAAAAAAATAAATATTAAACTAATACATTTTCATAAGTTATTTAAAAATCATAATACTATGCTGATGAAAATAAAATATAAAGCATATATACTTCCTGCCTCTGCCCTATCATCAAATTGTTCCTTGAAAAATCTTGATTCTTCTTAGAGTACAAATCCAATTTTCACTCTAGTATAGTATGTCTAGTTTTATTATCCTTTGCAACATTTATGTCCTTTTTGTAGCTTTTCAATATTAGAAACATCCTCAAGTATAGCAGTGTTTATGTTTTAAGACACCTTATGTTTTTGGTCAGAGTTCCCTATAGAAATAGACAGTTACACACACACAGACACACACACTCGTACACATGCACATGCACACACAGAGTACAAATGAGCGAGAGGTCGTTTATTATAAAAATTAGCTCACATGAATCTGGATGGTAATTTTCATAATATGAAATCTGAAAATCCAGAAAATCCGGTGATATAATTTAGTTCTGGTATGAAAGTCTTAGAGCTAGAAACATCAGAGGTTTAAATCTTATCTGAATCCAAACCACAATGAACTGAGGGTGGGTCTGTAGACATGGGTAAGGCCATGTGATATTTCACATCCAAAAGCTCAAGAATCAAAAGCCCTGTGGTCTATGAACTGAAAGTGAATTCAAACAAAAGAGAACACATTCTTATTTCCTCTGCCTTTTCCTTCTATTCATATCTTCAGTGGATAGGATTGTATTCATTCTTATTGGTCAATATAATCTTGTTTACTTAGTGAAATGAAAAATGCTAACTTCTTTATCCTCAGAAACATATCAAAAGAAATGTGTTTTAGTAGAAATATGGGCAACCTAACTTAGCTCAGTGTACACCTAAAATTAATGATTTAAATTTGCCTTACAAAAACAAACTCTAATTAATTTTTATATAATGCTACTTTGATGTGAAAAAAGTCATAATATGTTCTTCATAACATGGCTTTACAGACATACCATTTCCAAGTCTTGGTTATTTTCTGTCTTTTAGTGTTCTGCTATGCAATGTGAATAATATTGCTTTCAATTTTATGGTCAGGAGAAAGAGAAATATGATCATTTACTTTTGAGTTGCAAAAATTAAGTTCATAATAAACCATGGCATTGATCATATATCCTTATTTAACACTTCAAGATAAACATTTATAATATCTATAACATTTATAATCTCTATAAAAGAGAGCAAAGATCACCAAGAGCATGGGTTTGTGTGTGTTCATACCACAAAAGAAGAAATACCTGATTGCATATGGGTTTATAAAGGAATAATAGAAACAAAAAAAATCAAGTTTTTAATACCTAGATCCTGATGCTTAAAACAGCTGTACTCTTGATTTGATAAATAAATAGAAACTGAAAAGAAGGTAGAGTAATACAAAATATTAAGTGGGAAATTTTCTGAAAGAGTCATACAAAGCATTTTTGATTGCCTTTTTTTAAAACAATGAACTTTGAAATTAAAATGATATTTATAGAAAAAATCAGAGTTTCCTGCCCCCACGTCTGGCTGTCCTCACCGGAGCCCTTTGGAGAAGGGTGGGTTGAGTTTCCCTCCCCGCCATGAACAGAGCCTCGGCAGCTGAAGACCTCTGGTTCCAGCCACAGCCATGCTTAAGACCACTCTCCACACGTGAGAATGAGCCTCACGCATGAAGGAACTGGCAGAGGAACCCAGATGTGTGAGACCAAAGCCATAGATGTTCAATCCTGCTCGGATTGGGATTGGGCCTCCTCCACCCAGATCCCCCATCTTCCAGAATGTAGGCGTTACACTCACCAATTGCCCCCAGTGCCATGTAATCCCATCAATGGCCAAGACCCAGAGACTATAAAACCCAGCTACCAGAAGACATCTTATTATCTAGTTCTTACTCTGGAGAACCTGGCAGGCTACCAAAGTATCCTGCCCACATGGCAGAGTCTGGCAAACTCCCTGTGGCGTATTCAATATGCCAAAAATCAGTAACAATGATGGGTCTCATTATCCTGACCCTGAAAGAGCTTTGAATGTGGCACTTTCTAAAATCTCAGGGCTAGGATAAAGGAAACGATACTGGTGCCTGCCTGCTTGAGGAAATTGATGAACAACAGGATGACAGTGATACAGTGATACAGAAAAAAATAATGATCATGATTTCTGATTGAGGCCAAAACTTTTTGACTTAAGTTTTTGTTTGCTTTCCAAAATTTTGGGCTGGAGTGATAGCTCAGCAGGTAGGACATTTGCCTTGCACGTGACTGACCCAGGTTTGATTCCTCCGCCCCTCGCGGAGAGCCCAGCAAGGTATTGAGAGTATCCTGCCCACACAGCAGAACCTGACAAGTTCCCCGTGGTGTATTTGACATGCGAAAAACAGTAACAACAAGTCTCACACTGGAGACGTTACTGGTGCCCGCTCGAACAAATCGATGAACAACAGGAGAACAGTGCCACACAGCTTCCAAAATTTTAATTTTACTTACTGTGATTTACAATGTTGCTAGTGATAAGGTTTGATATTCCAGCATCACACCCTCCAAAGCAAGCACTTCAGGCCACTCTTGTCTCAACTTTCCCCCTTCCTCCATCCTACAACTCCCCATTCAACTTCCCTGTATAAGTTTTCTCGTGAAAACCAGTTCTAAATGTCTGTTGCCTTTGGCCATTTGTTCAACCGCTACTTTATTTTTTTTTTACAGAGGAAGTTTTTGTATGTCTTAAATTCTTTTATTTTTAATTCTTCTCCATAGAATTTCCTTACATTTGACATTTAAAAGACTGACTACATTTTATTTTTACTTATAGTCAGAGTGCATTTTTTCCCATTTGTTGTTATAACAAATAACCACAAAATGGGATTATAAAAAGCACAAATCTGTTATCTTACAGTTTTGAAGGTCAGAAATTTAACAACATTATTTAGAGACTGCACTGGAGTATAGCAAAAAAAAAAAATAGTCCCTAATCACGAAAGTGTTTACTGAGCACTTAGAGCTCAGCATCCAGTTCTACAAAGAAGCAGCCATCCAGAGGGGCAGGGTTTAGAGCAATTTCATTTTATATTTAAATTTAATTATGTCATTCTGGGGTTGAAGAAGCAGGAATCTTAGACCACACCTAGTCGTGCTCAGATTTACTTCTCTCTTTGTGCTCAGGAATTATCCCTGAAGGTGCCTAGGGGACTGTATAAAGTGCTGGGGAATAATCCATGGATGACTTCATGCAAGCATGAAGAACACGTGCCTCGTGTTCTCTCTGGTCCCCACTGAGGAATTGTAAAGGATCAAACCGGAAATGGTCTTCAATGTAGGATCTTTTGTAATACTCAGAGTTAGTCTGTCTCCTCTTTCTTTCCCTATAGGAAATGAATAGGGGCTAGAGATTGTACAGCGGTTAAGGCACTGGACTTACACGTAGTTAGGCCTGGTTTTACCGAGAACCACATATGATCCCAGGAGTGATCTCTGAAACCAGGACTAGGACTAAATCCTCAGTGCAGAGTCGGGACAGACTGAACATTTCTGAGTGTGAACTTTCCTTCCTCCCTCTGCCCTCACCACCACAAGTAAAAAGGGCATGAATAGGGCATTGCTGTTATTATAGAGTCTCTGATAAATATCAGTATGTTGGTGCTTCCTAACCACCAGTAAGGACAAGACTAGGAGTTGAATCAGCCACTAAGTTTGACTGCATCCAGCAATACACTGAGAATTTTCAATATGGTAATGAGAAACAAGCTCGCCCATTTGGTCTAATTCACAGGAATTTTAAAGGTATATAACTGGTGTTCATGCCTTTTCTAACATCTAGAGCATCTGTGTGCCTGGGCTCATATCTGCTTGCATTTTGAATGTATTTTAATTACTATCTTATTTTTCCAGAAAATAAATTTAAGGAATAATAATATATTTTATGTTAAAGAAGCTGATATTATGCGTATCTTATAAACACTAATGTTTCACATTAGAATTAGAGCTTAATAATTTCAAAAATATCTAACATTGAAAAAGTCATTGAATATTCCACTTAAAATTCAAGAAGGGAATGTTCATTATTAGTATTTTTTATGTGTACATTTAGGGGCCATATTTGGTGGCAATAGGGAACTGTTTCTGGTTTTGTGCTTTAGAGACATTCTGAGCAGTGCCCCAGTGACCATTGGCACTGGGAATTGAACTCTTTGAGCTCTCATTTCCTCCACCCCATGAAAGAATATTACAATGCCAGATCATTTGTTCAATTTATTCAGTCTTTTCAAAAACTGAACTGTGGCTAACAGTTCAAATTTACTGAAGCATTAAATGTTCAACATTCAGTCTAATTCTTCAATACAGCAGACACATTGATTATTTTAATTTTTCTAAGCTTTACTATAGTCATATTTCTAAGAACTAAGAACTAGTGCACTAAGATAAATCAATAGTTCTTGAAATTCTTGAAATTTGTCTGCAAACATCTAATATTTTCCAGAATTAAGAAATAATAGAAGTGATCTTCTAAACAAGGAGCGAATTTTTATTTTTTTGTTGAAACATGTTTTATAATCCACATTTTACTAAAAACCATCTTCTTTGTAAATTTCTCAATTTTATTTGGGGTTTCAATATTTTATAAACTATATGTGATTTTAGTATTTATATTTCATAAGATTATTATAAAAGAATCAGTGACCTATGTATATATTTCCTCACATTTATAATTTTTACTTTTTTGTGAACTATGGATATTTTCACGAATTAATCTCAAGCATGTTAACATAGAAAAACCAAGTCAAATTGTAATATTATTTTCTTCCTTTTTAAAATCTAAGAAAATATGTTATTTTGTTATTAAATATTTACCAGGTGCTCAAGAGATTGTAACAAAGCATTTGTGGTATTTTTATTTTTATAAAACCTCTCACAATTAGACATGTCTTGGTAAACTCCGTTGTGCAGTACAGGTTTAACTTTGGATGAGAGACTCTGAAATCCTATCACTTAACTTGTTTGTGCTTCTGTATCAAATTAAACAATCTGAATCTCCATCTCATTGACAGGGAGTGAGCTAATGCAGGCACAAAGGATAGTCTGTCTTCTTTCAACTGCTTAATGCTCAAAGGGATTAAAAATGAGAGGAGTAGGAACAGACAGTCTGAAGGCCCACTGGTCTCATTCTATTAGATAAAGTAACTTAACAGAGAGAAAAGTCATCACTTTAAGGTGAAGATCAACTTCTTGCAGCAAGTTTGATGAATTGTTATCATTCCAGGCAATTTGAGATAATGCAATCTCCATGTCTGAATGGCATAATTGCTAGATATGTTGTAAGCTATCAGGAAATCCAAAGATCAATCACCCAAAGACTTGGCTGATTTCACACCTATTTATTTGCACCTGGGGCAAAAATCACAACAATTAGAGCCACTGAGATTAAACAGTAATAATGAAAAAGAAAAGATGGATGGCTAAATAATGACTAGAGAGGCTCAATAATTTACTTTTAGCAAGAAAATTTTTCAATCCATAAATATAAACAAAATCCACTGCTAGGTTTACATCAGATTGCAAAATATGTGCATATATAGGGGATGTTATTTTAAATTTTATTAAAGAAACATTATTTCAAAAAATTATATAGCGCCTGTGAATTCTATTTTTATTATTTACATGTAAATGAACTTGAATCTAAACCTTTTCGTGATCTTTGAAGTCAATTGATATGGATTTGAATTTATTTTTTAGGTTTGGAGTACTTTAAAATTATGTCAAAAGTCAGAATTGTGGAGGTTAGAGTGGCATTTTATGTCACCTATAATCTATTATTCTAGCAGGTAAATAGAAGAGGATGAAAGTGTATATGAAAGAATGCCAGGCATTACTGCGATATTTGCTTTATAGTAGTTAAAAATAGAAAATCTACAAAAAAAAACATAAAACTGTCATTCCAGAAGCCAAAGATATTTACCATATGTGGTAAATGAAAAACAAAAACAAAACAAAACAAAATACTATCATCCATTACAAATGGAAACCCTAAATACTGTATTATGACTTTATTTCACATGCATAACTTTCTCTAATGGTTTAGGAAAATTTTAGAGGAACAATATTATGCTCATAAAGAATCTGTTTCACTTGCTGAACAGACTCAATCTTCTCCTTACGTGGGGCAACCAAGTTAAAATGTTTCATCAGCAATTCAATCTAATTCAACAAAAACTAAACTCATCATCGTCCTCCCAGTAGTCTTGATCCATCTTCATGCTTCCTGTTTTGTTTAATGGTATCATCATTCACCCAAAGAACAATTTCAAGATCTTGAACTCTTCATTAATTTTCTTTCTCTCTCATCATGTCAGCAAATCCTGTTGGCTTCATCTTGACAAAGTATTTAACTTCCTTTCTCTACGGAAACAGCAATGTCTGGGACAATGTTAAAGTGTGTTTGCATTGTCATACTGTTTTATTATAGGCCGATTTAAGCATTCCTTTTTCTAACCTATCCTAAACACTGCTGCTTCAGCATTAAAAAAAAGTTCATCTCTGAATATGACTGTATTAGTTAAGGTTGAAATTGTATCTATGAACTCTGTGGTGACATTTATTTAGTGCATGTAGATTTTTTTCTTTCTCTCTCACAGTGGGACTGGTTTGCCTGCTATCTAGGAATCCGGGTTCTTACTATTTTTTTTCTTCATTTTCCATCTCATCATTCAGGTTGATGCACTCTCATAAACCTAGTGATACTGAGCATGGAGGAGGGAGTTAAAAGGTAAAAACACCTGTGTATACATCAGTGTAGCCCATATCACATTGAAGAACTACTTGGATTCACTGATGGTTGGGTAGCTATCCCAGTCCAGAGAGTGCATGATTTAGTAGTTAATCTAGGAAGGAACATGAGCTGATGGTCTCTATGTGCCACACACTGAGAAAATCTGGTGTTAAGACTAAGGAGTCTTCTCCTGGGGCTATTTTCAATCAACATAATTCTAAGTTTTATGTGCCGGATGAAATTGTAGGTTCTAAGGAGACAATCGAAATGACTTACATTTATTATGTTGACTTTTTGATAAAGTATCAACTTTTAGTTTAGCGTGGATTATGTACAAATTCTTCTAATTGAAACATGTTTTGTGGCTCATCATCACGATCTTTTATGTCTTTTGCTGATCTATGGCAAGCAAAGTCCAAAAGTTGAAAGAGAGACAGAAAGAAGAAAAGTGCTTGCCACAAAGGCAGACTGTGTGTGTGTGTGGGGGGGGGGGGGGGAGGAGCTGGGGACATTGGTGGTGGGAAATGTACAGGTGTATAGAGATGTGTGTTGGAATATTATATGACTAAAACCCAATCATGAAATCTTTATAACTGTATATCATGGTGATTCCATTAAAATAACAAAAACAATAATTGTAAAAGAAACTAAAGGTCATGAAAAAATACCATGCATTGTTGCTTTTAAGAAATTTATATACATTTTTGGGGGGGGGCGTAGGCTGGAGCAATAACACAGCAGGTAGGGCATTTGCCTTGTACACGACCAACCTGGGTTTCATTCCCAGCATCCCATATGGCCCCCTGAGCACCCCCAGGAGTAATGCCTGAGTGCATGATCCAGGAGTAACCACGGTGCATCAATGGGAGTGACACAGAAAAACCAAAAAAAGAAAGAAAGAAGAAATTTATATACTTTTTGGGAGAATAAAAGCACATTTCTGAAGTCATGAGATGTGGATTTTGGTTAAGGCTTCTTGTAAAGCTCTCTGATTTTTAATTATTTAGAAAATATAAAGCAACTATTAAATATGTGCTATTGCATTAGTTCATCATAGTGTGATGATTAAAGGCTGGAGAGATGAAGTCTGGGTAAGGTTCTGGCCCATCAAAAGTGGATCCCTGAGCACAGAGCCAAGAATAAGCTCTGCCAGATTTGGCCTGGAAGGAGACAGATAAATATTTATGAAGGATATTACCAAAAAATTGTAGGGGAATAATAACTTACCCCCCCAAATTAGTGAAAATCAACTTCCTGAAGAACTGTAAAACATTGACAACATGTATTGAAAGTTCACATGTAGAAGTAGCTGGATATTTGAGATGTAAATATTTGCAACAGATATCCATGTTCTTTGTCTTTCCTGTTTTTATTTATATAACATTTTAATTGAAATTAACTATTCATAAACATATATAAGTAAAAAAAAGAATTCTAACGCAAAGAAGGGCCAATTTTCTAAATTTCCAGATTTAATCTTTCAGTATCTAATTTTGGAGAAAGGAACATAGTAATAAGAGCTCATGAAAGAACTCAGTGACATATTTCCACACTCATTAAGAAATACCCTTACACTCTCTTGACCCATTGCATTAAAGAGTTTATCAGAGTAAAACACCTCATTATGAGTTCAATGAAAATATATCAGGAAATATCTTGACTATGAAGGATATTACCAAATCAACTGATATATTTAAAAAAATTATTAGAAAATTTAATGAAGATAACCATTGATTTTTTTCCTATTGTAACATTACTTGGAACCATGGGCATGTTAGTGTGATGTTTCTGGGGGTTAAATCATTTTTTTTTTCAGGGATAGGGTTTGAGCCAAACTCGACTGTAGTCAGGGCTTACTCCTGACTCTGAATTCAGTGGTCAGGGTTACTGGGGATCAAATTTTACTTACTATACCATCTGTCCAGCCCAATACTTTAATTCTTTAAATCTTAGTTTAATACTTTCTATTGGAAATAGTAATTGATTTTAAATAAAATTGTGTTTTTTTGTAAACCCCCTTTCTATTCTATTAACATGTAACCTGTGGAACTATATTGATACATTTATTAGTGTTAGCTCCAATTTCTTAGTCATATAGATTTATGTATAATTTAAATAATTAACCTGTAATTTATTTTTAATGTTTAATCTATAATTTATTCATTATTTTAAAGAAAAAATTGCTTGCAAGTTATATATGTACTGCATTTATTATTGTTATGATTTGTTTCAATATCATGCAATAATATCCTCATGGAAATTATACCTTTTATGTTCTGAAATACTTTTTGGCATCCAGTTACCTATTCACTGAGGATTTAAGACCATTTATATATATAATATTCAAGATATATATGTATTATGCATGTACATACATTCAAAGGGTGGTATATTTTAATAATGTTGTACAAACTATTTCAACATAACAGGAAAAATACTTTTGGTTTTCAAATGATTGTATTTTTAACTGTTGCATAGTTTTTTTTAAATCTTTTAACCTGATGTGTTTAGGCCATACTGCCTCTTTAAGACAGAGAGAAGACAAAAGACAAAATAACTTTTAGAAATCTAGTTTCATATGCTAGTAAGTGTAGGTAATATTTAGCTGGAGACTAAATTTTATTTCAAAATTAATGGTAGTCCCAGTTTTCATAACTTAATTATGACTAATTGTTGCTCAGGCATGTCCTGTTATTCTTTTGTCAATGACACCTGCTACACTATATTGGGCCAGAGACCATCGGTTGCTCTTATCAATTACTGTGCATCAAAACAAGATACAAGTGTGACCTATTTTCCCAAAGAACATTTTTTATTTTAAAAATATGGAATCACCATCTAATCATTGAATAACTTTAACAAAGGCTACTTTGAATCATTGTAACCTTGATGAAAATCAAGTAGAATATTTACTTCCTTGTTTCTTTAAAATATACAGTTTATAATTGACAAGTGTACTATATTTTAGATTATGAATAGATGATTCCTGCATTCATAGTAATCTACAATCTATACATTTGTTGATAATAGTAAATTCATATAAAATTTATATTCTGTTTATTTTTAATATCATAATTAGAGAAATGGTAGTCTTTATTTTCTTAATTCTATAGTCAATGAAAATTAAGCTAAACAGAGAAACATATTTATAACATATGTTATAAAGAAACCTCTTTATAACATATAAGAGGTCAAAGTATTGCCTTGTTTTTTTCCCATTGGTTTTATTAAATATTTTATGAAGATAATTTAAGCAAGTGTATGTTTTTCCCAATGCATGCATATAGATGATGTGGGGGGCAGGAATTTGTTTTCTTAACCTTCTTAATCTTTTTTGAATCATTCAAAACCATCAACTGCTGACCATGCAAGTAAAATCTGTGGCACAACTTGATGATAACTGAATAGCAATCAGAGTTGTTGGTTTAAGACAGCAAAAGTTCCAAATATAAAAACAGAACAATGCAGGACTTACATTTTACTTATAGAGTAGCATGCAGTTAGCATGAAATAGAAGTGATTATTAACCTTGAAGTCCGGTGAACAGAGAATTGACTACACAGAGCAATTACTGTGTTGCAAATGTGACCCTTTGACTCTTAGTGAAATTCAAAGAGTGTATTTCTATTTCTGAACTTTGATACGTTTTTGGGCTTTAGTCACTTTGGAGACTCTCACTTTAGCCTTACTAGAATAAAGGATCGCCAGAGGTTTCTGTTGCTTGCAGCTCAAAATAAATAAATAAATAAATAAATGAATAAATAAATAAGAAAGAGATAAAGAGAAAATAATTTTCTTATTTCTTTTGAAGCATTATTGTAGTACACAATCTGCTACAAAATGCACCAGAAACATAAATTCAAAATTATCAATAGTTGTGCATTTCTCTTGGTATAATAGCTTGAATTTACTGGGTGTATTTCATGTAACTGCGACTATACATACCAAGACTTTATATAAAAAGTCTACTTGGAAAAAATAAACCTGTAAAGCAGCATTTTGAGACTTCATTTAAAATACAAGAAAAAGTTGAACGTGTGTTTTGAGTAGCCAGCTCTCAATTCTAATATTTGAAAGGAGGTGAATAAATTGTATCTATTTAAGGTTATAATAATACATGTATTGCTTATACACGCATATGTGTAATACATATATCGCATTTCCTTTATCCATTCATCCACTAATGGACTCTTCAGTTCTTCTATGTCTATTCATTATAAACAAGGTTGTATTTAGCAGAGAAAACAGCTATTTCTTGGAATAATTTCTTAGAGTGGGAGAATTGGTCTTTTTCAGGCAATGCCTAGGAGCAATTTCTTTGCTTTTGCTCAGGATTGGTAGTGGGCAAGGAACCATATTTTTATGTGATACTGGGAATGCATGAAAGCAATCTTGCCTCCTGTTTTTTCTCAGCCTCTCTCGGGTTGATTTCATCTGTATGGTTCCTGTTTTTTTCAGCCTCTCTCGGGTTGATTTCATCTGTATGGTTTGATAAATTGATTTTTTTCAGAAATTTTCCTAGTGTTGCTATTGTGATGTTGCCAATTTACATTCTTAATAATAATGAATGGTTTTCCTTTTTTCACATCTGTATCTTGTTTTCTCTTGTCTTTTTAATAATGTGATTTTAACCAGTATGAGGTGATATCACATGTTTTTGATTTTTATTTCCTTTATGATTAGTGAAGATGAAACCATTTTTGTGTATCTCTGATCACTTGGATATCTTTTCTGCAAAGAATACCTTGTCAATTTTTTTCTCTTTGATACTTTTTTTAATACTTTTAAATCAATTATTTTCATGAGTTCCTTGTATAGATTGTGTATTCAGCTATTAGCAGATATTTGATTTGGGAGAAATTTCATACATCATTTTTACATGCTGTATAGCTTAGTTTTTGGAAATTTCATGTGATTGGTCCTACTTGTTGATTTGTTTCCTATTGTGTTTATGCCTTTAGTGTCACACTCAAAATGTTATTTTTAAGACCAATCCCAAAGAAATTTTTCCTTGTGTTGTTTTCGGAGTTTTGTATGTTGTAGCTTTGATTTAAACCCAGAACTCACTGCAAATTAATTTTTTGGTGAGTATAAGAATCCAATACCATTCTTTTGTGTATAAATGTGCAGCATTTCCAATATTTTTATTGAAGAAATTATCTTTCAAAGAGCATGCTGGACTCCTTGTCAAACATTAACTCATCAATTATTAGTTGAATTGGATTTATTTCCCTGCTCTTGAAGTTCTTGCAGTTGTTTATCCATCTGCTTTTTTAGTCTGGTTTTACTTTACGTTTGGGGAGGTCATACCTTGTGTTATGTAAGGCTTTCTCCTGACTCTGTGCTCAGAGATAACTCCTGGTGGTACTTAGGTACCATGCAGTGTGGAGACCAAACTAAGGTTAGCCAAGTGCGAAGCATCTTTTTTTTTTTTCTTTTTTTTTATTAGTGAAACACCATGAGGTACAGTTATAGGCTTACAAATTTTGTGCTTGGGTTTCAGTTATACAATGATCAAGTGCCCATCCCTCCACCAGTGCCCGTCATCCATCACCACGGGTCCCAGCATCCCCCCCCACCCCCCATCCCCCCCGTCCCATCCTGCCTCTGTGGCAGTACTGTCTCCCTAGTCCCTATGAGTGTGTTTCTATGCCCATATCATACTGTGTTGCATACTACAGTTTTAACTCAGGGATTATGATAGCTCCTCCTTTCTTTTTTCCCTCAAAGTTGCTGGACTCTTCAGGTTCTTTTGTGAGCCTGTTATTTATATAGCTTGATTCTGTTTCTCTGACTAACTACTTAGCATGGGACTCTAGTTTCAATGATTTGTGACAAATTGCATAATTCGGTGAGATTCCACGTTTATTCTCTGACATAATTCAATAGATATTCTTTATACTTTGTTTCATGAAGGTCAGTTTCAAACTCAAGATTCCAGCTGTCAATTTGAAACTATAATAATATATACACTTACATTATATACTCTATATTTAGTTAAGTACCTAAAACCACAATTGTTTTGATTATATACTAAACAAAAGTGTAACAAAATTCTTCTGTTTGTGATGTTCAATTTCTCTTGTGAAGATTGTTCTGTTAAATAGACAGAAAACTGAAAATTTGGAGTTAATTTTTCTTTGGGGGAGTGAGAGGGAGCACCCTGGCAATACTCTGGAGTCACTGCTGTCTCTGAATTCAGGAATTACTCCTGAAATTGCTTGGGGTACCATATGGAATACCAGAAATCTAAACTGGTTCCACCATAATCAAGGCAAATATCCTACGTGCTATAATATCTATCTCTCTAACACCCTAGAGTTATTTTTTCTTAACAATTTATATATTTGTCAAAATTTCCCTTTAATCCCAGATTTTTTTTAGTTTTCTGATGCTATTACAATTATAAATTTTATTGGTGACTCCCTTTTAAAAGTTTCTTTTGCATCTACCTCAAGGCATATACATAATATTAAATTGGGTCTGTAAGAAATTCATCAGACATGCTTGGTTGACACCAGATAAATTCAATATGTTCAATATTTTCAATAAATGTATTGCCATTCTAATTTTATTTATACTTACTTCCTAAGAAACATAATGGGTCTTTTGAATACAACTATAAATGTTTTTTTTACTTTTACCTTGAATTAAAAAATATAGATATAAATAGGTTATGGTTCAAAACCTATACTCTAAAAAATATTGGAATTCTGAAAAAACTTATATTTCCTGAAGATAGGGTAAACAACTCAGAACCTTATTGTTTACTGTAAATTTTTATATATAGATGACTTTTCCTCTGCAGTTTGATATTATTTGACATTGATGTGATAAATATTGTCAGTATAATCTTTTGAAATATTAGGACTTAACTAGAGTGATTTTTGCTAAAATAGGTTTCTCTATTATTCTGCTCAAGTAAAAATTCATAAAAATGTTGTTAACAAGGGAATTAGTTTGAAATTCATTTTTGTTTCTCTATTTCTTACAACAAGTCTCACAATTTGTTGTGAGACGTTACTGGTGCCTGCTCGAGCAAATTGATGAACAACAGGACAGTGCTACAGTGCTATTTCTTATTTTATATTAAAAGACTGCTAACATGAAATTGCATAAATCTATAGTTAGATATACACAGGGGATATTATTATCAGTCTACAGCTAGAGCATATCTGATTTTCTTATTGTTTTATGCTTTGATAAAAGTAGTAAAGTAAAGTAAAGGCCCTCCCGTTGTTCATCTATTTGCTCGAGCGGGCCCAGTAATGTCTCCATTGGAGACTTTGTTGTTACTGTGTCTGGCATATTAAATACGTCACGGGGAGCTTGCCAGGCTCTGCCGTGTGGGCGAGATACTCTCAGTAGCTTGCCGGGCTCTCCGAGAGGGGCGCAGGAATCGAACTCGGGTCGGCCATGTTGGCTGCATGCAAGGCAAACGCCCTACCGCTGTGCTATCGCTCCATATTTATATAAACTTTCACTTTATTGTCCTTAACCCCTAGTGAGAAATCTGCTCCTGTTATAAAGATTTCAGTCATTTCAATTTAACAAAGATTCTATAAGTTATTCAACTTTTTTTCTAAACTCATACCGAATTGTCTACAAGTCATTCTCAATAATCTTATTTAATTAACATCACTTTACTGATTACAGTTCACCTTTGTTTGATCATTGATTTTTGTTACAGTAAGGAACTTTGTCTTTGTTTAATTTTCTTCTTATTTTGATAGTATATAAACCTTACCTCCTTTATATTTTACCTAATTTCTAGCTGCATTGCAGACTGACATTTTTATAACTCTGATCTAATATATTTCTACAATATTTTTGTTGAGTTAAATTTTATCATCACTATATTTTATTATAAATAATTCAATTATTTTATAAATATGTAATTATTAATATAAAATGATCACGAAGACATAGGACATAATTTTTCAAAGAGTTGAATCTCCTAATACTCTTAAAATACTGAGAATCTTTCTGTAGAGCAAGAGTGATTTTTGGCCTCACTTATTATACATCAGGTGGTTCTGAGATTTTTCTCCCCAATAATTCAATAACTTGAGACTTTGTGAATGGTTTTGTGGATAAATTTAGTAATAGCAACCTCATAATAGATAAGTTATTTATTACAGCAAAGGATTCCGTTCTTTTATTTAAGGTATCTTAGGATGTGATTAGGACCCTCCAATCAAGTACACCTTCTGGTGCCAGAGCAATAGTACTGTGGGAAGGGCATTTGGCTTGCACGGCAACCAACCTGGGTTCAATCTCTGGCATCTCATATGGTCCCCCAAGTATGGCCAGGAGTAATCCTTAGTGCAGAGCCAGAAGTAACTCCCAAGCATCACTTGGTGACCCTAAAAAGCAAAAAAAAAAAAAAAAAAAAAAAAAAAAAAGACAAGTACACCTACAAACTCATAGGGAATATAGGATAATCATAGGTTGTTCTATAGTCTTAAGAAAGACACAGTGAACTCTAGTAATATGTCCTTCACTAGCTCTCCAAGCCAGTAAGTCTTCCTGTCAGTAATATTTAGGAATAGATATATGAAATTCAGATCAGAGATAATCATGAATATATTTGTACTTAGACAATTTCTTCCTTTTAATTATTAATTATTTCTGGAGCTACTTATTGTTCTGCCATTGACGTGAAGGAGGACACACGTAATCCTGTTTGTGCTTGGCAGTGATTTTGCAGTGAACATGGGCTAGTATCACGACAGCGCCAGAGAGAGCTGAGAAATGGTGAGTATTGAGCTGAGTTATTGAATTAACAAACCCAGAAGGGTTCCCTACTCTGATACTTCCTCTGTGTCAACTTATAGCAAATATGTTCAATTTGAGTGAATTGGGGTTCTGTGATTCACTGTCCTTCATGAATGAAATATTTATATCTGAAATGGAAAACAGAAAATAACATTGTAAAATATGGAACTGCTTGAGAAAGCTTGACATAAGGCAAGGATTTTATTTTTTTGCTACAGGAATCTGCTATACTGGAATTGTATAACATAGAAGGTATTTGCTTACTATTATTGACTAAAAGCATTTTCTATAGAAAGAAGTTAAGTTGATGGTTGGACTAGATTTAATCTTTTCCATGTCTTTAACAAGATTTTTAAAATCTGGAAAATACTTGCCTCCTTGTGATTCATTTAAAATATGAAGGAGAAATTATGTTACTATCAAGAGAAGTAATTATCACTTTTTGAAATATTGCAAAATAATCAAAAGATTAATGACGATTGGCCAAGAGATTTATAAAAATAAAATGTAAGAACAATATAAACATTCACAAATCTTGGAGAAAATTATATTGGAACCATTAATGCAGTCCTAAAATACTCTCCCAAGCACATTCTATAAAACCTTTTGACTGATAAGGAAGACTTTTTTTTTTTTTTTTTGCTTTTTGGGTCACACCTGGCAATGCACAGGGGTTACTCCTGACTCTGCGCTCAGGAATTACCCCTGACGGTGCTCAGGGAACAATATGGGATGGTGGGAATCGAAACCGAGTCAGCCGCGTGCAAGAAAAACGCCCTACCCACTGTGCTATTGCTCCACTCCCGGGAGACATCTTTTTATTAGACAGAGTTACATAAAACAAGGATGTTTCTGAGGGGACAACTGGTTACATCTCAGGTGTCTGGATCATAAAGTCATGAAACTCTTATGTTATAAAACAGTACAGAATTTTTTATGATAAACTAGAAACTACTAGATTCATAGCCCCAAACAATTCATGGTTTGTATAGTTTTGATCATGAAGTTGACAGAAGCCAAGTAAAAGAGACAAGAGGTTTTTTAAAACTGTATAACAGATTGATATCACAGATTGATCCCTTACCAGGTTAGATTCTATGAAGCTAAAACTAATACTACAACTTCCACCTGCAGAAAGTACAGTGCTAAAGTGGGTTAGGATCCAGAAATTTTCTCAGATGTCCACTGTATAGTATCATAGAAATCACAAACGGATCTGTACTGTAAAAAGAGAAAACAAATGCTGTCTGAATTCCTGCCTGTGAAAATCACCACCCAAAGAGAATAGGTAAGTTTTGTGTCCTAGTTTAATAAATAAAGTCACGGTCACAGTCCTCCCATTGTTCATGGATTTGCTCGAGCGGGCCCATTAACGTCTCCATCATGATACTTGTTGTTTCTCTGTTTGGCATATCCAATACGGCACGGGTAGCTTGCCAGGCTTTGCCAAGCGGGCAAGATACTCTCTATAGCTTGCCGGGCTCTCCGAGAGGGTCAGAGGAATCGAACTCGGGTCTGCCATGTTGGCCGCTTGTAAGGCAAACGTCCTACCGCTGTGCTATCACTCCAGCCCAACAAATAAAGTATATTGTATAAAATCATACAGTTTTCCTCATCTTTCAACTTTATAAAAGAAAGTTTTATTGTAGTTAACAAACTTTTTTTTCTTGTTTGGTTGCCACATCCGACTGTGCTCAGGGATCACTCCTGGTGGAATTACCTGAGATACTGGGGATAAAAACAGAGGTAGCCACATGCAAGACAGCTGCTCAACCCAGGGTGCTTTTGCTTAAGTCACAATTCTTAGCTTTTACTGCTTTGTATTTGTGTTTGTTTGGGTATCTCTGGATCATTAGGAACTGCACAAAGGATCATCAGGAACAGACTATAAAAGACCACGCACTACACCAAGATCTTGTATTTCAGGTTAAAAATGCAAATAGAATTTGAATTTTTTTCCTTTTGGGAAGGAACTAAGACATATTTCATGCATACATTATTATTTAAAACACACACATATTTATAATGTGTGAAATGAAAGATATATATGGATACCTGAGAGTTTACAATATTGGTTTCTAAGAGATGCTGATCCATCCATAGTTTGCATTGGCCCTTATGTTTTCCTCTTAGAAACCGAAAGTCATTTTTCCAAATAAACCCTTAATCTATGAAGTTTACATAATTTAATAGAAGGTTAGTGTCGCTGTTTAGTTTATATCAATCACAAAAGTTTTCTTTCACTTGTCAATAATAGATATAGGTTTATAAGACATAGAGTTATAAGAATGGAAAAACAATGTTGGATTTTGCAATTCATCTTTATTCTTCAGTAAAGTGCCTCAGAATAGGTACGTGTCTAGCACTGATTGCTATTGTCAGTCACCTTGTAATCCTGAGGGCAACCACACTTAAAATAAAACCAATGCAAGGACGATGGCATCGTAATACAGACAAAAACAATAACTCTGGTGACCTCATTACATCATGCATTCAATGACAGTTCTAATTATTATTTGAAACAAAAAAAAACATTCTTATTCTTTCAGAAATGATTATATGGTTTTTAACTAAGACAAAATTTCTCTAAGAAATATAATCAAATTTTATTTTCTAAACAAATCTTTAGGTGTCTTCTCCCACTCTTTAAGTATCTTTGAGGTTCATTTTTGAAAAAATATGCTCTAATTCAACTGTCATGTCCTCTATATATAAGAAATACATGTTATTTTTTTCTGATAGTATCTATAAATAGGAAACAAATGTTACTAGAAGTTAAGTTACTAGTTTCATATACTTAAATACTATTTGAAGACTATACCATGTGATTTCAGGTTTCATTGAAAAATTAAAGAAAATAGAACACTTATTTAAAATGTTCTATGAAGTCAGTATATAACTTCTACAAAGTCAGTAATATAAAAAGCGGAGATATCACTAACAATGAAAATTAGAGATTTATCTCCTTGATGAACATCAAGACACAGATTTTCAAGAAAATCTTAACTAACTGAATCAAGAAACTTATCAATAGAAAAAAAGATCATGATCAAATGGCCATAATTCCAGGGATGTGAGGATGGTTACAAATATGCAAATCAATTAGGTCTTAACTGTAAAAATAAAAAGAAAGGCAAGAATCATACAACGATACAATCCTATCTGTGAAGATAAAACTTTTGACAAAAATCAACATCTATTTATGATAAAAAAAAAATCTTTGGGGGTAGAGTGCCGTGAGCATGTCAATCTGTACCTGTGAGACGAGTACATCAGCAGCCTGATGGCACCTTCAGATTTCCAGGTACCCCAAAATTACTGCTGTGCCTTTGGCCAGACCCCAAAAACTTGGGGCAAAGATTACCAAGAAAGTAAACAGCCAAAAGTTAGGTATGTGGGAGACACACCCACAAACCACCTCGTTTCACCTATATAATTGGAGGCATGGCCTCTCTGTTTGCTGATTGAACTGCTTAATGGCCATGATCCCAGAGTCTCAGAAACAAATCTCAAAACCCAACGGCTTTTGGCAGAAATATGTCCGGTCCCTGCAGTAGGTTACAGGCGCTGGGCCAACTCAGGTGGGAATAGGTTTTGTGCCTTGGCCTGTTCCCCCTGGCATTCCTGTGGCTGCCATCCTCCAAAGGCCACTGGACAGTCAGGATTTGGCCAGCAGTGATGAGACACATGGGGCCTCACAGGATGCGGGTGGAGTCGGGCCTTTCCTCCCCACTCAACAAGACCCTGAGTTGCCGCCCATGAATGGCCTCTTTGGCTCCTGATCAAGCTGCTTAACGGCCATGATGCCAGAGACTCAGAAACAAATCTGGAAACCCTGCGGCTTTTGGCAGGAATGCATCCAGACCCCACAGTAGGTTGCTGTCGCCGGGCCACCCCAGGGTGGAAAGGGTGCTGTCCCCCTGCCTGCTCCCCCTTGGCGATTCAGTGGCCACCATCCCTCAGAGGCCATTGGAGTGTCAGGTTTGAACCCGCAGTGATGAGACACGCAGGGACACACGGGATGGGGGTGGAGCCGGCCCTTTCCTCCCAGTCCCAATGAGACCCAGATTCGCTGCCCACGAATGGCCTCTCTGGGTCCTGATCAAGCTGCTTAAAGGCCATGATCCCAGAAACTCAGAAACAAATCTCGGAACCCAGCAGGTTTTGGCAGAAATCCCTCCAGATTTAAGTGTTAAAATTTTGGAATTTCAAAATTGCAGCCACTAATGCGGTCACACGAAATCATTTTATTCTTAACCAGCAATAGAAACAAATTGTCTACTGTTGCCTTTTCAGCAGATCTGAGTGTTGGGGTAAAATTCCAAATAATAATGGTGTGTCTGGTGTCAAAATAGTGAATGTGATCAAAGTAGAGAGAGAGAGAGAGAGAGAGAGAGAGAGAGAGAGTAACGTGGAAATCATTGCCCCACAGGTAGGGGGATGGTGTGGGATAGGGGTATGCTGGGCTTTTTGGTGGTGGAGAATGGGCACTGGTAAAGGTATGGGTGTTCTGTTGTATGACTGAGACTTAAACCCAAAAGCTTTGTGGTTGCCCTCACAGTGATTCAATAAATATAATTATAAAAACTGGAAAAAAAAGTAAGGTAGAGTTCATGCCCAATTTAATCAGCTAATCAGTGGCTGAACAAATAGCAGTACTGTTACATAAAAAATAATCTTGCTCTTCCTCTCCATCCCCCAAGCTGAGCTGGTCTTCTTCCCCACCCAGGTCAATCTATCCGCCACTTCTCAACTCGGGACTTGTCTTTCTCCCTGCAAGCCCCCCCAGGCATCCTCTTGGACCTCGGGAGACAAAGCAGCTCTGAGCCTCTGCCTCTTCCTCTTCGTCCCCCAAACTGAGCTGATCTCCTCCCCCACCCAGGTCAGTTTATCTGCCACTTCTCAAACCCAGGACTTGGATTTCTCAATGCAAGCCCCCTGGTGTCCTCTCGAACCTTGGGAGAAGAAACAGCTCTGAGACTCTGCCTCTTATTCTTCATCCCCCAAGCTGAGCTGGTCTTATCCTCTACCTAGGTCAGTTTATCCACCGCTTCTCAAACCTGGGACTTGGATTTCTCCCTGCAAGCACCCCAGGCATCCGCTTGAACCTTGGGAGACAAAGCAACTGTGAGCCTCTGCCTCTTTCTCTTTGTTCCCCAAGCTGAGCTGGTCTTCTCACCCACCCAGTCTTTACTCCCAAAACCAAACCTAAAACAAGAGCTAAAGGGGCTACTATAAGACAAGACAGACCCTATACCCACAGCAGATCCTTACAAAAGATGACACAAAACCCCATAACAGTAATCTCTCTCAATATCAACGTTCTAAATTCACCATTTAAGAGACACAGAGTAGCAGAATGGATTCAGAGACAGAACCCAATATTCTGCTGCCTACAATAAACTCATCTAAACAGTTAGAGCAAACACAGACTCAAAGTCAAAGGATGGAAAACAATCCTGCAAGCAAACAGCTCCCTCAAAAAAGCTGGAGTGGCCATATTAGTATACTACAATATTAATTTCAGGTTGAAAACGATTAAAAGAGACAGTGAAGGCTATTTTCTCGTCATCAAAGGATACGTACAACAGGAAGAAATCACACTCTTAAATGTATACGCACCTAATTAGGGAATAGCTAAATATTTTAAAAAATGCTAAACAGATTTAAAGGAGGACTTTGCTAGCAACACAAGAGTAACTAGAGACTTCAATATCACCTTATCACCTCTGTATAGATCGACAGGAACAAAACTCAGCAAGGAATCACCTGCTTTGAAAGAAGAAATAGAAGAGAAAGGGCTTATAGGCCTATACAGGGCTTTACACCCCAAAGAGAAAGAATACACATTCTTCTCCAGTGCACATGGAACATTTTCCAAAATAGACCATGTGTAAGGCCACAAAACATACCTGAATAGAATCAGGAAGATAGAAAAAGTATCACCCAACTTTTCAGACCATGATGCACTGAGGATAGAAGTGAATCACACACAGACACGGAGAACCAAATCAAACACCTGGAAACTAAACAACTCAATGCTGAACAACGAGTGGGTCAGGAGGGAAGTCAAGGACAAAACCAAAAGATACCTGGAAACAAAAGAGAATGAAGACACAAGCTACCAGAACTTATGGGTTACAGAGAAAGCCTATTAAGGGGAAAATTTATAGCTCTGCAAGCATTTCTAAAGACGGAAGAAAGGATACACATAAACAACTTGACTTCACAGCTCAAGACTTTAGAAAAGCATCATCAGAAAGAACCCAAATCGGGCAGAATGAAAGAGATCATAAAACTTAAAGCAGAAATCAATGACATGCAAGCAAAAGAAACAATCCGAAAGATCAATGAAACCACGAGCAGGTTCTTCGAGAAAATAAACAAGATAGATAAACCACTAACAACACTGACAAAGAAACAGAGAGAGAACTCTAATAAACCGAATCAGAAATGAGAAGGGGAATATCACAACAGAAACCAAAGAAATTTAGAAGATCATCATAGACTACTTTGAAAGTCTATATTCCACAAAACTAGAGAACCTAGAAGAACTGGATAATTTCCTGGATTCCTATCATCTTCCAAAGCTGAATCAAGAAGATCTAGAGTATCTGAATAGACCTATTAACGTCAAATAAATTGAAACTGTAATCAAAAGTCTCCCCAAAAACAAACGCCCAGGTCCAGATGGATTCATAACAAATTTTTCCAAACATTTAAAGAGGACATACTGCCAGTTCTTCTCAAGCTTTTCCAGGAAATTGAAAAAACAGAAGCTCTCCCAAAAAGTTTCTATGAAGCCTATATCTCTCCTCTCTAATAACAAAAGGAAACAAAGACACCACAAGAAAAGAAAACTACAGGCCGATATTCCTGATGAACACGGATGAGAAGATTCTCAACAAAATACAAAAAATAGAATTCAACTACTCATCAAAAAGAACATACACCAGGACCAAGTGGGATTCATCCCAGGGATGCAAGAATGATTTAACACTCGGAAATCAATCAACATAATCCATCATATGAACAAAAGAAAAGATAAAAATCATATGATCATATCAATAGATGCAGAGAAAGCATTTGACAAGATCCAGCACCCCTTTATGATGAAAACCCTCACCAAATTGGGGATAGAGAGGACTTTCTTCAACATGGTTAAAGCCATCTACCACAAGCCTACAACAAGCATCATACACAATGGAGAAAAACTGAGAGCCTTCCCGCTAAGATCAGTGATGAGGCAAGGATGTCCACTATCTCCACTGCTCTTCAATATATTACTGGAAGGATTTGCAATAGCAATTAAAAAGATATTAAAAAAGATATTGAGCACATCCAGTTAGGAAAGGAAGAAATCAAGCTCTCACTATTCACAGATGATATACTATACTTAGAGTATCCTAAAACCTCTAACAAGAAACTCCTAGAAACAATAGACTTGTATAGTAAAGTTGCAGGCTATAAAATCAATAACCAAAAGCCCATGGCTTTCCTACATACAAATAGTGAAAGAGAAAAAAATGACATGGAGAAAACAATCCTGTACATAATTATGTCCCAAAAAATCAAGTACTTAGGAATCAGCTTAACTAAGGAAATAAAGGACATGTACAAAAAAACTACAAAACGCTACTTCAGGAAAAAAAAGAAGACAGAAGGAAATGGAAAAATATCCCCTGTTCATGGATTGGGAGGATTAATATTGTCAAAATGGCAATACTTCCCAAAGCACTGTACAAATTCAATGCGATCCCTATTAGGATACCCATGACATTCTTAAAAGAACTGGAGCAAACACTCCTGAAATTATATTGAAGAATAAGCCCCCACGAATAGCTAAAGAAACTCTTGGGAAAAAAAAAATGGGAGGAATCAACCTCCCTAACATCAAACTCTAATACAAAGCAGTAATTATTAAAACAGCATGGTATTGGAACAAAGGCAGAGCTGTATACCAATGGAACAGGGTTGAATATACTGACATCTCCCCCCAAGCATACGACCATATAATCTTCGATAAGGAGGCAAGAAAAGTGAAGTGGAGAAAGGAAAGTCTCTTTAACAAATTGTGCTGGCAAAACTGGATTGCTACATGCAAAAAAGTGAGCTCAGAACTCTGCCTAACGCCATGTACAACATTAAGATCAAAGTGGATTAAAGACCTCAACATTAGACCGGAATCCATAAGGTATATTGAGGAGAAAGTTTGCAAAACCTCCGTGACAACGAAGCTAATGATATCTTCAAAGATGTCACTCCGCTGGCCAAGCAAGTCAAAACAGAGATAGACAAATGGGACTATCTTAAACTAAGAAGCTTCTGGACCTCCAAAGAAACAGTGACCAAAATACAGAGACAGTCTACAGAGTGGGAAAGGATATTCGCCATATACACATCTGGCAAGTGGTTGATCTCAAGGATATACAAAGTACTGGTTGAACTCCACAAGAAGAAAACATTCAACCCCATCCAAAAATGGGCCAATGAAATGAATAGAAACTTTCTCAAAGAAGAACTCCGAATGGCTAAAATGCATATGAGAAAATGCTCCACATCATTAATTATCAGGGAGATACAGATCAAAACCACAATGAGATATCATTTCACACCACAGAGACTGGCCCATATCCACAAGAACAAAAGCAACCGGTACTGGCGCGGATGTGGCGAGAAAGGGACCCTCTTTCACTGACAGTGTGAATGTTGACTGGTTCAGCCCTTCTGGAAAACAGTATGGACAATTCTCAAAAAATTAGAAATTGAGCTCTCATTTGACACAGCAATACCACTCCTGGGAATATATCCCGGAGAGTGAAAAAAGGTACAGTCTTAGTGACATTTGCACCTGTTTGTTCATTGCAGCACTCTTTACAATAGCTAGAATCTGGAAAAAACCTGAGTGCCTGAGAACAGGTAAAGGTAAAGGTAAAGGCCCTCCCGTTGATCGTCGATTTGCTCGAGCGGGCCCAGTAACGTCTCCATTGGAGACTTTGTTGTTACTGTGTCTGGCATATCGAATACTCTCGGTAGCTTGCCGGGCTCTCCGAGAGGGGCGGAGGAATCGAACTCGGGTCGGCCATGTTGGCCGCTTGTAAGGCGAACGCCCTACCCGCTGTGCTATCGCTCCAGCCCTGAGAACAGATGACTGGTTAAAGAAACTTTGGTACATTTACACAATGGAGTACTATGTAGCTGTTAGAAGAGATGAAGTCATGAAATTTATATACAAGTGGTACTACATGGAAAGGATCATGTTAAGTGAAATGAGTCAGAAAGAGAGGAATAGACATAGAAAGATTGCATTCATCTGGGCAACATAAACTAAGAAAATGGGAGACGAACACCCAAGAATGGCTGAGATTAGTAACCGGAATTTTGCTCCATGGCTTGGAGGCCAGCCACACAGGCTAGGGGAAAAGGCAGCTCAGATAGAGAAGGGAGCACCAAATAAAAGGTGTTGGGAGGATCCTCCCAGGATGGGAGAAGCATGCTGAAAGTAGACTATAGACCAAACATGATTGCCTCTCAATGCCTCCTTTGCAAACCACAACATCCAAAAGGAGAGAGAGAACAGAGGGGAATGCCCTGCCACAGAGGCAGGGTTGGATGGGGGAGATGAGGGGTGGGAGGAATACTGGGATCCGTGGTGGTGGGAAATGGGCACTGGTGGAGTGATGGATATTTGATCATTGTATAACTGAAACTAAAGCACAAAATTTGTAAGTCTACCACTGTACCTTATGGTGTGTCACTAAGAAAAATTTTAAAAAATCTTCGCAAAGTATACATAGAAGGTATTTGCTTCAAGACAAATGGCCATTCATAACAAGCCCAAAGACAATAGTACATTCAATTTGAAAAAGCAAATCAAAACCAAAAGCCTCCCCTCATAGATAACACACAGGTAATAACCACAAATCTATTGTATTTGTTACTAGGAGGTTTGCTCCATGGCTTGGAGGCCAGCTTCACACTCTAGGGATAAAGGGAGCCCAGATGTAGAAGGGAGCACCAAATGGGGGGTATTGGGAGGATCCCCCCAGCATGGGAGAAGCATGGTGAGACTAGACTCTAGACCAAACATGTTGCCACACCATGCCTCTTTTGCAGGCCACAGCACCCAAAAGGAGAGAGAGAACAAAAGGGAGTGCCATGCTACAGAGGCAGGGTGGGATGGGGGACTGAGGCGGGGGGTGGGAGGAGTACTGAAATCAGTGGTGGTGGAAAATGGGCACCGGTGGAGGGATGGGTACTCGATCATTGTACAACGGAAACCCAAGCACAAAAATTTGTAAGTCTACAACTGTACCTCATGGTGTTTCACTAATAAAAAAAAAAATTAAAAAATCTATTGCATTTGTCTATGTGCATAACAAGCAGAAGGAGAAATCAGGAAAATAATATAAATAGATAATAAATAAATAAAACAATAAAATAATTCATCATAAATAATTAAATATGGGGAAAATATAAGAAGTGAAAGCCTTGGACATTCACCAAAAAAGATATTTGAGAAAATGCAGATACAAATAAATGTAAAGTTATTTGCTACCCAAGCACTTGGTAAAAAGTATCTGTTAAAACAGTCTTGCTATATAAACTAATATGCAGAATTATTAAATCACTACAAAAAATTTATAGTATTCTTCAGAGAAATTAGGAAACACGATGCAATGTATCACCCAATCTCTCATTGCAGTGCTACCCTGAGAATCTATAGGAGGGTCCCTAAGCTGCTTGGGTCTCACTTAGATGAAGTTCCCCAGTAAACTAAAATAAAAACTAAATGTGGGTTCAAACCACCTCTAATCGGCACTTCATCAAAAATGACGCTAAGTGTTCTATAACTATGTGAAAAGATAGTGGTAATTTCTCAGTATTAGGAAAAATATATTAAATTTTTACCTAAGACCAAAAATTGCCAATAGCTATTTTTTGTCAGAAAAAAAAAACAAAAGAACAAGAAACAATGAATGTATGATCATATGTTATGGAGAGAAGGGAATCCTAAACGTTGTTAGTTGGAGTGCAAATCAAGGCAACCATGATGGAAAGCAATGTGAGCTCCCTAAAATATTAATAACACTTGACCTCACAGGAGACACACCCCTCCCCCACACACATACCAGCTGGACACCTTCAGCAGCATCCACGGAAACTGCTACTAAGGGATGGGGATAGCCTTCTGCATCCCTGCATCCCAAGGCCCTAGCATTCAGCATAACCAGTTCATGGATAATTGTCAGAAGTGGCCCCTGGGCCCCCTTAGAACTTTTTGGGAGGCCTCCAAATTAAACCTATAAATTCCATAATCCTATGACCTCATTTCTGGGTATTTAACAGAGTGAAAAATGTAATTTGAAGAGATAACTGTGATCGTTGCACGTTGGGTACACCACAAGGAGTTTGCCAGACTCTGCCGTGTGTGCAGGTTACATTTGGTAGCCTGCCAGTTTGTCCAAAGTAAGAGTGAGGTAATAAGATGTCGCACGGCTGCAAATGCGGCTGCATGCTTCCAGGAGCTGGGTTTTATAGTCTCTGGGTCTTGGCCATTGATGGGATTACACAGCACCGGGAGTGGGGGCAGTTAGTTGGTGTGATCCCTGCCTACTGGAAGATGTAGGATCTGGGTGGAGGATGCTCAGCCCCGATCCAAGCAGGCTTGGAGATCTCAGCCCTGGGACCCGCATGCCTGGGTTCTTCTGCCGGTTCCTTTATGCATGAGGCTTGTCCGAATGTCTGGAGAGTGGTCTTTGCATGACTGTGGCTGGTTCTGGAGGTTTTCGGCTGCCAAATACCAATAACAATGATGGGTCTCCTTCTCCTAATCCTGAAAGAACCTTGAATATGGCACGTTTTAAAATCTCAGGGCTAGGGCGAAGGAGACGTTACTGGTGCCTGCTCGAGGCAATCAAGGGACAACAGAATGATCGTGATCGTGATTGCACACCAGTCACAGTTACCAACTTAAATCTACATATCACTGACTTATAATTAGATAAAGATGTGAGAGCATATAAATACAAAAATAGGACACATTGTAATATATGATATGATATTATATGGAATTATGCAAATGTATGCATATGTATTACTCAATCTTAATAAAGGAAAAAGTCCTGAATTTGCCACAAAATGGATAGATCTGTAGGACATTTATATGAAATAAAATAAGTCATAGACAGAAAGGATTACTAGGGAATCACAATTCAAAAATAAGCAAACTCTAAGCATAAAATGATGGCTCCAGGGCACAATGAGGATGGGAAATGGGAGTTGAGTCTAACCACAGGGTCTTGGTTAGAAGATAAAAAGTTTTCAGAGATTTAACATGCTGCACTGTAACTAAAGTGTACAACACTCTCTGGTGTACTTACAATTAACTAAAGGATAAATCTTAGGTGGTTTTATCCATCCTCCATCACACAGACACAAATGATGTGGAAGACATGCTAATTAGCTTGACTCTAGTGATTATTTAAAAAAATTAATGCATATCAAAACATCCTCTTGCATATCTTATAAACAGACTTATTTTGCCAATTATGCTTAAATAAATAATAAGCTGAAAAATAATCTAAAAGCAAAGAGATTAAGTAAGGATATTTCTATTGTTATTTTATAAAATTTAAGATGGTTTAATGATACTTTACTCATTCCATCCATGTCATAAAATATAAAAATCCACTGGGTCACTTTAGAAAGTAAAAACAGCAACTTGAAAATATTTATGCTTATGCTGAAAGTAGACTACAGACTGAACATGAAGGCCACTCAATGCCTCTTTTGCAAACCACAACAACAAAAAGAGAGAGAAAACAAAAGGGAATGCCCTGCCACAGGGGTGGAGAGGGATGGAGGGTAAGGGGTGGGAGGGATACTGGGATCATTGGAGGTGGGGAATGGGCACTGGTGGAAGAATGGGTACTCAATCATTGTATAGCTGAAACCCAAGCACAAAAATTTGTAAGTCTACAACTGTACCTCATGGTGTTTCACTATAAAAATTTAAAAAAAAAAGATTATGCTTAAATCTCAGTTAAGGCAAAATGTAAGTGATATGATTTTAGATATGTGTATATATGGAGATATGCATGTGTACATATGCATATTTATACATGCATACGTGTGTATATATGTATACTTTACCATGGTATTCTGTACTATAGTATGCAGTACTTTAGTATATTATCTTATACTACGTAACATCCTTGCATGCAGCCAACATGACTGATCCGAGTTCGATTCCTCCGGCCCTCTTGGAGAGCCCGGCAAGCTACCAAGAGCATCTAGCCTGCATGGCAAAGCCTGGCAAGCTACCCATGACATATTCAAACACAGTAACAACAAAGTCTCACAATGGTGATGTTACTGGGCCCGCTCGAGAAAATCGATAAACAATGAGAAAACAGTGACAGTGACAATTACTACATAACATATTATACCGTGCTATAGCAGTGTATCAAGAGTACTATGCAATTATAATGTAGAACTTCTTAAAATATCAAAGTTTTCTTAAAAACAGAAATACGAGAAATTCATCCAATTATATACATAAATATTTTCCTAATATGCAAAACATGTTATGGGTACATTTAAAAATAATTAATAATAAATTACCTAATGAAATCATAACTTATATAAAATTTAATCTGTGGCATATTCAATGTGCCAAAACCAGTAAATACAATGGGTCTCATTCCCCTGACACTGAAAAAGTCACCAATACGGCAGTGTTAAGAAGGGTGAGGAAGGAGGGGATGATAAAATCTCAAGGCTGAACTAGACTGCCAAAAAGAAGAAGGACAAAAATGACTGCTTGTACTTTCAATGCACATACCCTGGCATCGGATGCATCCATCGAGGATCTGATGGTGCATGCGTCAAAGATAGAGTATTATATCATTGGTCTGACCCAGACGAGAAGGCATCAATTTCATCATGCCGTTTTGGACGCTGGAGAACTGTTCCTCGGAACATGCGACAAAAGAGGCATCAGTGATGTTGGTGTCCTTATCAACACAAACTTGGCCATGAGCATTGATTCATTCTATTGCCTAACAACCTGATTTGGATGATTACACTTGAATAGATGTGTCTCACTGCCAGCAGTTTCTATCTTCATTGTCTAAGCACAAACATCCAATTATGATGAAGAAGAAATTGAGAAGTTCTACATGGTGCTGGAGAAGTTCTAAAAAGACCACACCTTCTACAAGATCATTGTTGGTGATTTTAATGCCAAGATAGGACTGAGAAAATCAGCTGAAGAACTCCACATTGGGACCCATAGCCTAGAATGGAATGAACAGGCTGAGAGACTATCTGAGTTCATCATGTCAACCAAGACCAAGACCGTCCATGGTAACTCACAGTTCCAGAAGGCCGAATATAAATGTTGGACATGAGGGTCTCCCAGTGAATGGTTTCTCAATGAAATTGACCACATCATATTCAATCAACAGTTTTGCCTTAGCCATGTTTCTGTTGTCTCAAAATTCCAAAGGGAATTAGATCACTGTCTCCTTCATGCAAAATTCTACTTCACAGAGTGAGGAGAAAGGGCTGCAAAGTTTAAGAAGAGAACTCCCAGACCACTAACTGGGAGGTCTTTGACACATGGGAAGATGTTGTCATTGACTACATTTACCAAGAATACGATTTACTGGTTCAGCACCACCATAATTGTGTGAGGAACCTCAAGAAAGAGATAGCCACAAAAAGATGCCTGACTTTGAAAACTCTTGAACTCATTCACCAACGCAGCTTGGCGCAAGCCTCAGGCAACTACAAATGAACGTCCAAGCTCGCAAAGCAGTGCAGAGAAGTGATAAAGGAAGATCTCAAAGAGAGAGGAGCAGTAGTGCTGGTAGATGCAGCAGAAGTCAGGAAAAGCTTTAGCAATGCCTGCCTGTCCTTCGCTAACTACAAGACCAAGGTGACTGCTCTCTGATTTCCTTATGGTTCTATCACATCTTGCAGAAGGGCAAGGGAGAAGATTATCCGTGACTTCTACTAGGATCTCTTCAATAGACACGACCACATGCCCACATACCAAATTCCGCAGGATGGATATTTCGTTCCCAATGTTCTACCTTCCGAAATCTGACACGCCATTTCGTAGGTAAAGAAGTGAGCAGCACCCGGCCCAGACAAGGTCAGACCCGAACATCTGAAGAACATGCAGTCAGTTCTCATCAATATACTGGCTCAGCTCTTCACATGCTATCTGTCTGAATACAAGGTTTTGTCTCAATCGAAATCCAGCAGGACTGTATTATTGCACAAGAAGAGACACATCCACGACGTTGGCAACTATCACTGATAGGCCTGTTGCCTGTCAACTACAAGCTGTTCACTCGAGTCATCATGAAGAGGATTGGCAAACTCTAGATGAAGGACAACCATGCGAGCCAACCATCTTCCGAAAAGGATTCAGCATAATCAACCATATCCACACAATAACCAAGCTCATTGAGGTTTCTAAGAGTTCAAGATGCTGCTCTGCCTAATGCTCATTGATTTAAAGAAGGCCTTTGATTCTGTTGACACTGAATGGTCATCAAAGTCCTAGCCAAACAGGGCATTCAAACTCAATACATCAGGATCCTCTGTGACCTGTATTATGGATTCACTATCAGGATCTCACCATTTTACAAGGAGGTGATCATCCATGTCAAGAGAGGAGTTCAGCAGGCTGATACCATTTCACTGAAACTCTTTAGTGCCACCCTTGAGAACATCATACAATGACTGTAATGGGAAGGAATGGGAGTGAAGATAGACGGTCGTCAACTACACCACCTCTGCTTTGCTGATGACATTGTTCTAATAACACCAAACATTAGCCAAGCAGCACAAATGCTGCTGACTTCAACCATGAGTGTGGAAAGGTCACACTACAGCTGAATCTCACAAAGACAATATTTATGAAAAATGGTCTCGTTTCTGACATTCCATTGTCACTCAATGGAACGAACATCTCCAAATGCAACAGTTATGTGTACCTAGGTCGAGAAGTCAACATGACGAATGACCTAGCACCTGAGTTACACAGGAGGAAGAGAGTGGCTTGGAATGCCTTCAAGAGCATTGAAGAAATAGCTAAGAGGACGAAGAAGCTTCGGCTCCAGGCACTTCTCTTCCACTCCACTGTTATTCCTGTATTCTCATATGCCTCAGAGACCTGGGCCCTATGAAAACAGGATGAGAACGCTATTTGGGTCTCCCAAAGAAGAATCAAAAGAGCTTCGCTTGAAGTATCATGCTACACTCAAGTGAGAGAAAGAATCCGGAGTTCCTACCTCCATTGACAATCGAGAATCAGGGATGCTGTCTCATTTGCCAAGGCGTTGAAAATCAGATGGGCTGGACATATAATGCGATTTGGAGAAGACCGCTGGACTAGAGCCTTTACTGACTGTATTCCACGGGACATCAAAAGATCACGTGGCCACCCACCTATGAGAGGGTTAGACTTCTTCCTCAAGACCCTGAACGACCAGTTTGAGGCTCTTCGTGTTTCTGGAGTGAGCAGATGCCATTGGGCTACACTAACATGTGACAGGGACGAATGGAGATATTATGGGTGCCCTCTCAAGCAAATCTATAAGTAATGGGATGTCAAGTGATCAATTGAATACTATGAACAATTCTTGACAAGCACAATTTTAATTAGTAAGATCTCATCAAAAAAGAACCACAATTAATTCAGAAGCATGAGATTCACATTATTATGCAGTATTTTAAATGTTCTATTCTAATCAATAATATAGTTCTAGTCTTCATATTTTAAAATAAATAACATTCATTTTAATGCTACAACTTTTATATTTACCAAAAAGCTAGATGACTA
This sequence comes from Sorex fumeus, assembly GCF_029834395.1. Classification (NCBI taxonomy): domain Eukaryota; kingdom Metazoa; phylum Chordata; class Mammalia; order Eulipotyphla; family Soricidae; genus Sorex; species Sorex fumeus. The sequence goes on along the minus strand of NW_026606297.1, from coordinate 12,573,449 downwards.
AATTCTTAATATAATAGGAATATTAAAGTTAAAAAAATTCTTATTAGAAGGATTTTTAAAAAAATCATTGAACACAATATTTAAGCTATCAGGTATATATCTTGGAATAACCTGAAAGGAAAAAATATATGACCTTTATAAATAGAGAAGTATAGCTTTATTGAAGGTCATAAAATAAAACTAGAACAAAGGAAAGGAACATATATCACATGATTTGATGTGAACCTATATATTAGGAAAACTGTCTTTTCCACCCCAAAAATTGCATTAAGAATTCAGTGTTATTTCAAGCCAAAATCAATTTTTAGATTAATTCTGTGACCTTAATACCAAAGTGAAAATTTTTCTTTACTTATTGGTACTTGAAATATTTTCTACATCTATTTTCAACAGCTGGGAAATCATTGTTGGTTGTGATGAGAAGCTTATGCACAAACAAAACAGGGAAGAAACTGTCGAAGACGATGAAGATGATGAGGGCGGGGGAGGAGATCTTTCAATATTCCAAGAATTTTTTAAAAATCTGAATAGTTGATTCTGTTTCTTCAATGTTCTTGATGAGCACCTGTCTCCAGTACTCAACCCGTGGGATAGGGGTTAGGCAAGGTTAACTCTAAAAGAATGTTAACTTTACATGCTCTCTGTTGCACTGAGCCCACTCACTGAAATAAGTCCATATTGAGTGAAGACATACTCCCTAGGAGTTGCATATACACTTAACTGTATTTGTGAACTTGCAGGGTGTCTTTCAGTTCTCTATCAGAGGCCAGATAGTTGTTGATGACCCAGAGTGACTTACTGGGACATTAAAATCTAATTTTAAAATATGTTTCCATAAGAACCTTTTAGATTTTGACATAAATATAACAGAGAAACCAACATCTCTACAATTGTCAACTCAAAATAACAGCTAGAAAAAATATATTCAGAAAACAATGTTGAAAAATTAAAAATAGATTCTGCACAAAGTAAAATAAAGTAAAGGCCCTCCCGTTGATCATCGATTTGCTCGAGCGGGCCCAGTAACGTCTCCATTGGAGACTTTGTTGTTACTGTGTCTGGCATATCGAATACTCTCAGTAGCTTGCCGGGCTCTCCGAGAGGGGTCTGCACAAAGGTCACTGAGAATATTTCTCTCACTCTCAGTATAAGAATTTGAACAAAAACAGTTAAAAGTTTTTGTTTTTTTTCTGGGCAGGAATACAGCTGAATGGGCTAAGGGCATGCTTCAGATGCTGGAGGCTGGGTTCGATCCCAGTCACCTCCTGGTTCCCTCAGCACCCCAGGGACCAATTCCCAGTCACAGACAGATTCCCCATCCCAATTCCAGACCCACTGTCTCCAACTGTCACTACCTCTAAAGAAAAAAATAGGATAATCATTAGATTCAGTAGCACTAGATGCAACAACTAAAATAATTCACCACAGGGGCCAGAGTGGTAGTACAGAGGGTAGAGTGTTTGCCTTGCACTCAGTAAACACAGGTTCAATCCTCGACATCCCATATGGTCTCCGGAGCACTTCCAGGAGTAATTCTTGAGTGCAGAGCCAGGAGGAACACCTGAGTATCACTGGGTATGGCCCTAAAACCAAACAAACGAAAATCAAACAAATAAACTATTCATCAGAAATACAATTAGCAAACGGTTTTTTGGGGGGTGCTTGGGAGAGTTATTATCTGACTGTTTCAGGTTGTAGTACGGTTTTTCACTCAGAGGATTATATGAAATGTTGGGGAACAAACCTCATTTTGCTGCATGCAAGGCAAAGAATCTAACCACTAACCGCTGTACCAGGCTTCTCTGCTAAATGTTGGGGTGGTGTGTGTTTGTCTGTGTGTGTGAGAAAGTGAGAGAGAGATGTAACAAAATCTGACCAGAGCAGTATGGTACTTATGTTATAAAATACACTTGTCATTACAGTTCCACAGATCAGAGGAAGGAGGAAAACTTTATGTGTGATGAACTAGACCTCAGAGAGTTTCAGAATGATCAAGGCTTCTAGCAACAGGGTAATAACTGATTCTTAGATTTGGCAACCAGGGGACCTACCAAAGAAGATGTTTTACAGAACATGTGGGGAGATGCCAGAATGCAGGTTACTTTATTACTTTGTGTGAATGAAGATTCTTAAATGCCAAATAGCTTACTAAAAAAAAACTGATTGGGAATGGAAGAGAAAAAAAGCATTCTACCTGGAAGAAATATTAAATATAATGCTTCCATCTTCTTTTTAATATACTTAATATTTTTAAATTTAAAATATAATGTTCACACAACTGTAAATAAATTGATTGGCTGCCTGAATAGAACATTATTCTGTGATAAATATATGGAGATAAATAGAATGACATCAGGTGTTTCTATCATCTGAAAACCATGCTGCCAAAAGCCCAATAATCTTGGATAAATGCAAAATATTATGGTTTTTGTATGTGTTCACTTTCCTTGCCATAAAACACAACTTCTAAAGATTTATAACTGTATCTTATTGAATATAACACTCACAATGGAAACTGACAGCCAATTAGACATGGATCTGTTGAATTAAGTAAAACTGCAATTTGTCTGCTGTAAACAAAATGAAAGGGGGAAGAAAAAGCATTAGTTAAGGCATAAAAAGATTTAAAAATCTTGTAGGCAGATGACCTTTGTCTCTCATAAATGTATTTATTTATGCACAGATACATTTAAGTGTAGTAAATGTATCTTGATTTCAATGGATAAAATGTCCCAAAGTCTATAATTATGTTGTTCATTGTGTTAGCCAATTATTGTCAGTTTTTATGCTTTGCCACTGTATCATGCCTTAGGCAATTACTCTCTGTGTTCATGAATATTGGAGAGAGCAAGTCATAAATCCGTAAACTGAACATAAGCATCTTTCAAGCTGTCTGGCCTCTTGCCGTGTTTGCAAAGCTTAACATATATTTTAATCCGTGCACTGCTGTTTTTATTTGCTTGCTCTATCTTTCAGGTCATCTTCCCATTCCTGTCTTTCCATCGATCCATCATTTTTTCCAATTAAGGGTAAACTGGATGACAGAAATGACAGGTACTCACTGTCCACAGCCACAGAGTCTAAGTAGAAGTAATTACTGTGTAAAAATGGAAACAGTGCACCAACGTTGCCGCCACTGGTCCCATGGCCATCAGTGGACTTGTTTGAGTAGTAATAGGCCCTAAGGAGGAAGTGGCGGTGTGGGAGTACTGAAAATAGTCTCAGAAGTTGATTCCGATGAGTTTGTTTTTGATTTTTACCAAATGAAAGCAAACTCCTGTTTCTCTTACTTTATAAATAGAGAAATCATTTAAAACCGAACACTTGTATAGTTTTAATAGTGCAGTCTTGCATAATAAGATTTATTTTGTAAAATACTGTAGGTTTTAGATATACTGAAATATTTTTTATTTTTTCCTGTAATAGGACTTGTCATTTAAACTAAGGAGAGCAGCTTATAGCTGAGCCATTAAAATGATGTCAATACAAAATCAATAATCAATACAAAATCAACATCAATAGAAATGAACTTAATATAAATATGAGTATTACAAACACCTAATTTGTTTCACCATATGTCTATAAACATACACAAACATGTATATTTGATATCTACATATATGTCACATATATAAGTATATACATTTTTAACTAATGTATTAATCTACAGAACTCTAAAATGAAAAGAATTGTTAGATAGTTGGTTAGAAATGTGAATTTTGTGAGGGTCAAACATACATTTAAATTCTGTTTAAGTATATGCTATCAGAATAGCTGATAATAACAAAATAATCATTTTACTCATTTTTGTGGGATTTACTTTAAATGATAACTTAGCAAAGTTCAGAAATGCAAGTGTTTACAATGATGTAATAATTGGGTCAATGTCAAGATTGTGGTCTCTAATACAATGCATCTAATTAGAGAGTGCTAGAATTTTCCTTGGGGAAATGATTGGTTCTGTGTTTGGGAAAGTAATATTATAACACAAATTTGCCATATAGTGTAAACTACAGGAAAAAAATTAGCTCGTGGAAAATGATAGGGTGATACCAAAAAAAGTGCAAGAGTCAGCTTTAAATTTCATGGCTAATGATATGTGTTAAAACATCATAACTAGAGATTGATTAAAACTCTATAATGTAGAAATTTAGCTCATTATATATTGATCACTTGACATCCCATTACTCATTGATTTGCTTTGAGTGGGCACCAGGAACGTCTCCATTCATCCCTGTCACATGCTAATGGCATCTGCTCACTCCAGAAACACAAAGAGCCTCAAACCGATCGTTCAGGGCCTTGACAAAAAAGTCTAACCAACTCGTACGTGGGTGGCCACGTGTGATCATTTGATATCCCATGCAATCCAGTCGGTAAAGTCCAGCAGTCGTCTCCAAATCGCATTACGTGTCCAGCCTATCTGATTTTCGATGCCTTTGCAAATGAGACAGCATCCCTGATTCTCGATCGTCAATGGAGGTCGGAACTCAGGATTCTTTCCTTTACTTGAGTGAAGCGTGATACTCCAAGCATAGCTCTTTCAATTTCTCTTCGGGAGATCCGAATAGCATTCTCATCCTGTTTTCGTATGGTCCAGACCTCTGAGGCATATGTTAATACAAGAAGAACAGTGGAATCGAAGAGATGTTTCAGAGCTGGAGGTTCTTTGTCCTCTTATCTATTTCTTCAGCACTCCTGAAGGTGTTCCAAGCCGCTCTCTTCCTCCTGCACAACTCAGGTGCCAGGTCATTCGTCATGTTGACTTCTCAACCTAGGTACATATAACTGTTGCATTTGGAGATGTTCATTCTGTTGAGAGCAAATGGAACAGCAGGAATGAGACTATTTCTCATAAACATTGTCTTTATTAGTTTAAGCTGTAGTCTGACCTTTCCACACTCACGGTTGAAGTAAGTCAGCATTTGTGCTGCTTGGCTAATGTTTGGTGTTATTAGAACAATGTCATCAGTGAAAAATGGAGGTGATATATTTACCGACTATCTATCATCACTCTCAATCCTTTCCATTCCACTTGTCGCATTACGTTCTCGAGGGTGACACTAAAGAATTTTGGTGAAACCCTGCCGAACCCCTCTCTTGACACGGATGATCACTTCCATGTAGATTGGTGAGATCCTGGTAGTGAATCCGTAATACAGCTCATGGAGAATCCTGATGTATTGAGTTTGAACATCCTGTTTGGCTAGGGCTTCTATGACCACTTCAGTGTCAAGAGAATCAAAGGCCTTCTTTAAATCAATGAATGTTAGACAGAGGTATATAAGATATATATTATATATTATTAAGAATAAAACATAAATATTATAAAATTTAATTTACTTAACCGTCAATTACCCTGAATATAACCAATGGTAAAGATAATACCATTTTACTATATTTCTGGTAAGAACTGCACTTCAGTATAATCAAATAGACTTGAGTATCTTTATTCTTAAAAAATTTAAAAATTGACATGTCATGTGATCTAGTATTACCATTTTCTGTCATATTTCCAAACAATATAAAAACATGAGTTTAAAAATCATTGAATCCCATTGTTTTTAGGAGCATTATTTACTAGATCCAAAATATGGTTCAACCTATACTGACAGATTGTTGAATAAAGAACCTACCATTGAAAACAATACAAGAGTATTTTCCCTCTGGAAAGCAAGATGGGGGCCGCCTCTGAGCTTTTTGGAAAGCCAGGTATGAGCTGGTTGTGACAGGGGCCACTGAAACCTCATGAGAAGGGGGACGTTCCAGGCTCGTCCTTCACGCCCTACGAAGGTCACTAGTTGCCCCCCACGAGTGGCTCTCTCGCACGACCATGGCTCAGAAGCACAAGGACTTAATGCAGAACCCGGCAGCTTGTAGCAGTAAAGTGAATGGACTATGCCACCATGCCTGCCCGGAGGGAAAAGGATGTTGCTCCCTTCTGCCTTTTTCCCTCTGGACAGCAAGATGGCGGCTGCCTTGGAGCTTTTTGGAAAGCCAGGTATGAGCTGGTCGTGACGGGGGCAACTGAAACCTCATGGGAAGAGGGGCGTTCCAGGCTCGTCCTTCACGCCCTACCGAGGTCACGAGTTGCCCCCCCCACGAGTGGCTCTCCGACACGGCCATGGCTCCAGCCCACAGAAACCAGTCTCATAATTATCTGACTCTCGGCAGAAATACTTCCAGGCTTAATAAGTAAAATATCAGAAATCCAAAATCGTGCAGCAGCTATTGCTGCCACACGTCATCATTTGATTCTTATAACCAGCTATAGAAACAAATTATTTCAGAATGTCTTTTCAACAGGTCTGATTTGGGGGTGTAAGCTCTAATAATAATAATAATAATAGTGCATCTTTTGTCAAAACAATGAATGTAATCAAAGTAGGTAGAGTGTTAATTAGAATTAATCTGCTCACAGGCATTGGGAGGGTTGGGAGAGAGGTATATTGCGGTTCTTCTTGGTGAAAAATAAGTACTGGTGAAGGGAAATGTGTTTGATGATTTCATGACCGAGACTTAAACCTGAAAGCTTTGTAACTTTTTCCACAGTGATTCAATAAATTAATAAATTAAAAAAAGAAAAGAAAACAATACAAGAATCTCTTTCTACTTCTCTTCAAAATAGTACTTTAACTCAACCTTAACTGTTAGACAAAAAAAATGATTTCATATTTGATAGTTATTTTTGTCTGCAGTTGGCATGTTTATATATATACATATATACACACATGCATACAATTATATTATAAATAATTTCAAATACTAAAAATATTCCAATAGGCAGGGGTCACACCCACAAACTGGCCCCCTGGCGCCGTGTAATCCCATCAACAGCCAAGAACCAGAGACTATAAAACCCAGCTCCCGGAAGTGCGTGGCCACATTTGCGGCAGTGCGACATCTTATTATCTCATTCCTACTTCGGACAAACTGGCAGGCTACTGAATGTAACCTGTCCACATGGCAGAGTTTGGCAAACTCCCCCTGGCATACCCAATATGCCAAATACCAGTAACAATGATGGGTCTCATTCTCCTAGCCCTGAATGACCTTTGATATGGCACTTTAAAAAAAAAATCTCAGGACTAGAACGAAGGAGACATTACTGGGGCCTGCTCGAGGCAATCGACGAACAACGGGATAGTGGTGACTAAAAATATGAACCAAATGCTAAACAATGAACTTAGTAAATAAATTTAGCAAAGTTGTAGAATACAATATTAAAACACAAAAACAAGTGACTAGTTACATTTACATATGCTAATAACACAATTTCAGAAAAAAATTTATGATAGAATTAAAATTTAAAATTCTTAAGAATAAACTTAATCAAAAAAGCAAAAATAAGGAAAGTTAAATAGGACAGAAACAAATTTGAAGATATCCTTTTAATTTCAAGATTTAATAGGGTCAAAATATCAGCACTATTCAAAATAAACTTCAGTTTCAATTCAATAGTTATAAAATTCTTGAACTTTTTTTAGAAATAAAAAATCTATTTTGATTATAAAGAAAACCCAAGTAGTAAAATAATATTGAAAAATAATACATTTTGGAGGGTCTTATATTTTCTTATTTCAGAACAAAGTAAAAATGTAACTCATGAAACGGGAGTGAATAATTGCAAGAATCCACTACTAATTGGTTCGTAGATATATTTGTCTTCTACACCTCAACAATAAAAATTCAAACAGCCCCATGATAGCAGAATGCTTGAATGTCATGTTTTAACAGAGGAATTACCATAACCCACCAGATAAGATATTCAACAACAATATTAACTAAAAATGTTCAAAAATAAATTATGATGACACTACCTTATGTTCATTGGTATTGTTAAACAAAGCAAAGCAAAAATTGAAACAGAAAAAGGTATCAGCAAAGATATAGAGAGATTGGTTTGCCTAGGCATTGGGGATTTGAATATGAAATGGTCCTTTAGTCAGGATGATAGTATGTTTGTTTTTTAACAACTGTACAAGGAATTTCTGTGCAATGTGAAACTTTCACTTCTGGGTCCCTTAAAGCAGCAAGACTGCAAAATTGAACAGATATTTGAATATCGATGGTCATTGTGACACTTTCTCAATTGCCAGTGGGTATACGCAACCCAACTGTCCACCCAGTGATGAAAAGATGATTAAATGTAGTATAGTGCTTATGCTAGTTAGGCTGCTGTTCAGATTGGAAAATTAAGGAAATTTTGGCACAGTTTGGAAGAAATTTTGAGGATATTATGCTAGAGGAGGCCGCCAACAACAGAAGGATAAATGCATGATTCTACTTATGTGGATATACTTAGACAGTTTCACAGAGACCGGATGGAATAGCTGTTACTAAGGTGGCTATGTTATTGAGGAAACTGGGAGTTGAAATTGATGGAGAACAGGAATTCATTTGTGGAGGATTGAGGGATTCTAGCCATGGATGCCACTGATGGTTGTCAGCAATGTGGGATTGCTTGATGCCATAAAACTGTAGACTGCGAAACATTGAGAATGGTCTATTTCATGCTGTGCATAATTAGGCAAAGTAGAGAAAAAGAAAATATGTTAATAAATGAAAAGTTAGAAATATGCCAGTTATATATAAAATATCATATTTAGAAAAAACAACTAGCACACATGGCTTTATCTTTATACTTTTACTGTTATAAAACTTTCTCCGTGAATTCTATTGATGAAAATGGATTAAAGAGTTTCACATACATGAATAGTTTAGACCCCACTAAGAATTTTTCTGAGTCTTCACACAGCTAATGCTGTATCAGAATCAATAATTTCTGAGAGAAAACAAATAAAAAAACAAAAATAAAATCGTATAGTTGGTCATTGCATACTGTAGCAGTGTTCAGCAAACCTTTTTGTTGAAAGGCCTGAATAAACTTACTGAAATGCTTTTTTTTTTTTCAGAAATTGCAAGCCTTAGGGATTTTGTTGCAACTACATAATTCTTTGGTTGTAGTATAAAAGAAGCCATAAACAATTCATAAAAATTGGGCATGGCTGATTCCAATAAAACTTTATTTACAGGAACTGTTATGAGTCAGTCCTGGGTAATTTGCTGACCTAATATTTACCTTGTCAAGAACTTCAGTTTTCCTTTTTGAAATCAGCTGAAGCTGGAGTCTAGTCTGTCTAAACTTAACAGGGTGCCTAACATCAGTGCATTAATAAGCATTCTACAAAGCTTGTTGCAATTTCTAATGTTGGAAATCTTACATGTCTGCTCATATTTAAATTAAGCATTGCCACGTAATCTGACATGTCCAATGAAACACAAAGAGGATTGTTATACTTAGTTCCATTTGGAATTTTAAATTACGGTGATAATTGTCATAAAAATATTCTACTGAAATACTTGTGGTAAAAGGATTTAGACGCGTCTCTCAAGCTATGGGGTATTGGGAATTGGGCATGAATGTTAACAGAATTTTTCAGTTGGGAGAATAAAGGGGTTCTAGCCATGCATGGTGACAATAACAGACTTGTTTAAGAGAAAAAAGTCTTAAAGAAACTTGTTTAAGAGAAAAATAAGTCATGTTGTGTTCAGTCAATCTAAATTTGTGATTATAAATGTATCAGAACATAAAGTAATATATCATGTGTTATTAGGAAAATAATGTATGCATTTTAGCATCATTAACTATAATTTATATTTTGCATATATCATAAGCAATGATTAAAGGTTTTTCTACTAAAGAACTCAGATTTTCACTTGTGAAGTTTTAGTGATGAAATATTATGGAAATCTGCTCTCTTATGAAAAGACAGAAAGAATCAGTATTGTGTAGGTTTAAAACTCACACAACCAAAGCATTATGTTTATTTACAGTATCATAAATAAAAAATATTTAAATAATGACTATGTAATGTGATTTTTATTTGCAATGCATATTATATTAATTAATAAAATAAAAATTTAATGCTAAAGCATGTCACAGTAAGATTATTACATGCATTTAGGAAGGTGAAAATAAGTTTGAGCAGTTTTCAAGTCTTTGCCAATTAACGTAGCTCATCTCAATTAGAAAACACAGTGACTTTATTTGGATTCTATTTTATTTGACTCTATACATATTGAAAACTTTTAAAACAATTTTACATGAAGAAGTACATACATTAAAAATATCTTCAGAATAAAAGATAAGTTGTACGTGCATGTTGCTAATTTATAATCCACCACTATATAACATACATGCCTTTGCAATGCATGACTTAAAAATCTTTCTCATTAGTACTTTTAAAACAAAATTCAAACCTAGTGTTGAATACCACGGCATCCCAGTGGGTATTTGAATGTAATGTGCCTGATCGTTCTATGAAAGAGCATTCGTCATCTTTGTTTGCAAAAAAACAGTGAGTATCTTATTACATATTCCTTGCAACAGGTACAGCAAATGATGATGACAAGCTGTGAACCCAAAAACGGTATTTAACGGTCTATTAGACAGGATTGAACATGGAGAGTGAAAACATGTATTGATAAAATTTCTACCTCAAGCTGTGTTGGGGAATGAATGACAGATGGAAAAGACTCTTGACTATCAGCTCACACCAGGGAAAACAAACAATGAATGTCTTTGCAACCTTTGTCACCTACAATTTGCTCTATGTTTTGCCATTGGTTTTAATGAATAGGAGCCGGATTCCAGCAAATCTCTCTAGGGTTCCTAAACCTGCATCCCTTCTGCATTCTGTAGCTCTCAGGTCTGGTTGAACCTGTCAACTAGAATAAGTGCATATTTTGAGTCAAGAGGATTTCAACTGGAGCACTGGCAGCACTAAGATAAAGATTCTACTTGTTTTATTTTCTTCATTTTTGGGTCACACCCCGCGCTGCACAGTGGTTACTCCTGGCTCATGCACTCAGGAATCACTCCTGGCAGTGTTGGGGGACCATATGGGACGCTGGCAATCAAACCCCGGTCGGCCGGTTGCAAGGCAAATGTCCTATCCTCTGTGCTATGACTCCAGCCCCCGATCCTACTTGTTCATAAAGACATTATTTTGAATTTCATTTTAGGAAAATTTGTCCCAGAGATTAGAGTATGTGAAGTCTTTGGGAAAACCTTGAGATTCTTCTTAAGACATGATGTTTCAAGGACTTCAACTGGGACAGTGTCACCATCCAGCGTGAGTCATATAATGATGCACAGATGTTCAAGTAAAAATATTAGTTACTTTTTCTGAGACAAATGCAGATTTTTTTATAAACCATTAGATTGATTCATTTGACTTTTCTGTATAGACTCAATTTATTTCCAAAATGTGTGCTGGCACCTTATTCTTTTACCCATCACTTCAGTGAGGCTCACTGTCAAGTTCTACTCTCTGCTGTGGGATTCTCATCTTCTAAGTGATCTGGTAGAACTTTCCAAAGGGAAATTTCGCTTGTGTTGAAACTTTCTGGAGTTCGGAAGGATGCATAGTTGGGACCAGGGAGATAGCGTCAAGAACTGAATCACTTGCCTGACATGCATGAGGCCTTGAATATGGTCCCCAGCAAAGCATGAGCCCCCAAGCGTTGCCTGGTATAGGCCTGATTGGTGGTCTTCAGCCCCACTGATCTAAGTAGTGTTGCTTTGCTGGGCCGATTATCGCAGTGTATGACCCTCAGGTCCCTGATTACTGCTTGGGAGACCCCTCAAAAATTAAAAAAAAATCATGAAGATGCTTCGTATCATGTATTTGCTACCATACTTCATGCAGAATAGCTTCACTGTTTTATAAAATTATTTTAGGTACCATAGTGTACATTACTGTTAATGATAGCGTTTCATGCATAATACAATCCCTCACAAAATCCTCCCACAGAGTCCCCTTCCCTCTACCAAGATCCATTTCCTGTCCCCATTCTTACCCTCCCATCCCCCTGTACTATCTTAAACATACCTTTGAATTTTTTACCCATGCAACAATTTCTGCTGCCAAACATATGGCAACCACTGATTCTTTTCAAGCATCTATGTCCTTTCACATTTCACAAAGTCATAAAATTTTCTGTCATTTATTCTTAAAAAAGTTTTCTTTCATTTTGCCTCGTGTTTTTAAGATTTATTCTTGCCTGTACATGATTTGTACCTGATTTTACTTTATCACTGGATAACAACTTATTGTTTATATGCATCTCAGTTTTTTATGCACATTGATTGAATGCTTTGATTGCTTTTGTTTTTTTTTATAACAATACCCGGAGTAAGTCTACTATAAGCATTTACATGAAGGCCCTCCAGAAATTTTACTTATTTTTGATTTCTTTACTATTTGGAAATATATCTTTATGCAGTCCACACACACACACACACACACACACACACACACACACACACAGATGCATTCACATTCTAATTGATGTTCTCTGAGCTTCTTAACTCTGTGATTTTTCAGAAATCATAGATTTCTTAAAAACCTCTGGGTTTTTCTTAGTTGATCAAGTAATCAGAGAACTTAGCATTAGCTGAAAGAACATATAAATTTAATATTTATATACAGGAAGTCTACCTAGATTTTTTTGGTTTGTTTTGGGGGGTCACATCCAGCAATGCACAGGGTTTACTCCTGGCTCTGCACTCAGGAATTACCCATGGCGGTGCTCAGGGGACCATATGGGATGCTGGGAATTGAACCTGAGTCGGCCACGTGCAAGGCAAATGCCCTACCTGCTCTGGTATTGCTCCAGCCCCCAGTTTGCCTAGATTTTAAGGACTCCATTTATAGTCAGGGAGAAGAATGCTTATAATACGAGCTATAAATGGGTTAGGGATGGGAATGGCAAGTAAAGGGGAGGAGAATTGCACGTGACTGAGGGGGCTGCTTGAGTTTACTCTGCATATAGAGATTGGTTTATCAGGAACAAAGGTCACCTTAAAGAAAAATCTGGATAAAATCCCCACTCTACATTCTTGTTAATAATTATGAGAATGCAGATAATTTCTTCATAACAGAAAAGGTTGTTACTGTGTAAGTGCTTGTCATTAGAATCAAGGCTTCAACTGACCTCACTTCAAAATAATTTCCATGCTGATGAGATATACTGGAGCACAGACCTGCTTTGAGATTCTTTCAGGAAGCATTTTCAGTACTTAGAGTATTTTTTGTAATTGTTCCTTAAGAGTTAATTATGTACAAGGAACTGCTATAAACAGAGTTTTCCAAAATGTGGTGGAAAGGTATAAGGGAAAGGGAAGTGTTTTGTGTCAATTGATTAAATTCCAGTTTTATTTATTTTTTTTTTTAGTCGGGCTGTGGCTAGGGACTAGGTATGTCACATGTCTTTCTTGGATGATGTACTCCCTAAGTGAATGAGGAAGACTAGAGCAGTCTAGCACCCTCCTCCGTGGAGGGTGACAAATGGGTATTTCCCTTCTGTGTTAACTAGTCTGACAATTCTACAGCCAGCCAGGTAGGCTCTGGTTAACTTCCTTCTCCAGGTTGCAGTTCGTATTAAGAAGAATGTAGAACTCAGTGTTATTTTTAAAATGCTTCCTTTTCCTCTTCTGTTTAAAGCACAACGGAGTTTTTTCTCCAATATTTCCTGTGAGCATTGATTGAACTCCTGGAGGTAATACTCACATATGCCTGAGACCCCCACCCTGTGCCACTAAGTGTTTCTGGCATTTTAAACTATCCAAGTGGTTCACCCTGAGCCTTCAGCAATTCATCAGTCACAGTCTAGGGTTTCTGACACCAGCTCTGATTCTTGTGGCAGTTTCTGCTTCTGAGCCTGTTTAGTTTAAACTTGGCTTCCCACATTCGCTGTCTCATTTTCAATCTTAGGGACTACACTTTATACTGTATCCTCCCCTTGCTTATGGATGCAAGATGTGAATTTTTTAGTCTGTACAGTTTTTACTTTCTTAGACAAAGAGGAAACCTTTACATATCTTATATTAAAACCAAAATCCTGAGATGTAAAGGTTTTCAGGAATATTACCTTTCAGATAAGTTGGGTAAATCCTAAAATCTAACTGCAGAATTAGATCAAAAGAGCATGTTTATATTTCTACTAAATTGTCCAACTCTTTTTCCCAAATAGCTGAGCCCTTTTATACTTCCACCAATACTGAATAAATGCTTCTTCTACATTCATGTTAGCAGTGTACATACATTTTTAATTTGGTGGGATTTTAGTCATTATGATGGCTGTGAAGTGATACCTCTTTGTTGTTTAAACCTGCAATTACCGTGTAAGAAATAATTTTCATATATATTTTATATATGTATGTCTTCTTTGAGATCTATTTTGGTGGCCCATTGAAAAAATGTATTCACCTTTAAAAAATTTTTTAAAAATTTAAAAAAATACAAGTCCTCTCTCAGAAATGTATTTTCCAAAATAGCTTGTCTCTGTTTATGGGCCATCTTTCTATTTTTATTTTTAGATTCTTTCACAACATAGAAAATTTTAAATATAATGAAGTCTCTAACATATCAAACTTACATCTCCCCAAGGACTGTGCATATCTAAAGACATCACCATACTCAAGGTCACATACACACACACATATATATTTTTAATTTTTTTTAGTTACTTTATAGTGCTACATGTCCTCTTCTTGTTTGCCAACTTTCTTCCTAGTCAATGAGATTCAGCTAACGCTCCCAAATCTGTAGTGAGAGTCTTTTAATGATTTAATCTTCAATTATTAATTTCTGAGTCAGTTTGAACAAGATGCAATCTAAATGTAAAGGTTTTTCTATGGGAAAATGCCATATTGGTAAAAAGATTTCAGTTGCTTAACAAAGTTTTCCTTTAAAGCATTAAATGTTTGACAAGTGGTTCCTAGAGGGAAAATTTATCCATTCTGAGGAAGGTCAATATTTGATGTTTCATGTTCTTGTTAGTTTGTTAAAAATTTTTGTAGGCCGTTTTAGTGTATGTATCAAATATAAGTAAATTTTAAGACCAGTTTTTAGTTTCACTGAGAAATGACTGACTTTTATCCCTGTGTAAGTTTAAGTTGTAGAGCAGGATGGTTAGATTAACATATATTCTGAAATGATTGTCTTGACATAATGACTATCATCTCACAAAATTCCTTGTCATGAGAACTTCTATTATTTATTCTCAATATTCCTTTATACCAAACATCAGAGTTAACAGTAAATTTAATAAGTTTTCTGTCAACTGAAATAAAAAGAAACAATTCCAGGATACTAGACTATGACATAACATGGAATTCAGGTGTCTTTTATATTACTATCTATTTCAAAGTGGTTCAAGATAATAACACATTCAGAAATTTTGACTTCGACATATGTATAGGTGAACAGATATGTCTTATAATTGCTAAAGAATAAAATACTTTATTGCATTTTATATATTCTTAGAACTTCAAAATAAAATAGTGAGTAAGATGATTTAATGATAAAATATTAATATTTCTAGAGTAATCTTTTGTTTTATTTTAACTTTAAAGGTATTCAACCTATTTATGAGATTTTATCAGTGACTAAGTATTGTCATAAATACTTAATGAATCAAATTTACAAATATTGACAGAAAATTGCTATTGTATACATAAATGTTCTATATGAAAAACACTTTATTTGGATTATGAAGAATGATTATGGAAAACTCCTGCCTTGTGATAATCTGGCACAATTAAGTTGTTCAAGGTATATTTACCATATGTTTTATAAACTACTAGTACCACATTTTAAAATCTAGATTGTCATGAATGTTAATATTTGTTCAATCTCAGTCAATATTTGCTGTTTCAAACTTTCAGTATTTACATACAGCAAAGTGTATGCTACTCCAAACTCCTACTGAGAAACATAAAATTTATAAGATTTTAAACTTCTGGTTAATATAAATTTTCTATAAAACTGATATATATATGTCTCTCTCTCTCTATATATATATACATACATATGTATTTGTATATACAGATCAGATTGGATTCTACAGATCGCACCTGGGTTCGGGTACATGCAAGTCAAGCGTACTGTGCTCCATACTATCTTTGAGACACCCAAACTGGTATATTTCTATGTTTAAATACAGGCCTGTGTATAGTTATGGTAGTTGGTACCCATTGCATCAAAGAATTTGAGGGGGAGAGGGTTGAACAAGGAAAACATATGCACCGCCAGGTGGCAGTAGAACACAAGGAGCGTTCCTGGGTAACGCCTGTGGAAGGTAACTGTCAGGGGGAAATGACAGTTCCAGACCTTTTAGATAGTGCCCACTATCCTCAGCAAAAAGAGGGCAAAGGGAATCCCAGAAAGGATTTGCAGAGAAAGATGAAGTGAAATCATTTAGCAGAGAATTTCCGAGTCAGAGAGCTCTAAAAGTTAGCAGTGGTTTGGGATATTTAATGACCCCAGGGTTTATCTTATTTATGGCTAACAGATGCTTGGTAAAGTTTCATGGATTATGCAAAGAGGATATCAGCTTCTAAATGGCTACAGATACACTTATTAAGGTCTGTAATTAAAGCGATGGATGTGTAAGAATTTGAGTTTTGCACCAGCAGGCTTTTGAGCAAACAGACTGATACGACTAAGTGACCAATACAGGGACCATAATAAAGGGGCCATTTTTTAAATCATACTGCACCTAGATTCTTACTCAGGCTTAGATGTATACATTTTTTAAAAGGCGTACATACTGCTGATTTTACGTTGCTTGGTATTACATGTATTGTATTTTGAAGCAGACACAAACAAACCCTAAAACTATTAAACATGGGGTCGGGGTAAGGGGAATTTCCTACAAAGGCTCAGCAGATTTTCTTCTTTGTGTTTAAAACAATTTGTGCAGTTGTTTTAGCAAGCTAAGGTTGCCACAGTTTGGTCCCTAATTACATTTTGACACTGGATTGTGTATTTTATATGTATTTTTATGTGTTCATATTTATAGTTTGCAACTTTTAGAGAGTTTTGTTACTGCTTTGCCCAGAGATAATGCAGAGTTTCCATTATCTCAGGTACTTGCCTTGAAACAAAGTCGTTCGTGGTTTTATTCTTAGCACTGTAGATGGTACCCTGAACCCTGACAGGAGTAAACCCTGAGCACCCTATGTATAAGCCCCAAACAAAACAATAGTGCTAATAATAATAAAAATCCGGAGTTCCGACATCCGTCGATGATCAAGAATCAGGAACGCTGTCTCATTTGCCAAGGTGTCAAAAATCAGATGGGCTGGTCACGTAATGAGATTTAAAGACGACCGCTGGAATAGAGCTGTTACCGACTGAATTCCATGGGATGTCAAAAGACCGCATGGCCGCCCACCTACCAGATGGTCAGGCTTCTTCATCAAGATCATAAATGATCGGTTTGAGGCTCTTCATGTTCCCAGAGCGAACAGATACCACTGGGCTACACTAGCACGCGACAGGGACAAATGGAGATGTTACTGGCGCCCGCTCGAGCAAATCGACGACTAATGGGAAGTTAAGTGATTAAGTGAATAATAATAATAATAATAATAATAATAATAATAATAATAGCACTGTGGCACTGTCCTCCCGTTGTTCATCGATTTGCTCGAGTGGGCCCAGTAATGTCTCCATTGTGAGACTTGATGTTGCTGTGTTTGGCATATCGAATACCTCACAGGGAGCTTGTGAGATACTCTCAGTAGCTTGCCGGGCTCTCCAAGAAGGGGGGAGGAATTGAACCCGGCTTGGCCTGGCCGGCGGCACACAAAACAAATGCCCTACTGCTGTGCTATCACTCTGGCACATAAATAATAATAATTATAATATTTTCCCTACCATATTATTCCACTATATTTAATATGAGTATGCACATATATTGTATACCACAGTTTAGACTTCACTTGAACAAAAAACACAGGTTCTATTGGCATCTAAAAATCAGCTCATTTAATAATATCAATTTCCTAGAGCATTTCAGTGGAAACAGAAAATTAACTTCCCAAGCTGAATAAAACCACTATGGAAACAAATTTTTAGCTCTTCAATGAGTCTTTTTAAGTGACTTTGTATTCACATTTCATTTAATTTATTCTAACATACATTAAATATCTGTTAAACACTTTTCTTTGAAAATGTTCACAACTACCAAATGGAGTAACCATCATATTTTTAAGAGTGCAACATAATTATTAGGACTGTGCTTTATTGAGAACAACCAATTTCGTTTAAATATCATTAAATGAATAAATTGAAAAAATCTCTGGAAAATGAAAAGAAATGATTATGAGTTACTGAAATTTCAGCTTGGTGAAGGCAGTATTTTGTTGCCATGGTTTTTGTTCATATATACAAATAGCAAAAGCCATTAACATTACATTTTGGAATGACTCTATATTAGAATTTATGCTTGGTGATTTTTAACATTGAATGTACATGTCAGACATTGAGCTTCGAATTTTTAGAGTAGATTTCTGAGAAAAAAACACTCAGAAGGGCCGGGTTTGTTATCCATATCACCCACCGCCACCACTCGCCCCCTACCCCCACTCCCCCACACATACCACAGTGTCTCGGTAGCAAGGTCCTGGCTTGTTGGCCAAATATCAAAATCATGTTAGTAGTTATTTACTCTTAATATGATTAAATGAAAATGCCACCTTTACTTATGTGGACTTCTTTTGAAGAGAACCAAATTCCTGTCTAGCAATAAGGAAAACAATCAAACAAACAAACAAAAAACAAAGAAACCAAGTAACTCAAAATTAAATGACATAGTTCTCAAATTGTTAAGGTCATCAAAATCAGAAAAAGTATGAGATTTTGTCACAGCTAAGAGGATCCTAAGGTGATTTGAAAATGCAATGCAATATACTTGATGGATTTCTGAAGACAAAAAAGATATTAGGTATAAAAATTAAGCAAACCTGAGCAAAGTATGAACTTAATAATTAATTAATAACAATGTGGCAATTTTGCTCCATTAGTTATGACAAACGGTCTGTACTAATGTATGATGTTAATGATAAAAGCTACTGGATATTAATTATATGAAAACTTCTATACTATCTCTTCAGTGTTTCTATAATCTAAAACTTTTTTAAAAAAATAAGGCTTACTATTAGACATATTTTGATAAATTTAGAAATTCAGCTGATTTGGATGGTTCCTTGTTAGAATGATGATTTCAAATGATGTGCAAGCAAAACTTAATGTATTTGTACAAAATAGAAGGAGCTATGCAGGCTCTTTTGTATTTTAAAGTATATAAATTAAAAAAATATTTCACCAGCTTTCTTGAATTAACATATAGCATTATATTAAAATGTACACATGTTGATTTAATAATTTGGAAAATGGCTATCATGTTAAATCTTATTAGTAGATAATACTTATTAATCATTAGATAATAATCTTTTTATTTTTGTGCCGGGGAAGTCTAAAATTGTTGTACTTGGTTTATGAGAGAAAGAGAAAGAATACAGAATGTTGTTCTTTATATTTTAATATAATTATGTACCCAGGTAACTACTACCCTAATACAAAAAAAACACAGTTTATACAATTTAAAAATTTGTTCATTGCCTCTTTTACTTGTTTCTGACATGTGCACATTGGTATATGTCTCATCAATATTATTATTGTATGCTCTAACTACAAATATATTTCCCTGTATGGAAATCATTAGAAAACTTTACACTGGGCTGAAGAAGTTGTACATCTCTTGTCTTCTATGCAGCCTAACCTGGTTGCATCCTTGGTACCACACGTGGTCCCCCAAGCACTGCCAGAAGTGGTCCTGACAGAGTCAGGAGTGAGCCCTGAGCACAGCCCTCCCCATTCTCTCCCTCCCCATTCTCCCACTAAATCACTACACTGTGTGATTTGAAACTATATTCTCTCACTGAACATTACTTTGAGAAGATTAAGTGTCACAAGGATTAGAATAGACATGTGTGGAAGCAATTTGGGATTCCAAACTTGCTAGAATCTTGGCCAAGGCCAAACTGGATAAACTCTGAGTGAACGAAATGATCTCTGAAGACCTTTAAATTATGGCGTATGCTGAGTAGGAGGGAAAGCATTGAATGATCTTTGTATTATTGCCTTTGTTTGTTTGTTTGTTTGTTTGTTTTGGGGCCACACCCAGTGAGAGTAGGTCAGAGTTAACTCCTGGCTCTATGCTCAGGGATCCCACATGAGGACCTCAGGGATGCAAATGGGGTTCCAGTATTCATCCTGGTCAATGGTGTACCTGGTGAGAAACCTGCCCTCTGTACTATCTCTCCAGCCACTGACTGATCTATTTAGAAAGCAGGCATCATTGGGGAATTTGCACCCATTTCTCCCATTAGAGCTCTTTACCCGTTCGTCAGCCATTTGCTGCTGTCTTTCTTATTTTTGTCAAGTATGCGTGAGTTTGACTTTCTTGCTTTTTGCTCTTCAGTTCTTCAACTGAACCTACAGCACTATTGACTGTAGCTCCTTCTTCTAGGCCATTTGTCCATAAAGGCTGGAAGTAAGGTGAGAGATCTTACTGAACAAGAATTTCAAATCTGAAAATTATTTCTTAGTGAACACAAATTATTGCCTTTGTGACTGCTTTGGGTGCTGTCTTGTTATCCCTGGGCTCAGATACCATTTTATCTTTAAGAAGGTCTTCTGAGTCAGACATCTTGAAATCTGATGCTTAACAACAGTGTTAGGGAGCTATAATATAAATATTTGAACATATTGATACAATGAGTCACATAAAGTCAAATCACAGAGGCTTAAAAACTTTTAAAAAATCTTATAAAATGAAAACTGTTCTTAATATGTGACCAAATGTTTGTGCAAAAATATTTTTTAATTTTAAAAATATGTAACAATGGTTAGAACTTATATGTGACAGAGCAGACAGTGCTCATACCAACATAACATTTAAATGTTAAAATGACAATCCTTTAAAAACCTTGAGCTAGAGCAATAGCGCAGCGGGTACTGTAAGGGTGCCTTGCACATGGCCAACTTCATGAAATGTAGGACTTTTCCTTTTTAAATATGTATATTTCTTATTTCATGATTTTTTTCCTCATTGAGCATGTTATTTTGTTATGCCAGTAACAGAATTGCCAGGAGTAGTAGCAAACCATTTCCTGGGGTTTGTTTTATGCCTACCAGTAATAATGTGCTGAGCCAGTTAGTACTGTTTCCTTGAACAGTGCCCTTAACATTAATTATTAGAAAACTGAAAAGGTAATAAAGATCAAGCTTGTTATTACAAATCATGGAGAAAACATTGAATGTATGGAGTCACACATCAAGGTCAAAGAAGGGGTGCAAGCCTTTTTATTGGGGTTGAGGGTGCGATTCTAGGATTTGTTGAGTTTAATGATTAGGTGCATTTAAACGTTAAGAAAAGAAATTTAATTTGTGGGAAGAAACAAATAATGCCTAGAATGTAGAATAATGCAAGTAAGATTTTTTAAAACAAAAAGAGCCATGACTTGGGAATTTGTAAGGACATGGCCTTTAGTTTGATGGCTTTCCATCCACAATTCACCTCAAGATGGTCATCATCAAAGTGGATTCTAGGGAACCAAATCTTACACTTCCTTGCCAACTTTTTCACAACTGAAGGGCTTTTCATTTCATTTCATTTCATTTCATTTCATCATCCTGTTAATCGTCGATTGCCTCGAGCAGGCCCCAGTAACGTCTCTTTCATCCTAGCCCTGAGATTATATTCACGGCTCTTTAGGAGAATGAGACCCATCATTGTTACTGGTATTTGGCATATTTGGTAGGCCACGGGGAGTTTGCCAGACTCTGCCCTGTGGGCAGGCTACATTCGATAGCCTGCAAGTTTGTCCAAAGTAGGAAAGAGATAATAATATGTCGCGCTGCCGCGAATGCGGCCGCGCGGTTCCGGGATCTGGATTTTATAGTCTCTGAGTCTTGGCCGCTGATGGGATTACACGGCGCCAGGGGGCCAGGTGGTGGGTGTGACCCCCGCCTACTGGAATTTGGAGGATCTGGGTGGAAGATGCTCGACTCCAATTCGAGTAGGCTTGGAGGTCTCGGCCCCGGAACCCGCGTGGCTTTGTCCCTCTGCCAGTACCTTCATGTGTGCGGAGAGTGGTCTCAGCATGGTGGTGGCTGGTCCTGGAGGTCTTCGGCTGCCGTAGTCCTGGTCGGGGCGGGGAGGAAAGCTCAACCCGCTCCCCTCCAAGGGACTCCGGGAAGGAACACCGAGGCGCGGGGGCAGATGAATTGTTAGGGCTAAAGAGGACAGGAGCTTAGAATGGTAGCTTAGTTTGCAGAACTAATTTTTGTGTTTGAATAGTATTTTCCATCCCTCAAGCACTGTTTTCTCTCTGGGGGGGGCACTTTTAAGCAATTTTAACTGATAAAATATGCTTACCATAGGCTGGAGCAAGAGCACAGCGGGTAGGCGTATGCCTTGCACGCGGCTGACCCGGGTTAGATTCCTCCATCCCTCCAGAGAGCCAGGCAAGCTACCGAGAGTATCCTGCCCACACGGCAGGGCCTGGCAAGCTCCCGGTGGCATATTTGATATGCGAAAAACAGTAACAACAAGTCTCACAATGGACATGTTACTGGTGCCTGCTTGAATAAATTGATGAACAATAGGAGGACAGTGCTACAGTGCTACAATAGTAGTAACAACAACAACAACAAAAACAATAGGAATGTTTAACTCTTTATGCTATTGTATGTTACACAAGTTTCTCCCGCTCGAGCAAATTAAGTTAGCAATTAAAAATATATATTTCACATACTAACTAAACTAAGTGACTTTTTTAGACGTCTAATTTCACAGCGGTAGGGTGTTCGCCTTACAAGCGGCCAACATGGCCGACCCAAGTTCGATTCCTCCGCCCCTTTCGGAGAGCCCGGCAAGCTACCGAGAGTATTCGATATGCCAGACACAGTAACAACAAAGTCTCCAATGGAGACGTTACTGGGCCCGCTCGAGCAAATCGACGATCAACGGGAGGGCCTTTACCTTTACCTTTACCTTAATTTTCTAAGAAGCATTTATTACTCATTTTTCATATACTTTTATTTTGGATGCATTGAATTGCTTAAAAGAGCAAAAGGAACAACTTTAATCTGCCATATGTAATCAATACCCCTGTATTTATTGTTAGAAAAACTGCTTTTTTTGAAGTTTTATGGGTTGGACTACACCTGAGAGTACTCAGGACTTACTATAGGTAATATATAGCAGGATGTTGACTACATGACATATATATTAGAGTAAGTAAGTACATATTAGTATATATTAGAGTAAGTATAGTATGTATTTTATATTATATTATATATTGTACTATAACATACCTATTGGTTTTATTAAAATTTACATAGAGCCCAGAGTCTATGCAAAAGGGTCACTCAGATAGTGTCCTGGGGGATTATAGATGTTGCAGGGATAAAAACAGAATCAGAGGGGCAGCAGTATTCCGTGTTGAACCCCTGTAACCCTCACCCTTCCCCCAAGAAAACTGCCTTCCATTACATGTTATATAAATTAAAATTCAAAAATTATTAATTCTATCCTAGACACTTGACGAAGAGTTTAACATCTAGGTCAGAGATGGTACAGACACTTGTAGAGAGAAAAGTATTTCTCCCGTAGAGATTTAGAAGAGTGAAATGATCAGAGTGAAATGACTTGAATTAAAAAGGTCCTAGTAACAGAATATATCAGAAGTTCTTAGACCACTAAGATCTTCATCAGTTTTAGTAATCTTGGCTCTTGTACTGGATGCACTCTAATGTGCTCTGATTTTTCTACAGAATAAGGGAAATAAAAAGGCATTTGAAATAGCTATAAAAGTCAAAGACACCCCTTGGTAGGAGGCAAAAAGTCTTCTTGTCTTGAACTGCAGAGAAAGCCAACTGTGAGACTGGAGATGCATTGGCCCATGAGGCTAACTTCTAAGCACGTTAAAATATCAAGGAACAAAGACTCATGACGCCACACACAGAACTCCAAGGACTCTAATGCTTGGTATATAGATAGACATGTTATTTATTTTGAAAAAAATTGATTCCTTTAATTTTTCAGAACCTTCTAAGGCAAATAAATGCCCCAACCCACCTTATTAATAATGGTCAACTCAATAATCTTGAAAGATGAAATCGATGCCACTCAAGATTTATACTCATTTCTACCTCTGGCCTCTCAGCCTGTAACTAGTTTAAGTCACAGCATCAGGTGACTGAGACCATGCTGTCTTGATAAGGAAGGAAAGAGCTATAATTTAAAGAAGCTATAAACTTGGTGGAAATGTATCAGCAGAAGTCTAAGAAATATAGGAGGCACAGGATTAGAAGATTCTTCATCAGAGAGATTGGAACATAAAATCAGAAAGAGGAGAGTTTATTTACTGGGGAATTCTCTAAGGAGATAAAGGATTTAGCATCCAGGAAGAACATCAGGAGATTGTACAAACTAGCTAATAAAATTGCTCCCAAAAGCAGGCGATACACAATGGCTAAGCCAAGCAAAACTGAAATGTGTGAATTTCCATGTCAGATTATGGTTAAAAATATTAAAAAGTTCAGGAGAGTGGACATGCTAGAATGGATATAATATTTGTAGCTGGAAGATGAACAAGAATATTATGTTCTTTAGGAAGACCCAGAGGACACACAATTTATCAAGGCCACATGAACAACCCAGTGAATAAGACAGCAGCAGCATCACTAAATAGTTCAGAAGTGGATTTATTTTTTCTCTTTAGAGCTGGAGGTAAGAAAAGGCTGTTACAGAACTTGTCTAACTATAAATAATGGCCACGAATGGGCTGTGAAACAGTCTTCTCCAGGTAGCAGCATTTAACTGCCAGCAACCAAGTATTGTTTAACCACAGCTATTGTGCGAGCAAGCAGCCCTGGGAGTTGAATCTGTGAAGATTCATACAGAAGATTCAGAGTTTATAATCTCCCCAGGGGCAAAATGGATCATTCATGGCTGACAAATGCACCTACTGTCTAAATCAGCGGAGGAAATCAGGGTGCATGAGGCGGATGTGTTAGTGATGGGAATTTTTTTTTTTTATAGTTTCCTTAGTTGAGTTTATTATTCAGAAGCTGAACCCAGAGACCACTGCTTTTTCTAGTGGAAGGACTATTCTGTCAACACCACACAGGAAAATATGAATATTCTTTAGGGTTTTACCCAAGATAGTTTGACCATTTAAGCACTTGATTGTGAACTGAAAGATGAGTACTGCTTATATACTTGCAGTAGAGACTTGCTAACAATGTTTGACTCTGCATGATTTCAAACATTATCACAACTTTTCAATTCACGTGGGGCATATATGTAGTGTACATAGACCACTTATAGTCATTTTGCTGAATGTTTCATGGGTATAACATACATTCTGTTTAAGCTCAGTCTCCAAGCTGATCCTTTCATTGTATCATTATGTAAAGGGGAAAGTCCAATAAAAACCTCTAAAACCATTCCTTTCATGACCAAGATGTTATATTTTTTAGAATATACACCCTTAAAGTATTACTGTTCCTTTACAACCATAAGTATCTATGAGATGTGTGTGTGTGTATGTGTGTGTGTGTGTGTGTGTGTGTGTGTGTGTGTGGTGGGGAGGGAGGGTACTTATTCAGTACCTTTAAGTTGTCTATAGTTGCTTTTGTAGAAATGATATGGATCCGGGAAAATCACTGTAGATCACTGTAAGTTCAATCCAATATTTGTCCTTATTGAAGCTTCCATATAAACCTAGAAACAAACTCTAGTTCATATTATGTGAGCATTAATTTGGTCTATCCTTTATTATAATTATTCACTGTATCATTGTATCACTGTATCACTGTCCTCCCATTGTTCATCAATTTGCTTGAACAGGCACCAGTAACATCTCCATTCGTCCCTGACACATGCTAGTGTAGTCCAATGGCATATTGAGGGCTCTTTCAGGTCAGGGGAATGAAGACCATCATTGTTATTATTATTGTTATTATACTACAACACAATTAGTACTACTACTACTACTACTACTACTACTACTACTACTACTACTACTACTACTACTGCTACTAATATGGAAGGAAAAAAATATCAGGAAGGTTTTCTTCATTTAATACAATAAAATAAGATCCATTTTTTCTCCCTGAAACTGTAACTTTCTCCCATTGTTAGAATGTTTAATAAAGGAATTTGAACTTTTGTGTGCTGGAGAGGTAGCACAGTGGGTAGGGTGTTTGCTTTGCACACTGCTGACACAGGCATGATCCCCAGTTCCTCCAGCATTTTAAGTATAATACCTGAGTGCAGAGCCAGGAGTAATCCCCTGTTCACCGCTAGGTTAGCCCTAACCACTCCTGCCAAGAAAAGAATATGAACTACCGACACACTGCTGAAAGCAGAAACAAACATGAAACCATTTTTTTTTAAATAGTATGTTGATATATTCACATAGTGGAGAATTATAGGCTTTTGTAAAGAAGAATTTTACATTTTCCACTGACGTTTTAATATTTTTATTGTGGCAATACTGGTTTCAAAAATTTGTGAAATTTTATTGTATTGATAAATTAATTATTTGGGGGGAGAAAGTTGAGCCTCATCTACCAATGCTCAGGGATTACTTCTAGTTCTGGACTTAGGGGTCACTACTGGAAATATTTGGGGGACCATTAAGGTGATAGACATCAAACTGGGGTTGATCATGTGCAAGGTAAGAGCCTTAACCCTTGTGCTATCTCATTTCTGTGGGTACAAACATGTAAAATGTTACATTCTTTCAGGACAAGATGTATCATATTCACTGCTCCAGGGTCAATATCCTTCTATGATAGTTCATAGGATACCTCAGCCCATGCCCACTTTATCCCCAACTCAGAGTCTGGTTACTTCAATTCTGTAGTCTTTGTCTTAGAATTTGTTTTCATTGAACATTTTTCTTTATTGTATTCCTTTACATGCCACTTGTGAGTGAAATAATGCAGTAACTCTCTCCTTTCGACTTATATTGCATAGAATGACCCCCTAGTTTCTCTCCATGTTGTATCCAAGAGCAAAATTTTGATTCCTATAATAGCTAAATAATATTCCTATGTGACATATATCTCTTTATCTATGCATCTGTGGTGGGAAGTTTGACTTGTTTTGAGATCTTAGCTATTAAATATTATTATAGTGATCATAAACATACATGTATCAGAATTGACTTTTGAATTTCCAATCTTTTGGAAAGAACTCTTACCATCCTTTTCCTTTACTTCCCTCTATATATATTATTTGTATTCAAAATATTCAGAATATTTGAAAGACTCCCCTTCTCTCTTTATAAATATAATATATAAATACAGTTATATATGTGTGCATGTGTGTGTATATGTATGTGTGTATACATATATATATATGTGTAGTTTTGGGGTCAGGGGTCACTCCTGGCAGAAAACTGGGGACCATAGTGGGATCTGGTGATGTTCCTGGGTAAGCTATGTGTAAGGACCTCCCTGGTGTATTATTGCTAAAGCCCAATGAAAAAAAAATTCAATACGGTGGAACAATCTTTGTGTGTAGCAGGGGGTAGTTTGGGGCTAACAGTGTCAGGAGTGGTGCTAAGGGTTTACTCCTACAGCATGCTAAGGGCTCTCTGCTGGCACTGCTGGAGGTGTTGAGCTCAGATAGACCTTTATCAAGGTATGCATCTTACCTGCCATATTATCTCTGAGTTACCATATGGGAATTAACTTTGAAAGATTTTTAAAATTATTTAGTATAGATAATTTTGAAATTGATAGACTATAAAGAAATCCCTGGCACAACTTTCCCAGTCTTGAAAAACAAAGTCTATCACAGTTCCAATAATGGATTTTATTTGAAGTTTGTATCACATATCCAGATGTAGACCCCCCAGTAATTTACATGGGACAAGAGTTATCTCAAATCGCTGAGTGTATGCTTAGTATTCAGAAGGCAAAATTTTATTCCAGGTGTATTTTGGTACCCCAAGTACTGTGAAGAGAAATCCCTGAGCACAGAGTCAAGAGAATACCACAAACAACACGATGTGGCCCAAAGTTCAAGAGAAACTGAAAAAGAAAGAAATATTATTTCCTGGACCCCCAAGCATTGCTCATTGTTTTCTTTAAGTGAAATTTGTTACATATAAAGCAAGCATTTGGGGTATTCTGGTCTTATTTCTTTTTCCAATTTTAATTATAGAGTTCTTTACTTTTCCCTTTGTTTCATACTACATGCCCACACAATTTCAAAACATATCATGACAAAAGAATACTAGAAATGAAGAAAAAATATTAAAAGAATATTAATGGAAGAAAGGCAGGAAGCCATGTAAACATCTATCAATTTGAAGAAAAGAGCCCCTTTTCAAAGTTCTACCACTAAATAAATCTCTCTATCTTCCCTCTCTCTTTCTTCTCTCTCTCTCTTGCTTTTTATTCTGTTACACATGTTGTTTATAAATGAGCACTGTATATCCACAGTGTCAGCACAACCTACTATGTGAACTCTTCTAGAAAATTTTATTTTAGATCATATTGTTGATAATAAAATACACTGTTGTAGGATATTAAGAATGGCAAATTTGGAAAACAAGATGCATTTTTTTCTAAACAATTTACTCTGGAAACATCTATTAGTAAGGACAATGAAGATAATAGAAATAAATCAAATGTTTTTGCTATTTATAACTGCGGTGGTTGAGTGGCTCTTTTAAGTACAGTTCATAGTTTGCATTTTATATTAGTAGTACACAAGAGAAATATTACATGTGTATCCAATGAACAGTCCCTTGGTGTATTTTAATTCTGTTCACATTTTTATTGCTAGAATGAAAGCTTCAGAATTTCCTCCCATGCTTTAATATGATCGCATCATGCTTCTTAAATGCCTCCAGAACATCTGAAACGCATTCCTCTGATAATGTGGTCTGTGCTCAGACAGGACACTGATAACTATCAGAACACAGATCATTCATTGTATCACTGTAGCACTGTCCTCCCATTGTTCATTGATTTGCTCAAGCAGGCACCAGTAATGTCTCCATTGTGAGACTTGTTGTTACTGTTTTTGGCATATCGCATACATCACGGGGAGCTTGCCAGGCTTTGCCATGCGGGTGGGATACTCTTATAGCTTGCCGGGCTCTCTGAGAGGGGTGGAGGAATTGAACCAGGGTCAGCCTGGATCAGCCGCCTGCAAGGCAAACGCCCTACCTGCTGTGCTATGGCTCCAGCCCAGATCATTTATTATGATATAATTTCTAATATATTTTGGTCATAAGGTGTTTGTTTTATTTTTTGTGTTTTAAAAGACCATGCAATGATTTGTGACATATATTCTTCGTTCACTTTTAAGTTTGTAAAGAGTATAGCTAACTATTTTTAGTTCCTGCATCGATCAATTAATTGACTACTTTAGTGATAGTTTGAATATTTTACTGATTGTTTGATTATTTGATTGATCATTAGGCTACTCTTGATTGTTTGACTATTTTACTCATGGTTTCACTACTTTATTTTTGGTTTCTGTTTAACTGTTGCTTACTTTATTTTTGGTTTCAGTCTTAATCAGCTTTTTAAGCTCAGGGCTGCCTCTCTGATTCAGGCTGGGCTTGGGAGAGCATTCCCTGGCCAGCTAATAAAGGCTCTTTGATTAGAGACAAAATTATGACTTTGTAGACCATTTTTAGCCATAAAAATTATAAATATATTTGGAAATGAATGGTAGATGACAGAGTTTGTGTTTACAAGTTCAGTGTATCAATCAACTCTTAGAATAATGCTTAACATGAAGGTGAGGCAGAAGCGGCTCCGGGCTTCTGTTTCTTCATGGTTCCCAGGTTCTTCAATATTTCCAAGAATGTAAATATTGAGTAATAAAGATACACAGAATCAGAGTTGGAAAGTTGAAAAATTTATTGGGAAGTAAAAATGAAAAGAAAAAAGGACTTTCTATGTGGGGAGGAACTTAGTATAGGACTAAGTGAAAAGTAAGAGTTTTGTGTATGCCTTTTTAGAGGCCATTTGCATTTCTAATCAACTGGCAAAAATTACAGAAAATGCAGGAAATCTAGTGGTGGTCTGGCTGGTTTGAGTATTTCTGGCCATCTGGACCTTATCTTAGTCTCCCAGTGAGTCTAAGCTCTGGGACGGAATTTTATGATGAGTAATTGTTAACTCCCTTTTGATCAGAAAAAGCCTAGGAATTTGCATGGAGTCCAAAATGCAGAATGAGCCAGCTAAAAGCTGAAATGCATGCAGAGGCTGACGGGGGTAAACTGAGGCTTCCTCTTTCACTACTATGGACCTAACAGATGCTATAGAATGCACTCACAAAATTCCATATTCATTATTCTTCCTGGATATTATTTGGTTAGTATTGATAGGGAAAAAATTAAAATGGGCAGGACAGTATTAGGAAATTAAAATAAATAAAGAAAGGGAATCATGATATGTAATGCTATAAAGGTGGCCTTGGAGGTGTCTGATAAGCTGGGCCACTTAGACCCTGCCAGACAATGCAGACAACTGGACATGAGAAGATAATCATCTCCCCATCCTCTGCCTTGTTTTATTGGCTCACAACAAATTGCTTACCCCTCTCCCCATTTATTCAAAGAGTGTGAAAAGGAAAAGACACTGCTTTTCACTGTCCTGCACAGAAGACCCCTCCTCGCATCAGAGAGCATCCCTGGATCACTTTCCTTTTTCTTTACTTAAATAAAGATGTTCTGAAATCAGTCACTTGATTTCTGTTCCTTTGCTTTCAGTCTTGTCTGTTAGAGGTCAGGAACCCGAGTTCCTGAGCCCACTATAGCCATTATCTTCTGGTGCATTCCAAAGTTTCTATTATGCTTTTTACAATCAAGTGACATTTCCTTGTTTAAAAGAAATAAGACTAGAACAATGAATCATCCAGGATTCCTAATGCTAAACTTTAATTTGAAGTGACAAGTTTATAAAACTGGAAGATCTATTTGTATATAATACCTTTAGATATAAGATTCTTATTTTTGTCTATCAAAGCAAAATCATTTTCATCATTTTACTATAGAAAGTATAGTGTCTTACTTAGGTGCTTATATTTAAAGGATCTAATTTTTTAACAAATTTGTCAACCATTCATGCAGTTTTAAATCTAGCATACATTGTTAACATACATACAATCTAAATCCATTATACATTGTTATTACAGTAAACCTGAATCTCGTTGCCATAAGTACAAACCTATATGTTTGAACGGCACTTTGTATTTTCAACTTCTTGAAAATAATAAAAGAGGCAATATATGAGGTAAGTGAAAGTAGCTATTGAAGTAGGCCACTGAAAAAAATCACAGTGTATGCTGACCCGTATACTAGGGTGCAGCAATGAAATACTAAACATCCACTCCTCTGTTTTGGGGATATGTTGTTCTTCTTGTTTGCTTCACACTAGTAGTTGACCCAAAATAGTTGAGCCTGGAATGTACAAGATAGTGTTAATAATATCTGGTGGTGCTTGTAACTCAGCCCAATTAACACACAGAGGACTACACTTACTGATGATCAGGACTTACTCCTGTCTCTGTGCTCAGGGATCACGCCTGGTGTTGCTCAGGAGGCCATATTCGGGGCTGGGGATTGAACCAGTGTCAGTTCTCTGCAAGGCAAGTACCTTAAACTTTGTACTACATTGCCTTTTCCTCTTTATAAATGTTTATGATGTTGAAAGAGGAAGCCTCAGTTTCCCCTGGCCAACAAAATGGGAGCCCACAGTTTTCCCCATGCCAGCAGTTCCATTTTCCCCATCCGCCTATCACAACTCATCCCCGAGGCCCTTTCTTTAACATTCCCCAAGGTCTCCAGGATCATTGTCCCAGAAGTAGGAATCTGAAGACCAAGATAATGAACTTTACCGAGGCTGATGACCAGAAAGACAAACCAACACAACTACCCTGTAGATTTCCCACATCCCCTGTGACACTTGTTGATTGCTGCAAAGGGCCTTTACAAAGGCCTACAAAACCCTTACTTTTCATTTAGTCTTATACTAACCCTCCCCCTCCTCAATTTGGGGCGTTCCTTTGCTTTTCTCTTCTACTTTCCAATAAACTCTTCTACTTACCAACTCTGAGTCAGAGCACATTTATTATTCAGTAATTTCATTCTTGAAAACATTGAGGAACCTGGGTACTACGAATGAACAGAGATCCGTGCTGTCACTTCCACCATACCTGCATCAATCTGGTGAATAAACAAAGAGATCTATTCATTTTCTGCTGACCAGAGACAAGCTTCCTTTGTTTTCTTGCATACGAACAAGATTGCCTACCAATCAGGACTAACTGGATTCTTTTTTGGGGGCTGTGTGTGTGTGGGGGGGGGGATCTCTTTGATTTGGTACCAGTTTGTGAAGGAACCATTATCAAATACTTTGAGAATATACAGGAACAATGTAGCATAGAAGCTCCATGTTTTACAGGTAGTCTGTAGGAGGTTTACATATTTGTTTCACCCACTAATTTAGAATGCAATCTTTAAAGAGTCACGTGACTTTTAAAATATAATATTTCATATCTATAAGATAGGTAAATTTGCTACTTTTTAGAGTATCATGAAGGTTAAAAGGAATAGAGCACAGATATTTTTTAAACAAATTATTATAGAAAACATGCAGTAAGTTTCAGTTGTTAAATAGTTCAGGGCACATTTGCTATAGTTTTAGTTCCAATATGAAGTCAAGATAATCATCAAAAGCCACTTAAATCTCTGTTATATTTTTGAGCTAAAAGCTCTGAATTAAAAAAAAAAACCTCAAAATAAAATTTGCTGAAGAAGCAGCATCAGCATCCCTCATTTAACCACACTGGTATCATTATCATTTACTTGGCAGAGGAAAGTTGATTCTTTTCTAACATGCATTTGAAGTACCTTGCTTAACTTTTGAAAATGGATGCTGCATTAAACATCAAATATTGTGCCACATGGTAGCACCTTCCTGGCAAAAATGTTTCTGTTGACTCATCTGTCTGTGCTATCATTAGGTACAAAAGCTTTGAAGTAAGACCTAAAGCCAAAATTTTCACAGATGTTGCATGAAAATAAACTTCAAAAAGGATGCACAGTGCTCATTCAGAGACAGGTAAACATCTGTGAGAGGGGAAAGAAAGCTTGAAAGACAAAGGGGGCCTCACTTAAAGGCTTAGCATTGAACAAAACAGGCCTGAGGCCTTTTCTTTCAAATGAGTGTTTCTGTTTATGGCTTCCTGCTTTGCTGCTGTTGAAGTCACACGTTTGGAACTAATTTCCATTGACCTCTTCCTCAGTGCCTAATAGTTTCTTTTAAAGCAACATTTGTTTTTACTAATGAGGATTAGATGTGAGCTGGGTGACCAAAGGAAAATAAATTCCCTTTGACAAGCTGTCTCTCTGTCCATGGTAATATTTGTCGAAAATGACAGAATGGGAGACAAAATCTTGAGTGTGTGGCTTTAAAGCAGTGATCTCTTAGTGCAATACATTTAAATTCCTGTATCTGTGTTTATTTAGATATTACCGATTCCCAGACAGGAAGCAATGAGAGGAGAACAAATTATTGAGGAGAACAAGCCTCAAATTAAATTACGTATGTTAATCCCCATACTGTCAAACTAACACACTTTACTTCTAACCTAAGTGCAGATGCAACTTACCCCAGGATAGCAGTCTTAGCCTGTCAGTGTAGAAACTTCAGATGGGATCCAGTGAGTGAATTCTTTCTGCCTGTCGAAGACAGAGCTATCTGTCGCCTAGAACCCTCTCATTCACCACATGTATGTTACCTAAAACCAAAGTTATCTCTTATGTTCTTAGAGTCCTTATCCCTCCTTTATAAATTGTTCCCTCTTTCAGCTCCGTGTAACTTTTCTACTTGTTCAGTACAGTGCTAGTCAATTTATGAATCACTTAATTCATTTGTTAAAGCCCATTAGATGTTTTAATCTACTCAGTTGGACTTTTATTACTTAATAAAAAATTTCATCAAAAGAATGATAAATTTAACCATGTTTGGAACATAAATTGCATTCTAGCTTTAATGGGTTCAAATTTTAGTTTTATTTTAATAAAATAATTTGTTTTCCTTTTCCTTTTTTCAATGGATGCTTTTGTACTACTAATATCATGAACAAATATATCTATATCTATATATGCTATAAAAATATCAATCTTTCATTATAGCTTCTTGACCTGTCAAAGCCTGAAGCTTACTCAAAACCCCCAAATAATTTTTTAGTGCTATCACTGGAGATGCATAGCCTGGTTCCCTTTGCGTTCTCAGGTCTCTTGTCTCTGCTATTAGTTTATCATATGATTTCCTTTTTTAGTGAATAAGAGTCGATTGCTTTTGTGCCCCTCCATGTTTTCAGTCCTTTGATCACCCTGGTGCTCAGAGGCAGTGTGTGCATGTGTGCTGGGCTCAGCTCTATGGAATGCAGATTACTCACTCTTCATATGTAAGCCAAGCCTCCAGCACCTCCAGCATTTTTGGAACTGATCAATGGCAAGCCAGCAAGCCGGCCTCCAGAAGTCTTTTCTCATCTTATCCTCAGTAGGAACATATCAATAAAGAGGAAGATGTGATGATGGCACCGAGGCCTGTGAGCACAACTTCTCATTTCATCAACTCTGCTGATGTTACCTCTGGCTCAGACTTTCCATTTTCTCAGCCTCTCTGGGATGCGTCAGAATTGCTTTGATAGCAAGCCCCAAAGGCCTTTGGCAGAAAGTTTCTTGCTTTTTTAAACCTCCTTTTACTGGTTCACCAGTTCGGTTCAGTAGCGTTTATAATCGCTAGAGTGCTGGTAAAACAGTCCAGATAACACTGTCCTCAAATTCGAAGCTCACAAAATAAATAAAAGCAAACTTTTTAGAGTAAATAATTTTCTTCCTGAATATGAAAGAAAATCTGACAGTCTTCTAATTAACACTACCTTAATTATTAGCATCATTACTGTTATTGTGTTATTTTCTCTTAGAAACAGAAGAGCTTTGGGTTTAAAAGAGGTGAGTGAAAAAAATTATATTATTTAGGAACTTTATGAATTTTATGACTGGAGAATTAAAATAAACTTGGATCTTTTTTGAAACACAGCAGTATTGGGTCCTGATGATTGGAAGCGCTGGGAAGAAATTCAGGCCTACTGAGCTCCACTTAGGAGGCCGAAAAGAAAGACATACAGTCATTTTCTGAATTAGTTTGAGCTTAGCTACAAATCAATGGGAGAATAGGGATAATCGTATGCCATATGCTGATTACATTTTTTTGATAATTCAATACCATTATAGATCTAAATATATCTCATATATAAAAGCATACACCAGCATTGGTTTTAGTTTTTCTTAAAATTAAGACAAAAC
Source organism: Sorex fumeus (assembly GCF_029834395.1). NCBI lineage: Eukaryota > Metazoa > Chordata > Mammalia > Eulipotyphla > Soricidae > Sorex > Sorex fumeus. The sequence continues at coordinate 12,538,165 of NW_026606297.1, read as the reverse complement.
AAAAAAAACATTTAAAACTCTGCAGTGTTAAGTATCTAAAAGTTCATCTTTACCAAAAAAAGTTAAACTTGTGTGGTATTGCCAGTATTTAGAAAAAAAAAAGTTTTATAACTTTTGGCACTTTATTGGCTAAGTAAATCATGACTCCTAAAAGTTATCTCTAATACCCATTTTTCAAGAACCTTTGAATATTGCTTTTATGTTAGTAGGTCATTGTTAATGATATCAAGAGGACGGATTTGTTTTGCATTATCTATAGGGGTCGTAACTGCAATCACACCTTTATGAGAAACTGTAGATGAGGCATTACTCCAGCCTTAGTGATTACAGTCAGTCCTGGTGGTGCTCTACCAGTCTTGCAGTCTTTGAGTTATCTCTTTGCATTATAAAAATAGAAAATTCTTTGTGACAGACACAAGAAGAGAGATACAGGCAGAAAGGCAATAGACTAAGTGACTCCTTGATATCAGAGTGATGCAGGTCTGTACTAAGAAAAACTTGGAATTACTTTTGGCTCACGAGGAGCCAAAGTCCAAGAAGCCCACACAGTTTGCAATAATAGATGCCCACACCCACCCTTCTGGACCACCTGGGCAGGAAGGAGAAGATGTAGCAAACTTGCAAACTTGCTCTTTCTTTTGCAATCACTATCTTTTGGTGATATCTAGGCTTGAGAAGAAGGGTGAGAATCCACTAGAACATCCTGGGAGAAGTGAGATGGCACCTCTGGGCGATCTAGTTACAGAACCCACCTACATGGTTTTTCTCTGAAGTATGTAACCCACAGAAGTACAAACAGTGACACAAATAGCAACTATAAGATTTGAAGTTTTCTTTGATACAGGGTCTTGCCTTGACCTGCGTGCCTGACGGCTCAACCCCAGCTAGCTGGCTTGAATAAATTTCGTGTGTGGCTTGCGTTACTGACTGGACACTTTGTGAGTCAAGGGGGGGAGGGGTTTCCCATTCTCGGACCCTAACATTACCACATTCTAGAAGTAGTAAAAATATGTTCTACTATAGCTTAAGGAATAAGTTCTCTCTTTCTGGGGTATTGACTTAAAAATTTTGACCTCTATGTAACAAATACATTTCTATAAATTTAGATGACCAAGTCTGTCATATAGGGAAAACAGATATATCATATATCTTTGCATTTCAAAACATTGAGCATTCAATGCATATTTTGGCAGATAGTGCACTAGACTATTAGACCATGAAAATAGAAATTAATTTTTTTCATTTGTTGGTTTCAGTACTTGGCACAACTCATAACTTAAAACAAGTCAGAAGGAAATTCTCAGATTAACAAATGGTTTGATAAGTGACAATTATTTTGCCCATAGTCTCTAAATGGGTAAAAGTGCAACAAATCAAGCAACAATTTAATTGTCTGTCTTTGGAAGGCCCCCCGTTGATCATTGATTTGCTCGAGCGGGCCCAGTAACATCTCCATTGGAGACTTTGTCGTTACTGTGTCTGGCATATCGAATACTCTCGGTAGCTTGCCGGGCTCTCCGAGAGGGGCGGAGGAATCGAACTCGGGTCGGCCATGTTGGCTGCGTGCAAGGCAGACGCCGTACCCACTGTGCTATAGCGGGTAGGGCGTTCGCCTTACAAGAGGCCAACATGGCCGACCCGAGTTCAATTCCTCCGCCCCTCTCGGAGAGCCCGGCAAGCTACCGAGAGTATTCGATATGCCAGACACAGTGACAACAAAGTCTCCAATGGAGACGTTACTGGGCCCGCTCGAGCAAATACACGATCAACGGGAGGGCATTACTTTAAGCTGGAGCGAAAGCTGGTCTTTGGAGAAAGAGTAAAATTAAATTTATATATATGCACTAAGGAGGGGCTGGAGCGATAGATAGCACAGCAGTAGGGTGTTTGCCTTGCATGCAGTCAGCCCGGTCAAGCCAGGTTCAATTCCTCCTTCCCTTTTAGAGAGCCCAGCAAGCTACTGAGAGTATCTCATCCATATGGCAAAGCCTGGCAAGCTACTCACGACATATTCAATATGCCAAACATAGTAACAACAAGTCTCACGATGGAGACGTTACTGGGCCTGCTCGAGCAAATCGATGAACAATCGGAGGACAGTGCTACAGTGCTACACTAAGGAAACCAAAAATAACACAATAAATAGTGATTGGAAATTCAAAGAGAATTGACAGTTTATGAATGTCCATCTATAGCAGAATTTCTCTATGTTATGTTGATTGTACTTCTGGATTTCCATCCAAATTGTTAGAAGATTGGGAGTCATCACTTCTTTTATCACATAAAAAGTGATGAACAAACTGATAATAATTAAAGGCACACATCATTTAGCTGTACCTAAAACTAGAGGAAGAAGATAATACAATCAACGCTCTTCCTAAATAAAGACCAGGAGTAGAAGAGAATCTATAAATGGTCTTAGCCTTCCCTGGAGCACTAATTGCAATTGACAAATCGCTAAGGTCTCCTTTTGCTCTGATATGAAAGTTGAAACTCCTATAAACAAGTCTCTTTTGAATTTTATCTCCAGAAAATCATTATGTTTTCAAGATAATGACTGAAGAAAAATGCTATCTTATTTATAAAAGAGAAATAGAAAAAATCATTATTTTGAAATATTCTCAGATTTTCTGTAATTTTTAATAAGGCGCTCCCAAGAGATTTATTTTTATTGGCATTAAATTGAAATTTATCTAAACCAATCTGCTCATTAGATAGGAAGTAACCAACTCATCTGAGCCTCTACTTTACTGAAAGAGAAGATACAATATTTTTTCCGAATACACATGTGAGAAGTACAAGTGGCAGTGTAGGAATAAAAATCGTTTTAACCAAGTCAGAGAAGTTTATACCCAAAGGGCCTCCTTTGGGAAGTCCTGAGTCTAATCAGGCTAATTTTATGCTGAATTCAAGAAAGAATTAACTTCAAATTCCAAGTTAATTGCTCCTGGGTGGAGTCTAGCAAATTTAGGAAGCTAATCAAAACAAAAATAGCATGAAGAACAGGAAGAAAGTGATACAGTAGAGTGGGAAAAGTTTTCAAGGGATGATGAATGGAAAGAAGATACAGGACAGGACAAGAGAGCAACCAGTTCAGAGTGGAACAGAAGAGTATACGTGAGAAAAAAATTGGTGGAAATGTCTAATTCTAGGAATAAAGTATACATTTTAGATAATTTAAGGAAAAAATAAGAACAGTTACAAAGACCAAGACAAAGGAGGTAGGTACACTTTTTATTTAACTCCAGGTAAAAATGAATGTACAGGAAGGAAATTTACTATGTATGTAGTTGGATGATGTTGTAACTACATTTTGATTATTAATTTTATACGAATATTTCTCTGTCAGTAAAGGGCAAGGGAGATAGAACACTGGGAGGGATTTTGCCTTGAATTTAGCCCACTTGGGTTCAATTCCAGGAATCTCACAAGTTCCCCCTAGCCCTACAAGGAGTAATACCTGAGCAGGTTGATGTGATCTCAAATCCAATAATAATGATAATAATAAAAAGAAGAATAAGAATAAAGTTAAGGGAAGAACTCTATGTGTTCCATAGGGCCCGCTCGAGCAAATCGACGAACAATGGGAGGGCCTTTACCTTTACCTTAATTTATTGATAAATGTTATAGGAGAGTTTTCATTTAGATCAATAGTGATCCTCAAAAATATTATTTTCTAATCTACCAAAGTCTCAGTAACTTATAAGCTTATACTTGCTGAAAGACATCTTGCATAAGACAATATTTATGTACATTTTAAACTAGCCAGTTTCTTTCTTCTCATCTTATTATTCAGCAAAAGTATCTGGTTAACATGTCATAATACATTTAATACTGTTTCTTCATTTCTCATCATCTGATCTTATTTTACCTTTTTAAACTCCTGTCTCTCCCTCACCTCATTATACTTTTCTCCTTTTATGATCATATTCCTTCTAAAATACGAAACTGATTCTCTTCTAAAGATAATACATGATGAGTATGTGCATGATGGGAATTATTTAAGATTATTACCACAAGAGCAATGACAGGTATTATTCTAAAAGAGACAAGAAAAATGAGAAAATTATGTAGAAACCTGCTTCCTGACCTCCTTCTGTACATTGCTTGCTTTCATTATGAAACATTTATTGATTTTTCTATTCTCTTTCTATACCTATATTTTTTACCGTTTCAAATCTATTTTCCTAACACATTTATGTTCCAACATAGTACCTCCTTTTGTTCTTCAACAAATTAGTTATTGCTCATATCTTCTTGACTCTCACTTCATTTCATCTAATGGACAAAAGCAATTCAAGAAATCTAGCATTACCCTCAGAGTTTTCCTTAGACATTCTTTTCATTTTATAAGCATTTTCTTTAGGCTTTTTAAAATTTCTCCTTTTAATATGGAAAAAAATCTGTTAATTACTTACTTTGTAGAACATAAAATTTGAATTAAAATAGATATATATGAAATTTTCTATTATATAATATAAATATATATTTTATCTTCATAGATATCTCAGTGATATAACATTCATGAAATTGAAATTTTTTAATCTTCTAGAACATACGTTCAAAAAGTTCTCCATCAGTAAGTAGTTTTTTTATTAAAATCTGACAGATTAGGTTGGGGATAAGTTTATGGGAAAAAGAATGACTTTTATCCATGAGAAATATATTTGATCCCAGCACCGTGAAAGACAAATAGAAAATTTGACAAATACATGCAATAAAGCTGCACTTGGTAGCTATATCATTATCTGAAATTCAAAGATAAAGAAATGGAGACTTTGATGCCTATATACAAAAATGACATTAATAATAAATGGTGGCACTGAAATGTATTCACTTAATATTGTCTTGTCATTAGTTGATAATAGTATTGTCAATTTCAGGGTATGGTTTCACACAAATATGTGTATATAAAACTCAACAACACAGTTCTAGTATCATCTCACTAGTAAAATAGAACCTAACATATTTAAATCCACATAATCCACTTTTATGTATATTAAATATAGGCATGTATTTCAAATGTTGATAAATATTAGAGATTATCTATTGCATTTTTTTTCATTTTGGGTCATACCTGGTGATGCACAGGGATTACTCATGGATCATACACTCAAGAATTACTCCTGGCGATGCTCAGGGAACCATTTGAGATGCCGGGAATCAAACCCGGGTCGGCCGTGTGCAAGGCAAATGCCCTACCCGCTGTGCTTTCGCTCTAGCCCATCTATTGCATTTAATGATATTTTAAGTTAAATATTATTTATATATGTTTGAAAACTTTTTCAATTTTACAGTTTAAACTAAAGGAAATAAAGGAAATATCTTTTTTTTAAATTAAAACTAAGTTCTATATTTTTTCCCCAAGACCTGGAACTGATTGAAAACTAAAATTCAAAAGATTGATATTTAACAAGGATTCAAAAGTCTGATACATGATAATAGTTGGTCCACACTCTTTAAACTGTCAGAAGTAAATATGTAGGAATAAGGTTGCATGAGATTTAATTATAGTCTGAAATAGACAGATCCATCCCTACAGGCCGTGTAAAAGCATTTTCACTGACAGGCCATAGAGGCTCTGTTATTGAATTCCACTCAATAGCTAAAGAAACAGTCATCAATTTGGTCACTTCACTTTCAGTTTTCAAGAGATATCATAGAGAGCACGGTGAAGTTAGAATTGTGGACACCATTGCAATTTGTATTACAAACAACAAGCATACCTGCAATGTGACATAAAATGGGGTTTGCACAGACAGAGATATGTATCATGATCTTAGAATGCCCGGAAAGTTAAAGACACCCTTTCCTATTTGTGTTTGTATATATCTATCTTTAATTTACTACCATGATTTGTAACAGTGCTTTTCATCCAATGCTCTAATACCAAACTCTCTACCAGAATGCTTCCCCCATTCTAATCACTCCACCCCCATCCTCCACCATTGTAAGCTCAGTTACTATAGATCAGTTCTTAGAATCCATTGTTTGTGGTCATTTGTTTACTTATATTTCATGTATGCAATAGATTTTTTCTTATCTTTCCCTCTTTCTGACTGGCTTCATCAGCTTGTTACTTCCAGATCCTTATAGTAGTAGTACATTGCATCATCTTTTGGTTTTTCATTATGAACAGTACTATGCACAGTCCTATGGTCATCACGGCACTCTGTACAATAGCCACAATCCAGTGGCCACAAATAAACGACTGTTTCTTTGTCCAAACATTTATTCTGGGACAATGGATTTTGGCTATAGTGTTTTCAGCCCTTGTGATGGATGCCAAGTGAAACTGATAGATCATACAGAATCTCAGTGCCTAGGGTTTTTATTTTTCAAGAAGTGTCCATTTCCTGAAAAGTCTGAGACAATTAACATTCCAAGCACTGGTGGACGGGGATTGCTTTTCCCTCAAATCCTCACCTGCACTGGTTGTTTTATTCCTTCTGCTGCGTGCTGACTTCAGGGGACTAAGGCACTGTTTTGAAGTTGTTCTGATTAGCATTTCACTGATGATAAGCAAAGCAGAACATTTTTTAACATACCTTTTGGCCATCTATATTTCTTTATGTTTTAAATTTAAACACTGATTTCCAAAGCTATTCACAATACTGTTGATGTGGGCTTTCAATGTTCCAACAACAGTTCTACCACAAGAGTAACCTTCCCTTCCATTTTCCAAAAAAAACCCAAGGCTGACCCTCTAGCTGGCACACATTAATATAGCATAGTTGCACTGTCCTCCCATTGTTCATCTATTTGCTCAAGCACACCCAGTAACGCCTCCATTGTCAGACTTATTGTTACTGTGTTTGGTATATGGGGAGCTTGCCAGGCTTTGCCTTGCAGGCGAGATATTCTAGGTAGCTTACCGGGCTTTCCGAGAGGGGTAGAGGAATTGACCAGGAGTGGCCCACTCGGCCACACGCAAGGCAAATGCCCTCCCTGCTGTGCTATCACTCCAGCCCAATGAAGTTTTATTACACTGCTTATCTTTTACTGGGGCTGGAGCGATAGCACAGCGGGTAGGGCATTTGCCTTGCACAAGGCCAACCTGGGTTCAATTACTCTGCCCCTTTCGGAGAGCCCGGCAAGCTACCGAGAGTATCTTGTCCTCACAGCAAAACCTGGCAAACTCCCCCTGGCATATTTCATATGCCAAAAACAGTAACAAGAAGTCTCACAATGGAGACATTACTGGTGCCCGCTCGAGCAAATCGATGAAGAACGGGAGGACAGTGCTACTTCATTGAAAGAAAGTATGTGGAAACTGTTCTATTTCATAATGAATTTTAAGTAATTGACATTTAGCCAAGCCTTCTCTGGTAGTGATTTTGTTTGTTGAGTTTAGTAGGCTTTTATGTTAATTTTCCATCTAATTCAGTGAGCACCTATTGGAAAGTCGGTATTGTGGAACTTGGAGGTGTCATTCGGCATTGCAGACAGCTGTGTGGTCCAGAACTTCATGATCTCTACAACTGAGTCATGAGTTGGCAATACAGCAGCTGTGGGAAGGGGTGTGGTTGCTGGAGCTACCTGAAGTATGAGTGAATCTGGGAGTGATCATTTCCAACACTTACTGTCCTAGTATCCATCCTGCCTCTGTGTCAGGGCATTCCATTTTGTTCTCTCTCTCCTTTTGGGTGCTGTGGTTTGCAAAAGAGGCATTGAGTGGCAATCATGTTCGGTCTATAGTCTACCCAGAGTTCTCTGTCTGAAGCCAATGTGTACCTGGGATTTTCTTAGTTTGGCGTCTTTGCAGAGATTATTATGGTGAATTAGAAATGGACCACTGGTGGCACAGTAGCTGTGGCTTTTGTGTGTGGCTGCTGAGGTTCAGCAGAACAGGGACTCAATTAACCATCTACTGATGACCCAGATATTTTAGCCAGGAGACTGATGTATCCATTAATTGTGTGGCTTGACTATTCCTCAGAGGTTTAGTCATGGATTTGAAGAACAGGGCCAGTGAATGAGTCGAAATTGGGGCAGCTGTGGAAAATGAGTATGACTATTAGAGTTTCCAGAAGTATGTAGGTGTGATGACATGTTTTTAAAGGATGTTTCTATTCATCTCTTTTTTTAAAATTTTTATTAGTGACAAACCAAGAGGTACAGTTGTAGACTTACAAATCTTCGTGCTTGGGTTTCAGTCATACAATGATCGAGTACCCATTCATCTACCAGTGCCCATTCTCCACCACCACTGATCTCAGTATCCCTCCCACCTCCCATCCCCCCTATCCCACCCTGCCTCTGTGTCAGGGCATTCCCTTTTGTTCTCTCTTCTCCTTTTGGGTGCTGTGGTTTGCAAAAGAGGCATGGAGTGGCAATCATGTTCGGTCTATAGTCTTTTTTCAGCACGCTTCTCCCATCCTGGGAGGATCCTTGTAATACCCTTTATTTGGTGCTCCCTTCTCTATCTGAGCTGCCTTTTCCCTTAGCATGTGTGACTGGCATCCAAACCATGGTGTAAACCTCCTGGTACTTATCTCGGCTATTCTTGGGTGTTAGTCTCCTATTTTGTTACTTTATGTTCCCCAGATGAAGGATGTTTCTATTCATCTCTTCTCTCCCTACACACCACCTTTTTTTAGTGAATCACCATGAAAAAAATATATATATATGTGTATATATATATATATCTATATATATATATATCACGGTCACGGTCCTCCCGTTGTTCATCGATTTGCTCGAGCGGGCCCAGTAACGTCTCCATTGGAGACTTTGTTGTTACTGTGTTAGGCATATTGAATACATCACGGGTAGCTTGCCAGGTTCTACCGTGCGGGATATAGCTGTTCAGCTGTTCATGATTGGGTTTCAGTTCTACAGTGTTCCAGCACCCATGCCTTTTACAGGTGTACTTTCCTCACCACCAATGTCCTCAGTTTCCCTCCTCCCACCTCCCCACAACCCCAGCCTATCTCTATGGTAGGCACTTTTCCTTCTCTCTCTCTCTCTCTCTCTCTCTCTCTCTCTCTCTCTCTCTGTGTATGGTGTGTGTGTGTGTGTGTGTGTGTGTGTGTGTGTGTGTGTGTGTGTGTGTAGCAGCCCCCTCCCTGCTTGGGCATTATAGTTTGCAATACAGGTACTAAAAGCTTATCATGTTTGTTCCTTTACCTAATTTCAGCCCAGAGATCTTATCCAGAGTGATCATTTCCAACTCTTATTGTCCTAGTGTTCCTTCTCAGTCCTAACTGCCCTCTTCCCATCATCACCGAGGCCCGTTTCCAACCCTAGCCCTTGTTTCTACTGTCCTTGTCTTTTCCTCATTTTCTGATGGCATTAATTTTTTTTTTACTGTCATGTTTTTAATCAATTTTGATTTTGCATTTTAGGCCACTCTTATACAGCAGTGCTTGTGGCTCACTCCTTGCTCTACATTCAGGGATCACATCTGGTGGGGCTCAAGAAGCAATATGGCTGCCAGAATTTGATCCTGGTGCCAAGAACTAACTGCACGAAAGGCAAGCCCACTATCCACTGTACTATCTCTATGTCCCCTTCTCCTGTCAAATTTTATGAGTTTTTTTTTTTAAATCAGGGATGTTAATCTGTTTGCAGATGAGTGGGATGTAAATGTTTTCTCCCAGACTTTGGAGTGAGTTTTTATTCTGCTCATCATTTCTTTTGCAGTGCTGAATTTTTTAAGTTTGTTGTATTCTCATTTGCTTATCTTTGATTCAGTTTACTTGGCCAGGGGCATTGAATCATTGAAGATTTCTCTAGATTCAGTGACACCAAAAGTTCTGCCTATGTTTTCCTCAATAGAATTTATGGATTCAGGTCTAATACCAAGGTCTTTAATCCATTTTCAACTGACTTTTGTGAGCAGTGGGAGATAACATTCAAAATTCACCTTAAAAACAAAAACAAAAACATGCCTATCCAGTGTCCCCAGCAGCATTTGTTGAAGACTTCCATTTCTCCAATGCCTACTCTGATCTTTTGCCAAAGCTTAGCCCTCCATACACCTGAAGGGATTGTCTGTGTGCCAAAAATTTTATTCCATGGATTGAGAACCTATCTTTATTCCAATAATACACAGTTTCGATTAACCTTAAATTACAAATTACATATTATAATATAATTTGATCTTGAGGAAATTAGAGCTCCTCATCTCTTTTTATCCTAAGCTTACATTGTGTGTGGTGGGGGGAAGGGATGGTGGTTATTATTCCATATATATTTCAACAACATTTGCCCTATCTTTAAAATGTGTCATTGGTATTTTTATAGGGACTGTACTGAATCTTTGTAGTGCTTTGGGTAGTTGTTTCATTTTTGTAATAACTAGGTATCTTAATATCCTTAAAACCAAAATTGTATTCTTAGTTTTATATTTATTTCTAAATTTTTAATTTATTGAATTATCATTATTTTACAAGAGTAAATTGTTGATATTTTTTGGTGTGCAACATTACCACAGCGTATCTACCATCAAAGTGTCTCATCCCTCTTGATAGTTATTATAGACTTAGCATTATTTCAATAAGAGACTAATACTTATATGGTTTAAATATGTAGATATTTATAAAATTTCAATTGTATTATATTAGTCTAATTTCTTCAATATTAACAAAGAGAGGTGAAATAGCCACTTAAAGTAATTTTACTACTACAAATGTGAATTTTTTTTTATGTGAAACACCATGAGGTACAGTTGTAGATTTACAAATTTTTGTGCTTGGGTTTTGATTACACAATGATCAAATACCCATCCCTCCACCAGTGCCCATTTTCCACCATCATGGATAATATCCCTCCCCCCGATCCCCCCCATTCCACCCTGCATCTGTGGCAGGGCATTCCCTTTTGTTCTCTCTCTCCTACAAATGTGAATTTTAAACAGTCTTCTTTTGTACAAATTCACGGGTTTGAAGTTCTTGCGTTTTGGCCATACCCAGCTGCACTCGGGGCTTACTCTTGACTCTATGCTTTCCCCATTGCAGGCTTGGGGTAGCACATATGGTGCCAGGGTTTGAACACAGGTCAGATACATGCAAAGCAAGATTTTTACTGGCTATATTATATACCCAGCCTCATTTTCAACATTTATGAGCATTCCTATGTTATTGACGATCTAGATTAAGTAAAAACTAGCGAATACAATGTCAAATGTTTTTGTTCAAATTAAAAAAAAATAGGATGTCAAGAACCTCTGCAAATAGTGTGTTTTCATTGCTCTTATCAACAATATAAGAAATGATACTGACCCTATCAACTTTAACATATAAGTGTTATTTAACAATAATATTTATATTCACTATTAGAGCTAATAGATATATGTAACAGTAAAATTGCCACCAAAACTAAATAATGAATTATGACAAATTTAGGAGCTAGGAACCAATAATCTATGGTGCATTTTTATTTTGTATCTGTACTCATTTTCCAATTTCAAAACTTGGCAAGTGCTACCATAGCTAAATGATTAAGGTTATGCATATAGCTCGAACACAAAGAAATCGCAGATGTTTTTCATAGGTTCTGGTAACATGCATGCATTTCAGGGCCTCCGTGCTCACTTACAGAAATCCATCACCAGATGGAGTTTCACAGATGGATATTACTAAACTCAAGGTAGAATGATATTCCACATTCATCTTATTTTTTAAGCTTCTAATTAAACATATTATGAAAGTATTAAAGTAAAACACAGACACAGATGTTACTTTTCCAAAAAGTTCTAGGTCACTCCATCCTGAGGTCATAGTTTTAGTCTCACATGCTATCCTGTTGGATTTTAATCTTTGTTTTCACTGCTGAACTGACATATATTAATTTTGCATTGCTGCGGCACCTCTAGAAGCCTTTGATATTTTTTTGTTTGTTTTATCGAGGGGTCATATCCAGCAGTGCTCAGGGTTTCTTCCTGGATCTCTATTCAGGGATCACACCTGGTGGGGCTAGAAGAACAATCTGGAGTACCAGGGAAGAACCCTACCAGTCCCTTCCAAGACTATTGTTTGTACCTACTACATTATCCTTTTTGCCCCACATAGTTTTTGTCTTCTTTATCAATGTAACATTATTGCTATAGTATTCCCTTAAATCTGGTTGAAAACACAGATTCTTTTTTTTCTTGACTGTCTCCTTTTTTATAAACATTTTTATGGACTTAATATCATTCCATCAAATGATTACCTGTTCAAGCTGCAGTGTTTTTAACTTATATAACTATCTAGGTTTACAGGCATCTTGAAAAATTTAAGTTTATTTTACTTTGGTGAAAATCGATATGACACTTTCTTTTATTTTTTCAGATGATCAACAAGGCAAAGCAGACATCGTAAAATTATCAAGGGTTTTGTTTCACTAATTTCTAGATTGATGTACCTGGGGGGAATGTACACTGAACAAAATGCTAAGGCAGGAGAAGTAAAATCCTAAATAAAATTTCTATTATAAAAAACATGCATAGCAGATTTGGAATGAACAGGCTTAAAATCCTCACTAGTGAATTAACATGAACATATTCTTTTTTATGTTTTCTTTTATTTTTGTTTGGTTTTGCATTGTTTGTTTTAATGGGATTTATAAGAGACACATATATCTGCTTATTTCAACAGTTTACAAGAGGCAAGTACCAGGATTAAGAAAAAAGATATTATCAACATCACTTTGATCAGAAAAGCTGCTGTCTTGATTTTCATGTACTACTGCTATCACTTGAATAATTCTAATTACCAGGCACTATTAACAATAATATCATCATAATTACCAAAGAAACCATTATTTTGTGTATTTTATTTGTGCAATTCATCACTTAGATGATTCTGACATTTAATAAAACTGATCATTTGAGTTGTTATTATAATTAATTTACATTTATAAAAATGAGTAGAAACAACAGTGAAATTATACATATTTTGAAGGTTACACACACACTTCTTTAATCTAAAAACTGAATTAAATCCTTATGAAATCAGGCAAGCACACATTACCTGTTATTTCCCAGTAGCAATGACTCTGGTGTCATTTGCATTCTTTGACATGTCAATAGAATTTTGGATCGAGACATATCAGTTATTTAAAAGAAATACTTGCAGGAACTTAACTAAATTTGTTCATCTATTAGTGTTTTATTATACACGTATGGCAACATATCTAAATCTAAAATCATTCTATTTTTTATTCTCCATTTAGTTCCATTGTATGAAAAAATGCCACTTTTCTGTTGTTTATTTGGTTTGGAGATCAACACTGGCAGTGCTCAAGGGGCAATTGCTGGTTCAATACTCAGTGATTGGCTCAGCACTCTTTGAGGTACTTAAAAAAGCATATGTGGTGCTAGGAGGTAACCAGAACATCTTGCATGCAATTAATACATTCAGCCTATTGTGCTGTCTCCCTGACCTAAAACTGCTACTTTTAAAACTTTCGAAGTCACTACTTATGGAAATTCATCTACTCAAACTGAGTGTTTACCTAATATTTTAAGACAATGGATTGATTTAAATATTTATAAGATGGTTGTCACAATTGGTTGTGGTCAGAGCTTAATACTGCCTCTTTCCTCCTGGTTGGGCTCGAACTGGCGTCTGCTGCCTCTAAGGCAAGTGCCTGAATCCCTAGCCTACCTCTCTAATTCCTATAAAATATATTATATTAGGCCAACTCAAAAATCAAACAAGAATCTTTTAGCTAAATTCAATTTATGCAAATTTTTTGGTGATTTTATAATTTATTATAAAATTCTACCCTTTCAACATGTTATTGTACTTTATAATAAAATGAGTAAAATACTACTCTTAAATGTAACTCACTATGTAACTGCATAATTAGACCAAATATGGATAAATAACAAATCAATGTGTTGTATGACGCACAAAAACTATAATGTCATTTTAATAAGTAATATAGTGTCATTATCACTTGATCACTTGATATCCCGTTATTGATTGATTTGCTCGAGCAGGCGCCAGCATTGTTTCCATTTGTCCCTGTCACGTGCTGGTGTAGCCCCATGCCATCTGCTCATTCTAGGAACACGGAGAGCTTCAAACTGATCGTTCAGGGTCTTGACAAAAAAGTCTCTCCCCATGCCTGGCTTTCCTCACCAGGGCCCCTTGGAGGAAGGCGGGTTGAGTTTCCCTCTCTGCCCCGAGCAGAGCCCCTACAGCTGAAGACCTTCAGGACCCTGCCAAAGCTATGCTGCGACCACTCTCCACACGCTTGGATGAGCCTCATGCATGAAGAACCAGTAGAGGAACCCAGGTGTGCGGGACTCGAGGCTGAGATCTCCAAGCCTGCTCAGTTCGGGACTGGGCCTCCTCCACCTGGCTCCCCCACCTTCCAGTAGCTAGACAGTTACACCCACCAACTGCCGTGTAAACTCATCAATGGCCAGGATCCAGAAGTGTGTGGCTGCACATGCGGCCATGCGACTTCTTATTCTCTACTTCTCGCTCTCAGAGAACCCAGCAGACTACTGAGAGTATCATACCTGCACATATGCCTGAATAGGAACACCTGTGAAGTTTATTTGTGTTTTCAGGCTACCGAGAGTATCCCACCCTCACGGCAGAGCTTGGCAAGCTATCTGTGGCATATTCGATATGCCAAATCCAGTAAAGATGAGTGTCATTGTAGTAAGCAATTATTACTATTTGATAAAAGTAAAAGCTCCTTAAGATATAAATAACATCTAATGTAAAATTAGACTACAGATAGAGTTTATCACAAAATAAAATATGTGTTTAGTTATTGAGGAGAAGAATATTTACAAAAATGCTAGAGAAATTTCCATGTCCATGTTAGTATCCATGTCCACTAACTCATTAGATACTTACTATTTAGTATACTATATTTTCACTTTTTCACCATTTTAATTTCAAAAGTAATACAGCACTCATCAATATAAAATAATTAAATCCTAAGTGCATCTCTCCTTCAGAGATTTGTATGACAAAAATGAATAATTCATATAAAAACATAAAAATTTCTGTCCGCAATACATTAACTCAATCTGTGTACGATTTATGTTGTTCTTATTTAATACATGTATTTTTAAAATTTACGTAAACTGTTTTATTTCCGTCATGATTTACAACAGTGTCAATGATGGGGTTTCAGGCATACAACATTCCAACCACACTCTGATAGAGCGTGCCCTTCTCTTTCCACTGTTGTCTTTCTCCTCAACGCCCACCAGACACTTATTCCATCTTTCTACAGTGGTACAGTGGTTCTCAGATTTTACTGTTTTGACCATTTGTTAATCACTTATTATATTTTTTAAATATTCCTCTTCTGAGAGAAATATTTGTGTCTGTCCCTCTCCTGGCTGACTTCAATAAATATGGTACCCTCAAGTTCCATCCCCAGAGTGGCAGATTAGTTGATTTCTTTCCTTAAAGCCAAGTAGTAATTCACTGTGTAAATATACCACACTTTCCTGTTGCATTTTCCCCCTTTGGACACTTGAATTTTTGCCAAATTTTGGTTATTGTGAGTATTGCTGCAATAGTATAAAAGACAAATAATTCCAAAATTATTTGTTGGGCAAACCAATGGGACCGATATTATGAAAGTGAATGGAAAATAAACATTTTGTACTGATCATAATAACATATTATATATGGATATATAAGAATTTGCAGTTCTAAAACTTTGGCACTTTTTCAAACCAATGTCACTTCAATTTAAAAATTCATTTAAAAGAGCAAAATAACTAGTGGACAAAAGAATTTGCTTTGTGAAAGATTGAGTTATAAAATATTTTTAAAAACTAAATTGCCAAATATTTTTAAAACCAAATTTCTACATAGTAATTTTAAAAGAAAATATTAAAAGTAAATAAATATCACAGTAGAAAATAGTTAACATTTTCTCTAGTGAAGCATCTTAAAGTGTTTACTCCATATGTGGGGTGCTGCCTAGATCTGCAAAGTAAATTTACAGTTGAGATCTGTGGACAATCTAATGCACAATTACTGTGCTTACTCCAGGTTAGGACTAGGTAGGAGAAATAGTATATATACACAGAGAGCTGTCATCTTCACATACAAAATTTTCGGGCGTTATATTGTCATAAATGAAAGAAAAAATCGCATATATCAAGAATATTAGGGGACAGTAGAAATAGGACAGCAGCCAGGAGGCTTCCCTTTCAAGCCCCTGTCTTAGGATTTTTTTTTTTTTGCTTTTTTGGGTCACACCTGGCAATGCACAGGGGTTACTCCTGGCTTCTGACAGTGCTTGGGGGACCAAATGGGATTCTGGGAATCGAACCTGCGTGAGCCATGTGCAAGGCAAACGCCCTACCTGCTGTGCTATCACTCCAGCCCCTTGTCTTCGGTTTAATGCTCTGCATCAAGTAATTTTTAAATCTTGATTTTTTTAATTTCAAAAGAAAATTTAAGAAAAGATAAGTAATTTTAAAAATCCTTAATAAAGCAAAAAATACACAAATAGAAATGGCCCTATAGAGAGAAAATATAAATAAGTGACTTAAATGAAAACCTATATGTCTTGTAATGAATAATAATGATAAAGCCAACATCAAATTAAAACAACAAAATTAAAAAACAGAGAGTCTATGTAAGGGCAGGAAGACCAGATAATAACTGACAACCCTGAAATTTAACTGAGGTCAACAAATCCCTAAATCTTACAGTTCAAATGTATATTACTTCTTATATTTGAGAGCTAATGTTTGTTTAGTTATTAGCTCCAAACATTAGCCAAGTGGCACAAATGCTAGCCAACTTCGACCGTGAGTGAGGAAATGTCAGACTGCAGCTGAATCTCACCAAAACAATATTCATGAAAAATGAATTAGTCCCTGACGTTCCATTTGCTCTCAATAGAACAAACATCTCTGAATGCAGCGGCTATGTGTACCTGGGTGGAGAACTCAACATGAGGAAAGACTTAGCACCAGAACTGCACAGGAGGAAGAGAGCAGCTTAGAACAACTTCAAGACTGTGAAGAAGTGGTTAAGAGGATGAAGAACAGCCGGCTACAGTCACATCTTTTAGACTCCGCTGTTCTTTCTGCACTAACATATGCCTCAGACACCGAGGACCTATGAAAAAGGGACAAGAACGCTATTCCAGTCTCCCGAAGAGAAATCAAAAGAGCTATGCTTGAAGTATCATGCTTCACTTAAGTGAGAGAAGGAATTCGGAGTTCTGACCTCTGTTGATGAACGAGAATCAGGGAACCTGTCTCATTTGCCAAGGTGTCGAAATTCAGATGGGCCAGACACGTAATGAGATTTACAGATGACCACTGGACTAGAGATGTTACCAACTGGATTCCACGAGACGTCAAAAGGATGTGTGACTGGGGGGTGGGGGGTGGTGTCACCAGCAGGTCAATCTGTACCTGAGAGGCAAGTGCATCAGAAGCTTGATGGCGCCATCAGACTTCCAGATACTCAAAATTGCTGCCGTGCCTTTGGCCAGACCCCAAAAACTTGGGGCAAAGTTTACCAAGAAAAAAAATGGCCAAAAGTTAGGTATGTGCATTTTCTCATGTGACTTTTAGCCATTCAGATGTCTTCTGGTGGGATTGCCAACTGGTTCAGCCCTTCTGGAACACAGTATGGACAATTCTCAAAAAATTAGAAATTGAGCTCCTATTTGACCCAGC
Source organism: Sorex fumeus (assembly GCF_029834395.1). Lineage (NCBI taxonomy): Eukaryota > Metazoa > Chordata > Mammalia > Eulipotyphla > Soricidae > Sorex > Sorex fumeus. The sequence goes on along the minus strand of NW_026606297.1, from coordinate 12,520,554 downwards.
AATACCACTCCTGGAAATATATCCCATAGAGGCAAAAAAGTATAATCGAAGTGACATCTGCACGTGTGTGTTCATTGCAGCACTCTTTATAATAGCCAGAATCTGGAAAAAACCTGAGTGCCCAAAAATAGATGACTGGTTAAAGAAACTTTGGTACATTTACACAATGGAGTACTATGTAGCTGTTAGAAAAGATGAAGTCATGAAATTTACATACAAGTGGTACTACATGGAAAGTATCATGTTAAGTGAAATGACTCAGAAAGAGAGGGTTAGACATAGAAAGATTGCTTTCATCTGGGGAACATAAAGTAACAAAATAGGAGACTAATACCCAAGAATGGCCAAGATTAGTACCAGGAATTTTGCTCCATGGCTTGGAGGCCAGTCACACATGTTAGGGGAAAAGGGAGCTCAGATAGAGAAGGGAGCACCAAATAAAGGGTGCTGGGAGGATCCTCCCAGGATGGGAGAAGCATGCTGAAAGTAGACTATAGACCAAACATGATTGCCACTCATTGCCTCTTTTGCAAACCACAACACTCAATAGGAGAGAGACAACAAAAGGGAATGCGCTGCCACAGAGGCAGGGTTGGATGGGGTAGGGTTGGGGGGTGGGAGGGATACTGGGATCCATGATGGTGGAGGATGGGAACTGGTGGAGGGATGGATATTTGATTATTGTGTGATTGAAACCCAAGCACAAAAATTTGTAAGTCTACAACTGTACCTCATGGTGTCTCACTAATAAACATTAAAAAAAAAATTAGGTATGTGGGAGACAAACCCACACACAAACCACCTCTGGTTCAGCTGTACAATTGGAGGCATAGCCTCTCTGGTTCCTGATCAAACTGCTTAACAGCTATGATCCCAGATTCAGAAACAAATCTCAAAACCCAATGGCTTTTGGCAGAAATTCTCCTGGTCCCTGCAGTAGGTTACCGGTGCCAGGCCAACCCAGGTGGGTATAGATTTCGTGTCTTGGCCTGTTCTCCCTGCTGGGCCGCCATCCTCCAGAGGTTACTGGACAGTCAGGATTGGGCCCTCAGTGACAAGACATGTGAGGCCTGATAGGATGGGGGGTAGAGCCAGCCCTTTCCTCCCGGCAATAGAAAACAAATTGTCTACTGTTGCCTTTTCGGCAGATCTGAGTGTTGGTGTAAAATCTCAAATAATAGTGGTGGGACTTGTGTCAAAATATTGAATGTAATCAAAGTAGAGAGAGAGAGAGAGAGAGAGAGAGAGAGAGAGTAATGTGGAAACATCTGCCCCACAGGTAGGGAGAGGCTGTGGGATGGGGTTTTTGGTGGTGGAGAATGGGCACTGGTGAAGGTACGGGTGTTTCATTGTATGACCAAGACTTAAACCGAAAGTTTTGTAACTGCTCTCATGGTGATTTAATAAATAAAAAAAAAGTTTGTGTAGCTGCCCACCTATGAGATGGTCAGACTTCTTCAAAACCCTGAACAGTTTGAGGCTCTTCGTATTCCTGGAGAAAGCAGATGCCATTGTGTTATACTAGCACGTGACAGTGACACATGGAGATGTTACTGGTGCCTGCTCATACAAATCGAAGATCAACGGGATGACAAGTGATACAAGCGATACTTGAGAGCAAAACAAATGTACCACTATTGCATTGAAATTAAAAGAACATAGAGAAAAATAATAACATTGACACTCTCATATCTTTTATGCTTATCACTAACACTGTGAGGTGCAAAAAAAAAGTTTTGCACCTCATTTTCTGATGAACTTAATTTATTACCGCATAACAATGGGCATTTATATGGTCCAATGGTAAAGATTCCAATTTTCCAAACAAAAGTAACTGATTAATAGTTCCCTTTGGCCTATTTCTCTTCATGTGAAGAAAAACAAATATCTTGAACTTCTAAATTCCTATATTGGCTGGAGCAATAGCACAGCGGGTAGGGTATTTGCCTTACATGCAGCCGACCCGGGTTCAATTACTCCGCACCTCTCAGAGAGCCCAGCAAACTACGGAGAGCATCACACCTGCACGGCAAAGTCTGGCAAGCTACCTGTGACATAAAAGATATACCAAAAACAGTAATAAGTCTCACTATTTGTTCTGAGATGTTACTGGTGCATGCTCGAGCAAATTGATGAATAATGGGAATATAGTGCTACCGTGCTAAATTCATATATTTTGCTGTTTTATGTCTATTAATGGGGCCAGCCTAATGATAAAAAAAATCATAGAGTTACAAAGAAAGTTGAAAGTTAGCATATATCAAATTACATATACTCTAAAAACTTCATGATAAGAAAAGATATGTAGAGCCGGCTATAAAAAACTATGCACGCAGAAGGTTGTGTGTTCGCGGGCTCTCTGGACGGCTCTATCTCACCGCCCGCGTTCGGTGCCCTAGAGCTGCTGTGTGTAGCCTGCATCCGGATGGCTGTTGGCCAAGGGCAGATGAAGGAAGAGATGAGGGCCAGGCCGGTTGATCTTAGTGGCAGTTTATTACAAGGAAGTTTATCCCATAGAAGAACTTATGTTGTGGAGGGCCTAGGTTCTCTCAAGCACATGTTCCCCTTGCTAGTCTCTCGGTAGTCCATCTTTCAGCCCCTGCTCTCTCCTTCCTCAGCTCCCTTCTAGTCTGGGCTGACACTCCACCCAGTCAGGTAGCCAAATCAACATAAGAAAGCCCTTCCTGACTGCTCAAGGGCAAGATACCTCTTAAGGTGTTTTTCTCTTTTCCTCAGTCCAATAAACTATCAACTATTTCTGAGGTTATGCAGGAAGGACAGAACAGTGTTATCCTACAGCCGGCTAACAGAGGAAGATGTGAGTGTGGGTTTGTGTGTGTGCGTGTGTGTGTGAGTGTGTGTGTGTGTGTGTGAGAGAGAGAAAGAGAGAGAGAGAGAGAGAGAGAGAGTCTGAAGCCCACATACAGCATTTCCTAGTTTCTTCTGGCCCAACTGCACTGTAAATTTGTGAGTTCATAATTAAAGTAGGGAAATAATTCATTTTATTCTCTTAAGGATTGCTTTGAGCTTTTAATGATTGAGTATATTTAGAAGTCTTAATATAGTGCTTCTAAGTAATAAAATCAATGTGAACTACTGCCTTTTTAATAAACAAAAGCATAAAATATAGCTCTGGTTTAACGATGTATGCATTACTGCTTTATTTGCTTTTAATTTACATTTTCACCACTGAATTTATTTTGATATATTATATCTTCCTTCTATACAATTGTACATAGACCTGACTCCAAACCCTTTTCTTATCTCCCAATGTCTTCAAATTAGACGTGCATTATTGAAGAATGAGTATGCACTAGGCATGCAACTACTTTTTTCATGTAAGACAGGGTACTCATATGTGCATGTATACACTTATTTAATGCATATTGGTTATGGAATATATTCACCTAATTATATTTGAATTCTTGCTCAGCTGCTCAGATTAAATATGGCATGATGCTTTATTCAGGCTGTGACTTGGAGTTATTATTCATCCACTCATCCACTGATATGATTAAGCAGCCTTATGGTATGTCAGTTTGATAGATTTTGTACATTACTAAAAATTTTACTTATTACATATACTCTAGTTTTTCCAATTCTTTTATTGTTTTTAAAAAACTTCCAAATACTTAGAAGAGATTTATAGACAAAGCAACATCTTTCCAAACATTATTTAAGGCTTCTAATATAATTTGCTCCTAGCTCTAAAAACATCTGTCATTGATATACGTTGCTTTATGCTAATTCATGGAGAAAAAGTAAAACACTACATGAAATGAGATGTTTTTATTATCATAAATCATGAAAGTAGAGTTTTATTAAAATAGCTAAACATTTATTGGCATTGTAAACAAGTTTAGGAAGACAAATACCATATTTAATGGAGCATTTTCTCTCAATTGTATTATGCAACTAAATACTACATGAATATGTCAGAAACCATCAAAATTTTACACAAAGTCATTTTCACTGGATAAATCCAAGAAGTTCAATATCGTATCACTGTCTACACTTTAGGTTTAAAAAATATAAAAAAATTATCTAGTTTACCAAATGCAAGGATACTTTATAGAAAATGTTATATAGGAAAGATGAAATTTAGTTTAATATTGTAGACCTTTGCAACTTTAGTTAAATAAAATTTGATGTAATAAAACATAGTGTAAATGAAAGTTAGCTAAATTTTATAATCAACTCCTAAATTTAATTTTTCAATGAAGCAAGGATTTTTTTGTAATTGAAACTTACTTAGATGTAAGAGAAGAGAAAGAAAGAAAATATGTTCAAGAGAGAAAACAGGCAACAAAGCAGAGACAAGCATGCAGGATGCGTGGTAAAGGAAGACACAGACTTCAAAAACTTACTTTTTTGATATTTTTAATTTAAAAAGTAGGAGATTTTCATAATTTAAGTTAAGCATGTAGACATGCAAAGCATGCCCTCCAACACTGAGCTATATTGAGCTATATCTTTGGTTCTAAATTAGCTTTTAAATGAATCAGATTTTATCTTATTTATTACATAGATTATATAAAATTTTAAAATATTTATTATTATACACCACTGAATAATTTTCTTAATTTTAATTTAGAGGACATATGATTACTTTTAATAGTAACTCCAAATTCGTGTTATAGTGTCACATAAGTAAATTATGACAAGAAGCATTTGATTATGCTCCAACTTTGTCTCTAAGTTATTTAATATTATGGAACGCTGAAAAAAGTTCCATAAATAAAAAATTTAAATAAATAATTATTAAGTATAAATATAAAGTTTAGAATTAGTTACTTATATGTGAAATGCTTTAAATGTTTATTGACATGTTATACATACCATTTAAATTCAACATAATTCCAACTATATTTATTACTATATTTTCTATAATTCAAATGAGAAAATGGAAAAATCAAAACACTGTCCTCCCGTTGTTCATAGATTTTCTTGAGCAGGCACAGTAATGTCTCCATTTTGAGACTTGTTACTGTGTTTGGCATATCGAATACGTCACGGGTAGCTTGCCAGGCTTTGCTGCGTGGGCAAGATACTCTCAGTAGCTTGCCAGGCTCTCCGAGAGGGGCGGAGGAATTAAACCCGGCTTGGCTGGACTGGTTGTGTGCAGGCAAATGCCCTACCATGTGCTATCGCTTCAGCGCTGGAAAAATCAATAAAAATTTATTTTTTTAATTTAGGAAGGTCAGGTTTAAATAAAAATCGCAACCATTTTCTTATAAGTATGTCTTAGTATGTCTTAGTATGTACTAGTATGTCTTATATTAGACTTATAAGTATGTCTTATATAGATTAGACTTAAGTATGTCTTATATAGATTAGATTTATGTGTCTTTGATTAGAACCCAATTATATAATTCCCGAATTGTATTGTGCAACAGGGAACTTATTTGATGCTCTATAATAGTTTATGTACTTTGAGTTTCTTTTTAATATAAGTCTAATTTGTAATAACACATTTTCGCACATTACTTTTTTTTGTTTTTACTTAAAATCTAATACTATATACTAAATTGTGCTTGATTAAATTTGGCAATTGACTTAAGTCACTTTTTTCTGTTTCGTTTTTGCCATTCAGCATTATATGGAATGTGTATAATATGAAGTCCACTTTGGTAATTGTTAATCTCTTAAAATGAATATAATATAGATTATATATTATATTCATATAGTATATCAAGGATTCACTACATTTAAAAATAAATTTTGTGAATAGAGTAGTGGCTAAATGGTCTTAGAATACGTTTCACATGCAGGAGATCCAGCAATGATCTTTGGCACCACATGGTCCATGAGCAATGCCCATAGCATCTTCCAATTATCCAAGAGCAGTATCTATACACCACTTTGTATGAACCCAAAATAAAACATAAAACTTAAAACATAAAACTTAAACATAAAACTTAAAGAGTTCAGAGAAAAGTAAAAAAAAAATAAAGAAATAAATTTGAATAAATGTATCAACTGGAATGAAATTGTCTTTGGCTTAGAGGAAAGGCTAGGCACATAGGTATGAATTTAGGGATACTTGACAGATAAGGAGTTGCCTGTGCTGATGAAAAGTCTAAAGTGTGTGAGAGGAGCATGTGGCTTATTATCAACAGGACCACCACAGGTAGTGAGAAATGATGGTCAGAAAGATTTCAAAGGAATTTCAGAGAAAGGTTAAAATATTAAAATTTAATTGACTACATAGGTAGAAGACCTTAAGAACATTTTCCTAAAGAGCAAAAAAGAGATCAGAATTATCCTGCCAGAAAATTAATAAGTTAACAGCATCACAAGCAATGTGGACCAAGATAAATAAAATACTAGGTAATACATAAAATGTGATGAAGCGTATTCCATTCTTCATTCTAAATTTTAATAAGCTAACTTCTGTTTGTTATTCTATTATTTTATTTTTTTAAATTAAAAGGATTTTTTTCCACAATAAAACCATAAGGTTTATTTCTGGTTTCAGAATATTTTTTTGCATATTTTTTCAGACAGTGGTTTTTATAATTTTTTGTTTTCTTTTATTTTGATTTTTGGGGCATTCATGATGGTTGATCAGCACTTACTCCTGGTTTTGTGCTCAGGGGTCACTCCTGGCAGTGCTCATAAGACCATATAAAGTTCTAGAGATCCATCCCAGATTTGTTTTGTGCAAGGTAAGCACACTATCTTTCTGGACCCAATATTATCTCTTTTTTTTCATGTTTTTATAATTTTATTTATTGAATCACCGTGAAAGCAGTTACAAAGCTTTTGGGTTTAAGTCTTGGTCATACAAAGAGAAACCTATAGCTTCAGCAGTGCCCATTCTCCACCACCAAAAAACCCCAGTATACCCCCATCCCACACCATCCCCCTACCTGTGGGGCAGATGATTTCCACATTACTCTCTCTCTACTTTGATTATATTCAATATTTTGACACCTGACCCACCATTATTATTTGGTATTTTTCCCCAACACTCAGATCTGCCAAAAAGGCAACAATAGAAAATTTATTTTCTAATGCTGGTTATGAATAACATACGATGTTGCGCGGCTGCAGTAGTAGCCACGTGATTTTGAAATTCCGAAATTTTAACACTTAAATCTGGAGGGATTTCTGCCAAAACCTGCTGGGTTCTGAGATTTGTTCCTGAGTCTCTGGGATCTTGGCCGTTTAATAACTTGATCAGGAGCCAGAGAGGCCTTTCGTGGGCGGCGACTCGGGGTCTCGTTGGAATGGGGAGAAAAGGACCGGCTCCACCCCCATCCCATGAGGCCCCACATGTCTCGTCACTGCGGGCCCAAACCTAATTGTAAAGTGACCTCTGGAGAATAGCGGCCACAGGGCCACCAGGGGGAACAGGCCAAGGCACAAAACCTATTCCCACCTGGGCACTGGTAGCCTACTGCAGGGACCAGAAGAATTTCTGCCAAAAGCCATTGGGTTTCAAGATTTGTTTCTGAGTCTCTGGGATCATGGCCATTAGGCAGTCTGATCAGGAACCACAGAGGCCATGACTCCAATTATATATCTGAGCCCGAGGTGTTTTGTGGGTGTGTCTCCCACATACCTAACTTTTGGCCATTTACTTTCTTGTTAAACTTTGCCCCAAGTTTTTGGCGTCTGGCCAAAGATACAGCAACAATTTTGGGGTATTTGAAGGGTGCCATCAGGCTGCTGATGCACTCGCCTCACATATACAGATTGACCTACTGGCAGCACCATACCCTCCCAATATTATCTTAATTATAGTAGCTTTGTTATCTTTACTTCTAAAATCTGATAGCTCAAATCCTGCTAAGTTTTGTTAATCTTATCCTTGGATATTTTAATTACTATGCATCTCTCCACAAAATTTTGGATAAGATTTCTAAAAGAAATTTCATATAAAATAACTAAATTTTTGTTTCTGTTCATTTTGCATTTATAAGTTAATTTAGTAAGAATTTATCTTAGGATTGTTATAAGTCCCAAGTTACAAATCATGAATTTCTCTTACTCTCACGTAGGTCTTACTCAGTGTGTCATAGTTTTTTTTTTGTTTGTTTGTTTTTTGCTTTTTGGGTCACACGTAGCAATGCTCAGGGGTTATTTCTGGCTCCGCACACAGGAGTTACTCCCAGCAGTGCTTGGGGGACCATATGGGATGCCAAGGATTGAACCCAGGTCAGCCATGTGCAAGGCAAACATTCGGATTTCGGAAGGGAGAACGTTGGGAACGACATATCCATCCTGTGGAATTTGGTATGTCAGCAAGTGGACATGGCTATCGAAGAGATTTGAGTAGAAGTCATGGATAATCTTCTCCATTGCCGTTCTGGAGGATGTGATAAATCCATCAGGACGTCGGAGGGCAGTCATCTTGGTCTTATAGTTGGCGAAGGACAGGCGGGCCTTACGAATACTTTTCCCTGCTTCTGCCGCAACTACCAGTACTTCTGCTCTTCTCTCTTTGAGGTCTTCCTTGATCGCATCTCTGCACTGCTTTGCAAGCTCGGACGTTAGCTTGCGGTTGCCTGAGGCATGCGCCAAACCACGCTGGCGAATTAGCTCAAGAGTTTTCGAAGATAGGCGATTTTTTGTGGCTCTCTCTTGGCGTTCCTCGCACATTCATGGAGGTGCTGAACCAGTCGATCGTATTCCTCGTCAATGTTGTCAACAATGGCATCTTCCCATGTTGCCGCAATAGTACCAAAGAGTTCCCAATTGGTTGTCATTCTGGGAGTTCTCTTTTTGAACTTTGCAGCCCTTTCTCCCTGCTCTGTGAAGTAGAATTTTGCACGAAGGAGACGGTGGTCCGATCCCGTTCGAAATTTTGGGACAACAGCGACATCAGTCAGGCAAAACCGTCGATTGAATATGATGTGGTCTATTTCGTTGTGGAATCGTCCACCGGGAGACTCCCATGTCCATCGTTTAGATTCTGCCTTCTGGAACTGTGAGTTACCATGAATGGTCTTGGTCGACATGATGAACTCAGACAGTCTCTCACCCTGTTCGTTCCATTCTAGGCCATGGGTCCCGATGTGAAGTTCTTCAGCTGATCTTCTCGGTCCTATCTTGGCATTAAAATCACCCACAATGATCTTGTAGAAGGTGTGGTCTTCTTTATAGAACTTCTGTAGCTCCATGTAGAACTTCTCGATTTCTCTTCCATCATAATGAGATGTTGGTGCGTAGACAAAGAAGATAGAAACTTCAGGCAGTGAGTCACATCTACTCAAATGTAAACGTCCGATTCGGGTTGTTAGGCATTCAAATGAATCAATGCTCTTGGCCAAGTTTGTGTTGACAAGGACACCGACGCCTCCAACACCTCTTTTATTGCATGTTCAGAGGAACAATTCTTCTCCAGTGTCAAAAACGGCATGGTGAGATTCGTGCCTTCTTGTCTCGGTCAGACCAATGATGTCGTACTTGATCATTCGCGCTTGTACCATCAGGTCCTCTATGGATGCATCTGATGCTAGCATACGTGCATTGACAGTACAGACGATCATTTTTGTCTTCCTTCGTTGTGGCAGCCTAGGTCGACCTTGAGATTTTGTCGGCCTCTCCTTTCTCATCCTTCTCATCTTTCTCAGTGCTGCCATGTCGGTGAAGCCTTCAGGGTCAGGTGAATGAGACCAGTTGTAGTTACTGGTTTTGGCATATCGAATACACAGCGGATAGCTTGCCAGGCTCTTCCGTGCGGGCGGAATACTCTCGGTAGCTTGCCAGTCTTTCCGAGAGGGATAGAGGCTTTTGGGGCGACCTCTAATCACCCTTGTAGGTGTTACCATATTTGAACCCTATCAAATATGGTACGACAATTCCGGAAGATGGGTATTTAGTGTCTTATGATGTGTTGCGCGGCCGCTTGCGCCGTTCAATACTGATAATATTTGAAAAATATAATTTTATAATTTTAACTAACAAAATACTTGTTAGTTTATTTGATATATTATCATTCACTTTCTATAAAATATGGGGTCAATCTTATACTCTACCTCTTCACATAAGCAATGTATTTATTATATATTTATTATTCATTTTATATATCTACATTGACACGTTATTTGCTTATAAAATTATATATTTTAGGTATATTTAGATATATTATATTTATTATATTCATTTGTGACATATGATACTTGTGCATAAATTCCAAATACCTATATATATATACCTATAACAGCACAAAATTATTATATCTGAGATAAATCGTATTCATCTCAATTATATAACAAAAAATTAGCAAAATTTATTCCATGTACAGGGTAAAATAAGAAAAGATAGCATATTTTTACATTTTTCTTTATGTAGGATATTCTACATTTTATTTCTTAATGGTGAAAACAGAAACAATAAATTGTACAGTACCAGTATTTTTACTGACTTTGGAAGGAATAGTGAATCTATTGTTCTGGTTATTCAGCACTGTGAGGAACATTTTGTAACTCTAACTCCTTAGATATTTAAGATCAGAATCTGTATGACACATGAGAAACAGGAAGGGACAAAGACTTGAATTTCCCAGATTTAAGAACCATGACTCCTCTACTCTTTGAACACTGAAGTGTTAACACTAAATTGAAATAATATTATAAAGGCCCTCCCGTTGATCGTCGATTTGCTCGAGCGGGCCCAGTAACGTCTCCATTGGAGACTTTGTTGTTACTGTGTCTGGCATATCGAATACTCTCGGTAGCTTGCCGGGCTCTCTGAGAGGGGCGGAGGAATCGAACTCGGGTCGGCCCTGTTGGCCGCTTGTAAGGCGAACGCCCTACCCGCTGTGCTATCGCTCCAGTGTTATATAATTTTCATGTGTATGTAACTATTTTGTACTACACTAGGTTGGTAACATGGAGTCTAGTTCTCCCCATGAGAATACACTTGACTTTCTTTACCTAATTAATTGGCCTTACTTTCTCTTTCCTTCCCTCTCAATACCTACAAAACTATGATCTTATAATCTACCTAATTTTAGTTTTATTTATTTCATTTTTGGGTTTGGTTTTGGCCCACACCTATAGTTTACTACGGGGTTTCTGCTAAGGAAACACTCTTGGCAATGGTCACGCTCTGATACTATGCAAAGGGTCAAACATGGCAACTGTGTACAGGCAAGTGCCTTACTTATGGTACTATTTAAATTTCACATTATGGTTCTCAAGAAAATAGGTAAATCTTCTTTGTTTTGCTTCACAATTCCCTAACAAAAAATAGTGAGCATCTTCTATTTTCTTTTTTCTTTCTTTCTCTACTGCATAGCCCTACCCTCCCCCCCATCATGAATATCTTTTCATATCCCTGTTAGCTAACTATCTGGTACACTCATATTTTTTGCCCATTATTTAATCATTTTTCTTTTAATTTCTTGCTAAATTGTAGGTATTCTTTATATCAATTTGGCTAATTATCAAATACAGATTTTGTAAATATCTTCTCATATTCACTAGGATTTTTTTCATTTCAATGCTAATTTCTTTCATTTTACAGAAGTATTGTTAATGTGATATTGTTCTATTGTTTATTTTTGTTTCTCTTCCCCCCATTGAATCCAAAACCGGCAAAGATATCTCTTTAAAACTTCTAACAGGGAGTATAGGGTCCATATTTCATCTATATACTTTATGATTTTAAGTATTACAATGAAGCTTTCATTAAATTTGTCTGTGGTATTCAAGTGTCATTATTTTGCATGTGACTTTCAAGTTTTACAACACATTTATTAAAGTGGCTTCCCTGTATCATTGCACACATTTGGATCCCATTTCATAAATTGGTTGGTCAGATGTGTTAACTTAGATCTGGATTTTCAGTTTTGTTCTGTTTATCATTGTGTCTCCTTTAGTTTCAGCACAATGATGTTTGCTTACTTTTGCTTTTAAGTATAATTGAGTTCAATACCTCATTTTTGTTCTTTATTCTGAAAATTATTTTGCATTTATTGAGTACTTTCATTACTCAAATGCATTTTATGAAATGTTTATTTATCTTAATAATATTTTGGGAGTATGGTACAAATTTTGTTATATTTTTTGTAAGTAACAGTTATTTTTAGTTAAAATGATTCTTCCAACCAAGGGTACCAGATATCTTTCCATCTCTTTGTGTTTTTTGTTTCTTTCAATAATGTTTTCAATCACTGTATCACTATCATCTCGTTGTTCATCGATGTCCTCAAACAGGCACCAGTAATCTGGTATTTCCATTTGTCCTAGCCCTGAGATTTTAGCAAGTGCCACATTGGAGGTTCTTTCCGAGTCAGGGGAATGATACCCATCATTGTTACTGGGTTTTGGCATATCAAATATGCCACCGGGAACTTTCAAAGCCCCATCCTACAGGCAGGATACTCTCAGTAGCCTTCCAGGTTCTCTGAAAGCAGAACTAGACAATAAGAAGACTAGTCCTGGAAGTTCGCATTAGCAGCCACGGGCTTCCAGGAGCTTGGATTTATCGTCTCTGGGTCCAGGTCGTTGATAGGATTGCATGACACCAGGAGCTGTTGGTGGGTATAACACTTAACTACTGGAAGATGAGGGTTTTGGGTAGATGAGATCCAGTCCTGATCTGAGCAGGCTTGGAGATCTCAGACCCGGGTCTCACACACCTGGGTTCCTCTGCCGGTTCCTTTATGTGTGAGGCTCTTTCTGAGCATGTGGAGAGTGGTCTTAAGCATGGTTGTATATAGTAATATAGGTTATTCTCTCTGCTAAATTTATCCACAAATAATTTGGATATATAATTTCTTTAAAACTAAACTAGATTTGTTGAAAGAAATTTATTTAGAGAAACACGAGGGGAAAGAGATATATTTAAGAAAGAACTTCCCTGGAGTTGAAAAAGCTGATATTTAATTCTTTTGGTGCTTTTTAAAGATAGCTTTTTCCACTGGTTCATTATTATTATATAGAAAATAGTCCATTTTGTTTGTTTTTTGATTTTTTGGGTCATATCCAGTAGTGCTCTAGGCTTACTCCTGGCTCTGCACTCAGGTAACTCCTGGTGGTCATCTAGAGACCATATAGGATGCCAGAATTGAAACCAGACTAGCAGTTAGTTAGGCAAGTGCCCTGCCCACTGTACTTTCACTTCAGTTCTAAAATAGATGTTTCTTGATGAGGAATGCACTTTAATTGATTTCCTTTTTTTAAGTCATCTTTGATTCTCCCAGAATAAATCCTACTAGATGTGTTATATCATTTCTACAATATATTGCTATGGCCAGAGAGATAGTATCAGGGCTGAGGTGCTTTTCTTGTGTGCAGCTGAGCCCAGTTTTATATCCATCACTGCCTCTGGTTTTCTTTGCACTACCAAGAATAATTCTTGGTCATATATTCAGAACTAAGCCCTGAGAGTACACCTTCATGTATACACACACACACACACAAACACACACACACAAGTTTGATTTTCTAGAAGGATTTTGCATTTCTATTCATCAGAGATATTTATCTGTACTTCCTTTTATCCCATCTTCTTACCCCATTCATTGGTGTCCTATATGGTTTTGGATTTAAGTAATGTGGGCTTCATAAATGTAATAGATTATCCACATACCACACACACAGACACACACAAACACACATACACACATAACACAGTTTTCAATTTTGGAACACATTTGAAAAAGATCATTCCTAAATTATTTCATATGTTTGTTAAAATTTGCCAATGAAATCATCTAAGCCTCCCCCTTCTTATTATTTGCAGTAGAATCTTGAGAAAAACACTACAAGTTACATGGTTAAGGCTAGAGACATAATGCATGGGTTAAATCTCTTGCTTTGCATGCTGCCAATCCTGGTTGAACATGGCCAGGAGTTGTACCTGGGCACAAGTCAGGAGTAACTCCAGAGAAGTTACATTTTGGAGTGTAACTCTAAAACTCGACACAATTACCAGACATTTATTGGAAAATGAGAATTTTTGTACTTCTGGATTTTCAGGGAAAACATATAATTTTTAATTACTTAATATTCAGTGAACTATAGTTTTTATCCATGAACTTTTTGAAATACAAGTTAACTTTTTGAGTATTATCATGAAATAATTTTAAATTTCTTTTTATGTATATTTTTGTATATTCTATACTTCGAATTTAAATTCTTCTATTGAAATAGCACTCTATTTTAGAGAAATTGCTTTATCTATATTTGCAAGTAATATTTTTGCTTGTTGGTATTGGGATTATTCAAATCTCTTGTGATGAATCTAAACATATTTATTTCTCTAGTTTTCAAAATATTAAAACTATTTTGTGTCATTTAGCGTGACTTTTAAAATTTGATAAAATTTCACCTTAGACAAACAGGACCTGAAATTTTCTTAATGAAAAAGAGCCTTTCTTTTTTAATAAAAATTCAGTAATTTTTAACTGACACAGGAGTGTGTAGAATCACACTTGTTGTATACCTTTGTATATATATATATATATATATATATATAATTTTGACTTTTCAAAGGTGTTACTCATCTAATTCCCAAGTAGTTGTCTGAGAAGTCAGGAATTCCCTATCCCTTAAAAAAATATTATTACAAAACTTCTAACGGTAACGAAGTTCTGGGAATGACCTTAAATGTTTACTGCTGTTTTCTTCTTGGTGAGAAACTAACGAATCTTCAATACCAGTGCCCATGTCCTTTACCTCTGAGATCATGTAAATCTGTTCCAGCATGCATATCACAGCTGGCAAGCCTTATGCAACAGAGAATACTCCTGGTTCAATCTGTCACATACTATTAATTCTCCAGGGTTTTGCTTCTTGTGAGGTGCATTGTTTTGGTGAGGGCAGTGTTTGTGAATTCAAAGTATCAGGAACACTTTAATCCTTCACCATTAAAGCAAGTCAAAATTATCCCAACAAAAGTGATAAGGTCATATATGTCAGCAGAGTTAAAGGTGATCTAGCTAGATGACATCTATTACCAATAGCTGTAGATCAGTCTTCCTGAGACACAGACTGAAGTGGAGACGTGAAGACAGTTTATTTTGTAAACTGTAGGAAGAGGTCAGGTGTGCACTCAATGCCTGTTAGGGAGTACGAAGTAGAATGTGCCGTTTCTTTAATCGTTCTACATTGAAATTTGAAGCCACGAAGGCAGTATAGAGAAAAGATAAAGGACTGAATGTCTCAACAAATTATTACTTACTACCCGCTTCCTGCAATAAATTAGAACCATGGGAAAGCTAGTTCCCGCAAAAAGGGGCCAGCTGCAAGTGTCAGCAGGTTTTAATTCCAGTCACTGAGGGAATACAGATCACAGTATCAGCAAGTGATTCACTATCTTTGGCAAAGATCCATGCTAAACAGCTTTAAGTCCCCATGGCTGGAAACAAGCTGGTGGCACAGACTTTGCAGAAAATAATTGCATAGTCAAGTTATTTAGTATTCACTCTCACTTTTATATACATATGAATCATAAGCAAAATTATGTCATTTTGGGGGGCAATAAAACTAGGTATTTACGTCTTTAGTATCGGCTATCCATTACTAAGTTTAGTAATTTTTCATTGTCAAATTTCTACTGAAGAACACAGCCTTAATTGGCTAGGATATTTTAGACTTTAATTTTCTAATAGGTCTTTTGCCATTTTATTTAATTGGCAATACATTCTTATGTTCCTAGACTTAATTGTGTAAAATATCTCTTGCCTAATTTTCGTAAGCTAAGCCTATTGAGAGCTCAAGCTGAAAATGAGATTGTCAACTGATTTCTTTATATAAGTTATATAAATTCCCCTTCTCTTTTTATTTTTTATAATTTTAATTACTGAATGATTATGAGAGCAGTTACAAAGTTTTCGGGTCTAAGTCTCGATAATACAATGAAACACCCATATCTTCACCAGTGCCCATTCTCCACCACCAAAAACCCCAATATGCACCCATCCCGCACCCTCCTCCCCACCTGTGGGACAGATGACCTCCACATTACTCACTCTCTACTTTGATTGCATTCAATATTTTAACACCTGACCCACCACTATCATTTGGGATTTTACCCCAACACTAGGATCTCCCAAAAAGGCACAGTAGACAATTTGTTTTCTTTTGCTGGTTATGAATAACATATGATGTCACGCGGCTGCAATTTAACTGGAATTTAATCCTCCAATTAAATCTGGAGGGATTTCTGCCCAAACCTGCTGGGTTCCGATATTTGTTCCTGAGTCTCTGGGATCTTGATTGTTTAGCAGATGGAGGCCGTTTACTTTCTTGGTAAACTTTGCCCCATGTTTTTGGGGCCTGGCCATAGGCACAGCAGCAATTTGTGGTATCTGGAAGTCTGAAGGCGCCATCAGGCAGCTAATGCACTCGCCTCACAGGTACAGATTGTCCTGCTGGCGGCACCATACACCCGCCCCTTCTCTTCTTGATTATACAGGTTGAAAATATTAAATAGTCCTTAAAAGTTCATTTTCATTATACTCATACATAAAATCAAAATTCATCAACAATTTACTTAATCTAATTAATATATTAATGTAGTAATCTAATTAACATATTAATCTAGTTAGTGGCAGTGACTGAACTCGGGTCTTACATGCAAAGTGTACTGCTTAACAATTAAGCTACCTCTCATCCGCTATCCAATGCTTGGAATGCACTCCTATCATGCTGTATGCTTGGGAAATCAATTAGTGGCAGTGACTGAACCCAGGTCTTGCATGCAAAATGTACTGCTTAACATTTCAGCTACCTCTCATCCGCTATCCAATTTCTGGATCCATCACATTGCTATAGTGGAATCTGCTAAGGGATTGCTTCGAAATTTTTAACTTTCAACTTTTCTTTTTTGTGAAGCAAGTTAGTTTTTACTTAAACTTACTTTGAAAGATGTGAGGGGAGAAAAATAGATGAAATAGTTGTTCAAGAGGGACAATATTCTTCTCCAGAGTGCCCAAATCAGAAACATAGAGATAAACATGTGATATTATACATATATATATATATATATATATATATCTGTCCTCCTGTTGTTCATCGATTTGCTCGAGCGGGCACCAGTAACATCTCACAACAAATTGTGAGATTTGTTGTTACTGTTTTTGGCATATCAAATACGTCACGGGTAGCTTGCCAGGTTTTGCCGTGCAGGCGAGGTACTCTCGGTAGCTTGCCGGGCACTCCGAGAGGGGCAGAGGAATCAAACTCGGGTCAGCCATGTTGGCTGTGTGCAAGGCAAATACCCTACCCACTGTGCTATCACTCCTGCTATATAGCACAGTGGGTAGGGTATTTGCCTAGAACCTAGGCAATTTATATGCATGTGTGTGTGTTCAAGGTAGAACAGGAGCTTCGAGACTTAACTTTCCATTTTAGTAGTTACTCGGGGGTATATTTTAGTAGACATTGTTTATGAACATATGCCTCTGATGTCACCATGGTTAGGAATTTTAGAAAACATCACAATTCAATTTAACTTGATAGAAGCGGTACTTTTACATAGCCCAGAGAAGAGAAAGTCAGACTATTAATAGAAGTAGGGACAAATGCCTACTGGACAATCAGTTCAAAATCCTGGTTCTAGGAAAACCTACACTATTAAGATTTATTTGGGATTCTGGGTCCAGAGACCTTTGTCAGGTCAAAATAGGTGCATGTGTTGATTTTAAATTAAGAACCCCTAAAGCCAAATAATGTCATAATGTGGTGATATTTAAATAAAAATATAGATTAAATTGACATTTTTAGGACTAGGAACTCATTATAACTGGAATACACTAGAAAAAATTTTGGTTTAAATGTGAATTTGTTTCTCTTGTCAAGTGTTTTATTGCTATGTATGTAATTTTAAAAATCAGTATTAATGATATGTGATTTTAGACAAAAAACTTTCTCAGTTACTTAGAAAGAACTAATGTCTTAGAGACAACAGTATCAATAATAAACACTATTGGGGCTACTCCAATACTTTAAGCAGTAATGTCTTGAGCAAAATATATCCTAGTAAAATTGAATCAGACCTTATGTATCTATCAGTACCAATGAATGCCCTGGAAGATTTTACATTCCTTGTCTCAGCTCATTTCTATATTTTCAGTAACTAGGGATGAATAGTGAATATTAAAATGCACGAAGAAACCTTTGAAGTTTCTGGACTGTTGCTATACCACATGAAAGGTGAATTTCAAGTAACAGGAATGGAGCTCAGTGGTAGCCTTGCATTTTTAAGGTCCTGTTCAGTTGCCAGCGCCAAAAACCCAAAACCAATCAACCAACCAACCAAACCAAACCAAACCAAACAAACAAACAAACAAAAAAAAACCCACGAAAATTAAGAGAATGCCAATAGTTATAATAATTAATTAAAATAAAGTTTTTGAGGGGCTGGAGCAATAGAACAGCATAGGAGTGTTAACCTGCACCTGGCTGACCAGAGTTTGATCCCCCACACCACCACTCACACCCAGGAATGATCCTTGAGGACGGAGCCAGGACAGAGCACTACCAGTGCTATTTGTGGGTCCCCACTCCCCAAAAATCAAGTTATTTGGGAATACGGAATAAATGAAATTATAATAAAGTAAAAATTGAAAAACAGATTCTGATCAGTAAAGTAGTACACAAATTGTATGAGAAATAATATATGGCACACATATACCTTTATGAGTATTGATTAGATCGGTATATATATATATATATATATATATATATATATATATACTCTTTTACTTTGTTTACAATTGATATACCAACTGTTTTATTATGATTATCCGTGCCAGGTTCAAGAGAAAGACCAAAATCTTGTCGAATAAATGACCATGAGTTTGATTTTGTCACTTCAAAGTTCTCTGAGCATATCTAAGTGTATACCCTAAAATGTATATTAGTGTTATCTTCTTATAAATATATGTGTATAAATATACATGTTGATCTATGTATTTATATAACTTTTGAGATTCTAATATGGTTACTATGTCAAATAGGCAATGAAAGAATCAGCCTGTAAAATTAGTTGAACAGAATTGTCTCTGCTGTACTGATCTTTTTACTTAGCTATTAATGTATTTTGAATAGAAGAGAAGGATATTAAGTCACAAGGGTAAAAAAAAGTGAAAGTTTATGGCTTAAATTTATAGGTGAATGTGAAAGATTTGTGTTCATGCCTTTTGCTTTCATGTGTCCACAGAGTCTCATGTTATAGTCTGATGTAAGTTTTGTGTTGTGACTACCTTTCTTCCCGTGACTACCTGTTGTGCTTTTTAAGCAAATATTTTGTAAATTTAAATGGGAGTTCAGTTTCAGGAATCCAGTTAATTTGCTTATAAATTTATTCATTTATGTGTATTATTTATTTATTTTATCCTTTGAAGTCAATGAGAAAATATTAAGAATAAATCTTGGAAAATAACTGCCTTTGGGCCTTAAGACTACGAAGTGTCTCATGTATAATATCTTAAATCCTGAGAACAGTATAATATAATGACATTGAAACACAGTGATATATGACTTAGATAAAAAATATCCTGGCAGCACACCGCTAGAAAATATAAAAAATGAAGTTTTTATTTCAATATGCCAAACACAGTAACAATTGTCACAATGAAGACTTTACTGGGCCCGCTCGAACAAATAGATGAACAACGGGAGGACAGTGACAGTGACAGTGATATATATGATTTTAGAGTGTGAACAGTGCTAAGATAAAAAAATAACGACAAAACGTTTAAGTATAGTCATTAAATTAGAGTTGTCAATTTTAACCAATTTCCTCTTGCTTAAAATTAATACTCTCCCCCTAAGAATTTTAAACAATATAGAAAGAAAGGTTTCAATCAGTTCTCTTAAAAGGAAAAACTAATATTGCTATGTTATTATTATATTTTTAAAATAAAATATCTTTTCAATTTTAAACTATGATAAAAACACAAGTATTAGACATAAAAATATTAATGTAGCACTATGTTACGGTGGAACAGATTCTAGGGAAATAACTTATATGCAGGCTTACATGCAGATAAAAGAGAGAATTCTCACACTGAATTCATCGTGCTTTACATAGCAATGAAGTGCAGCTTTCTCCCAATGCGAAAGAATATCTGAATGTATGCATCTGGAAAATACTGAGAACAGAAAACACTGAGAACAGAAAAGAGAAGTCTAAGTATATTTGATAGTTTTGTTTTCATTTTATGCTTTAACCAAAATCTGGATGAGATGAATCACAACTCCTTCTCAGGAGAGAAAGTAGGAAAGCAATCACTAACTGCTTATTGGTGACATCTGCTCTCTAATACCACAGATGATCCAATCACATCTCAGACTTGCCTGCTATTGTAAACTAAGCTGATCTTGTGTAATTTAATGTCAATCTGTAAAAGTCCAGGAATGCACAGGCTGGAACTTTATTGAAGATATTACAGACCAGTAAAACTGACACCGTCTGCTCTGCCTCAATAATAAGAAAGCAATGACAGAGACACAATAAACTGTAGTTATTGCGGAGATGAAAATTCCACAGGGTTAAAGGTCAGTGCTCAGCACCCAGACTAAACCCAATTCAAAGCAATAACAGTCACTATTAACTGATTCAAACATCAAAAAAACCACAATCCACACTAATGTAATAATCAAAGAGTTGATTAATTCAATTGATTCATATATATTATAAAATAAAATCCCCATGCATACAAAATACTCTAACCAAACATCTGTCAGTGGAAAAAATAATGTTTGCACTAGGGCTGAAAAAAAAGATAGCTAAAAGATTTCAAGTCATTCTAGATATTAGCAATTTATTGTCTGGTAATTTATTGCATGGCATATATCTGTGAATTTTTTTGCAGTTTAATATTAAATATTTTAGGAAGATTTGCCAGAACAAACAAGTGAACCAAAGTGAAGAAACACACAAAAACCATGAGATTCTAATTTTAGCGCTCTAGCACAGAAGTTACTTATCTTGACTGAACTCTCCCAGTCAATTTAGACAATGGTAGTGTGACAATATTGCCAATAGCTTATGTTTTTAACCAAGTTATAAGTCAATTGGGGAACAGGTAAAGAGAACATTTCACTGTTATTGTCACTGTCACTGTCCTCTCGTTGTTCATCGATTTGCTCCAGCAGGCCCAGTAACATCTCCATTGGAGACTTTGTTGTTACTGTGTTTGGCATATCGAATACATCATGGGTAGTTTGCCAGGCTCTGCCGTGCGGGCAAGATACTCTCGGTAGCTTGCCGGGCTCTCCGAGAGGGGCGGAGGAATCGAACTCGGGTTGGCTATGTTGGCTGCGTGCAAGGCAAACGCCCTACTGCTGTGCTATTGCTCCAGCCCAAAGAGAACATTTAATAGGAGAAAATAGTGATAATACTCACAGAAGAATTATGGGAAACTGGTTTTGGTGTGTATAGTACAGAATCTCCATATTAGACAGACACATCGATGCCATCTTACATGGGAACAGCTCATGCTTCACTGATTGGAAAAGGTTGCTTTTACCATCAAGTGTAGGACAGATGAGTCCCTATATTTTGGACCCAAACTAACACAAAAGTTAGAGAGGTTGGAGGAACAAAACATAAAAATTTTTTTTTAATATGAAATAGTGCCCTTTATTTCTTATCATTAGGAAAAGGCGAACCACAATGAGAGATCGTGTCATGCCAGCAATACTGGCTTACATCAAAAAGTGCAAAAGCAACAAGTTCTTGCAGGGATTTGGGGAAAAGGGGCATCCAAGGAATTCCATCGAATTCAGCTATTTAGGAAACATTATGAACGCTTACAAAAATTTTAGAACTGAACTTCTCTATGACCCAACACTTCCACTTCTGTCCTAAACACAATTTTGAAAAAATGTTCATTTTAAACCCCGGTGTTTAATGCAGTTATGTTCAAAATAACCAAGATCTGAAAACAGCCCCAGTACCCAAGAACAGATGAGTGGATAAAGAAATTGTGTGTGTGTCTGTGTGTGTGTGTGTGTGTGTGTGTGTGTGTGTGTGTTTGTGGATGGAATGATGGAATACTATTCTGCTGTAAGAAAGATGAGATGATGAAATCCGCTGCAACATGGATGAAATGGAAGTATGTCATCCTGAGTGAAATCATTCAGACGGGAAGAAACAGACAAAAGATCATTTCTTTTAAGTTTGGAACATAAAGAAACACCATAAAGTAATAACAATCAATCAATGGGAACAGGCTGAAGAACTGTCTTCTGGAACTCCCTGAGTCTGCCGAGGGAGTGGGTGTGGGCTTGGAAAGGACCCTTGATGGTGGAGAGATGCAGACATGCTGTGGGGAGGAGTGTGTTGAGACATAATATACTTGAAACTTTATAATTGCAGCATTTAAGGTTATTGTGCTGAATTAAAATTGTGATAAAAACTCCTTGTTTTCTCTTCTCCCCAAACCCCAACAACGTGCACCCTGAAAAAAAAAACCCAAAACATATGTAATGATATGAGGCCACAAGAAAGAGAAAGGGAGGAAGAAAAGTTAAATGACAGTCAATCAATACCAGTGAAAGAGGAATATTAATTCAGAATTAATGACAGAATCCTATGGTAACCGCTAAACAAAAACCCTAGAGCAGATACTTGGAGGAAAAAAAAATAAAATGGATAAAATCACCAAGAAAATCAATTCACATGAAAAGTCAGATAGAAAAAAATGAGAAACAAACTCAACAAAAATATGAAACATGCATAAAACAGATGATGGAATAGTAGTAAGCCTTTTATATCAATGACCACCACCAATGTGAGTAGTATGAGTAGAAATATATCAAAAGACACAGGATGAACTCTCTGGAATAATTAAAAACAAAAAAGCAGGCTGTATTACATAAGAACCTACCAGTGGGAAACTAGGACCATAGTGGGTGTGGTTCAATGGGGGTCCTTTCTGGTTTTTGCTCACACAAAGAAGGGTTATTTTTACAGAATGCTGAATAATTTTCCTGAAAATGAATCAGTAAGCCCAGTAAATTTGGGTGCCTTTGAATTATACTATGCATACAGGTCTCACATGAGGCCTAAAGATTGAAAGACCTTAATGCAAAGAAAGGAGATCATAAGGAAAGTAGCTTTTTTAAAAATTTCTGAACTTATGTGTTCTTGAGTATTCTATGAAATGTTTTTATACAGAAGTCCAGATGCTTATAGAGTTAGTTTATATATAGTTCTATATATATATAGTTCTATATACATATAGTTCTATATATATTTCTATATATAGTTCTATATGGGGTTCTAGGTTCCTGCTCAATGTTCAGGTCACTCTTTTAACTGGTAAATGAGAATTTATTAGAAATTCAAAAAGTCATTCACAGAACTCATTTTGTTCTGCTGAAAAATCGTCCAAATTTCTGAGGATAGGAACACTCATAAACCCATTGTTCAAGGTCAATATCACTCTATTCTCAAAACCAGAATAGGACATAGCCAAAACATCAAAATTTTTAACCCCCAAATCACCAAGGACAATTTTATGGTGAGAAATAGAATCATTTATACATGTAGAAGCATTAAGCTATATACTCTTAAAATTCTATGTTTGAACTGTTATAGATATGCAGAGGTCCTAAGGTTTAGCCTTGAAAACTTAAAATACCCTTGATGTTATATTATATTTTAAATGTCAAAAATCCATAAAATTGAAATTTTTATGATGATAAATCAATCAAAAAAGAATAAAAAAGGAAAAAAAATCAGGATGGTTTAGGTAAACGGAAATTCAAAGGCCAATAAAGCCCTGGAAAAGACATTTTTCTTTTTTTCTTTGGTTTATTTTTTTAATTTGCTACTTGTGGAATAAATTGAGATCTTTTTAACCATTCACGTCAAATGGTACACTCTGGTGTATTATAACTGTAATTTATTAATAAAATGAAAGCTATATAATGAAATAAACACACATTAGCATTGGTCAAAGTTTTTCCTAAAGTTTATATTGAGAAGTAAGTATGGTAGTTTATTTTGAGTGAAAAAAGAGCAACAATATGATACTTCCTTCAGGGAAAATGAAAAACTATTAAAAACATCAAGGGTCAAAAACACTAAGCCACCAGTTATTAAAAATTATTTATCACTTGAACTTTGAGTAGAAATATTCCACTTCCTTCAGAGATATAAAACTTTCAATCACAGAACTAATGTCCTGAGAAATAATTTAATTTATTCTGAAATCTCAGGAGATTGGAAAAATTTTCACTGTTTTCAAGTCAAAATGAACTATCTCAGATCACATCTTTTAGATAAAATGTTTTGACATGTTATTTTTGACCACATATCAACACTTAACTAATAAGACACCAACATAGGCTTTAACCAAACTTTATGCAATCTTTCAAAAGAAAGTTACAAATAGTAACTAATACTGTTTTTGTGGGTGCATGTATGAACTCAGTTTCTTTGTTCATCTTTTGTTTTATATTCAGTGACTCAATTAAATACTGTCCTAACCATTCAACGGACTCTATTCTTTTAACTGCTTTGTTCTTTGTATTAGTTTTTATTATTAACAAATATAGTTCAAATTGTTTAGTTTAAGACTACACCTTAATGTAAAAAAATAATGGAAAAATTTACAGGGTGTTACCCTCAGAGAAAATGTGTGGTTGTACATGCCTATGATAAGAGTGAAAAAATATCACATTGATTTTTTTCTAATGTCCCTTTAAGATACAGAAGGGTAAAATTTTTCAAAATATCTAATCTTTCAATTACAAAATTACCAGGATGTACTTTCAGCGTGGTCAGTATAGTTCATTCTACAGTACTGAATATTTGAAATTTGCTTAAAATTCCCATTATATGATAATATTTTAACGCTTCTATATGTGGTGGTTTTCATTAAACAGATGTTTTGTAACACTTTCACTACTCTAATACTTTTTACGCTTCTCACAAAAAATAGTACTATTTTTCTATTACATGTTCATATTTCTTTATTATGAGAAAAATATGAGCAAGCTAAGCCTAAACCAATGTCATTATAGGAAGATAAAGAACCACCAGGGCCCAAGAGATAGTGCACAAGGTGAGGTACTTGCCTCCCACATACCACTTCAATTCATGGCTCCACACGTGTTCCTCCAAACAGCATTAGGAGTCATCCCTGAACACAAAGTTAGGAGTTATCCTTAGCAAGACTGGGTGTAATCCAAACTCTCCAAAAATAAATATTTTAAAAAAGAAAAAAAATAAGATTAAAAATGAATAAATTCAATAAATTCATATAGGCATTTTTATCCTGAGTGCAAATAAACTTTACAAAAAGTAACTTAAGATTTGGTTTATGCGCATCTTTTTTCTACAATATAAGTGTAAATTTTCTACAACTTGGTTTCTACAATTTGGTTTATGCACATCTTTTTCTACAACATAAGTGTAAATTTTCATTTTCTCAGAAATTTCATTTAATCAAAATATTAACACATTGTAATTATAGAAAAGGTAAGCTCAGTTAAAAACTACTTTTATAGTTCACTATGGTGGAAAGAATATGTAATTATATATAATCTTATGCATCTGACATTTTAATATATATTTTCAATTTATTCAGGTGTTTTGTGTGAAAGACTTTAATTTTTATTAATGTACAGTCTTCTTTTGTACAAACCTCAATATCTATATATATGGCATAATTTAGCTACTTAGTGTTGATAACATTAGGGTATTTAATTTTTTTAATCCAAATAAAAATGTTTTAAAGTTTTTAGAATTTATCCTTTGATAAATATATGTGAAGTTGTTACTTACGGTTGTGTACAAAAACTATCTTCTGAGAAACTATGAATGTGCTTTCTTTCAAAATGGAAGCTGTTGGGGCTGGACAGATAGTACAGCAGGAAGAGAACTTGCTTTCCAGTAGGGTAATCAAGTTTGATCCTCTGCACTACATATGACCCGAGATGACTCCCTCAGGAATGATCCCTGAGCACTGAGGAAGACATAATTCCTGAGAACTGCTAGATGTGACACCCTAACACTCCTCCAAATAAAGAGCATGCTAAAATTATTATATTTTATTATTATTATTATCTTGTTAGGCTGGAGCGATAGCACAGTAGATAGGGCGTTTGCCTTGCACGCGGCCGACCCTGCCGGCCTGTGTTTAATTCCTCCTGCCCTCTCAGAGAGCCCCGGCAAGCTACTGAGAGTATCTCACCTGCACGGCAAAGGCTGGCAACCTACCCGTCATGTATTCGATATGCCAAACACAGTAACAACAAGTCTCACAATAGAGACGTTAGTGGGCCCACTCGAGCAAATCGATGAGCAATGGGAGGACAGTGCTACAGTGATACATTATCTTGTCATACTGGTTTAGAACCTCTAGTAAAAAAGGTAAAGGCCCTCCCGTTGATCGTCGATTTGCTCGAGCGGGCCCAGTAACGTCTCCATTGGAGACTTTGTTGTTACTGTGTCTGGCATATCGAATACGTCACGGGGAGCTTGCCAGGCTCTGTCGTGCGGGCGAGATACTCTCAGTAGCTTGCCGGGCTCTCCGAGAGGGGCGGAGGAATCGAACTAGGGTAGGCCATGTTGGCCACTTGTAAGGCGAACGCCCTACCGCTAGTACAATGTGGAATCAAGTGACACGACAAAAACCCCATCTTTTGTTCTAAGTTGAAGAATAAAAGCTGCTTTTCACCACTAATACTGAAAATTCTCTTTTAAAGAAAAGTCTTATTTGGTGCTCCCTTCTCTATCTGAGCTTCCTTTCCCCCTAGCACATGTGGCTGGCCTCCAAGTCATGGAGCAAAATTCCTTGTACTAATCTCGGCCACTTCTGGGTGTTAGTCTCCCATTTTGTTACTTTATGTTGCCTAGGTGAATGCAATCTTTCTGTGTCTATCCCATTCTTTCTGACTCATTTCACTTAACATGATACTTTCCATGTAGTACCACTTGTATGTAGGGAGCACCAAATAAAGGGTGTTGGGAGGATTCTCCCAGGATGGGAGTAAAGTAAGTAAGTAAAGGCCCTCCCGTTGATCGTCGATTTGCTCGAGCGGGCCCAGTAACGTCTCCATTGGAGACTTTGTTGTTACTGTGTCTGGCATATCGAATACTCTCGGTAGCTTGCCAGGCTCTCCGAGAGGGCCGGAGGAATCGAACTAGGGTAGGCCATGTTGGCCGCTTGTAAGGCGAACGCCCTACCGCTGTGCTATCGCTCCAGCCCTATGAAACTATAGACAAAACATGATTGCCACTCAATGCCTCTCTTGCAAACCACAGGACCCAAAAGGAGAGATAGAGAGAACATAAGAAAATGCCCTGCCACAGGAGTTTCTTCAGAAGCAAATACTGAGATGACAACACATGTGAAAGTGATTTATGAACAATATGTTCCAGGAAAAGCTAATAAATGATGCTGGAAGAGAGAATTCAGGAGGGGAAGGCAACTGAGTGGTGATTTCATGTAAACTGTCAGTCTTGGGCTAAGCCTGCAGAGATGCATAGAGTATGAATCATATTTATACTCAGGGAAAATGCTGAGTTTAATATTCCATCATTGGTAAGGATCATCCTTTAGAGGGGAGGCCATAATTTTCAAAGGGACAAAAGACCCCTACATATAAAGACAAAGAGGTGTTAGTAGCCAGACACAGTCTTCCAAAGACACTATAAAGTACAAGATGTCAGGAGAGAATGCAACAGAGTTGGAGTGTGAGTTCATGCAAAATATATCTAGGATTTGGGCAGGGTACTAAAAATGCTGGCCTGGAAATCTGATCCCTGGTCCTCTAATTTTTGGCCTTCACAAACCTGATCAGGATGTAAAATATAGGCTGTTTAAAGTGACCAGAGGTTCAGCTACAAATGGTGTACATCTGCTGACCAGGCAGCCCAAACTGCCATCCCAGCCCAAGGTAGAATTAAGCAATCCGGCTGCTCCTGTCCTCAGTGACTGCTTGCAAAACAAGTACCCTACCCACTGTACTGTCTCTCAAGCTTCTAGAATGTTACTTAATAAAAAATGGAGCAAGAAAAAAATAAAACCTCTTCAACAATTGATGGTAGGAAAACTTATTAGTCGCATGTTAAAATGAGAAAAAATAATCAATCCAAATCTTTGTAGCTTGCTGTGAATAAAAGTTAATTTAAACAGAATTAAGTTAACTAGGTAAATCGAAAGCCTTGGTATTGGGCCCAAATTCAAGTATTGTTTATGTTTTTATAGAAAAAATACTTTTTTTGCAATAGCCTTTAGCACATCTTAAATAATTCATTGTCATTGACAAAGAAAACAGAAGTCAAATTTAAAAAAATAAAAGCTCTGGGGGATGAAGAATGCAGACTAAAATAAAATGCTTCTGGATTGTGAAAGAAATAGTAGCTGAAATTAAAAACAAAACACTTTATTTAGTTGGTGAAAATTATATACTTTTCTTTGCTTTTTCCTTTTCTTTCTTTTTTTTCATTGAACCATAGTGAGATACACAGTTACAAAAATTGTTCATGATTGGGTTTCAGTCATATAATGTTCCAACACTTTTCCCTTCACCAATGGACAGTTCCCACCACCAGTTTCCCCAGTTTTCTTTCATACTGATCCCTTCTGCTTCTCTTTCTCTCTCTCTTATTCTCTTCATCTCTGTCTCATCTGGGGCAGTCTGGTTTGCAATACAGATACTGAAAGGGTACCATGTCTATCCCTTTCCCTACTTTCAGCACTCAGTTCTTGTCCGGAGTGATTATTTCCAGCTATTACTGTCATAACAGTAATAGCTGGAAATAACCACCCCAAGCAGAACCCTGACAGCTGAAGACCTCCAGGACCCAGCCAAAGCCATACTGAGACCACACTCCACATGCTTGGACGAGGAACTGGCAGAGGAACCCAGGTGTGCGGAACCCAGGGCTGAGATCTCCAAGCCTGCTCGGTTCAGGACTGGGCCTCCTCCACCCAGCTCCCCTGCCTTCCAGTAGCTAGACAGTTACACCCACCAACTGCCGTGTAACCCCATCAATGGCCATCCAGAGACTATAAAACCAAGATCCTCTTATTCTCTAGTTCTCACTCTCAGAGAACCCGGCAGGCTACTGAGAGTATCATACCCGCCTATATGCCTGACTAGGACCACCTATAAAGGTGATTAGAGGCTGCCCCAAAAGCCTCTATCTGTCTTGGAGAGCCCGGCAAGCTATCAGGAGTATCCCGCCACACAGCAGAGCCTGACAAGTTACCCGTGGTGTACTCGATATGTCAAAAACAGTAACAATTAATGGTCCTCATTTCCCTGATCCTGAAGGAACCCCCAATATGTCATCGGGCTACACTTGCACGTGACAGGGACAAATGGAGACGTTACTGGGTCTGCTCGAGCAAAGTGAAGAACAACAGGGTGATAGTGATAGTGACTGTCATATCAGTCCCTTCTCTATCCTAACTGACCCTTGTGCCCCACACACTTGTGAAAAGCTTCCAAGCATTGGTTAGTCCTCCTGGCCTTGGATATTAGTCTCATAGTATTTTTTTAATATTCCACAGTGATGCAGTCGATCTATATCTTTCTCTCTCCTTCTGGCTCATTTCACTCAGTATGATACTCTCTAATAGTAACTCAATTTCTAGTTTTTTGAAGAATATCCATATTATTTTCCAAAAATGAATCAGTCGACATTTCCACTAACAATGATTGAGGGACCTTTTTTTCCCACATCTGTGCCAGTAGTGCTATTTTCAATAACCAAAAATCTGCAAAAGTCCAAAGAGCTGAGAAACTGTTGAGAGAATAAAGAAATTGTGGTCTATATTCTTGATGGAAAACTATTTAGCTTGAGAAAACAAAATAAACAAACAAACAAACAAAAAACATGAAATCTTGCAGTTTGGCACAATTTAGATGAAACTTGCTAAGCAGATTGAGTCATAGGAAGGACAAAATTCCAGATGAAGTTATTCAGGTGTTGAGCACAAAAAAGACAATGTACGGGGATAGACAATAAGTTGTGAAATTAAACTATGAGATTTCTTTGTACTGATTTCTGAGTCTGCTCAATAGTGGAGGTGAAGTCAAAGATAAGAAGAGACCTAGAGAGACTGGCAGAAACATAGGTGAGGTAATGTAATGAAATGTAACGTAACGTAATGTAATGTAATTTACTACTAGTACTATTAGAGCCCGGCAAGCTACCGAGAGTATTTGATATGCCAGACACAGTAACAACAAAGTCTCCAGTGGAGACATTACTGGGCCCGCTCGAGCAAAATAATGTAACAAAAGAAAAATATAAAAGAAAAAAATGAAAGTATAAAATCTTGATTCTGAAATTATGAAAAATATCTAATAATCATTTACAGATATCCTGGATGTTTTTAAAAGAAGTAAAACATTCCAAATTGCTCCTTCTACCATAGCATATTTGGTATTATGTTACTTTTACAGCAAAACTGCACCAAGTACTGTAAAAGTTGTTCTTTCTAATTTTGAAAAATAAAGATGTTTATTAACTATTTTAGCTTCAGATGCCTTTGTAGCTTAAAAATAAATTTTATAAGAGATGCTACTCCTTTATACAAGTTTCATCTTCGGAGACAGTTTTCAATAGCCATGATTTTTTTCTCTGTAATTAAAGTCTTTATATTTTTAAAATAAAAATATTCAATATAAATGTCATTGTATGATAGCTTGGAGTACTTATAAAATGTTGATTTGCGTCAAATACTTTGGATGACATCTATAAGAAATATCAAATAATATATTTTGATGCATCATGTTTTGTAGAGAATAATTTAGTATTGCTGTTAAATAGACAGTTGAATATTATTCAAATGTAAGAAAATTTAAGTTTGAAAATATCACTTTGAAACAGGAAATAAGAGGGAGTAAAGAACAATGGCATAGGATGAATATTTTAAAAATATTCAATAATTGTGAAGCATATATAAGCATATAAATTTAATGTGAAAATGATATAATCAAAACAGACTATTTGTCTATAATATCTAGAAGAATGATGCAATAGTTATTGGGATCTTAGATAAACTTTGTGTTACTTCTTTTCTCCCAAATTTTGTTTTATTTTTATAATTTTGTTTACAACAATTTATTACATTCAGTATTCCAACACCAACCTAACCCCATAAAGCTTTTTCACCGCCATTGTTTAGAATTTTTCCACCACCACCACCCAAGCATTCCCACAAAGAAATTCCTAAATGATTTATTTTGTATGGATTGTTATGAATAATGTGTTAAAAATGATCTAAAAAAGTTTCCTTAAAGAAAAATTTCTGAAGATCTCACCACAGAGTCACTAAGTCTTTGTACAAGAGATTATTAACATGTTGCCACATGTTGTGCTTTGTGTGCTAATATTTGTTTATTTATTTTTGATCAAGATCAATTGCCTTCTACATTAACCCCATCAAATGTGATGTTACTCTTGGTACATCAGTGGAATAGATTATGAAATCTCACATAGCCGTAAATGTGGCAGCATGCTTCAGGGATTCTAAAATTTTAAATAGGCTGATAATCACTGAAATTATATTGGATACAGAAGCATCTCTGCAGCTTATTGATCTCTTCCTAGATTTATCTGTGGGACTCTGGATCATGGCCATTAACAAGCTGTTATAGTGCTGGGATTACTTGTGGGTATGGCCACTGGGTTCAAGAAAATACAGGGAAATGGAGGGCAGTCAACTCAATGAGTTTCTAGAGACTTCCGTCACAAAAGCCGCACACATGAGTTTTTCAGCAGATTCATTCTCACACATGAGGAACTCGTTGGGGGCTGTGGAGAATGGCCCTGGGCATGGCAGGGATTGGGTTCTGGAGGTTTTCCACTGCCAGGACTCTATTGGGGTTCATTCTTGGCTCATCTTCCCCACTCCAGGCACCCCGGAATTGAGGTTCAGTCTGGCGTGGCATCTGGAGACAGCTCTGCAGTTTGTGACGCTCTTCCAGCTGCATGGCGCAGTCTGAGCCAGTGGGCATGCCCTCAGGGCATATGCCACTAGTTTATTTCTCTGGAAGCAAGGGAGATGATCCAAAGACACAGAAAAGAACCTCTGAACCGAGTATCTTGCTACAGAGATGCCTCCGCACTTTAAGCCAGGATGAACTTGGCCATCTGCCCCCTAAGAACCCCAGTGGCCACCAACTTCCAGAACCCAATGGGAAGTGCAGGTTGACCGGTTCAGTGATGACATTCTCCAGGTCTCAAGGTATAGGGGATGGGTCTGTCCTTCTCATCACTCCCATCCCCATGGGACTCCGGAGATCTTGCCCACAAACTGCCTCTAGCTGCTCCTTAATGGCCATGATCCAGAGACACACAAAAGAGTTTGTGAACCGAGGAGCTTGCTGCAGAGATTTCTCCAGACCCTAATAACCTAAAATGTTAGAATTTCAGGAGCATGCAGCCACTCTTGCAGCCTCACAACATCTTATGCTATTCATAATAAGCAATACAAAAGAGATTATGGGGAAGATTGTCTGCCATAGAGACAGGGGGAGGGATGGGAGGATACTGGGGACCTTGCAAACTTTTCACACCTATTGATCAATATCCATCTGGAACCAGTCGTGGAAATCCTCTGGTTTAACCAACCCAATATGCATAGTATAGGAGGTGAGGTAACTGTCTTGTATATATTCTATCTCAGTTCAGTACCAGCTGGTCCCCTGGGCACAAAACAAAAGTGAGTCCTGAGCATCACCAGGTGTGACCCAAAACACTCAAACAAAAAGAAAACAAAATGCATGGTGTATATCAGGTATATAAATACTTCCACACGAAACATTTGAAATCTTACTCGTTTGTGCCATAGGCTCAATTTGTATTCAGAACTGTGTTATTTTTACTCTATCCTGTGTTTCCTGTTTCAGATTCCTTTGATGTACAGAGTATCTGAAAGTTTTGACCTCATGTAAGTTAATAAATTTGTTCCTCAATTCAGTCTAAGAAGGAAAATGACAAACTTATAAACTTTCAAATGCCACCACCCCCCAACCCCGATAAACACATTTTAAAATAAGGTGTATCATGGCAAGAGAATAAATAAAGCACGGAGAGAAAGGTATAGCTTACCTCAGGATACATCTTCCATCTTATTTATAAAATTGATGGGTTTAAAAATGCAGGTTTGGACAGGGCACAGAGCTGAAAGGCCAAGACTGTTGAAGCTAGTGCAGCTCTTGGCCACACAGGCACCGCTGGGTTGCTTTGTTGGGTCCAGAGTCACTGTGCCGGACACCGCCAAATTGCCAGGCCAGAGTGTTCAGCGAGCAGGACTTCAACATGCAGACAAGTATTTCTGGGAGTTATAATTTTGATTAATACAAATACAAATACAAATGTGATAGACACTGCAAGATCAGCCCGGTTAGTATTGACTGTCAGCTGCCCAAGATAACATTGCGTTTAGAGTTGAGTATCTCCTTGTGATACTATTACTTCATCCTTGTTAATAAAGTATTACTGTGTTTGACTCACTTTATGTACTGAAATTCCTTCAAAGTGATTTTTTTAACAGATTCTCCCTCCTTGACACTAGTAAGAAATGTGGAGCTTCTGTTTATGAAAATCAGAATATGTGGCTAAACAAAAAACCCTCCTAAAATTGAATAATTTATTACAGCATCAGATTTTCTGAGATCTCAGAGCAGAGTAACTTATTTATTCTTTCTGAATATAGACCTCATTACAGAAATAAGTGTTAATGATTAGTAAGACTCCATTAGATTTCTGTGACAAAGGATAATCAGTTTTTCATATAACAATGATACAAAATTTGGGTGAAAATGATCCTTCAGGCCTAGTGGTTACACAAATAGTTCTCTAGTCATTATAATTGCCAGCCATTGTTATTACCCATCTACTAAAAAATGAAAACCCCAGTTTCAAATAAAGGCATAATTATCAAATGTATTAGTTTTACATAAAATACAAAGTATACTTTAGAGTATATAGATTGTTCTACATTAATTATAACAAGTTGTGATAGTTAAAAATAAAATACAGAGAGACAAAAAATGACCAGGTTGAAACTTCTGTGTTTATCCTCCTAAAATGACAGTAAGTATACACTAGAACGGAATTTATCCATGCAAAATAATCATCAAAACCTCAATGGATGATGTCTTTCAACAAGGGATAAAAGGTCAGTATCCAGACAGACTGAAAACAGAGATGTCATCACACAAAGGAAATCTCATTATATTACTTAATCCAGATATAACATGGTTTTCTTAAAATGTATTGACTGACACTATTATGATTTTTCTAGTAAAAAGCCCTCATAATCTAATACTAAACGTAATTTGGTTCTGTAGAGTCCTTACTTATGACAAGTATAATGTTTCTAATGATACAAAGGGAAGTATACACCCAAACAATATCACTGTCACTGTCACTGTCCTCCCGTTGTTCATCGATTTGCTTGAACGGGCTCAGTAACATTGTGAGAATTGTTGTTACTGTTTTTGGCATATAGAATACATCATGGGTAGCTTGCCAGGCTTTGCCATGCATGCGACATATTCTAGGTAGCTTGCCGGGCTCTCTGAGAGGGGCAGAGAAATTGAACTTGGGTCAACCGGGTTGGCCTTGTGCAAGGCAAATACCCACACAATATAAAAAACTTTAAAATTAACTTTATCATTAAAATAGAAAAGTTTTATACTTTATGTTGATCATATATAATAAATTTTGAATAATATTAAAGGAGGTTCCTTTGAAAATAAAGTGTGTTCAGTATTTTGCTAATATATTTAATTTGTTACTAATTATGGTTGTCAAAGATAAGCATACACAGTAAAAGAATGCTTATTAAAGACAGATTCTTTCATTATTTTCTTAATTATTTCTAATCATATCAATTTTATTTCTTGAAATAAAACTTGAAATTTGCAATGTTAAAATGGTAATTTTCTTATAGTTTACAAAAGAACATCATATAGTGCATTCACACATAAAACACTTAAAGAATGCAAAATCACGTTATAATTATACAGCAATGGCTGATGATATCTACATAATATTACTGGACTTACAAAACAATTTTAAGAGAAATAATAACTACATTAGAAATTAAAAACAAGCAATAGATAATGTTATCAAAAGGGAGAAATGATAGTTTATCGAAATTTTCTAAATATATGCAAATGAAATAGTATTATATATTTATAAAATATAACTTAATGACTCTATGATAATCATCCTTTAAACCTTTGCTTTTGTTTGATAAATTCAAATAATCAGACTTTCTTTTAAATTTCAAATGCACTCTTTTTGTTTTTTATCTTATTATACTTATATAATTTGCAAATTTGGAAATTCATCAAAAATACATTTGGTTTTAGATACAACGATTAAGAACATTGAACTTACTTGTCTAATATATAATATAAGGAAAACCTGAAAGTCTTGAAAATTAATGAATCTTTTTAACCTAATATAGAATCAATTTTGCAAGATAAATCTCCACTAAAATGTTTAGAAAAATAAGCAAATTTACATAGTAACAGCAAAGAAATACTTACTTGAAGGAAGAAAATCTACAGGAGTTACAAAATGGTTTAAAAAAATGATAATATTGATGTATTGTTGGCAGTTAACTATAAACTACAATGTGAGGCAGAAACCGTGGATGCTATAACCTTAAAGGAAATGTACAATTTTCTAAGTGCTATCTGCACAAATTGTACCTACTTCCCTTAATGAAAAGAAAATCAAGAATGATCCACTCTCTTTGGTTGAGGAAAATGAATCAAATTGGTTTCTTAACTGTCTCAAAAAAAAAATCACCTGAAAAACTAAAAAGCGAATCCCACATACAAGTATAATACCTTTAGGAGACTTAGAAATGACTGTGTTTATTTAATAATATGGTCAAAAATTTTCTGGAACATAAAAACAAATTAGTGAAACAAAAATTAAGTAAAAATCATCATCAGTGCTCGCTTCGGCAGCACATATACTAAAATTGGAACGATACAGAGAAGATTAGCATGGCCCCTGCGCAAGGATAACACGCAAATTCGTGAAGTGTTCCATATTTTTTCAAGATCTCACTATTTGCAGATGATACGATACTATACTTAGAGAACCCAATAACCTCCACCAAAAAACTCCTAGAAACAATAGACTTGTATAGTAAAGTTGCAGGCTATAAAATCAATACCCAAAAGTCCATGGCTTTCCTATACGCAAACAGTGAGAGAGAAAAAAGCTACATAAAAAACAATCCCATTCACAATTGTGCCCCAGAAAATCAAGTACCTAGTAATCAGCTTAACTAAGGAAGTAAAGGACCTGTACAAAGAAAACTACAAAATGCTACTTCAGGAAATAAAAGAGGACATGAGGAAATGGAAAGATATCCCCTGCTCATGGGTCGGGAGACTTAACATTGTCAAAATGGCAATACTACCGAAAGCATTGTATAAATTCAATGCAATCCCTATAAGGATACCCATGACATTCTTCAAATAAATGGAGCAAACACTCCTGAAATTTATATGGAACAATAAGCTCCCACGAATAGCTAAAGCAATTCTTGGGAAAAAGAAAATGGGAGGAATCAACCTCCCTAACTTCAAACTCTACTACAAAGCAGTAATAATTAAAACAGCATGGTACTGGAACAAAGGCAGAACTGCAGACTAATGGAACAGGGTTGAATACACTGACATATCCCCTCAATCATATGATCATCTAATCTTTGATAAAGGTGCAAGAAATGTGAAGAGGAGTAAGGAAAGCCTCTTCAACAAATTGTGCTGGCATCACTGGACGGCCTCATGCAAAAAAATGGGCTCAGAACTCTGCTAACACCATGTATAAAAGTAAGATCAAAATGGATTAAAGACCTCAACATCAGACCAGAAACCATAAGGTACATTGAAGATAAAGTTGGCAAAACCCTCCATGACATTGAAGCTAATGGTATCTTCAAAGATGCCACGCCACTGGCCGAGCAAGTGAAAACAGAGATAGATAAATGGGACTATCTTAAACTAAGAAGCTTCTGCACCTCCAAAGAAACAGTGACCAAAACACAAAGACGGTCTACAGAATGGGAAAGGATATTTGCCGAATACACATCTGACAAGGGGTTGATATCAAGGATATACAAAGTATTGGTTGAACTCCACAAGAAGAAAACATCCAACCCCATCAAAAATGGGGCAATGAAATGAACA
Source organism: Sorex fumeus (assembly GCF_029834395.1). Classification (NCBI taxonomy): domain Eukaryota; kingdom Metazoa; phylum Chordata; class Mammalia; order Eulipotyphla; family Soricidae; genus Sorex; species Sorex fumeus. Next base: position 12,483,442 of record NW_026606297.1, on the reverse strand, counting down.
GAAACTTTCTCAGAGAGGAAATCCGAATGGCAAAAAAGCACATGAGAAAATGCTCTACATCCTTAATCATCAGGGAGATGCAGATCAAAACCACAATGAGATACCATCTCACACCACAGAGACTGGCCCACATTCAAAAGAACAAAAGCAACCGATGCTGGCGCGGATGTGGCGAGAAAGGGACACTCCTTCACTGTTGGTGGGAATGCCGACTGGCTCAGCCCTTTTGGAAAACAGTATGGACCATTCTCAAAAAATTAGAAATTGAGCTCCCATTTGACCCAGCGATACCACTCCTGGGAATATACCCCAGAGAGGCAAAAATGTGTAGTCGAAGTGACATCTGCACTTGTTTGTTCATTGCAGCACTCTTTACAATAGCCAGAAACTGGAAGAAACCTGAGTACCCGAGAACAGATGACTGGTTAAAGAAACTTTGGTACATCTACACAATGGAGTACTATGTAGCTGTTAGAAAAGATGAAATCATGAAATTTACATACAAGTGGTACAACATGCAAAGTATCATGCTAAGCGAAATGAGTCAGAAAGAGAGGGATAGACATAGAAAGATTGCATTCATCTGGGGGATATAAAGTAAGAAAATATGAGATTAATACCCAAGAATAGCTGAGATCAGCACCAAGAGAATAACTTACAGGCCAGTCGGGCATTCTAGGGGTTAGGGCAGCTCAGATAGTGAAGGGAGCACCAAATAAAGGGTGTTTGGTGGATCCTCCCAGGAGGGGAGATGCATGTTGAAAGTAGACTATGGACTGAACATGTTTGCCACTCAAAGCCTCTTTTGCAGACCACAACACCCAAAAGGTGAGAGATAACAAAAGGGAATGCCCTGCCACCGAGGCAGGGTGGGATGGGGGGGATGTGGGTGGGATGGATATTATCCATGGTGGTGGAAAATGGGCACTGGTGGAGGGATGGGTATTTAATCATTGTATAATCAAAACCCAAGCACAAAAAATTGTAAATCTACAACTGTACTTCATGGTGTTTCACTAATAAAAAAAAATCATCATCAAAGTTAAATTCTTGCTGTCTTCAATATCTTATCAGTGTAATTGAATTGTGTAGTTAATATTATGAGCATGCCATAGATCAATTAGACACAATAAGTAAATGATTTTTGACGCAAATAATATAGGGGAATGGGAGAAAAGAAATGAGAAACTCAATACACTTCTGTTGTAGCTATAACAAGGTATCACAAATTGAGGAGCTTAAGTATTATTAATTCATTTTCACAGTTATTTATCTAAAAGTCTGCTTTCTGGAAGCATCTGTGTCATGATTTTTTAATCATCCCTTTGTAAACCTCAGTGACTCCTTGGCTTTAGAAAGTATTTTTTTCTCTGAATATATTGAGCTTCTATATTCCTGTCTGATTCCATGTCCAAACTTCCCTTATATAAGAATTTTTTGATATACAACATTAGAGTCTGTCTAATGACCTTGTATACGGTTCCTTTGCAATGCCCATCTTTCCAAATACAGCCACAGTAACAGGTACTTGAGAATTGGAACTTCAACATTTTCTCAAGAAAAGTTATAATTAATTCCCCTGATAACATGGTTCTAAGCATGATATCAGGTATGTTTTGAAAAAAAATCAAAATAGCATCTAGAAATGAAGACTGTCACAAATTGAAGCTTGATGCACAGACTAATGAACAATTTTAGCAAAATAAAGATAAAATTGATTATCACAGTAGTATATCTGGTGAATTATCCAGCGTGCAGTGAGGATGTATGGAAATCTTAGTAAACATGAGACAGGTATAAAAAAAACTTATAAAATAGCCAGCCACTTTAGATCTAAGAGGAAATACTTGTGAGGATAAAATCAATATAGGAAAACAACACAATTAATCAAAGAAATCTAAAAACTTCTTAGAAATAAAATCTGCTCTCTCCTTCAATGACATATTTGAACATATCTCTGAAGAAATAATACAATGTTCCATATATATATAAACAAATATATACAATATATAATACAATATATATAATACAATATATATAATACAAATATATAATACAATGTTCCATATATATATAAACAAATATATATATATAAATGTTCCATATATATATATAACAAAGAAAAGACAATTCCAAGCACACTGTTAACAGGACCAGAATGAAATTGAAATGAGGAATTGCAAAGGTAATTGTGTATCTGAAAGCAATGAGAAGTAATTAAAATCAGCATCAGGTAGACGTACAATTAAATGCATTCTTTATGCTCTTGTAAAGATTTGGCTTGTATTGAAAAAGGAAGTTTCATACTGGAGTGATATTGATAGGATTTTATTTACATCTTTAAGGTCTTGACCCAATCTGAAATGTGGAACTCTTCTTTCTTGGTGGAGCAGAGAGAACTGCAGGACTAAGATGGCCAAGTGAAACCAATTCAGAGACTATTATAACATTCCCAGTGGGAGAAAGGACTCTGCTATTTAAATAAATAAAGATTTAAATAAGACTAGATGGGAAATTCTAGAATTTTGAAGGCAACAAAGTTATTTCTTTTAGGTCCCTTGCTAGATGCATCAGTTTGGGGACCATTGAATACTTCATGTATGATAAACCAAGGAGGTATAAAACATAATAATAACGATAATAATGACAATGAATTCCCTTAAAGTACTATTAAACTTGCAACATTTTGATTAAATTGCTTATATTAAATAAGAACTGGAAAATCGCTGATATAATATGCAGCTTGAACGTGTGATCTAAAATACGTTGAACCTACAGAAAATTAATGAAGCGATGACAATGTGATGGAATAATTTGTTACTTACATAGCTAAAGTGGGCAACTTTCAGGTATTAAATTAAGGATTTAGAATGCTAAGTGGTTTTTCTTTTTGTATTTTAGACATTGTGATTTACAAAATTGTTGGTTACAGAGTTTTTGGCATTCAATGTTAGAACTTCAAACTTACCACAAGTGTCAGGGACATTATTTTTAAGAGTTTCTTCTAACTTTGGAGATTTAGAGTGTAAAGAAGTTTAGATAGAATTTTTTTGTTTTTTAAAAATCACACAAGAGTATTCGATATGCCAGACACAGTAACAACAAAGTCTCCAATGGAGACGTTACTGGGCCCGCTCGAGCAAATCGACGATCAACGGGAGGGCCTTTACCTTTACCTTTACCTTTAAAAATCACATAAGGACATGGTTGTTGGCACTGTGTTACTCTAAAATAAACTCCTAAATTGCATTATACATGTAAATATATATTTAGAATTTCTAATTTCCCATCTCTGATATAATTACTTCTGAAACAAAACTAAAATGTTATTTTTGCATATGTATAACATTTAAAACATATTTTATGAAAATAAAGGAATTTAGCAAAGCTTAATTTAGTCTATTAATCTGAAAGAATATATTCTTTACAAGATTAAAATGAAATATATTCTTTACAAGATTAAAATGCAATTCAATCTCAGAGTTGTGCATAAAAGTAAAACTTTTAATAGGCTTTAATTCACTTTTGGACTTTAAAATCGTTCTCCTGTATTGTGTCTAAGAAAATTATAAGCTTAAATGTACATACATGATCAGCTTGGCAACTGCCAGAAACAAAGATTTTTCTATCTGAAATTTCAGGATAACAATGATTTTTGTTTATATATAGTTATCCCTTATGGTCGGACATATAGGTAGGGCCCATAGAGTAGGGCTAATGAATGAGACCATCTTGATGTACAAATCAATATTGTGACTCTCAGTGTTTACAGTTGTCAGCTTTAATATTTCCCTATTCTTGTCCTAGTTAATTTATATTTAAAGACATATAACCATCTCAGTAACACTTAAGTAGTATCTGGTTGAAGTTTTAGATTTTTAGTTTTCTAATAAGAATTGTCATTTGACTTATTTTTGGTGCATTTATTGGTGATCTATGTATCTTACTTGCGGCATGTTTTATACAAAGGTCCTGATTCATTTTCAGCTCAGTTGTTCTTAGTCTTATTATCTTAATATGCATTGTATTTGACATTAAGCTGATACTTGTTCCCCGGCACAATTGCATGTTCTAGAATAACTCAGAATCATAAGCAAATGTGAATTCCTGGTACAAATTCCAAAAAAGTACTTGGAAGCAATGTTGCTTCTCATATTCAACTAACATCCTCATATGTCACCTTTAAATTGACTCCTTTGCAATTTACCAAATTCTATTTTACCATTTTCGACTGATAAATTTGTCCTTAACCTGGAACTCCACTCAACCTGGGCACATTAATCATGCATTCCGCCTTTATCTCCCCACAGTTCCTGAAGGTGTTTTAGCTTTTTCTTCCAGAAGCTGAGAACAATAAACTTCTCAATTTCAATGTTTCTTATGCTTTGTTGATTAATTTATTATTATCATTATTTTTGTTTGTGTCGTGGTGACACCTGGGTGTGTTCAAGGCTTACTCCTGGCTCTGTACTCAGGATCACTCCTAGTCATCGCAGTGGACTATATGAGATGTCAGGGATCAAATCCGGGTCAACTAACCATGTGCAAGGGAAATCCCTACCTGCTGTACTGTTTATTGCTCCAACTCCTGAAATTTAATTTTGTCTTACCATCTAGGGATGGAGAGATAGCACAGCGGTAGGGCGTTCGCCTTACAAGCGGCCAACAAGGCCGACCCAGGTTCGATTCCTCCGCCCCTCTCGGAGAGCCCGGCAAGCTACCGAGAGTATTCGATATGCCAGACACAGTAACAACCAAGTCTCCAATGGAGACGTTACTGGGCCCGCTCGAGCAAATCGACGATCAACGGGAGGGCCTTTACTTTACTTTACTTTACCATCTAGTACCATCTGCTTTTATAACAGATAATCTTTCATTTTCTTTGTTATTTTATAATAAAAGATAATTCATATGGAAAATTTATAGAAAAATCCTATTTTTAAATTTCTAGACATTTTTGCCTCTTAAAGGGAAAATTTTAGTTTATGTCTTTTAAACATAGTTAAATATACTTAGAGAAGAACTTCTACCACAGAGCTGCATAATTGATTGTTTTTGTATTTGTTGGTTCTGAACAATGTCCGTCACTTATAGAATTGGACCATATCAGCCCAATGTTCCTGTTGGTATAGACTATGTGATACCTAAAACAAGGCTTTACTGTAAACTGTGTTCACTCTTTTATACAAATAAAGAAGTTGCAAAGAATACTCATTGCAGCAGCCATTCTCATTATCAGAAATTAAAGAAATTTCTGAATAAATTGGCAGAAGAACGCAGGCAGAAGAAGGAAGCTTAAGATGTGCAAGAAGCTAAATTATTTCAAAGAAAATAATGCTTCTTTGTTTTTAATGTTAACCTTTTCTAAATATAATACTGATAGTTAGAAAACTATTGTATTCTTTCTGTTTTAGTGGAAAAGTAATAGATGTCTGTTCATGTATTAAATGGAATAGCAAAAATAAATATGCAGTTAAGTTAATGGAGATTGTTTTTGTTTTATCAGAACAGTAACAAAAGTACTTTGTACACTTTGATTTTGTAAAGCAACTTAAGCCAACATGCACCACTAAAAAAAAGATACATTGAACCATTCAGAGAAATTAAATTTAGTAGTTCCACACTTCAAAGAAATGTCAAAGCTTTTGATTCCATTTAATAAAGAACAAAACCAATATTTTTAATTTTAATTATTACTGTCATCTGAAACGTTCCACATTTAATCTGAGGCTTGAGGAGTTTTCTTTTGGAGTTGAAAGTTTTTTTTTGGTTGTAGCGTTTTGGAGAATTTCATGTCAGATCGGTGACTAAAATGCAGGTACACTTTTTTTGTCATGCTGTTGTTTAGGTATTAAGTAATTTGGTTTAGATTTTGTAATTCTTTTCCCTGCGTTTCTGCTAGATTTCTTATTCTAGTAGTCAATGTACTTTCAATGAAATGTAAAAATGTTCCCGTTTTCTTTGAACAGTATTAATTTTGTGAGATCTTATTGCTTGTCACTTGAATCCTGTAGCTGTCATACATCTGGTATAAGCAACATTTGGTTTTTGAAGTGTGTAGACCATCTCCATATTTTCAAGATGTAATTTTACATTTCTGCCTTTTAAAAACAGTTTGGGCCTAATCTAAATGCACACTTCCAATTCACATACCTGCACATGTAACTTTGTGAACAAAAATTTGCATGTATGATCTGTGTTTACTTGTAACTTTCTGGTTATATACTGCTTATATCTGCAGATTCAAATTTCTGACGTAAATACCAATGAAAAGGACCAAGGCTAAAAAAAAATGTCCATCACTGCCTTTGGGTAGTCAATTTTTGTTGTATACATTTTTAAATTTATTCTTTAATTTTCTGCAAGTATCTATCTTATGCATAAACATTTTGAATACTGGCAGGTATTGATGCTAATTTTTTTCCCATATATACTCATACCACATCTCTTTTATTGTTATTGTTACATTGGAGAGCCCAGCAAGCTACCGAGAGTATCTCACCTGCACAGCAAAGCCTGGCAAGCTCCCCATGACATATTCAATATGCCAAACACAGTGACAACAAGTCTCACAATGGAGACATTACTGGGTCCGCTCAAGCAAATTGATGAACGACGGGAGACAGTGCTACAGATACAATGCTTGCTTCAATATACACATATAAATATTGTATGTATTTTTAACTCATTTGAAATAAAAGTAATTTCAAGCAAAAAGTGAAAACTTTCTTGTCAAAGAATTTAATATTGTTAATGAAAAACTAATTGATCTATGTCAATTTGAGATTTTATGTCTTATATTAATAGAGCTCCTTGCATATATAATTTTATTTAATTCAAGTTGGAAAAATATATGACACTATTTCTTCAGATATTCTTTCTGTCTCTTTCTATCTTCTTCAGAAAATTTATTGGTGGATACCTTTTCTGGTATCCTCTATACTCTTCAGGATGAATCTGTTTGTTTTGAATTTTGTTCTGCAAATGGTATATTCTGAAAGGTTCCAAAAGCTTCTATCTAATTGAATCTACTCCTGAATCCACCGAGAGAATTTTGTAGCTTTCTTAATTTAATTTCAGCTCCAAAATTCTTTATTTTCAGTTTGAAATTCTATATTTGACTTCTTTCTACATTTTCTCTTCGTTGACATCTATATTTGAAATTCTATATTTGACTTCTTCCTACATTTTCTCTTTGTTGACATCCTTGCTGATTTTTATATTCCTCTCCTCTTCCATGAGTTTCCCTGTCACAACGAGCATATTGAAGACAGTGGATTGGCTATCTTTGACTAGAGATTTTATATTTTGGTTTCTTTTCTTGTGAGTTACTCAATTTACCTGTTTCTTTTTATACTTAGTAAAAGTTTTGAGTGATGATATTTGAAATCTGTTACCCTCATCAGAAATTTTTATTACTTGCTGAAGGCTTTTATCACCCATTTGTACACTGACTTCGCCCATATTAATTTTGTATAATGTGTCGTTCTCGTATTCTCATCACTCACTGATGCTTCTGCCCATTCCCACTTTGTCTTCATTCAACTTCTTGTCTGGCCAGTCGCCACATTGCTTAAAACATTTTCTCTCCGAAGTTAAGTGCATTCTGACTTCAACAAACAGTCCTCTGCCTATGTGTCTGATTATGTTCCCTCATGCAAAAATAACAGACCATCAACTTTCTTTTCTTTTAATTTAAATGTCAGTTTTGTAGAAGAAACAAGGCCCCTACGTGGTACTTATCAATTTTATTTGAGTTTTGATTTGCGTTTCTATAATGATTAAAGGTGTTGGTATTGAACATCTTTATATTTTCTATATGAGGTTGTATGCTCACCTTTTGGTTTTTGCCTCTTTTGTCTCTTGATCACTGAGTAGTGAGAGTTTCTTGTATGTTCTACATATTAGATCTTATGTAACTTATATGTGTTTTCATTTCTCTCATACTGACTTGGAAGCACATGTTTTCTGAACAAGTGTTTTTAATTCTTCTGGGTAAATAAACAGGACTAAAGTGGCCAGACTTTTGAAAAAAATACCAAAATATGATTGTGTCAAATTTCCATTTCACCCAGCAGTGTGAGTCAGTTTCTCCATATTCTTAGCAAACCTTAGTTATCTTTTTGTTTTCAGGCATTCCAAATATTAAAAAAAAAATAAAATTTTCTAGTAACAAAGTCTTATACGCTTCTTTTCATGTCCTTCATTTTTGTTTATTTGGTGGCCAAACTTGGCTGTGCTTAGGACTTACTCCTAGACTTGCTGTGCTCAGGTGTAATTCTTCACCGGGATTTGGGAACATATGGGGTGCTGGGGATCAAACCCAGGTTTTCATATGCAAAGATGCTCCTATTTGTTGTACTATCATTCCAACCCCAGTATGTTTAGTTTTCATATACAGTGTGTGTGTGTGTGTGTGTGTGTGTGTGCTAATAGGCCTAGATGGAACCAGGATTGATATTACTGTTCCTGTCCACTACTTTTATAACCTAACTTTCTGAATAACAATTACATTGGCATGACTTATGATTTACTAGGAATAAAAACCAGGAACTCACAGAAGAAATGCCCTCTATGACTAAAACTAAAACTATGACTAAAACTAAAAATGACTAAAACTAAAATGTTATCTTTGGCCCGGACATGAATTATTTAGAATGACAGAAAGATCTTCTCATTTACTTATTTGTTGCCTTTTTTTAAGGATAGGAAAATAGTAAATCATTTTTAATAACATTCACTACATTTATTAAATGACATGATCCTTTATGGGAAGAGAAAAAGTGTCATATTATTATTTTAAATAAAGGCTATTACTCTAAATATTTTTAAAAGATTTTTGGGGGTTAATTATAAAATTTTACTTCAAAATTAAAGCTGCATTAATAATTTTATGTCTAGTGGCTGAATATTACATTGTTAGAGTTCAAGAGATCTTCAATGAATAAACGGGCATATTAAATGTACAAAAATAGGCCATTCATACAATCATTTGTAATAAGAAAAAAGAGGAGCCCAGAAATAAGCAAAAAGAAATGTTTTATTCCAAGCATAATCTTTTCATCTCCAAACATTCTTGTTCAACCACAAAAATGATGTTAATGAATTATGTCTCAACAATGCCACCAGGTTAAATTTAGTCATCTTCTATTAAGAGGAAGAAATACTACAAAGAAGGAATATAGAGAGGTGACACAGGTAATAATCCGAATGCCCTCAATTATGGCTCATCAAAAAGAAGTAGATGCTGAACTCACTGGCAATCTTGCTTAGATTTCTTTGATTTGGTCTTTATTCACAATTAGTTTTTTTTTTTTCTGCAGGGGTGGGGTGGGGATGTCACACCCGGCGATGCACAGGGAGTACTCCTGGTACATGCAGTCAGGAATTAGTCCTGGTGGTGCTCTGGGGACCTTTTGGGATGCTGAGAATCAAACCCAGGTCAGCCATGTGCAAGGCAAACGCCATACCCGCTGTGCTATCGCTCCAGCTCCTAGTTTTATCTCAATGTCCCGTTCCCTAAGTTCTTTTTAATGAATCTCCAGAGGAAGCATGAATGAAAACTTCACTGTATCACTGTTCTCCTCGTATTTATCGATTTGCGAGTGGGCTCAGTAACATTGTGAGACTTGTTACTGTGTTTGGCATATCAAATACGTCACAGGTAGCTTGCCAGGCTTTGCCGTTCGGGAGAGATACTCTCTATACCTTGCCGGGCTCTCCAAGAGGGGCAGAGGAATCGAACTCGGGTCAGCCATGTCCGCTTAGTGCAAAGCAAATGCCCTACCCACTGTGCTATATAATACATACATATATATATATATATATATAATGATCAAGGAATCATTTAGTTTAGATTATTTTTCTTCTTTCAATTATTCAAACCCTAAATTATTTAATTTTATGTGCTTGTAAAATAAATTTAGAACAAAATGCCAAGTTAAATCAGGAGATTTTGAAACACTGGTTTACTCTTACTTCAGCAGTTGTTAAGACTCAGATATTATACATAACATACATATCATACATAACAATGGAGAGGAAAAAAAGAGGGTGAAAAATAAACATGGATGTTTACCTTAAAAATAAAAAAGTCTTCTTGGCAGCTGTCAAATAACATGGAAAACTGACTTAGTTATGATTAGCTTCAGGTCATTTAACATGTTTAGGCATTTATTACTAAAATGACACCAATGACCTCTACAACTGATTAGCTTCTCCATTTAAATGTTCACTGAGAATATATTTTAAATGGCAAGATAACTACTGTTATGGCACTTTGTTTTACTTAGGGTCTTAATTGCTGCTTTTCCACATCCATAGAGTGCCGTTAGTAATTTTAATAATTAAGTTTTGGAAGATTGTTATGTTAATTTAATTAAAACCACTCTGCCAATTGTTCTTGTTATTTTGCCTTGTCTTATTGCCAGTACTTTCAGAAGCTGAGGAAGCTTAAAATTTGCGATGGATTTTTCTTTTTTTTGGTTGAAAATGAGAACCATTATAAAATTTTATTTAGTCATGAATCCAAATGGCAATGCACTATAGTAGGGTTGTAGGACTGTCAGCTAGATATTATCGTCTGGTGATTTAATGCTGACTGTTCTCCACTAGCTCCATGGTAACCTGATTTCGTTGCCTTGAAGTAGTAAACATGCTGCTTGACATCTAAATTCATGCAGAACTTTTGCCAAGTCACAGCATCTACCAATGTTTTTCAGTCGAATGGGCCAAGGGAATGACAAGGAAGGCCAAGAACAAGGCTTTGACTTTAGAGTCTTGATATTGATCACAGAAACAACTTGGCTAGAGAAAGTGTTTTTAAAACACAGAGTTTGCATGCGGGTTAGTAAATTGATGGTAGCAGTAGGAAATATGTAACAAATACAAATGAAGAAGATGTATAATAACTAATACTTTCTAGGAATAAGAATCCCAGGATCAGAACCTACCTTGGAATTTTTGAAACCTTGTAAACACATTTGCCTGTCAGATATTATTTTCAGGAACTTTGATCTCAAATATAAAATCAAAGAGTATAGTAATCACCCTAAATTGCAAAAACAGTAGCTAAAATTTACACATTGGAATACAGGCCCACTTAGAGGAATCCAGTGTTCTGTATGTTTGCAATTGGGGATAGTGATTTACTGCTAAAACCGTGTGTTATACAAATTTCTATAAGCTTAACGTTTTGCACAATTTTATATTTAATATTTTTGTTATACTCTAAAGTGCTAATGAAGGAATAGAGGTTAAGCAAATTAAAAATAAATAAATCATTAGAAGGTGTCATTCCTTCATTTCCCTCCATTATCTCTTGTATATTCACTAAAAATAAAAGATGAGGGGGCCTCGCATGGCGGCTCTCTCTCTCACCACCCGTGTTTGGTAGTCTCACCCATGTTTGGCTGCTTCCCCCACCTGAGGAGGCTGTTGTTGGTGGGCAGGTGAAGGAAGGAATAAAGGCCAGGCTGGTTGGCCTCAACTGCAGTTTGTTACAATCTCATCTCCATTCACTTCTGTTTCTCCCTTTGCTTCTCCCTTCAGCCCCATGCTATTTCATTCTCCTTCCCAATCCCACTTCATTCTACTTCTTGCTCTGGATTCCCCAGGCCCCTCTTGCAGCCTAGTTAAATCCCAAAGCATTAGGGGTTGGGGCAATAATTACACGTAGGTGTGATCATACAATCAATAGAGGCAAAGTCTTTCCATCAAGGAAAACTTCTAGGACTCAGCAGGATGACCCACCCAAGAGCGGAATCCCATGGGTGTGTTTTTCCTCTCCTTCTCCAACAAATATATCACAAATCAAATCACAAATCATCCTGTTATTCCTGTTATTCGTCGATTGCCTCGAGCAGGCCCCAGTAACGTCTCCTTCATCCTAGCCCTGAGATTATATTCAAGGCTCTTTAGGAGAATGAGACCCATCATTGTTACTGGTATTTGGCATATTGGGTACGCCACGGGGAGTTTGCCAGACTCTGCCCTGTGGGCAGGCTACATACGGTAACCTGCCAGTTTGTTGTGAGACGTTACTGGTGTCAGCTCGAACAAAATCAATGAACAATGGGAGGACAGTGCTACAGTGCTACATTTCTACCCCTAACAGGGTCCTAATCTCATTGCTACTTTTGGGATCATGACAGCATTTGCCCATGTCCATCCTCTCAATTTATAGTTGAGTATTGTGGTGTTTTTGCCTGACCCATTTCAATGCCAGGGTAGCTCACAGGTTGCCCTGGGTCCATTGGGTGCCTGCTTTTGTGTTGCTAGGAATAAAGGGCAACTGAGACTTAAGTCAAGGAAGCAGATGCCCCAGAGTGAGGATTGTTTGGAGACAATTTACTCCCAAGTTACAATAGCATAATATCAACTGTCTACACAAAAAATACATTGTTTTAAAGTAAACTATTCAAAAGATAGAAGGAGAGGAGAAAGGCAATAGTAACTTATAATGCAAGTTCAGTATCCTTAGAAGGATCTGACCTTACACTGTCACTGCCCTCCCATTGTTCATCGATTTGCTCTAGTGGGCTCAGTAACATTGTGAGAATTGTTGTTACTGTTTTTGGCATATAGAATACATCATAGTAGCTTGCCAGGCCTTGCCCTGTGGACAAGATACTCTTGGTAGCTTGCCAGGCTCTCCAAGAGGGGCAGAGGAATCAAACTCAGGTCGGCGTCCTGGTCTGCCTCGTGCAAGGCGAATGCCCCACCCACTGTGCTATCGTTCCGGCCCTCTGACCTAACAAATTAATAGAATTTTATTAGGGAAAAAGCTGATTAATTGGTTTGGGAGGAGAGCACAGAGAAGAGGTTACAGAAAAGCAAAGGAATGGGAGTGATGTGGGAGCACTATGATGGGTATAACCCGATAAACCTAAGCTCCCTGTGGCAAGGGAGAAAGGACAAACCAATGTTATCCTACAATTTCTTTCCCTCCTCACTCCCCATGGTCACCCCCCCTTGAAAATTTGAGACCATGATATTTCTTCCTGCTTGAAATTTGTCTCTCCACTCACATTAATCAATTTCATATTGCTTTTTCTCCAATAAAGATATTAGTGTATCTATAAAATAAAATTGTTGAAACTGCAGACAGAGATTAAAAAGTCTATTACTAATGCTTTGTTCATGATCACGATTATGATCACGTTCATCCTGTTGTCCGTCGATTGCCTCGAGCAGGCACCAATAACGTCTCCTTCGTCCTAGCCGTGAGATTTTAAAAAGTGCCATATTGAAGACTCTTTCAGGGTCAGGAGAATGAGACCATCATTATTACTGGTATTTGGCATATTGGGTACGCCACGGGGAGTTTGCCAGACTCTGCCATGTGGGCAGGTTACATTCCATAGACACCCAGATTGTCCAAAGTAAAAACGACATAGTAAGAGTAATGCTTTGTTATTTTCTCAATATTCGGTGATATAATTTAAACCTTCTGTCTGTCCTCCCGTTGTTCATCGATTTGCTCGAGCGGACCCAGTAACATCTCCATTTTTGAGACTTGTTGTTACTGTGTTTGGCATATTGAATACTCTCGGCAGCTTGCCGGGCTCTCCGGGAGGGGTGGAGGAATCGAACCCGGCTCAGCTGGGCTGACTGCCTGTAAGGCAAACGCCCTACCGCTATGCTATTTGATATTCATTTAGTGAAGAAATGGCCTATTCTTAAATGTTGACAACTTCTGAAACTGTTCTCAGTCAGTAAAAAAATAATCCCTTTAGATCCTCTTCTTAATCATTTTTTCTCAAAACACATTATCTTTATAATCAAACTACATGTGATACCTGAGATTTGAAAGAAGGCCATGAGGAGGCAGTCTATTCTATGTAACTGCAGTGCATTCTATATAATTTCAGTCTAGGTTAACTCCCACCAGCAAACAGTATCTATTTCCAATAATTAATTGGGAACTATCTTAATAATCCAACCACAGATAAACTTACAAATAACTCTAGCACTCAGCTTCTTTTTAACTTTTACAGTATATGTGGTCTCAAAAAATTGCCCAGGTCATCCAGGTCAATCCTTAGAAATATGATAGGAAACACATATTTTTGCATTATCATTAAACCTTATGATGTGTTATCTAGATATAAACAACTTGGATAACTTGTCATATGTCATTATCCATTACCACAAATGTAATGCCTTATTCCTGCTATAATATATATACATACATATATATATGTCAATATCAACCTTATACCTGTCATTTATTTGAAATGTATTACTTAGGATTCTATCTTATCTTGGACTATAATCATTGCCTTGATAAATTTTATTCATCAATCATTCATTCATTGAAGAATATATATCTCTGCGTAGTCTATAAGATGCCAGGTAAACAGATGTGGAGACATATGTCTGAATGTTCAGAATCTAGGAATAAATTAATTCAGAGTTAGACATATTGATATGAATAAAGCCCAATAAAAGTATCAATACCATCAGAAAATAATACTAACAGAAGCCCAGGTACTGTGTCAAATTTTGTAGTACAATCACTTGTTCAATTCTCAATTGTATTTGTTTGTTTTTCTATTTATTTTCTTTGTCTGGTTTTGGGCCACACATCTGGCAGGGCACAGGGTTACTCCTGACTCTACAGTCAAACATCACTATGGGGCATACACAGGGGAATTTCTGGGATCCTGGAGAATTGAACGCAGATAGGACATGAACTAAGCAATCACCCTATTTCCTGTTCAACCCTTCTATTTTCATTTTAGTGTAAGTTTTGAATAGCTGTCAATTTTTTAGCTCCATTAAGGCTTTTGATAGAAAATGATAACCTGTTCTTCCCACTTCCTACAGGCTTTAACTTTTAACTCTTTTAGTGAATTTCTATTATTTTTCTCCAACTTTAATTAACACATTTATACTATTAATCGTGTTTGAATGTTTTAGTCATCTAATTATACTCATGTGGAATTATATTTCACAATTTCAAATATATATTTCACCCAAAATTTTTTCTTCTTTCACCATTTAATAATATTCACTGAACATTTTTTATATGCTGGTTAATTTTCCTGGGCTGGAGTGATAGCACAGCAGGTAGGGTGTTTGCCTTGCATGCAACTGACCTGGGTTCGATTCCTCTGCCCCTCTCAGAGAACCCGGCAAGCTACCAAGAGTATCTCACCTGCACGGCAAATCTTGGCAAGCTATTCATCATGTATTTGATAGAACAAAAACAGTAACAACATGTCTCACAATTTGTTGTGAGACATTACTGGTGCCTTCTCGAGCAAATCAATGAACAACTAGAGGACAGTTCTACAGTGCTGCTGTTAATTTTCCCAAGTATTAAATTCATTAGTAAGCAAAAACAGATCAAAATCACTCATCTCATACAGATGCCATAAAGAAGAATAAAAAAAGAATATAAATTATCAATACAATATCAGGAAAAATTTAAAGGATATTATTAATCAATACACACTAGGGTAGGAGAAGAATATTTGAAGTTGCTTTAAAGAAAGATAGGGTACAAATTGCAAAGTACCAGATACATATACATCTGTATATATGTGCACACGCACACACACACACACACACACACACACACATATATATATGAATCAAGTGATATTTGAGTATATTTGTGAATGATATTAAGGATTAAGGTTTAGTCATTTAAATATGATCATAAAAGCATCCAAGACTGAGAGAATGACAAATTTCTTACACTAGTGCCTATCTAGATTGGATCCTGTGGTTTAGCAAGGAGGCTAGCTTAGCTGGAATAAGTGTGTTTGTGTTGATTGCGGTGAAAAAAGGAAATAAATGGCTAGATTATGTGGGAACTTGTCAACTTTAGTTCCTTATGTGTGGATAGGGAGTTTTAGCAATGTGAGTAGAGAAATGACCAGACTCATTAAAAATCTGTCTGCTTTGTTGGAAATAGACCATAGAATTTCAGATGGAGTAGGAAAGACAGAGATTAGATGGCAGAAAATGAAAGATGAGGATAGAATGCTAAAAAAGAAGTTGGCTCCAGAGTCACCGGTACAAGCAGTCAGCATTCCTCACTGACCTGAGCTGTTGCTTCTACAGACATGTACTGTCCTTGAACTGGTGGGTTCATAACCCAGGAGATGAGTCGATGAATGTCGCTCTACTAACTGAGAGCTGCAGACAGGAATGGGGCAGTGTGTCTTACCCTCTGGCTCTAGTGTCTTAAATTGATCTTGCAACAAGGCATCTGCCAGCAGTAGTGCTGGATGGACAAATGGTAATGTGCCTGTCAGCATCTCTATTAACATGAAAAGTCCCCCTTGCTTACTTCTCCAGCTCCTGCTTCTAAATGCAGAGGACATGCTCTAGGCCACCTTTAAACTACTTCTTTTTGTGCTTGACCTGAACAGATTTGCATATAGCCCTCTCAGCACACAATCTGTTCCCAGAGTCTTTATTGTTGTCTTTACTATGGACTTCTTACATCCTCAAATTCGAAGATGGGTATGTCGCTGGTCCTTTGTGTTTCAAGGCATTGGAGCACCCAAATAGAATATAAACCATATACACTCCAGGGAGAAACTCCTTATTTAGTTAGTTAGTATTGGAGGCCATACCCCGCAGTGCTCAGGACTTATTCCTGCTTCCTCCTGACTCTGTATTCAGGGGTCATCCTGGCAGGGGTTCATATGCGGTGACTGATATTAAACTCAGTTCTGCCATGTGCAAATCAAGAGCTCTATGTGTTGTAATCTCTCTGTCCCCTACTCCTCCACAAAATCCTTATTTAATATTTGTCCTCAGCTGTGTGTGTAGATTGACCTTTCTGAAATGACCTTTCCTCCCCTTGCTGATGGTATTCTTGTTTTTCCTTGTAAACAAGCTGATCTGCTCATCCTCAGTTTTGTTCCATATGTAGCTTCTGTGTTTCAGGAAAGAAGTTGAGCCTAGGATCTCCTAACTCTGCTCTCTTAAGATGCCTTAATAACTTCACACTTTGCACAGAATTTATTTCTGGAGATACTCAGCTGGATTGCCTCCTTTCTCATGGAAACTTGATTTCTGCCCTGGATTCTGCATTATTTAATTTCTCTTTTCTTGGTTTTTTCTTCTCCCTTCAAACAGAATACTTAAAGAACATAACAAAGCTATGCAGGTGTCTTGTTTAAAAGAAATAAGATTAAGAACACACATGTTAAAATATGTTACTTACCAATATTTGCCTAATAATCATTTGCTCTCATTTTATTACCTAACATTCTAGCTCCATGGAACTCTAAGAATTCTTTACATTTTCCTTTGTTATTGACTTCTTTCCTCCCAGCAGTGGAAGCTTTTATTTCATTTTCCTAAATGTTTTTTTTTATATACTGGTTTATTATTTCTATAAGCTTTTAAGTGAACATTTTAGAGTCTTCAACCTAAAATGTCATTATTATTCTTTTTTTTTCCTTAATTTTTATTAGTGAAACACCATGAGGCACAGTTGTAGACTTACAAATTTTTGTGCTTGGGTTTCAGCTATCCTAAATGTTATAAAATCTTATGAGTTTAACTATGTGTTTATCATTTCAAATGTCCATCTTTCATACTATCAAATATATTAAATTTCTCAAGTCTTAGAAATTTTTTTTTCTTTTCTTAATTTCATTATGCGGTTTGCTTCCACCAATCTCAGGCGATCCAGGGATCATATCCAGAAGCCCCACCCTACCGGTACCAGATAAATACCTCATCGGCAGACCTCCACTACCTCTACTACCTCCACTACCCAGCACTGCCATGCTCCAGGCCACTTTCCGGATGCTCAGGCAGAGACTCATGCATGAGTGAAGCCCCACAGACTTGTAAGGTAAGCAGAACTTTGTGACTTTGGACCCCAGGCTCAACGGGAACCAAAAACAGAAATCCTCTGCCTGTTCCCACTAATCACCAGGGACCCATGGATCAAACACTTAAGCCCCACCCGGCCGTGCCCTGCCTGCTTCCACCAATATCCAGCAACCCATGGATCACACCCAGAAGCCCCACCCTACTGGTACCATATAAATACCTCATCGGTAGAACTCCACTATCTCCACTACCTCCACTACCAGGCCACCGCCACACTCTGGGCCGCTTCCCGGACCAAGCAGCTGCTTTGTGGCAGTGCGACACATCATGAGACACTTAATACTCATCTTCCAAGATTACTGCACCATATTTGATGGGGTTCAAATATGGTTTGAACCATGTGAACACCTGCCAGGGTAAGTAGAGGTTGCCCTATAGCCTCTATACCTCTCAGAAAGCCTGGCAAGCTCCCGAGAGTATCCCATTCACACAGCAGAGTCTGGCAAGCTATCCGTGGCATATTCAATATGCCAAAAACAGTAAATACAATGAATCTTATTCCCCTGACCCTGAAAGAGTCACCAATATGGCAGCATTAAGGATGAGAAAGGAGAGCCTGATAAAATCTCAAGGCTGAACTAGGCTGCCCAAACGAAGAAGGACTTCAATGACTGTCTATACTTTCAATGCAATTACACTGGCATCAGATGCATCCATTGATGACCTGATGGTACAAGCACAGAAGATCAAGTATAATTGAAACCCAAGCAAAAAGATCTGTAAGTCTACAACTGTACCTCATGGTGTTTCACTGATAAAAATAAAAAAAAAAAGAATCAGGGACTCTGTCTCCTTTGCCAAGGGATTGAAAATCAGATGGACTGGACATGTAATGCAATTTGGAGAAGATAACTTTGACTAGATCTGTTTTTGATCTGTTTTGACTGGATTCCACAGGACATCAAAAGATCGTGTTGCCTCTCACTTATGATATGGTCAGACTACTTCGTCAAGACCCTGAATGAATGGTTTGAGGTTCTTTGTGTTCCTAGCGATCAGACACCATTAGGCTACACTAGCATGAGAGAGGGATGAATGAAGACGTTACTGACGCTCAGTTAAAGAAATCAATGAATAATGGGATGTCAAGTGATCAAGTGATATTGATTTCACTATAGAGTCATTTTTTTCCTATTCTTAAATGCTGCTTGAAGCCTTACATTATCTCTTAATTGTGCCTTCTATCTGTGCTAAATTTTACCTTACATTTTTTTGAACTAGATTATAGAAATTTTCTGTATTTTATATTCCAAGCCATAGGATTTTTAAAAAGTTTTTTAAAAAAGTTTTTAAGAAAGTTTTTTATTTTCTCCAAATGAATAAATGACTATTATCCTGTTCCAATTTCTAATATTCTTCATATTTTCTTAGTCATTTGTGTTTATCTTAATAATTATTTCTCATCTCTTTAATTCTTTTGATATTAACAATTAGTTGCTCTTAGAAGAGAATACCTCTAGTGCTACAGCAACCATACAGTGAGGAGGTTGCTTACCTTGCACTCAACCTCTGAAGCATCAATTCCTGTTACCACATATGGTTCCCTGAGCTCTGTCAAGAGCAATCCCTGAGCATAGAGCCAGGAGAAAGCCCTGAGCTCAGATGGGTGTGCGCCCTTTCAGAAAGAAGGGGAGAAAAATGGGAAAGTAAGGGAAATGATGGGATGGAGAGGGAAAGGAAGAAAAGAGAAGGGAGGGAGGAGGAAGGGATGTGAGGGAGAATGGAGGTAAGGCAAGACAAAGGATTAGAAGAGAAAGAGGGGAAGGGAAGGTAGAAAGACAGGAGGGATGGGAGGGAGTGGAGAGGAAAGGCAAGAGAAAAGAAGAGGAGGGAATGGAAGGAGAGCAGGGAGAAGGGCAAGGAAGAAGAATAGGGGAGGGAAGGGAAGGGAAGGGAAGGGAAGGGAAGGGAAGGGAAGGGAAGGGAAGGGAAGGGAAGGGAAGGGAAGGGAAGGGAAGGGAAGGGAAGGGAAGGGAAGGGAAGGGAAGGGAAAGAAGAAAAAAGGAAGATAGAGAGGGGAGGGTAGGATGGGAGGGAGAAGGGAGGCAGTTGAGAGAGGAAGGGAGGGGGATGGGGAGAGAAAGGGTGGGAGGGGAGGTAAGCCAACGAGGAGGGAGGGAGGGAAGCTAAGGGAGGGAGGGATGAGAAGGGAGTGGAGGGCAAGGAAAGAAGAGGGGAAGATAAGTGTGGGAAGGGAGAAGAGGGGAGGGTCTATTAACATACCTTTTCATGGATCTGTATATATTCAAGCTATAGCAGATTTGGCAAGTTTTTGGATCTTGTGGGTCATGTCTTCATTGTTACAATCATTTATTTTACATCTCACATGGGCCCATTTTTGGGAATCTCCATGTCTAAGAGAGCAATTCCATTGTCAGTTTCTCTTGTCCTTTTGTCATCACTCAGTCTTCACCACCTATTGCCAAATCTTGCAGTCTGCACTATCTGTCTTAGTGTCCATCTTTGCTGTCCAAATGCTTGCTTATGCAGTGACCTTCATTAATATATATAGTGATAGGAGATATATATATATGTGTGTGTGTGTGTGTTTGTGATAGGATATATGTATATATATATATATCCTATCACTTGAATGTTTCTGTTTATTGGTTATATTCAAATGAAGCTTTGTGAAAGGACTGTGTGTGTCCTGTGAAAATAAGGTTTCTGAGATGGCCAATCTGATGACTTGATTATCTGATAATTTTTTTTCTGTGTTATCTCTTACACAAAGTTCTGAAGGCATATTATATAAATTGGTGGTTTAGTTTTACAAATGTACAAAAATGTGCTGCTACATTAGAGTCTGTATTATTGCAGGTACAATGCATCCTCGCAAGAATATTTTATTAGAATCTATTCCAACATGAATTCTGTTTACCTGAACTGAGTGCAGACATTCATACAGACTTGCAGAGAACTTTGTTTGTTTATTGTTTGTTTGTTTGTTTGTTTATTTATTTGGTTGGTTGGTTGGTTGTATTAGGGGCCACAAAAAGCAGTGTCTGGGGTTACTCCCAGATCTGAACTCAGGGGTCATTCTTGGGGGAGTACAGGGGACCATATGTGGTGTCAGGATGTAACCTGCGTTAATTGCTTACAGCACAAACACCCACTGTATTGCTTTTACCAGTGGATAAACACTAGTGTTGCTGAAATTTGTATATGTACTTTCTTTTATCCACTTGGCCCCCAGTTTTCATCATTTTCAATAACATTCGTTGTTTCTGGTTTATCACTTTCAGAACTTGTGTCTATTTTCCCGTCTCACATTCAAGTTTGAATATTTCATTTATTAACATAACTGTATTTAAAATCATTTTTTAATCTTACATCAATTAGTGACCAAGAAGACTTTTCTCTTCCTTTCAATGTATATTCTCAAAACTTTGAGATATATTTATGTGTCATGATAAATCATAACTTCTATTAATTACCATATTTTCATAGTTAAATATTCATTTTTCTAAATGTAATTTCTGTCTTTTCATATTAAATATACTTATGTTCTAATTTTTTAATTTTATACAATTTTTTCTGGTTCTGGTGATCCCTCTTTCTCAATTTAATTTTTTTGATATTAAAAAGTACTCTGAAGAAATAGAAACCAGTAAGTGTATTGAAATTTACACAGAGTAAAAGATATACTTTCAACTCTCTGAAGAGTTAGAAAGACTAAGATTAGACAATAGTCATTTCCCAGAAATAATCCCATGATCTGACATTTATTACTAAAACAATTTTTATTGTTTAGTTCCTTCTGTCAGGAATAATTTAGTATTTATGTGGCACTTCATGTTTCAGAATGCTCTTCAAACATTAATAAAACATTATTCTCTATATAACTGTCAGAGAGGTCAGCATAACTGCCAGTAACTAGAACCCCTAAATATTAAAATGGTGAAGAAGCTGCCATAATTGTCCTTGTTTCATGGTGTTAATTTTCAATCAACTAATTCTGATGGTAGTACAGTAACATTGATACTAGCATAAATAATCATGACTCAATAAAAAAAGCAGTCATTCAAAATTTGATCATACATTTAATCTACTATTACAGTGCATGAAGTTCCTTGGATTTATAATAAAGACAACTAACTATATCTGTAATTGTAAAAAAGATTTCATAGCAATTGTTACTTTTTCTAAAGCAAACACATTCAATAGTTTATTAAGTCAATAATCTACTAATAGGTATATCTAATATTCTATGGCGTAAGGACTATTCTATTAATCCATAGAGCAGATGATTCTAGAATACCTGGTATTAGCTATGACTTGTCCAGTACTGAATAATTTAATGTATATTGATTAGAGTTTAGAGGGTTTATTTTGTGTGTGTGAAAAAATGTTCCCAAAGGTCTATTTTACAAAAATATAAGTTCAAGTTGTATAAAGAAATAATGAATATACTAGACAATACAGGCAATATAATCATGAATAAGACAAATTTAGAAAATATGTATTTGTTTTCATAGTTTGAAAGTGTTACTAGTGGACATAATATCTGAGAATGCAGACTAGATTACTGCCTCTGTGAGCCTTTTTATAATTAATATCATTGAATTAATAAAATGAATTTGGAGTATATCCTCCACTATCTCAAGATACTTGGGACTGATTTGATATGAAAGGACAACCAATAAAAGCATTTATTTTTAAATAAAAATTAAAATGTACAGAAATATGTTCTTTATCAGAATATTTTTTTCTAAATAAAGCATATGTTGATAATTTGGCACACTATCAACACATTATTTATAGTACTTGTGCCTTTATAGGTAAGTTCACTCTTAATTATTCATATTGTTAAAATGTGTTATCTAATTCGCTAATTATGCTTAGTAGAGTCCCAATGTAGTAGTTATATTAAATAACTAAAGTTTGCTTTTAAAAAATGTTTTATATAGCTTTTTTCTCTCTGGAGAAGCCAGACTATGTTATCTCTTGAGCACCGTTTTTTGACTTTTTCTCTCTTATACTTTTCTAAATAAATTTATTTAATTAAGAACTATTTTGCTTCACTATACAAAATTTAAATTATTTTCTATTTTTAGAATGCAAGTATTCTATCTAAATATATTTTATTCCTTTATACAATTAAATGGGGACTACTTTGACCTTTGGTGGTCGTTCTGATTTTATTACAACTACTCAGATATGTCAGGGTAGCATTAAAATAAGCATTCAACATTTGGGTGAGCATGACTGTGTTCCATTAAAACTAAGTTAAAAATCTATACTGTTGTCCTAATTCAGCTAAATTTTTGTTTGCAGTCATAGCTGTGAAAATGTTATATTATTAGGTAAGTATGTTCTCACTGAGCTCTCTGGGATAAATATCCCACATCCTCTGCAATGGTAGGAGAAACTAGCAGTAGTTGGATTAAAGGATGACTACAATGTTTCTGCCATCATGAATATTTTTTAACATTTTCAAAGAGGCATTGTAAATTTCACATTATTAGCCTAATCCTTTAATATGCTGCTGTTCCTCATTTTTTAATTAGAGTGAAACTAACCTGTTCCTTATTATCTTCAAAACATTACATGATCCAACATGATATAACTTATTTTGGCTTTGTGACTCTCGCCACCAACCCTCTTATCAGCAGAACTAAAGTGATATTTTATGTTTTGATATAGACAGTTAATTTCCCTGTGGAGGCCTTTGTTCCTTTTCTCTGATATTTCTCCGTTCGTTTTTCTAATAATTTAGTTTGTTTTCTGTAGTGTAAAAGCTAAATCTATTGTTTTGTTACGACGCCATTTTCATATCTCATTAATACGACGCCTAGATAGGATCATTTGTAACTTTCCCCCATTCATTTGATAGTTTTAGTAGTAATCATGGGACTGAAAAAAAAAGAGCAGAAATTAAATTGCCAAGTTCTTTAATGAAGTTTGTTTTTAAATCATAATATGTGGTTCTTGAAAAAAGGAAAGATAATTAAAAACATGAGTATATCATACTTGCCCTTGGAATTTAACATCATGGCCAAATGTTTGCATAATCTCACGACAGGTATGTCTACCCTAGGATAATGACAGCTAATGTGATTCCTTCAAAATAGCAAATCAAATAACTTTGAACCAAACTTAGGTTGCCAGGAATGCTAATAACAAAAAATAGATGTTTTATTTTTGGTTATGTGTTTCCTGTGTCGGCACTAGATCTATCACAGTAACACCATACTTGCCTTTGTTAACCACAGAAAATTTTCATATATTATTAATACAAGCATATAGATAAATAAAAGTGCTATTCATTTGAGTTTTTATATATTTATGTATAGCTGCCACACACTATTTTGGAATATTAGTCCTGATGCATAATAAGTTTCATATTGGTATGTTATAGTTTGTATTTTATTTTTATCTCTGCATGAAGCTGTATCATTGAATTGCTGTGTGTATCATTACGATATACTAAGCACTGTATCATATATAGAATTATTTTCTCTCACGCTTGTTAGCACAGGCACATGGAAAGCAATATTTAAACAATCCTGAGTTATCTTTCTAAAGAATTATGACTGACAAGAAATTCAAAAGTTTGGACAATTAAAATATATAGATTGATTGTCATGTAAAATTAGAAATGCTTTCTTTTTGCTATGAGAGACAATTGGAATAAACCCAGATTTTAGAGAAAAATAGCAGGCTTTTATACCTTTTTTGATTTAACATCAATACAGGACCAAAAAGATCCAGAGATGGGTGGTTGAAACTTAGCATGAAGACTGACATATTATTCAAAAAGAGAAACATTATAAGGAAGTAGGCATCAACTGAGTGTCAAGTGGTGAGATTTCTAATTAGAAGAAAAGTTTCAATTTGGTTAAGAAACATGGAGAGATACTACAACGATCATGATGATGGGTTTGTAAGCCAGCTGAGAAAGTCAGAGTAATTGATAGATTAGGAGGCAGAAACTGTTTATAGAGGAACATTTTCTAGAATAGTAAGAGAGAGCTAATCAATAAGGTTGTGACAAGAGGGGGATTTTTTATAATGATGTTTATAATGAGAGAGCTACAGTGATCAATAACTAGGTACTGTTCACATGTAGAGCACTAAAAAAAAAAAAGAAGAAGCCCAAATTGAGATACGCTGCAAGAGGAAAATATTCACCAGATTTTACAGAGGTGGCTGAAATGAAAGAGGAAAAGAAAGACAAGAAAAGTGACCCCTTGGGCAGTATGGGGACTAGAAGAGTTAACTAGTCCCATGGAGTTGAAAATTTGGTATAACTTTCATTTTCCTCAAACAAATATTCTGCTGTTCTTTCAAAGACATACTATTAATAACTGATCAGTGCACGTATCTTGTTATCTAACATATTATTACAATCAAGTAATCGAGAAAAGAAAATGTTATTAAGTCAATTGTGAGATAATACATTTTCAGGACTGAAATGATCTGTTCACACTATGCTCTCAACATTTGTGTATATTATCTGTAGAGTTCACACTGACAGTGCTCAAAATCAATGGTATAAATCACTTTTAAGATTTATTCATTTATTTATTTATTTAATGCTCACTTGATCACTTGACTTCCTGTTAATCATCGAATTGCTCGAGCGAGCACCAGTAATGTCTCCATTCGTCCTTGTTGTGTGCTAGTGTAATACAATGACGTCTGTTTGTTCTAGGAACATGAAGAGCCTCAAACCAATTGTTCAGAGTCTTGACGAAGAAGTCTGACCATCTTGTAGGTGGGCAGCCACTCGATCTTTTGACATCCGGTGGAATCCAGTTGGTAATGGATCTAGTCCAGCGGTCGTCTCCAAATCTCATTACATGTTCAGCCCATCTGATTTTCTACGCCTTGGCAAATGAGACAGCGTCCCTGATTCTTGACCATCGATGGAGGTCGGAACTCTGGATTCTTTTTCTCATTTGAGTGAAACGTGATACTCCAAGCATAGCTCTTTCGATTCCTCTTTGGGAGACTCAAATAGCATTCTTATCCTGTTTTCATAGGGCCCAGGTCTCTGAGGCGTATGTTAATGCAGGAAGAACAGTGGAATCACAGAGATTATAGCATATTAAGTTGATAATATTTCATAGAGAAATTTATTTTTCAACTTTTATTTCTTTGGCCTTTTATTATTTTTTTTTGGGGGGGGGGGTGCATCCATAAATGTGTAGGGACGATTTCCAACTCTGTGCTCAGAAGTCACTCCAGGAGAGCTTAGGTACCATGATGCACAAAAGCTTGAACCCTGGATCCCCACATGCCAAACACGTGATGCAAATTTAATGGTGTCTCCAGACCATGGCAAGTTCTTTTCACTTTTAATGTGATTTTATATTTGCTTCGTATCATATTTATATTGGACAAAGCTGATGCAAAACGGATTTGAAAGCCTTAGTTGAGGGAGAAAAAGTTCAAAAATCAAGATGAACATTTTTTTTCTGTAAAATTATGAAAACAAAAAGCAAATGAGATTGTTAACCAAACTGGTTGTTTTAAGTCTGGCAGAAAAGGTACAGAATGCAAACAAAGAGATAGACTTCTTGAATTTCTGAGTGGGGGGGAGGGGGGTTGAACGATTGTGTATGCTTTTTTTTTTGAACTTGAGACGTGTGCTAGAGTAAATGGATGGTTATCATATGGTTTGGACCAATGAATCTTAGCTAGGGTGATTATTGCATAGAGTAGCATCCCTCCTGATTTCCACGTCCTTTCATAACTTCCATTACTTTTTTGGGGGGGTTTTGGGTCACACCTGGCGATGCTCAGGGGTTACTCCTGGCTCTGCACTCAGGAATTACTCCTGGCGGTGCTCGGAGGACCATATGGGATGCTGGGAATCAAATCCGGGTAGGCCCGATGCAAGGCAAACGCCCTACCCACTGTGCTATTGCACCAGCCCCTCCATTACCTTTTATAATCATTTCCCTTAGTGGATTTAATGGGTGACTTACTCTAGGTGATAGAATATAAGGAATGGGAGGGAAGTTTGTGTAATTAAACCCCGCTATCAATTCCATTAGAGATAATCAAAATGACTTTTTGTTGTTGTTGAACTGACTTAATCATTTTGAATCATTCAAAGAGAGATAAGCATCTATTTGAGTAAGGTATTTTTCTCACTGGTTGAAGAAGTAGCTGTCAAACCAATGTACCTACTGCCCAGATTACTGACTGTCCTCGAGGAACTTCTACCAGTTTGTAAAAATTCAGATTGTTCTCAAATCTCAGCTGTATAGAAAACCAGTTCCTTCAGCCATATATGCAATAGACAATGACTTTGACCTACCAATAAGTTGAATGATCTTAGAAATAGATTCTTATCTAGTGGATCCTCCAAAGGACAATGTTCTTTGACAGAAACCTGACATTGTCGTGTTCCCACTCCTGCTTCATGGTTACTGTAAGGTAATGAATACAGGTTGATTAAAATTTTCAAGTGTTTCCTTGCCTCTAAGAAAAATGGAACAAGACTTTTACACTGGTTTAATTTAGATGGGTCTCTTCAGAGTGCTGGGCATATGAAGAGTTAAGTTCTAGTCTCAGATATATTTAAGTGAATTTTATTCAACTCACTTTACAATTTGGATATGTTTTTGTTACTGCAAAGCACAAATTGAACAGAGACATACACCTACATGAGTATTTCCAACACTTCTATTTTGTTTGGTATTACTTAATTATAAAATATGCAGAGAATTATCCTCTCACTTTCAGATTCACATTAAAAGTTGGCACTTGCTACCTTTCTGAAAACTCATATCACCCATAGACTCTGGCAATAGACATATAATGTACAAAATAATGTATGCCAAAATGCCAGGGAGATTGTAATTAATATAATGAAAGTGTCATAAAAATTTATTATCTTGTTTGTTTGGAAATTTTTCAATAATCACATATTTAAAATGAAAAAAATCTTTTGTGTTTCATATTCATATTAATTTTATATTTGCACATGGCCAACCCGGGTTCGATTCTTCTGTCCCTCTCGGAGAACCTTGCAACCTACCGAGAGTATCTCACCTGCATGGCAGAGCCTGGCAAGCTCCCTGTGGCAAATTTGATATACCAAAAACAGTAACAACAAGTCTCACAATGGAGACGTTGCTGGTGCCCACTCGAGCAAATCAATGAACAACCAGAGGACAGCGCTACAGTGTTATAGTGCTTTGTGTTTAAAAACTTTTGAGTTTCCCATGAAATACATTATTTATAACTGTGAAAATTGTATTCAAACAATATGCATGTGATAAATACATGTTAAACAAGATGCAACTACTTTCTTTCAAAAATATTCAGAAGAATTTAGAGATAGTACAAGGGTTAGAATACTTGACTTACTTGTGACTGACCTTGGTTTGACCTCCAACCCTGCAGATGATCCCCAGAGCACCTCCAGGAGTTATGCCTGAATACAGAGGCAGAAGGGAGTAAACCTTGAGCACAAGTTAGAGTGACCCCAAAATCAAAGAAAAAAATCAAGTTGTCCAGATAAAAAAGTGTGTCATATAGTAAAAAACAAAACTAATCTAAACTAATATGACTCATTTTTTAAAGGTGAATTATCATAAGGTACAGCTATTTTCTTCCCTTCTTTTATTTGTATCAAATTATTAAAAATCTAATAACAAAATTAATAGAACAGTTTTAGAATAAAATGTGTTAACACTTCTTAAAAAAAGAATGGGTGATTTTGAAAATGGGAGCTGGTAAATAGTAAACTCCCGATGGCAGGGAATTCTCTCGAAAGCTATTGTAGCGATATATATTTATTTCTGTCTGATTTAATATTTCCATTGATGATTCAAGAAAATAAGCAAGCAACCCAGTAACTATATTTACACTTAAAATTTCTTTGAAGGGGTGCTTGGAAGGAAACAAGAAGTAGTGTAAAACAAATAGAGTATGACAAGCTTTCTGCATATTCCTGCAGTTGTTGGCAGTGTAAAACTTCAATCTGAGAGATCTTCACACAAATCAGTGTAGAAATGAATGCCAATGGGGTCAGCAATGATTTCATTATTTGAAGCTGAAAAAAGAAAGATATGTGAGAAAGAAATAAGGGAATGTGTCAAAAAATGATTCATTATTGCACAAAATGATAGCATGAATATGTTCAGGAAGCAATAGAAAGGAAACATCAATATTTTTGTGAACTTGAAAATAAACTGTGAAATTTGAAGCAATAGATTTGCAAAAAATTAAATGATCTAGTGTGTCAATCTATTTGGGTTGAAAAAGAATGACAAGATCATAATTAGTCACACATAATTTCTGTAGTCATATGTTATATAAAACTAAAATAATAGCATCATTTTCATAGTTTAAAAAGAACCATTTCTGATCAATATATAACACACTTTGAGAGAAAATAAAACAGTAGAGTTTTTCTCTAAATAAGATATTTCTTGTATTTTTCGTTTAATTGAAGGAATAGATTGGGCGCCTCCCACCCCAACCCGGGAAGTTAATAAAGTATTACAAAAAAAGATGCATAGTTATAAATGCATAGCTTCTTCAAATCTCAATTAGATATTTATAAAATAAAACAATTCAATAGTTTTGTTTTGCTTCTCCACAGCAATACTCCTTAATCCTGCTTTATATTCTTCTATGAAATAACACATTTTAGGTATACTTTATGAATGAACAGTTGAACAGAGAATGCTGTATGTTTGAAACTCTTCAGAAGTTAGGAAAAAAGATATCTGGAACAAGCCAAGTTCTTCATTTTCCCCAGCTTTGCTTCCAGGCCTATGTTGCTAAATTTCTCCCAACATCTGTTTCTACAACTGGAAAATGAAAATACTGATACATATTTTAGTACATGTGTGTGCATCTTGAATATGATACTATTTTCTGCTAAAGTAATTAGTGCATTCAAATCGTGTATAAAAAGAGAGAAAACAAAAGGGAACGCCCTGCCACAGAGGCAGGGTGGGATGGGGGGGATAGGGGGTGGGAGTGATACTGGGATCCGTGGTGGTGGGAAATGGGCACCGGTGGAGGGATGGGTATTTGATCATTGTATAATTGAAACCCAAGCACAAAAATTTGTAAGTCTACAACTGTACCTCATGGTGTCTCACTAATAAAAATTAGAAAATTAAAAAAACAAACAAAACAAAAAGGCATTTGTTGGATCCCCTCCCTCGAGAAAAGATTCTTTTAACAAAATATATTAAAATCATTAAGATGAAAACAACATCCAGCCACATCACAAACTCTCTTGTTGTAATAGCATATAAAATATTTACTTTGGTGAAGTGTTATGCATAAAACTCTTTTAGCAGCAATATTTTAGACCACATTGCAAAATATCCTTAAAAAGAAAAGAAAGGGAGAGAGAAGAAAGAAATAAAAGAAAGAAAGAAAAAAGGAAAAGGAAAGGAAGGAAAAGAAAAGAAAAGAAAGAAAAGGAAAGAAAGAAAAGGAAAGAAAGGAAAAGAAAAGAAAAAAGTGCCTCTTGTAGAAGCTGACCCAGGGTGGGAAGCAGATGGGGCAGGGGTTTGCGGGTGGGTCATTGGTGGAGAGAACTGGACATTAGTACAGCGACAGGTGTTGAAAAGTGTGTATGCCTAAAACCAAATCATGAATACTTTTGTAATTTGTAACTAAATAAAAGAAAGTGCTTTGAAATTAAAAATTCAGGACATTTGAATCAGGTTTTACGAAACTTACTGTTGCTAATTAAAGTTTCTGATTGCGAACTGAAGGTGTAAATGAAAATAGGCATGAAGTTGTAACAGAAACAGAAACGAGGTGCTGTGTCTGTTATCTTCTATAGGATTTAAGATTTAGTATGAGGGAAGTGAGAGGTGCAGAGAGATAGTAGAGCAGGTCAGACACTTGCCTTGCACCTGGCAACCTAGGTTTGATTGCTGCACACCATACGGTTTCCAGCCCTGTCAGGAGTGATCCCTTAGCACAAAGCCCTTTAATTTAAGCAATTAAACGTGCTTAAGTTAATTCATTCACATTGATGTGGCAGTAATCGTAAGAGATCTATGCCTTTGAACTTTTGCAGAGGATTCTTTCATCTTGTTATAGCACAAGTTCTTAAACTAGTGCTTTAAAAGTCCTTAAATTAGTATCTCTTGAACTTCTTTATTCATTCTCTGGCTGACCATTGCTTGTTTTAGGGATTGGCACTCCTAGGTTGTGTTAAAGCCACAACTGCTTTAGGAACTCTTATGAAAGTGAGCAGTCACTTAATTTGCCTAAAAATCATTTGGATTTTTTACAAAATTAAAATTTTAATAAGCAACTATTCTAGATAAACCCTAAGCTAATTAGCGGTCTGAGATTTAATGGAGGCCATTGCAAAAATACTTGTTATCACCTTTTCTATATGACTATATTAAGTAACTAAATAAATCCATAAAATACAGCCTGGCAAAAGTGTGAACCATTACTTTTTCTGGAAACAGTAGACAAAAGGAGATGATTGATTCCGGCTATCACCACTAAACTGAATTTTTTTTTTTTATGATAGTTGGACACTCAGCTTCATTCCTCATTTTCCAACAAATAAGTCTTAAAACAAATGTCCCCAAGATAGCCAAACTATTAGCCCATGCTAAAACATCAGTCTATGATCAGATACCCGAAAGAGTTCATGGCCAGTGTATGAAGTAATCTTTTAAGAGAAAGGTGAGAACAGAGGTATTTGAAAAATTTTCTTTTTTTTTCTCTTCTTGGTTTTTACTTAGGTTTCATATGAAATAAATGCTTTAAAGAATTGAACAAAGTGACGTAACATGAAAACAAAATTAATATTTTGCTGAAGCAAAGACAGTCACTCTAATAGTAGCAATACAAAGCTTTTAAATTAATAAGCATTATAAAGTAGCACAATATTGAACACTGGCGCTTTGACTTGTCATTATTTTCCTAAGGTGACCTACTTGGATCAACTTTAATTAGAACTTGTACTCTCATAAAATAGATATCACCTTGATTACTATGCATAAAATGTCTATGCTCAGACTCCCACTTGCTATTTGTATGGGAATAATCACCAAAACATATTTATTCTAAAGCAGTAAAGAAGTATAAAGCCTGAAGGCATTGTAAGGTCATTTTGTATATTATTTTGTGATTAAAAGAGTTATCTTAAACGTCTAAACGTCTACTTGAAAAAACTTTAGAGTATAATAAAATAGTACATAGTATTGGTCATGGTATAATCATAGTAAGAACATTTTTAATAGTAAATGTTCTGTAAGTGGATGAATATTTAAATAAGTCTTTAAGAGGATGCTCCTAACCTTCCAAAATTATTCTATATTTTAATACTACCTAGACCAATGTCATGACTAGGGGTAATTTATGTAATTACATAAATTCCATTTAATTAAAAATCTATTTTATTAACCCAAAGCATTAGGTTATATACGCTAACAAAAATTATAAATAAAATAAAATACTCATTTAGGGCTATGTAATGATGAAACTAAAAAAAATAATGATAATTTAATTGGACTCAGTTGAAACATTTAAATTTTGTATCGATTTAGAATTAAAGCACGTTATTGTCAATTTATGGAAAAAGGACCACCACAATAGGGTGCTTTCTTGTGTTCTCTTTCACATTGAATCCAAAATTTCATATTCAAATTATCTTTGATATTATAGATTTAATATTTTAAAGGATTTACTTAGAGTACATGACATATATGATTTGTAACTTAATATCCTGAATATTCTGAATACTCTGAATATCCAAAGAGATAGAGTAGTGGGTAACCTGCTTGCCTTGCCTGCAACCAAAACCCAAGAGTAAACCATTTTTATCACTTCACTTGTATCACTTGTATCACTTGTCATCCCTTTGTAATGTCTCCACTCATCCCTGCTGCTTGCTAGTGTAGCCAAATGGCGTCTGCTCACTCCAGGAACACAAAGTAATTATATAAGTAACATATGCTTATATAAGTAATATAATTGCAAAGATTAATTATAAAGACTGAATATGTTAATTGATGAAAACAATAAAGGTTTTCATATCTAAAAGATTTCTTACCTGAAAATTTTTAAATAATAGTGAATACGTATAGGATCATTTCTAGAAGATGAACACAAAGGAATTTACTCTAAACCATTATATGATATCAATATTAAATTAAGCAACAGGGATTTATTTGTTAACAAAGTTTTGATAAAATTCCTATTAAAATTAACCATGAATTATAATAAACATAATACATGATAGGATATAGGTATTGTCAGATAGTTTATAATAGCTTTATATATTTATGGCTAGAATAATAAATCTCCCATGAAAAGAACTTGTATCTCAAAAAACAGATGTATGGTGCAGATGGCTGTGTGATATACAACATATTGGGCACTGCAGATCAGTATGGAAGAACAGGATTTTCAATAAACTATAATAATTGGTTATCCATATGGTGAACAAATATAATTGAATATTCAACTTTCATTAAATGAATTTTTTAAGTATTTGAATATGAAGAGCAAAATATCAGGATATAGAAAATAAACTTCTAAGCGAATTAAAATTTTTAAACAGATTAAATTAAAAAAAGTATGGCACTATTTTACATAAAATAATTTCAAATCTTTGCTTGAGGTCAGTATTGTTTCTTTTCAAAGGCTATCAGAAAACAAAAAGCACATGCATTTGTAAAAACGCATTTAAAAAATATAAAGAATGATTTGTGACCAAAAATCACTGTGTCACTGGATCACTGTCATCCCGTTCATAGATTTGCTTGAGCGGGCACCAGTAACATTTTCATTTGTCCTAGCCCTGAGATTGTAGCAGCCTCTCTTCCCAGTGGTTCACATTGGAGGCTTTTTCAGGGTCAGAGGAATGAGACCCATTATTGTTACTGTTTTTGACACATCAGGTAGCTTAACACCACGGGGAGTTTGCCAGGCTCTGCCTTTCGAGCAGAATACTCTCGGTAGCTTGATGGGTTCTCCGAGAGGGAGAACTAGACTATAAGAACTTCCTGGAACTTTGTTTTATAGTCTCTGGATCTTGGCCATTGATGGGATTACATGGCGCTGGAGCAGTTTGTGGGTGTGACTGCCTAGCTGCTGGAAAATGGAGGATCTGGGTGGGGCAGGCCCAATCCTGATCCGACCAGGCTTGACCAAAAATATAAAAACAAATCCCAATAGTCATATAAGATATAAAAGGTAAACTTTGTTAAATGCAAGTTTAAAAATTGCCATGTTACATCAATTATATATATATATGTATATATACAAGTTTTCATTTCCATTTTATTTTATTATAGTTCCTATGAGGTACATGTAAAGATCATCTCAGAAATAGTTTTCATTAAAATTCTATCTCATCTATCATTGTTTCTTACTATCTGTCATCATTTGTTTAGAATGAGCCAGGACTCTCATTCTGTTATTCAATCAATAGTTTGAATATATTTTTATCATTTGAGATCTCTACTTCTTCAGTTTACAAAGAAATTCTTCCTTACCTACTTATTTTTTCATTTAAATAAATTGATTGGGAGGTTTTAAAAAATCTCCTGTTTCTATAATGTATTTTAAGGGAATTGCTATATATTTGGTAAGTATGACATTTTGATGCTTTGATCGTCGTGCTTCCTTGAAGAAATTTCTCTTTTAGTTTAAATATTTGTTTGCTCAATATTGATATCCAGAATAGTTTCCATAAAAATGAACTCTTTTCCTGGCATGGAATATGTTTCGATAAATATGTTAAGTCTTAGATCTGTTATTCAACAAAAGATCACATTAATATTTGAACTGGATTTTGTACAGAATTTTCTCTTTTACTGAAAGAGGCTTAACTATACTTTAATTCTACATTCATATTTATTTTAACATAGTGACTCTTTTTTAGTCTGTTATTCGGGAACAAAATTAATGTAACATTTTTCTCAAAAATTTTCATTCTCCCAATAGTTTTAACTAATCATAAATTGTATTGAATATGTTGGTTTTCTTATTTTCGATGACATTGGGTGGTAATACATTTTATTATTTGTCCATCTTTTGATTTAATTGTTTATAAAACAGTAAAATACTGCTGAAAGAACAAACATTATTTTTAATTCTTCCACAATGAAACCTATTCTAGATTTTATCTTGGTAGTTCCTAGGACCTTTTCCTGACTCTTTGTTTATGCATAACTCCTGGCAGTGCTCAGGGGACCATATGTGATGCCAGGGATTGCCAGGGTTAGCTACATGTAAGGTAACACTGTACTCCCTGTACTAGTTCTCTGGTTACTAGATTAAATATTTTTATATTCTCCTGATCTTTAATATTTTACTGGGAAATTTTAGTATTCATTGAATTAAGTGCTCAGTTTCTCAATATGTATTTCCTTGCAACATCTAAGGTAGTCAAGGTCACGATCACGATCACGATCATTCTGTTGTTCGTCGATTGTCTCGAGCAGGCCCCAGCAACATCTCCTTCGTCCTAGCCCTGATGTTTTAAAAAGTGCCATATTCAAGGCTCTTTCAGGGTTAGGAGAATGAGACCCATCATTGTTACTGGTATTTGGCATATTGGGTACGGGGAGTTTGCCAGACTCTGCCATGTGGGCAGGTTACATTCGGTAGCCTGCTAGGTTGTCCAAAGTAAGAATGAGATAATAACATATCGCGCAGCCATGAATGTGCCCACGTGCTTCTGGGAGTTGGGTAGTAATAAAAATATAATTATTTTATTGATCTAAGGTAGTAATAAAATATAATTATTACGTTGTAAAAAAGAGGAAACAATTAAAATGATCATTTTAGATTTGAAGACTTTTATTGGAGGTTTTCATATTTTCAGACATTATAGAAGGAAGTAGGGCTGGAGCGATAGCACAGCAGTAGGGCGTTTGCTTTGCAGGCAGCCAGCCCTGTAGAGCTGGGTTTGATTCCTCCACCCCTCTCAGAGAGCCCAGCAAGCTGCCGAGAGTATCTTGCTGGTGGCAAAGCCTGGCAAGCTACCCACAATGTATTCAATACGCGAAACACAGTAACAAGTCTCAAAAAAAAATGTTACTGGGCCCACTCTAGGAAAATCAATGAACAACGGGAGGACACACATAGAAGAAAGTGTATTTCATTTGAATTCCCATGTTATAATTTGCTCCTACTCTGACTTCACAATCTCACTGATGCATCAAACATACCAATTGTGGATAGGGTATTGAGTATCATATTCAGAACACTAAGGAGAACTGTTCACAACAGTGTTCTACCTCTCTGCTGACACAAAACCTATCTATTTACTGGCCTATTTAAGCTCCTGTGGGAGACAACAAGAATAAAAACTATTTATAATGATCACAAAGTCATAACACCACCTGTGAAAAAGGTTACATTTTAACTGCATTTAAAGATTTACTTCTTGTGGTTTGTTTAAGCATTTTTTTTATTAAATTACTTCTACATTATAAAAAATTATTTTTTAGGGGCTGGAGTGATAGCACAGTGGGTAAGGCATTTGCCTTGCATGCAGCCGACCCTGGTTCAAGTCCCAGCATCCTACATGGTCCCCCAAGCACCGCCAGGAGGAGTAATTCCTGAGTGCATGAGCCAGGAATAGCCCTGTGCATCACTGGGTGTGACTCAAAAACAAAAAAAAAATGTATTTTAATATGAAAAACATTAGTTTAGCCTTATAAGTTTTACATTTAAAAAAAATTTAATGGATCACTAATCATAAGAATTCTGAAAAATATGGGTACACTGTAATTAGGGTGCAAGTTGCACTGGTAGCACTGTCCTCCCATTGTTCATCGATTTGCTCGAGTGGGCCCAGCAACGTCACCATCATGAGACTTGTTGTTACTGTGCTTGGCATATTGAATACATCACGGGTAGCTTGCCAGGCTCTGCCGTGCAGGCGAGATACTCTCGGTAGCTTGCCGGGCTCTCCGAGAGGGGTGGAGGAATCGAACTCAGGTCGGCCAGGTTGGCCGAGTGCAAGACAAACGCCCTGCCCTACCTGCTGTGCTATCGCTCCAGCCCCGGGTGCAAGTAGTGACTTAAAAGCAATTCCAACATTAAATGGAGCAAGAAAATAAAAAAGGAAAAGAGAAAAAAGAGCCATATCTCACAACAAACACACACTAATTCAAAATGGATTAAAAATCTCAAGATTCATCCAGAATGTATAAAACATAGATTGGGATGATTAACATCTATGATATTAATCATCCCAATCTATGTGCAATGGATATGTTTCCATTTCCTCATGTCCTCTTTTATTTCTCAAAGTAACTTTTATAATTATCTTTGTATAGGTCTTTTAACTATTTGGTTAGGCTGATTCAGAGATTATGACATCTCATTCCTACTTTGACAAACCGGCAGGCTACCGAATGTAGCCTGTCCACACGGCAGAGTCTGGCAAACTCCCCGTGGCGTACCCAATATGCCAAATACCAGTAACAATGATGGGTCTCATTCTCCTAAAGAGCCTTGAATATAATCTCAGGGCTAGGATGAAAGAGACGTTACTGGGGCCTGCTCGAGGCAATCGACGGATGACAGGATGATTTGTGATTGAGATTGTATAAAACATGTTGAGGAAAACTTAGGCAGAACTCTCCTAGATAGGACCAGCAAGTTGGTGGAGGAGTGATTTCCTGAGTAAGCGGGAAGCAAGGTCTCATCTTACAAGTTGCTGCCCCAAACAAACAAACAAGCAAAGAAACTCTTTTCTTTAAGAGATAAACAAGACAAAGTAAGAGAATGAGTTGAAGATAGGAGGAGAGTTATAGCACAGTGGTAGGGCGTTCGCCTTACAAGCGGCCAACGTGGCCGACCCGAGTTCGATTCCTCCGCCCCTCTCGGAGAGCCCGGCAAGCTACTGAGAGTATTTGATATGCCAAACACAGTAACAACAAAGTCTCCAATGGAGACGTTACTGGGCCCGCTTGAGCAAATCGACGATCAACGGGAGGGCCTTTACCTTTACCTTACTCTGCGTGAAATTTCAACTTGATATTAATCTCTTGAAAGCATGGCGCCAACTATTTTTACCTTCTGTGAATGATGTTAGAAAACAAGGTCTGAGAAATGTACGGTATCTGATCTCTCCATGAGAACATAGAAATTCCCTGTATGAGTAGCTTAATATTTCAAGACTGTCTTTTTTAAGTAGCAGGAGGTGAATATTAAGAGGTATATAGTTTGAGTAAAGTTTAGGAAAACATTACATGTCTTTCCCATTTATCTTTTCCATGTCTAATTGCACAGTTTTCTTTCACTTCAAACTAATAACATCATTCCTTTCCCTTACTATCCTCATTACAGCTTGCTTTTGTTGTCAGATCAAGACATGTGTGGCATGTATAGTTTCTGCATCTCTAAAAAAATTACCAATTATTTGTATTTGGCTCATAAATTGCTGACATATGGTGACTAATCAGAAATACATAAAAGTTAAGAAGAAAAAGAAGTATTAACATCTTTTGTTTTTAAGACAGTCTTTTGATGCTAAACTTTGATTTCATGGCTAAAATGACAAAAGCAAGAGAAACTTAAGTTTTGCTTGCCATTCAAATATAGTATCAATTTATATTAAGTTAAATAAAATACAACATAGTTTTAAATTCAAATAAATAAGCTTGTAAAATAAGAATCGAAGAATATAAATTTAAATACAGACTTACAGTTTTCTAGTCAGCAAAAATGATTACCAAAAATGGTAAACTTTTTGGCAGCATTGGAATTTATATATGATACAATGAAAAATATTTCTACATATATTGAACATGAAATAAATGTTCTTCACTAAAATTCGTTTGTCTGTACTATTTTCATAAGTCTCCTAAAAATGCAAAACTTCATTCCATAAAGTTACAAACAGTAGCACACAAGAAGTTAAAATGTTATACAATATCTGCAAGAAGAATATTGTAGATAAAATATCTCAAGACCTAAATGAGACCATAATCCATTGAGTCTGAGGAAAATTGCATCTTTCCATGCTATAGTGCCATCTAGCTCACAGTTTAGGTATTTCATACATAAAAATGTTTACGTACTATGTATATGTATGGTGTATGTATACTTTTTAATATTATATATTGCTCCATGACCAAGTACATGTGTGTACAGTATGTAAGGAAAATTTATTATTTGTGGACTATATGTATGCACAAAAAATGGAAGATATAAATATATAAAATCAAGATACACGTGCTCAAGTGGCATAACATTCACAGGTGAAGCAACTCTCTTTTCATTATCATCACTTATTATTAACAAAATATGTGTATACATTTTTTCATAAGTATAAAGTCCCTAAAAAAAGTTATTTTCAACGTTATGATTCACTGACTTGAATCTTTATTTTGGGTGGTTCACATGTACCCAATTTTTTATTGCACAAGTATAATTTGCGAATATATAATTTTTCAATGATATCACAAGAGCCAAGGCCATGCTGGGACCACTCTCCACACACTTGGATGAGCCTCACGCATAAAAGAACTGGCAGAGGAACCCAGGTGTGTGGAACCCGGGACTGATATCTCCAAGCCTGCACGGTTTGGGACTGGACCTGTCAGTAGCTAGACAGTTACAACCAACAACTGCCGTGTAACCCCAACAACGGCCAGTATCCAGAGATTATCACAATCAGCTCCCGGAAGCGCTGATGACATTTTATCATTTTATCATCTCATTCTTACTTTGGGCAAACTGGCAGGCTACTGAATGTAACCTGCCCACATGGCAGAGTCTGGCAAACTCCCCGTGGTATACCCAATATGCCAAATACCAGTAACAATGATGGGTCTCATTCTCCTAACCCTGAAAGAGCCTTGAATATGGCACTTTAAAAAAAAATCTCACGGCTAGGACGAAGGAGACGTTACTGGGGCCTGCTCGAGGAAATCGATGAACAACAGGATGGTCGTGATCATGATCGTGATCACAAGAGTAAAGCAAAATATATCAAATTACATAATAACTCAGGCTTCTCACTGGGTTATCAGGAAAACTATATTAAAAGAGCTGCAATCTGTACTTGTACCCTTTGAAATATGTAAATTTGAGCATATATTTGAAAAACCATTAAAATTTTATAAATGCATACATACATACATACAATTGTCTAACTAAAGACAGCTACATAGTATTTCTGATGAAGCTATGAGCTGTTTTGTTAGAAGCAATATTTGAATAGTTTTCTACTTATAGAGTGACTGTGAAGTATCCAGAGTTCACATGTAGCCAATATTCAGTTCTTCCTGTTTTTCAAACATGTTTCCATTTTATATATACCACAGCTCATACTGATAAATCATTAACTATTTTGTTGTATTCTGATTTCCTATTTTCCCAAATATCTTATTTCTGCTGTATGATTTTATACATGATGTTATCTAGCATTGAATAATTGTGTCTCTTTAGACTCAACTATAGATATTAATGGGGAGAGTTGGACGTTTTCAATTACTCTGCCCGTTCTGAAGATCACTTGTAGCCAA
This sequence comes from Sorex fumeus, assembly GCF_029834395.1. NCBI lineage: Eukaryota > Metazoa > Chordata > Mammalia > Eulipotyphla > Soricidae > Sorex > Sorex fumeus. Next base: position 12,443,123 of record NW_026606297.1, on the reverse strand, counting down.
TTTTCAGAAAGTCTCTAAACTGAAAATTGATTGATTGATTGATTTGCATGTAATTTGACTGAGGTTGTGCACTTAGGAATGAATGTGAAATCTATAGAAGTAAAATATCATTTTTTATAACAGTGCATCAAAGTTACATCTTATCAATATGGTATCAAATTTGAGCTAACCTGGATCACAGGCTTGAGGTAGTGTTCAGATTTCGCTGTAAAATTTTTGACCTCTATCCATACTATAATTTAGAAAAAAAAATATTATGCTGAAGGAGCAGTTAAGTTCCTTTAAAGGCAGAGAAATTCCTTAAAGGCAGAGTATCTAAAAAAAATTTTTAGAAATACAGCATAAGAACTTAATCTTTCTTATTCACCTATTTAGTATCTTCATTAAAGCAGTATAGAGTTGTTATCATTTATTTTATAATTATAACCCAGCGTTACTCTATTGTTTAAATTATTTGCTTTATGTCAATTGACTCCTACGTCAATCATGTCGTGTCTATCACTATGTGTGTGAATTTATTACTTTCTCACACTATAAAAGGTTCAAGATTCATCTTGCATGCTCTGTGCCCTATTAAAATAATTTATTTCTTAAATAATCCCAGTCTCTACAATTGGGAGAAAATATTAGAAAACAAGACTCTTAATCACTTGATCACTACTCATCAATTCGCTCAAGCGGGTGCCAGTAACATCTCCATCCGTCCGTATTGCGTGCTAGTGTAGCCCAATGGTGTATGTTTGCTCTAGGAACATGAAGAGCCTCAAACCAACCATTCAGGGTCTTGAAAAAGAAGTCTGACCATTTTGTAGGTGGGCGGCCACACATTCTTTTGACATCCTGTGGAATCCAGTTGGTAACGGCTCTAGTCCAGCAGTCGTCTCCAAATCTCATTACGTGTCCAGCTCATCTGGTTTTTGACACCTTAGCTAATGAGACAGCGTCCCTGATTCTTGACCATCGATTGAAGTTGGAACTCTGGATTCTTTCTCTCATTTGAGTGAAATGTGATACTCCAAGCATAGCTCTTTCAATTCCTCTTTGGGAGACCCGAATAGCATTCTCATCCTGTTTTCATAGGGCCCAGGTCTCTGAGGCGTATGTTAATGCAGGAAGAACAGTGAAATCGAAGAGATGTGCCCAGAGCTGGAGTTTCTTCATCCTCTTAGCTATTTCTTCGACACTCTTGAAGGCATTCCAAACTGCTCTCTTCCTCCTGCGCAACTCAGGTGCCAGGTCATTCGTAATGTTGACTTCTAGACCTACGTACACATAACTTGCATTCAGAGATGTTTCTTCCATTGAGAGTGAATGGAACGTCAGGAACAAGACTGCTTCTCATAAACATTGTCTTCATGAGATTCAACTGTAGTCCAACCTTTCCACTTTCACGGTTGAAGTCCGCCAGCATTTGTGCCGCTTGGCTAATGTTTGCTGTTATTAGAATGATATCATCAGCAAAGCAGAGGTGTTGTAGTTGCCAACCGTCTATCTTCACTCCCATTCCTTCCCATTCAATTCATCACAGAGAAGAGCAGCAGTGCTGGTAGATGCGGCAGAAGCTGGGAAAAGCATTTGTAATGCCTGCCTGTCCTTTGCGAACTACAAGACCAAGAAGACTGCCCTCCAACGTCCTGATGGATCTATGACATCTTCCAGAAGGGCAATGGAGAAGATTATCCATGACTTCTACTCAGATCTCTTTGATCATCACGTCCACCTGCCCACATACCAAACTCCGGAGGATGTCATTCCCAACATTCTCCCTTCCAAAATCTGACACACCATTTTGTCGGTAAAGAAACGAACAGCACCTGGCTCAGACAAAGTCAGACCTGAACACCTGAAGAACCTGCCATCAGTACTCATCAATACACTGGCTTGGCTCTTCACACACTACCTGTCTGAATGCAAGGTTCCATCCCAGTGGAAATCCAGCAGGACTGTCCTACTGCCTCAGAAGTTAGACACATATAATTGGCAACTATCGCCTGATCTGCTTATTGTCTGTCATCTAAAAGCTTTTCACTCCAGTCATCCTGAATAGGATTGGCAGAACAATAGATGAAGGACAACCATGTGAGCAAGACGGGTTCTGCAAAGGATTCAGAACGATCTGCCATATCCACACGATAACCAAGCTCATTGAGGTTTCTCGGGAGTTCAAGATGCCGCTCTCTCTAATGTTCATTGATTTAAAGAAGGCCTTTGATTCTGATGAGACTGAAGTGGTCATTGAAGCCCTAGCCAATCAGGGCATTCAAACTCAATACATCAGGATTCTCCATCAGCTGTATTACGGATTCACTATCAGGATCTCACCATTGTACAAAGACGTGATCAACGATGTCAAGACAGAGGTTCTGCAGGGTGATTCCATTTCACCAAAACTTTTCAGTGTCACCCTCAAGAAAACAAGACTCAGTCAACACATATTATAGTAGCATTTTGGTTGTTTGATATATTTTTATTATCTCAGGTACTATGCCTCCACCTGTCTCGGAGAGCTGCGCAAGCTACCAAGAATTTCCCGCCTGCATGACAAACCTTAGAAGCCACCATGATGTATGCAGTATCCCAAAGACAGTAACAAGCCTCACAGTGGAGACATTACTGGTGCCCGCTCGAGCAAATTGATGAAAAATGGAAGGACAGTGCTACAGTGCTACTAAAATAATTAATTCAATATATTTATCATTTTATGTGGAATGAAAAATTTTTTATACAATTTATTAAAATGTAACAACATTCTTCATTAAACTTAATATTTCATGTATTTTATTAACACTAACAAATAAAATGTTTATATTATTTATATTTTATACTATGACAAGCCTGGCAAGCTACCCATGACGTATTCAATATGCCAAACACAGTAACAAGTCTCACGATGGAGACGTTACTGGGCCCGCTCAAGCAAATCAATAAACAACGGAAGGACCATGACTGTGACCGTGACTATGACAATCACTTGATCACTTGACATCCTTTTACTCATCGATTGGCTCGAGAAGGCACTAGTAACATCTCTATTCATCCCTGTTGCAATCTAGTGTAGCCTAATGGCATCTGCTTGCTCCAGGAACAAAAAGAGCCTCAAATCATTCATTCAGGGTCTTCACGAAGATGTCTGACCATCTAGTAGGTGAGCGACCATGCGATCTTTTGACGTCCTGTGGAATTCATTTGGTAACAGATCTGGTTCAAGCGGTTGTCTACAAATTGCATTACCTGTCCAGTCCATCTGATTTTAGACCCCTGAGCAAACGAGACAGTGTCCCTGATTTTTGATCATCGTTAGAGGTCCAAACTCTGAATTCTTCTTCTCACTTGAGTGAAGCCTGATACTCCAAGCATAGCTCTTACAATTCCTCTTTGGGAGACCCGGATAGTATTCTCATCCTGTTTTCATAAGGCCCAGGCCTCTGAGGTGTATGTGAATTCAGGAAGAGTGGTGGAATTGAAGAGATGTGCCGAGAACCAGAGGTTCTTTGTCCTCTTAGCTATTTCTTCCATGCTGTTGAAGGCGTCCCATGCCGCTCTCTTCCTCATGTGTAACTCGGGTGTCAGTTCGTTCATCATGTTCAGTTCTCACCCTAGGTATACATCACTGCTGCATTCAGAGATGTTCGTTCCTTTGAGAGCAAATGGAACATCAGGAACTAGTCTATATCTCATGAACATTGTTTTGGTGAAATTCAGCTGTAGTCCCACCATTGCACATGCATGTTCGAATTTGGCTAGCATTTGCGCCTCTTGGACAATGTTTGGTGTTATTAGGACAATGTCATCAGTGAAGTGGAGGTGGTTTAGTTGCCGACCATCTATCTTCACTCCCATTCCTTCCTATTCCAGTCATTGCATGATGTTCTTGAGGTGGCACTGAAGAGTTTCGGTGAAATGGTATTACCGTGCCAACCCCCTCTCTTGACGACAGTGATCACTTCCTTGTAGAATGGTGAGATCCTTGTAGTGAATTTTGTAATACATATCATGGAGAATCCTGACGCATTGAGTTTAAATTTCCTGTTTGGCTAGGGGTTCAATGAGCACTTCAGTCTCAACAGAATCAAAGGCCTTCTTTAAATCGATGGATATTAGACAGAGTGGCATCTTGAACTGCCGAGAAACCTCAATAAGCTTAGTTACTGTGTGAATATGATCCATGGTGCTGAATCCTTTTCAGAACCTGGCTGGCTCCCATGGTTGTCCTTCATCTAGTGTTCTGTCAATCCTATTCAGGATGACTTAAGTGAACAGCTTGTAGATGACAGACAACGGGCAGATCAGGCAATATTTGCCAATGTCTTGGATGTCTCCTTTATTGTACAGTAGAATTGTCCTGCTGGTTTTTCACTGGCACAGAACCTTAGATTCAGACAGGAGAATGTGAAGAGATGAGTCAGTGTATTGATAAGTACTGATGGCAGATTCCTCAGGTGTTTGGGTTTGACATTGTCTGGAGTGGATGCTGTTCACTTCTATACCGATGAAACGGCATGTTGTATTTCGGAAAGGAGAACATTGGAAACAACATATTCATCCTGCAGAATTTGGTATGTGGGCAGGAGTACGTGGCTATTGAAGAGATTAGACTAGAAGTCTTGGATAATCTTCTCCACTGCCCTTCGGGAAGATGTGATAGATCCATCAGGATTTCGGAAGGCAGTCATCTTGGTCTTGTAGTTGGCGAAGGACAGGCGGGCGTTGCAAATGCTTTTCCCAACTTCTGTCACATCAGCCAGCAGTGCTGCTCTTCTCTCTTTAATTTCTTCCTTTATGCTTCTCTGCACTGCTTTGCAAGCTCATAGGTTAGTCTGGTTGTCTGAGGCTCACACCCAGCCACGTTGGTGAATGAGCTCAAGAGTTTTTGAAGACAGGCGTCTTCCTGTGGCTTTCTCTCCCTTGGTGTTCCTCGCATAATCATGCTCAACCAGTTGATCTTACTCTTCGTCAATGTCTTCAATGAGGGCATCTTTCCATGTTGCCACAATAGTACCAACAAGCTCCCAGTTGGTGGCCGTTCTGGGAATTCTCTTCTTAAATTTTGTAGCCCTTTCTCCCCAGTCCGTGAAGTAGAATTTTGCACGGAGGAAGTGGTGGTCTGATCCCATTTGGAATTTTTGGACAACAGCAATATCAGTCAGGCAAAACTGTCGATTAAATATGATGTTGTCTATTTCGTTGCTGAATTGTCCACTGGAGGTTCCCATGTCCAGTGTATATATTAGGGCTTCTGGAACTGCGAGTTACCATGGCTGGTCTTGGTCGACGTGATGAACTCAGACAGTCCCGCACCCTGTTCCTTCCATCCTAGGTCCTGGGTCAGATGTGGAGTTCTTCAGCCAATCTTCTTGGTCTTATCTTGGCATAAAAATTGAAAATAGTTTTGCAGAAGGTGTGGTCTTCTTTGTAGAACTTCTCCAGCTCCATGTAGAACTTCTCAATTTCTTCTTCATTAAAATTGGATGTTGGTGCATAGACAATGAAGATAGAAACCACCTGCAGTGAGCCACATCTATTCAAATGTAATCATCTGATTCGGGTTGTTAAGCATTCAATTGAATCAATGCTCATGGTCAAGTTTGTGTTGACAAGGACACCAACACCACTGATGCCTCTTTTGTCCCATGATCCGAGGAACAGTTCTTCTCCTGTGTCGAAAATGGCATGATGTGATCAATGCTTTCTCATCTCAGTCAGATCAATCATGTCGTACTTGAACTTCCGTGCTTGCACCTGCAGGTCCTCGATGGATATATCCGATGCCAGCATATGTGTGTTGAAAGTACAGACAGTCGTTTTAGCCCTTCTTCATTTTGGCAGCCTAGTTTGTTCTTGAGATTTTATCATCCTCTTCTTGCTCATCCTTCTTAACACTGCCGTAATGGTGGCTCTTTCAGGATCAGGGGTATGAGACCCATTGTATTTACTGTTTTCGGCATATTGAATATGCCATGGATAGCTTGCCAGGCTCTGCCGTGTGGGCGGGATACTCTTGGTAGCTTGCCGGGCTCTCTGAGAGGGATAGAAGCTTTTAGGACGGCCTATAATTGCCGTCGCAGGTGTTCCCATGGTGCGAACTACATTTGAACCCCATCAAATGGTACAGTGTTAATGAAAAATGGGTATTAAGTGTCTTATGTTGTGTCTCACGGTGTGACAATATATAATATAAATATAAATGTTTATATTTTTATTTACATTATTTATATTATTATCATTTATATCAATGATCTACTTACTAAACCATCTATCTATGTTAGGATATTTGGCAAAATTATGTAATTACAAAAATGATTCACTGCAATCTTGGACTTTGACTCTGTTGTTTTTAAAATAAAATAAGATTTTAAAAAATTACCAATGCTTTTATTTAGAAAGAATTAAAAAATTTGTAAAAAATTTGTAGTGTTCTATTTTAGTGCTCTAACAGAAAATGTAAAATGATAGTACCTTGACATTGCTAGAATGCATTCTATTTTCACTTACCAAGTTAATCCAGTTTAATAATGTAGAAGACGCACAAAGGGTTGTCCCTAGTAGCACAAGGCAGTGTTATTATTTGTATCAAAGGGATTTTACATGGTAGTGTGTACATGGTAGGCTCTTACACAGGTGGAGAGGCCCAGTTGTGTGTCCTAAAGTTTACAGTAGAACTGTAGCACTGTTCTTTTGTTCATAGATTTGCTTGAGAGGGCACCAATAGTGTTTCCATTGTGAGATTTGTTGTTACTATTTTTGGTATACTGAGTATGTCACAGGGAGCTTGCCAGACTTTGCCATGTTGCTGAGATAATCTCGGTAGCTTGCTGTGCTCTCCGAGAGGGGTGGAGAAATTGAACCCGAGGCCGGACACAAACAAGGCAAATACCCTACCTGCTGTGCTATTGGTCCAGCCCAAAATTTACAGTGTTTTAAACGAACTAAAAAATCAATTTTTGCTTATCTATAGGGAAGAAGGTAGTTTACAGACAGTAAGCATGGGTTGATGCAGGAGAAAAATGTACAAGCTGGTTTTCAGTGTCACAAACTTTAATGTTTAATTTAAAAGGCGATGGTATACTATTAAAGCATTTAACAATTGTTTTTGACTTTTTGAAATTGATTTAATATGGATGCCATACCTAATTTTCCTTGAGCAAGTACAGAATACATCTTCATATAGTCACCACCTTATTAGAGAACAGAGTGATCTACCAATGCTGTACTCCAAAATTGTTTTCTATTCCTGATTGCTCCATTAATTTTCCACTACAACATTTTTCTCAACTTGAGAAAACCACAACATTTTTCTCAACTTCTGTTTTTCGGAATTTCTGAAACTATTGTAATGCTTGTCCTAGCATAAAGTTTGATAGTGTTTCAAATGATTGCATAGGGAGCACCTTGAGGAGAGCAGCCGTGTTTCATCATATTCACTGTATTGTTATCCCCAACCCAAAAGGTTTGGATGCACAAATTATATTGTAGTCTATATTTATTACTAGTGTATAAAATTTACGAATAGAATTGATAGTGTCTCAACATCATGTTCGTTGAAACTAAAATTAAGAGATAAAACGATAATTTAGTATTATTAACAAAAGTCAATTATCTTGATTTTAATTTTAACAATACAGATTCAGAAAACAAAGAAAATGCCACAAAATCTATGAACAATATGATAATTTTTAAAAAAATCATACTTATGTTTCATTTTTATCATGGAGCTAGTAAATTCAGTAAAATAATGGGAAGAATATTCAGATCTTAAGAAAAGTTGAAAAAAGCTATCTCTGATAATGCTTATATATTTTTTTAATTTATGCCAAAGAAAATGTACAATAATAAGTACTTCAATAAACATAGTTTCTTTTTCATTATTAAATGTTGGAAAAGTACTAAATGTATATATGGTTTCTGATTTTTTTTCTGTTGTACACAAAGACTCAGTTCTGTAAATGACAATTAATTTGAACATTGCCAATATTTCCAAATAATGAGGTAACTAATTTTTGGAGGGACCATCCAAAAGGTGTTCAGTGAGCTCAAGGTCACTCACAGTGATTTTTCACCAACTGAGTAAGGAAGGTTCTATGCTAGAATAATCCAACTGAAGGTAAATTTTACAGGCCCTGTGATGCTAGCAACCACCAGGACCTCCCGGTGGCACTGAGCGGTAAGCATGGATGCACCTAGTGGTGCTGAGGTCTGTAGGGAGTCAGGAATAAAACCAGAGTATATACCTTAACCACTCTACTATCTCTCTGGCCCTTCACCATCAATTTTTGCCATTCACAATTAATAGCCTTAAACCCAATATCTATTTCCAGCACATATTTAGAGCATGAAATGGTAATATATATCCAGTATGTAATAATCAGTACCATTCGATCACTATTATATCAAGCTTTATTAAATGTTACAATATAAAATCATTTCAAGGGACTGCTGTGTGTATTATAGATATATACTATAGTAGAGTACACATTTATGGGTTTGTAGGATAATGTTGATTTGTCCTTTCTCCCTTACCACAGGGAGCTTAGGTTTATGGGATTACACCCATCACAGTGCTCCGGAGCTACTCCCATTCCTCTGTGTTTATCTGTAAACTCTTCTCTGTGCTCTCCTCTCTAAACAATTAATCGCCTTTTCCCCCATTATCAGATTCTGTTAGTTTGTAGGATCAATTCCTTTTAAGGACACTGAACTTATATTTTAAGTTATGACTTTTGCATAGTTTACCTTAAAGCAATGTCCTTTCTGTATGGACACAGGAAGACAGTTAATATTATGCTTTTGTAACTTGGGAGTTGATTGACTCCAAATAATATTTACTCCTGGGCATCTGCTTTCTCAACTCAGTTGCCCTTAGTTTCTAGCACCCCAAAAGCAGTGTCCCAACGAGGGACTGAATGGACCTGAGGCAAACTGTGAGCTACTCTGGCATTGATATGGGCCAGGTCAAAATGCCATGGTAATCAACTATAAGTGAGGGCATGATCATGGACAAATGATGTCATTATCCAAAAGTAACGATGAGATTGGGACCCTGCTGGGGTTAGGAAGATTGAGGCCTGAGGACTGTGTTCTGAAATATATAGTGAGATGTCCTCAGAATGAACCAAACCTTAAGTTTATATCTCTTATTGTGCTCATACAGAATGACATTGCTAGAAATATTAGAAGTAGATTTACTACAACTATGTAAGTGGATTACTAGTTGAGGAAAGAAGGAAGCCACCCACCCTTGAGTGGATCTCCTAGTAATCTGGAGTAATCTCTTTAGATAAGATTTTATCCTTGAATTAATTTCCTGGAGGAATGGTCTTACCTCGTTTTGTTGATTTGTTAATGTTCAACCCACCTTTGTGTCACCACCCTACATGATTACTATATAAACTAAGACTGTAAGCTCAGAGGGGGCTGGAGATAGAGAAGCAGAAGGGGAGTGGAGATTGGAATAAACTACAATTGATACTGACCAGCCTGGTCCTCTAACCAGGCCCGACCCTGCTTAGCTTCCGAGATCAGACGAGATCGGGCGCGTTCAGGGTGGTATGGCCGTAGACTTGGGCTGGAGCGATAGCACAGCGGGTAGGGCGTTCGCCTTACAAGCGGCCAACATGGCCGACCCGAGTTCGATTCCTCCGCCCCTCTCGGAGACCCCGGCAAGCTACCGAGAGTATTTGATATGCCAGACACAGTAACAACAAAGTCTCCAATGGAGACGTTACTGGGCCCGCTCGAGCAAATCGACGATCAACGGGAGGGCCTTTACCTTTAACCTTTACCTAGCCTGGTCCTCATTCCTACCTTCGCCTACCTGTTGCCGTCAACATCCCCAGGGTTGGAGAAACAGAGACCACAGAACGCAAGTGGCAGGAGAGATAGAACATTGCTTCCCTTTAGAAAATACACATGGGTTGACGGTTAATCTAATCTACCCCTTTGTGTTCTTTTTTGCATGATATTTTTATACATATGGGATGAATTGATAAGAATTCAATTCAATTCAATTCACTACTTCCACTACCCAGCCGTCGCCACACTCCAGGACGCTTTCCGGACCCGCGCGGCCGCGACACATCATAAGACACTAAATACCCGTCTTCTGGAATTGTCGTACCATATTTGATAGGGTTCAAATATGGTAACACCTACAAGGGTGATTAGAGGTCACCCCAAAAGCCTCTATACCTCTCGGAAAGACTGGCAAGCTACCGAGAGTATTCCGCCCGCACGGAAGAGCCTGGCAAGCTATCCGCTGTGTATTCGATATGCCAAAACCAGTAACTACAACTGGTCTCATTCACCTGACCCTGAAGGCTTCACCGACATGGCAGCACTGAGAAGGATGAGAAAGGAGAGGCCGACAAAATCTCAAGGCCGACCTAGGCTGCCACAACGAAGGAAGACAAAAATGATCGTCTGTACTTTCAATGCACGTACGCTAGCATCAGATGCATCCATCGAGGACCTGATGGTACAAGCGCGAATGATCAAGTACGACATCATTGGTCTGACCGAGACAAGAAGACACGAATCTCACCATGCCGTTTTCGACACTGGAGAAGAATTGTTCCTCGGAACATGCGATAAAAGAGGTGTTGGAGGCGTCGGTGTCCTTATCAACACAAACTTGGCCAAGAGCATTGATTCATTCGAATGCCTAACAACCCGAATCGGACGTTTACATTTGAATAGATGTGGCTCACTGCCTGCAGTTTCTATCTTCGTTGTCTACGCACCAACATCTCATTATGATGAAAGAGAAATCGAGAAGTTCTACATGGAGCTAGAGAAATTCTATAAAGAAGACCACACCTTCTACAAGATCATTGTGGGTGATTTTAATGCCAAGATAGGACCGAGAAGATCAGCTGAAGAACTTCACATCGGAACCCATGGCCTAGAATGGAACGAACAGGGTGAGAGACTGTCTGAGTTCATCATGTCGACCAAGACCATTCATGGTAACTCACAGTTCCAGAAGGCAGAATCTAAACGATGGACATGGGAGTCTCCCGGTGGACGATTCCACAACGAAATAGACCACATCATATTCAATCGACGGTTTTGCCTGACTGATGTCGCTGTTGTCCCAAAATTTCGAACGGGATCGGACCACCGTCTCCTTCGTGCAAAATTCTACTTCACAGAGCGGGGAGAAAGGGCTGCAAAGTTCAAAAAGAGAACTCCCAGAACGACCACCAACTGGGAACTCTTTGGTACTATTGCGGCAACATGGGAAGATGCCATTGTTGACAACATTGACGAGGAATACGATCGACTGGTTCAGCACCTCCATGAATGTGCGAGGAACGCCAAGAGAGAGATAGCCACAAAAAGTCACCTATCTTCGAAAACTCTTGAGCTAATTCGCCAGCGTGGTTTGGCGCATGCCTCAGGCAACCGCAAGCTAACGTCCGAGCTTGCAAAGCAGTGCAAAGATGCGATCAAGGAAGACCTCAAAGAGAGAAGAGCAGAAGTACTGGTAGATGCGGCAGAAGCCGGGAAAAGTATTCGTAACGCCCGCCTGTCCTTCGCCAACTATAAGACCAAGATGACTGCCCTCCGACGTCCTGATGGATCCATCACATCCTCCAGAACGGCAATGGAGAAGATTATCCATGACTTCTACTCAAATCTCTTCGATAGCCATGTCCACTTGCCGACATACCAAATTCCACAGGATGGGTATGTCGTTCCCAACGTTCTCCCTTCCGAAATCCGACACGCCATTTCGTCAGTAAAGAAGCAAACAGCACCCGGCCCAGACAAAGTCAGACCTGAACACCTGAAGAACCTGCCGTCAGTACTCATCAATACACTGGCTCGGCTCTTCACTCGCTACCTGTCTGAATGCAAGGTTCCATCTCAATGGAAAACCAGCAGGACCGTACTACTGTTCAAGAAGGGAGACATCCATGACATTGGCAACTATCGCCCGATCTGCCTATTGTCTGTCATCTACAAGTTGTTCACTCGAGTCATCCTGAATAGGATTGGCAGAACACTAGATGAAGGACAACCATGTGAGCAAGCAGGGTTCCGCAAAGGATTCAGCACCATCGACCATATCCACACGATAACCAAACTCATTGAGGTTTCTCGGGAGTTCAAGATGCCGCTCTGCTTAACGTTCATTGATTTAAAGAAGGCCTTTGATTCTGTTGAGACGGAAGCGGTCATTGAAGCCCTAGCCAATCAGGGCATTCAAGCCCAATACATCAGGATCCTCTGTGAGCTGTATTGCGGATTCACTACCAGGATCTCACCATTCTACAAAGAAGTGATCGTTGATGTCAAGAGAGGGGTGCGGCAGGGTGATACCATTTCACCAAAACTCTTCAGTGCCACCCTCGAGAACATCATGCGACGACTGGAATGGGAAGGAATGGGAGTGAAGATAGATGGTCGGCAACTACACCACCTCCGCTTTGCTGATGACATTGTTTTAGTAACACCAAACATCAGCCAAGCGGCACAAATGCTGGCCGACTTTGACCGTGAGTGTGGAAAGGTAGGACTACAGCTGAATCTTACGAAGACAATGTTTATGAGAAACAGCCTTGTTCCTGACGCCCCATTCGCTCTCAATGGAACGACCATCTCCGAATGCAACAGCTATGTGTACCTAGGTCGAGAGGTCAACATGACAAATGACCTGGCACCCGAGCTGCGCAGGAGGAAGAGAGCGGCTTGGAACACCTTCAAGAACGTCGAAGCAATAGCTAAGAGGACGAAGAACCTCCGGCTCCGGGCACATCTCTTTGATTCCACTGTTCTTCCTGCATTAACATATGCCTCAGAGACCTGGGCCCTACGCAAACAAGATGAGAACGCCATTCAGGTCTCCCAAAGAAGAATAGAAAGAGCTATGCTTGGAATATCACGTTTCACTCAAATGAGAGAACGAATCCGGAGTTCTGACATCCGTCGACGATCAAGGATCAGGGACGCTGTCTCATTTGCCAAGGTGTCGAAAATCAGATGGGCTGGTCACGTAATGAGATTTAAAGACGACCGTTGGACTAGAGCTGTTACTGATTGGATTCCACGGGATGTCAAGAGACCGCGTGGCCGCCCACCTACCAGATGGTCAGACTTCTTTGTCAAGGTCATGAACGATCGGTTTGAGGCCCTCCATGTTCCCGGAGGGAAGAGATGCCATTGGGCTACACTAGCACGCGACAGGGACAAATGGAGACGTTACTGGCGCCCGCTCGAGCAAATCGACGACTAACGGGAAGTTAAGTGATTAAGTGATTAAGTGATGGGATGAATATGGGATAACATTAGAGTTACAAGGCCTGAGGTATTGATGTGTCAACATGAACAGGGTTAAACATGAACAGGGTAAGGAGTTGAGTCTAATATTTAGCAATAGTTGGTGAGAAATTTTCCACTTTTTAACATTGTTGTTTAAGAGCTATTTTAAGTAAGTGAAGAAAAATGGGAGTTTGTTTTGCAGAGTTAGGTGTTTTTTTCATTCATAACATAGATGTTACTTTAGCAGACAATGTAAGAATCCCCAAGGCTGTGTGGTAGCATTGTGCTAAGAAGACAGTGAGCCAGTATCAGGACACATGCTAATGAAGTTGGAATATAAAATCAACACACCAAGTATCAGATTTGAAGAGATTATTAGAAATTTGTATTTTATTAATGACACATACTATACATTTACTGTGTTCTCAGATTTCAATAGAATGCTATGTGGACAGGGACAAGCTAGATAAGGAAATTTATTTTACTCTGATACACTTAATCCAAACATCATGTATTTGAAAAATAGTCATTTGCAAGGTACTCTGTGGGTATCTTTTCTAGGACAGTAAGATAAAGTCTATAGACTAAATTTTGTTTGTATTTCCAATACCTTCGTTACAGTTACATATGTGTGTGTGTGTATCCCGGCAAGCTACCGAGCGTATCATGCCTACATGACAGAGCCTGGTAAGCTACTCACGGTGTATTCGATATGCCAAAACCAGTAACAACAACGGGTCTTTTCCCCTTGACCCTGAAAGAGCCTCCAATATGGCAGCATTGGGAAAGATGAGTAAGGAGAGGCTGCTAAAATCTCAGGGCTGGGAGGAATGGAGTTGTTACGTTGCTCATTGGAGTAAGTCAATGAACAATGGGATGACAGTGATACAGTTACAGTTTGGGTAAACTGTAAGCACAAAGGTCTAAAAATCCTTACTTTTGCAAGAAGTTGAAGTAGGGGCCTGAGAAATAGTACAGAGGGTAGGGCACTTGCTTTACATGCAGCCAACCAGGGTTTCATTCTTGGCATCCCATGTGGTCCCCTTAACCCACCAGGAATAATCCCTGAGAGCAAAGGCAGGAATAAACACTGAGTACTGCCAGATGTAGTTGGTTCCCAAACCCCCTTCCTTTCTTCAAAAAAAGTCATGGTCATGGTCTTCCCGTTGTTCATCGATTTGCTCGAGCGGGCCCAGTAACGTCTCCATCATGAGACTTCTTGTTACTGTGTTTGGCATATCGAATACGTCATGGGTAGCTTGCCAGGCTCTGCCGTGTGGGCAAGATACTCTCAGTAGCTTGCCGGGCTCTCCGAGAGGGGTGGAGGAATTGAACTTGGGTCGGCCATGTTGGCCACTTGTAAGGCAAACGCCCTACCGCATAGTAGAGGATTTTAGGCTCTCATTTTGTTCGTTGCTGACCTTGGTTCAATTCCCTGCCCTGCATATGGTTCCCCCTCGAGTTACCAAGAGTGATCACTGAACACAGAGCCAAGAAGAGGTGCTGAACACAATACACAGCAGTAGACCCTGAACACAGCTGGATAAGGACGAACTTCTGCCCTCACACACCAAAAGTGTCAAATTATTATTGCTCGAGCGGGCCCAGTAACGTCTCCATTGGAGACTTTGTTGTTACTGTGTTTGGCATATCAGTATGTCACAGGAAGCTTGCCAGGCTCTGCCATGCGGGCGAGATACTCTCGGTAGCTTGCCGGGCTCTCCAAGAGGGGCGGAAGAACCGAACTCGGGTCGGCCATGTTGGCTGCATGCAAGGCAAATGCCCTACCGCTGTGCTAAATTATTATTGAGATGTAAAAATGTGAGGAAACTCAGAATACATTGATAAGTTTTTAAACTAAAATAAAACAGGAAAAGGAAAGATTCAGCATAGATGTCAAATCATTGACATCAAACCAATCTCTACGATCTAGTCTCTGAATTTAAGAAAGTTGTAACAAAATTAAACCTCTTTTCTCTATATAAATTGGATCTTTCCCAGAGATAACGGATGTTATATAATGTAAAAATTTTCCAATTTTATCAGATAAGCATGATGTATGCAAGACTGTTTTTAATATTCATACAATAATTATATGATGTTGAATTTAGAATGGTTTCTAACCATTTTATAATCTGACTCCTTTATGCCAAAACAGATTTGACTGAATTCTTCTCACTTTAAACTACACTCAATAAACCCCTTTCCTAACTAAATTTTCTGTATTAGCTTTTTCACTTGGCAGTTTTTTTTGTAGCAAATCACCTATATTACATAGAAAATAACTGGTCATTTCTCACAATATTAAAATGTATGTATGTTCATTGCACTTATTTTTCTTTTTGGGTCACACCTAGCGATGC